>NC_053037.3:495968543-496593543 GCF_002575655.3 Aegilops tauschii subsp. strangulata | reverse complement strand
GCATGGAAAACATGAAAGTATTTGCACGCAAGGCCATTGCATGGTTGCCACATTTACTTGGAAACTGAAACCACACAACCTCTAGAAGCTGAACATGCTATAAACAGCAAGGTAGCAAGCAATATGGGCTTTTAGAAATCCTGCACAATTTCAGCCAATCAAAGCTCAAATGGAGACAGTTTTCAACAGCACAAGTAAGCAGTATCACAGTGATCAACGATACTAACACTAACAGTACATAACTCATAGCCCTTTTGTCCAGGACTGACCAAATTGCATCAAGCATCAACAGGTTCACCGGCTGGTTAATCTGCCGCGCCCTCTCTATCCCCACCAAATTCGCGTAACGCTGGAAGTCAACTAGGCACACGCTTTCTTCTACAAGGCGATTAACCCAAAGCACGTGTACGGGAAAAGCGACGGGACGAAATGCGAGGGTTCGGGGGAGGGGGGGGGGGGGGGGGGGGGGGGGCAGACCTGAGGCGGAGGTGAGGGAGGAGTGGAGCAGCGAGACTGCGGTGTTGACGAAGAGCGGGTCGCGGGAGACCGCGGCGCGGACGGCCGTGTTGGCGGCCTGGAAGAAGGCGAAGCCGGCGGCCACGGCGGCCAGCTCGCGGCGTCCCCGCGCGCCGATCTCGAACCCCACCGACACGGCCCACAGCACCAGCGTCGCCGCGAAGAAGGCGCTCGTGTCGCCCGCGCCGGCGCGGCGGGGCGGCGGCATCGGGGCTCGTGCCGTCTCCGCGTGGCGAGCCGAGAGCCGCACCCGTCCACACGCTACCCTCTTCGTCGGCCGCTTGGACCGCTCGGTGGTTGCTTTACGGGCCTGGAACCCGACATGCGGGCCCCACCACGAGGAGAGAACCGATCCTTCGAAATTTGAAACGAAAATAATTCGATCTAGGTAGAAAGAGGAAAAGAAATGCCCCGAGCGTAACGTCATCTTGCTCGGCTCGATCCCCCCCAAACCCAACCACCACCAGCCTCCGAAGCCGGCCGGCCGCCGCGAGCGGGGGGCTGATTCCCTCCCCATGGCGTCGAAGCAGATGGAGGAGATCCAGCGGAAGCTGGCGCTGCTGGCCTACCCGCGCGCCAGCGCGCCCGCGCAGTCGCTCCTCTTCGCCGGCGTCGAGCGCTACCGCCTCCTCGAGTGGCTCTTCTTCCGGTACGCCCGCCACCGCCCGCCCCCGCATTTCCGCCCCGCCCGTCCTCGGCCGTGTGTTCCGGGACGGGTTCTGGGGCTCGTAGGGTTTCCGAATTGAGGGTTTCGTTTGCTGACCTGCTGCTGCTGCTGTGGTCCGGAGGCTGCTGGGCGACAGATCACCGTTCACGCAGCAGAACTGGCAGGGGGACAGCCTCGACCGCGACGAGGAGAACAGCAGGATCCAACGTAAGGTTTCTGCTCCACCCGTTTCGCCGAAGCGAATTGGGAGTGCTTGCTCGTGCCTTGTGCTGATGGTTGGGGTTATGCAGACTTGGCGGAGATCGCGAATTTCCTGGGTATCACGCCTTCGGTCGACACTGAGGCGATTCAGGTGAGAGGAATGCAGCTCTTTGTGCTACGAGGCTTACATTTGTTGAGTATTAGATTTTGTTACACACAGATGGCAGATCTCTGGTGTGTGAGAATCGCAAACTCAGATTCAACGTGTGTCATCTTTTGTGGGATTGCAGGGCAGAGGCAGCTACGACGAGCGGGTGGAGCTCCTCCGTCTAATTGTTGACTTGGTTGAAGCTAGCTGCTATGCCGACAATCCAGAGTGGAGGTTGGTTTGCACTTTACTGTCTGTGGTATACTTTTGCTATGCTGATTATACAAAGGCATTAGTCAGATTCTGATGACGGTAGCTATTTTCAATTAAACATTTTCTAGCACTGTAAGCGGAAAGGAATATTTGATGCAAAATGTACTGTGTTGTACAGAAAATATTAGATGATGCTTTAACCTCAGTATTAGGGCACCTAAAACATAAATTTTCTGACAAATTGCTCCCTGGCAGTGTTGATGAGCAGTTGGCAAAGGACGTACAACTTGTAGATTCCATTGCAGAGAAACAGGCACAAATATTTTCAGAGGAGTGCAAGCTTTTTCCTGCAGATGTCCAAATACAATCAATTTACCCCCTGTAAGTACGCCCAATATGATGCTCTTATCATTTGTGTTATTTAGAGGGCTCGGATTTCTAGCACCCTTATAACCCCTTAAATGGTACTTATTAATCTATCTTGCCGTCTTGTGACCCCCAGTTGACTAGCAATTTAAAGAACCAGTGAACCACCACTATTTCACTGAGTTAAATTATCATTTTGCAGGCCTGATATAGCAGAACTAGAGTTGAAGCTCTCTGAGTATACCAAAAAGATGTCAAATCTGCAACAGATGGTGCAGGAGCTAGCCTCAAAGGTATATAAACTCAGCACTGGATCCTACTTCTGTATTCGTATAGTTGTGATCGTATTTTTAAAATCAATTTATACACTCCTATCTGAAATTCCCATGCATATCATGTTTGTTAGTTTGTTGACGGTATCCTGTAGTATGCTATTTGCGCTAACAGTGGTCTCTGCTGCCCAGTATGACTATAATCCGAACGAAGACTATGCCGAGACAGAGTTGAAGTTGAGGGAACATTTGCAATCGTTTCTTGAAACAGTAAAATCCTTCAATATGATATACACTAAGGTGAATATCTTATGCATCGTTATGTAATTTTCTCCCTGTATCTCCTCTTTATATTCCAGACAAACAACCTTGACATGGATATCATTTGTACTTCTGATTATCATTTTTCATGTGTTTTGAGTTGTTAGATGATATAAGTTATTTGCCCGTTGTAGGAAATTCATCCTTGGACCCACATGATGGAGGTGCCACAGTTGCATGGGTTTGGTCCAGCTGCTAACCGCTTGTTAGAGGCTTATAACACACTTTTAAAGGTACTATCTGAATATTTTTTATTCGTTTACTGGTCACTTTGTTGCTCATTTGAATTTTTTGTCTATCTCTGACGGTCTGACCTATATGTCATGATCTGGTTATTTGAACTTTTGATGGGATGAAAATAGTATCTTTATCTCTACTCTTATAAAAAACTGAGTTGGTGATGATGGTGTGCCTGCCATCCTGCAATATGGACCGTCCGATCTATATCTGACAGATAGAAAGCAAACTATGACAATTTTGCAAAAAAATACCCGCACCCCTCTCCACATTTGCAGATAAGGACTTCCCTCGTTCATCTTCGTCTCCCACGAGATAAACAGCTCGTATAAATGCATCTTGATGTTCCATGCAACGCATGGGCCTCTTGCTAGTACTTACTCCTATAAAAAGCTGAGTTGGTGATGATGGTGTGCCTGCCATCCTTCATTTACAACCGTTCGATTTACATCCAACGCATCTGAGACAAACTATGTCAGTTTTACAAAAAGGCCCCCGCACTCCACTACTCGTTTGTAGATAACCCCCTGCCTCTCACCTCATCTAGCCATCTCATGACAAAATAAGAAGAATCTGGAGAGGTTGATGCTCTTGGTGTCTTCTGCCCCCAACGCCTCTCATGCCTTCGCTTGGGCCGCATTGCCGACCACCGCCACGACCCCCTCCTCCTCGCCATCTCCTCTGCCCCCTTCCAAGTCATCCTGAGTTACATTCATAGCTGTCTAGAAAAAATAAACAAAATCGATACTCAAAAAAATATTTTTTGAAGATCATTTTTTGCAAAGCACAATAAGTGTTATTTCTTCGTGAAGTTTTGGATGCAGGTTGAACACTTGAACGCTTTTGTTTGCAAAAGATATTTTTTTATCTATTTTCCTACATTTACTATTCACCCATATGCTTGTGAGCTCTAGAGAAGAATGAATATCCGAAGAAACCTATCAATATTTGTTAAACATGAGATGACACGGATCAATGCATTTCGGTGTTGCGTGCAACGCACGGGCATCTTACTAGTAGAAGTTCATTTGTCAGTAGGCACTCAGTATGTCAAATACTGTCATAGTTTTATGACATTTCTTTCAATTTCAATGACGTTTTATCATCATATGTTATTTATTGTCCTGCAACATGAACTTAATGCACAGGACAGATGTTTGTTTTTCCCTGTCAAAAAACTCAAAAATAGCCTCCGTATAAACCTTATTGGTGTTATTTTTGAAATGCTGATGGCCGGCAATATTATCTTATCTTGTGAACTCTAGTCAACGGGAATTAAACACCCTGCTGCAATTCTAAAGCAAATCTGGGTAGTTTCAGATATCTATAAGCCTGGAAGTTTCTGTTTAGTGAGTGGTCCTTGTATTCTGTTCTATGAAATGTATCTCCAAAATGGTAGTACTCCCTCCGTCCGAAAGAGCTTGTCCCAAGATTGTTCCTCAAATGGATGTATCTAGCAACTTGCTGCTAGATACATCCATTTGAGGGACAACCTTTTTCTGACGGAGGGAGTATAAGATAACATGGTATAGCTTTATGTAGAATTACGCTGTGTCATCTATTTAAAATAATACCACCTCTTCCTTCAAACTTTTACAGCTCTTGTAGTAATTCATGTCCTTTCAAGTAGTTAGCGTGCTCTGGCTAAGTGCTGATGGCGTCAACCATACTCATACAAAACATGCTTTGACTTGAGTGTTTATTTATGATGTGCAGTTCCTTGGAAATTTGAGGAGCCTGCGAGATTCATATACAGCAATGGCAGCTGGTTCACTTTCAAATTCAAGCGAGCCTTCATCCGTCACAAAAATCATTTCAGACTGTGAATCCGCGCTCACGTTCTTAAACAACAGCCTTGCCATCCTTTCAACTTCCGTGGCACGGGAGCAGGGTGAAACGCTATGATTTTATGGCCATCTTATACCAAGATTCAACTCTGGTACACGTGTAAGCTTGTAGTGATTCAGTTGTTTGCCTTTTGGTTTCAGTTGAGGCGCGGAGTAAAGCTTGTGTTCCAATTGTCGGTGTGGTCGTGTATTTGTGTGTGGTTGTTGATTCTTTTGCAGTTGTAACTTGTGACGTTCAATGAACAATTCTTATAAATTTGATAGCATAGCACTAGTTAAATGTGTTTCTACATTCATAGCGAAACTGATTGTGATGGATTATGTCTCTGCACCTCATTGGTGCATTCTTCGACTGCCTGGCATATTATCAAACCTGATCATTGATCATTGGTGCATTCTTCGACTGCCTGGCACCTCATTGGAAGCTTGGTTGGTTGCTATCTTGTTGCCAATGACACTAACCCACCAGCTAATCAATGTCCTTACTACGCAACACTGCCGCCGCCATCTAAGCTGCGTCACCATGACACCATACTCTAACCCTGACTACATGTCAAACACGCAAAATCAGGGTTCCCACCACCACCCCGCCATTGGAGCAACCAATGGAGGGCGGGGAACCAGGCCGGGGCCTTATCTCCTAGAGAGAGGAACTACACTACTGATCTACAGTACATGTACACGGAACATGGTGTCCAGTTTTGTCTTGGACTTTTTGATTTAGAGAGAGCTCACTAGATTACTTTTTGCCATTGCATTTAAGAGCATATGTGATTTTTATGTTTTTAACCATATGCATGGAAATTGTCACCATGGTAAAGGGGGACAAAACAAATTAGGTGTCTAAAAGGCTAAGGTGGAAAATGCTAGGGAGGAAAAAAATCGAGGCTAGAAATAATATGTGTTTGTGTTTAGGGGTTCAAAGAAAGTGGCATCTAAAAAGTGAAACCCAGCAACGTTGTCACTTAATGTGTCACCATTCTTCAGCTCTAAACATCCACGTATGAGACTCATCAAAGTTGGAGGAAGTGATGGAGGGGCTAGAGGAAGAGTTGGTGACCGGAGAGAACAAATGTGGGGGAATGGCAGAGGAGATACAACAAATTAAGAGAAACAGAACCCAACGAGTATTGTTCATTTTTATAAGACCTTGAAGACATTTCAGACAATGTGCAAAACAACCCATTTTGAGTTGTCTGAAATGTTGGGGAACGTAGCAGAAATTCAAAATTTTCTACGCATCACCAAGATCAATCTATGGAGTTTACTAGCAACGAGAGGGAAGGAGTGCATCTACATACCCTTGTAGATCGCGAGCGGAAGCGTTCAAGAGAACGGGGTTGATGGAGTCGTACTCGTCGTGATCCAAATCACCGATGATCCTAGCGCCGAACGGACGGCACCTCCGCGTTCAACACACGTACGGAGCAGCGACGTCTCCTCCTTCTTGATCCAGCAAGGGGGGAGGAGAGGTTGATGGAGATCCAGCAGCACGACGGCGTGGTGGTGGAAGTAGCGGGATTCCAACAGGGCTTCGCCAAGCGCTGCGGGAGAAGGGAGGTGTGTCACGGGAGGGAGAGGGAGGCGCCAGGGCTTAGATGTTGCTGCCCTCCCTTCCCCCCACTATATATAGGGCCAAGGGAGAGGGGGGGGCGCAGCCTTGGCCCTTCCTCCAAGGAAGGGTGCGGCCAGGGAGGAGTCCTTCCTCCCCAAGGCACCTCGGAGGTGCCTTCCCCCTTTAGGACTCTCCCTTTTTTTCTTATCTCTTGGCGCATGGGCCTCTTGGGGCTGGTGCCCTTGGCCCATATAGGCCAAGGCGCACCCCCTACAGCCCATGTGGCCCCCCGGGGCTGGTGGACCCCCTTGGTGGACCCCCGGACCCCTTTCGGCACTCCCGGTACAATACCGATAAAGTGTGAAACTTTTCCGGCGACCAAAATAAGACTTCCCATATATAAATCTTTACCTCCGGACCATTCCGGGACTCCGAACAACTTTCGGGTTACCGCATACTAATATCTCTATAACCCTAGCGTCACCGAACCTTAAGTGTGTAGACCCTACGGGTTCGGGAGACATGCAGACATGACCAAGACGACTCTCCGGTCAATAACCAACAGCGGGATCTGGATACCCATGTTGGCTCCCACATGCTCCTCGATGATCTCATCGGATGAACCACGATGTCGAGGATTCAATCAATCCCGTATACAATTCCCTTTGTCTATCGGTATGTTACTTGCCCGAGATTCGATCGTCGGTATCCCGATACCTTGTTCAATCTCGTTACCGGCAAGTCTCTTTACTCGTTCCGTAACACATCATCCCGTGATCAACTCCTTGGTCACATTGTGCACATTATGATGATATCCTACCGAGTGGGCCCAGAGATACCTCTCCGTTTACACGGAGTGACAAATCCCAGTCTCGATTCGTGCCAACCCAACAGACACTTTCGGAGATACCTGTAGTGCACCTTTATAGCCACCCAGTTACGTTGTGACGTTTGGTACACCCAAAGCATTCCTACGGTATCCGGGAGTTGCACAATCTCATGGTCTAAGGAAATGATACTTGACATTAGAAAAGCTCTTAGCAAACGAACTACACGATCTTGTGCTAGGCTTAGGATTGGGTCTTGTCCATCACATCATTCTCCTAATGATGTGATCCCGTTATCAACGACATCCAATGTCCATGGTCAGGAAACCGTAACCATCTATTGATCAACGAGCTAGTCAACTAGAGGCTTACTAGGGACATGGTGTTGTCTATGTATCCACACATGTATCTGAGTTTCCAATCAATACAATTCTAGCATGGATAATAAACGATTATCATGAACAAGGAAATATAATAATAACCAATTTATTATTGCCTCTAGGGCATATTTCCAACAGTCTCCCACTTGCACTAGAGTCAATAATCTAGTCCACATCACCATGTGATTAACACTCATAGGTCACATCACCATGTGACCAACATCCAAAGAGTTTACTAGAGTCGCCAATCTAGTTCACATCACTATGTGATTAACACTCAATGAGTTCTGGTTTGATCATGTTATGCTTGTGAGAGAGGTTATTAGTCAACGGGTCTAAACCTTTCAGATCCGTGTGTGCTTTACGAATATCTATGTCATCTTGTGGATGCTACCACACGCTACTTGGAGCCATTTCAAGTATCTGCTCTACTATACGAATCCGGTTTACTACTCAGAGTCATCCGGATTAGTGTCAAAGTTCGCATCGACGTAACCCTTTACGACGAACTCCTTTTCACCTCCATAATCGAGAAAATTCCTTAGTCCACTAGATACTAAGGATAAGTTCGACCGCTGTCATGTGATCCTTTCCCGGATCACTATTGTACCCCTTGACCAACTCATGGCAAGGCACACTCCATGTGCGGTACACAGCATAGCATACTGTAGAGCCTACGTCTGAAGCATAGGGGACGACCTTCGTCCTTTCTCTCTCTTCTGTTGTGGTCAGGTCTTGAGTCTTACTCAATACTCACACCTTGTAACACAGCCAAGAACTCCTTCTTTGCTGATCTATTTTGAACTCTTTCAAAATCATGTCAAGGTGTGCGTTCTTTGAAAGTATCATCGGGCGTCTTGATCTATCTCTATAGATCTTGATGCCCAATATGTAAGCAGCTTTATCCAGGTCTTCCTTTGAAAAACTCCTTTCAAACAACCCTTTATGCTTTCCAGAAATTTTACATCATTTCGGATCAACAATATGTCATTCACATATACTTATCAGAAATGTTGTAGCGCTCCCACTCACTTTATTGTAAATACAAGTTTCTAACAAACTTTGTATAAACCCAAAAACTTTGATCACTCCATCAAAGCGTATATTCTGACTCCGAGATGCTTGCTCCAATCCATGGAAGGATCGCTGGAGCCAGCATACCTTTTAGCATCCTTAGGATCGACAAAACCTTTCTGATTGTATCACATACAACCTTTCCTTACGAAAACTGGTAAGAAAACTTGTTTTGACATCCATCTGCCAGATTTCATAAATGCAGCTAATGCTAACATGATTCCGACGGACTTAAGCATCGCTACGGATGAGAAAATCTCATCGTAGTCAACTCCTTGAACTTGTGAAAATACTCTTTGCCACAAGTCGAGCTTCGTAGACAGTAACATTGCCGTCCACGTCTGTCTTCTTCTCAAAGATCCATTTATCTCGGATTTCATGGCTTCTAACCATTTGTCAGAATCCGGGCCCACCATCGCTTCCCCATAGCTCGTAGGTTCATTGTTGTCTAGCAACATGACTTCCAAGACAGGATCACGCATTACTCTGAAGTAGTACGCATCCTCGTCGTCCTACGAGGTTTGGTAGTGACTTGATCCGAAGTTTCATGATCACTATCATAAGCTTCCACTTCAATTGGTGTAGGTGCCACAGGAACAACTTCCTGTGCCCTGCTACACACTAGTTGAAGTTATGGTTCAATAACCTCATCAAGTCTCCACCATCCTCCCACTCAGTTCTTTCGAAAGAAACTTTTCCTCGAGAAAGGACTCGTTTCTAGAAACAATCACTTTGCTTCTGGATCTGAAATAGGAGGTATACCCAACTATTTTGGGTATTCTTATGAAGATGCATTTATCCGCTTTGGGTTCGAGCTTATCAGCCTGAAACTTTTTCACATAAGCGTTGCAGCCCCAAACTTTTAAGAAACGACAACTTAGGTTTCTCTAAACGGTGTCGTCTCAACGGAATTGCGTGGTGCCCCTTTTAAAGTGAATGCGGTTATCTCTAATGCCTAACCCATAAACGACAGTGGTAATTCGATAAGAGACATCATGGTATGCGCCATATCCAATAGGGTGCAGTTATGATGTTCGGACACACCATCACACTATGGTGTTCCAGGCGGTATTAATTGTGAAACACTTTCCACAATGTCTTAATTGTGTGCCAAACTCGTAACTCAGATACTCATCTCTATGATCATATCACAGACATTTTATCCTCTTGTCACGACGATCTTCAACTTCACTCTGAAATTACTTGAACCTTTCAATAATTCAGACTTGTGTTTCATCAAGTAAATACACTCAGCATCTACTCAAATCATCTGTGAAGTAAGAACATAACGATATCCACTGCATGCCTCAGCACTCATTGGACTGCATACATCAAAATGTATTACTTCCAATAAGTTGCTCTCTTGTTCCATCTTACTGAAAACGAGGCCTTTCTGTCATCTTGCCCATGTGGTATGATTTGCATGTCTCAAGTGATTCAAAATCAAGTGAGTCCAAACGATCCATTTGCATGGAGTTTCTTCATGCATATATACCAATAGACATGGTTCGCATGTCTCAATCTTTTCAAAAACGAGTGAGTTCAAAGATCCATCTACATGGAGCTTCTTCATGCGTTCTATACCAATATGACTCAAGTGGCAGTGCCACAAGTATGTGGTACTATCATTACTATCTTATATCTTTTGGCATGAACATGTGTATCACTACGATCGAGATTCATTTTGGGTGCAAGACCATTGAAGGTATTATTCAAATAAACAGAGTAACCATTATTCTCCTTAAATGAATAATCGTATTGCGATAAACATAATCCAATCATGTTTATGCTCAATGCAAACTCCAAATAACAATTATTTGGGTTTAACACCAATCTCGATGGTAGAGGGAGCATGCGATGCTTGATCACATCAACCTTGGAAACACTTCCAACACATATCGTCATCTCACCTTTAGCTAGTCTCCGTTTATTCTGCAGCTTTTATTTCGAGTTACTAACACTTAGCAACCGAACCGGTATCTAATACCCTGGTGCTGCTAGGAGTACTAGTAAAGTACACATTCATATAATGTATATCCAATATACTTCTGTCGACCTTGCCTGCCTTCTCATCTACCAAGTATCTAGGGTAGTTCCGCTTCAGTGACCGTTCCCCTCATTACAGAAGCACTTAGTCTCGGGTTTGGGTTCAACCTTGGCTTTCTTCACTAGAGCTGCAACTGATTTGCCGTTTCATGAAGTATCCCTTGTTGCCTGTGCCCTTCTTGAAACTAGTGGTTTTACTAACCATCAACAATTGATGCTCCTACTTGATTTCTACTTTCGCGGTGTCAAACATCGCGAGTTGCTCAGGGATCATCATGTCTATCCCTGATATGTTATAGTTCATCACGAAGCTCTAGCAGCTTGGTGGCAGTGACTTTGGAGAACCATCACTATCTCATCTGGAAGACAACTCCCACTCGATTCAAGCGATTGTAGTACTCAGACAATCTGAGCACATGCTCAACGATTGAGCTTTTTCTCCCTTAGTTTGTAGGCTTAAGAAACTTGTCAGAGGTCTCATACCTCTTGACGTGGGCACTAGTCTGAAATCCCAATTTTAGTTTTCGGAACATCTCATATGTTCTGCGACGTTTCAAAAACGTCTCTGGTGCCACAATTCTAAACCGTTAGCATTACGCACTGAACTATCACGTAGTTATCAAAACGTGTATGTCAGATGTTCCGTAACATCTACAGACAACGCTGAGGTTCAGCACACCGAGCGGTGCATTAAGGAGATAAGCCTTCTGTGCAGCAGTGAGGACAATCCTCAGTTCACGGACCCAGTCCGCATAATTGCTACTACCAACTTTCAACTAAATTTTCTCTAGGAACATATCTTAAACAGTAGAACTAAAGCGCAAGCTATGACATAATTTTCAAAGCCCTTTTTTACTATGTTCATGATAATGAAGTTCATCTGATTATTGAACTCCCACTCAGATAGACATCCCTCTAGTCATCTAAGTGATACATGATCCGAGTCAAACTAGGCCGTGTCCGATCATCACGTGAGACGGACTAGTTATCATCGGCGAACATCTCCATGTTGATCACATCTACTATACGACTCATGTTCGACCTTTCGGTCTCTTGTGTTCCGAGGCCATGTCTGTACATGCTAGGCTCGTCAAGTCAACCTAAGTGTTTTGCATGTGTTCCGAGGCCATGTCTGTACATGCTAGGCTCGACAACACCCGTTGTATTCGAACGTTAGAATCTATCACACCCGATCATCACGTGGTGCTTCGAAACAACGAACCTTCGCAACGGTGCACAGTTAGGGGGAACACTTTCTTGAAATTATTATAAGGGATCATCTTACTTACTACCGTCGTTCTAAGCAAATAAGATGCATAACATGATAAACATCACATGCAATCAAATAGTGACATGATATGGCCAATATCATTTTGCTCCTTTGATCTCCATCTTCGGAGCACCATGATCATCTTTGTCACCGGCATGACACCATGATCCCCATCATCATGATCTCCATCATTGTGTCTTCATGAAGTTGTCACGCCAACGATTACTTCTACTTCTATGGCTAACGCGCTTAGCAATAAAGTAAAGTAATTTACATGGCGTTATTCAATGACACGCAGGTCATACAAAAAATAAAGACAACTCCTATGGCTCCTGCCGGTTGTCATACTCATCGACATGCAAGTCGTGATTCCTATTACAAGAATATGATCAATCTCATACATCACATATATCATTCATCACATCTTCTGGCCATATCACATCACATAGCACATGCTGCAAAAACAAGTTAGACGTCCTCTAATTGTTGTTGCAAGTTTTTACGTGGCTTGTATAGGTTTCTAGCAAGAACGTTTCTTACCTACGTAAAACCACAACGTGATATGCCAATTTCTATTTACCCTTCATAAGGACCCTTTTCATCGAATCCGTTCCGACTAAAGTGGGAGAGACAGACACCCGCTAGCCACCTTATGCAACTAGTGCATGTCAGTCGGTGGAACCTGTCTCACGTAAGCGTACGTGTAAGGTCGGTCCGGGCCGCTTCATCCCACAATGCCGCCAAAACAAGATAAGACTAGTAACGGCAAGTAAATTGACAACATCGACGCCCACAACTACTTTGTGTTCTACTCGTGCATAGAAACTACGCATAGACCTAGCTCATGATGCCACTGTTGGGGAACGTAGCAGAAATTCAAAATTTTCTACGCATCACCAAGATCAATCTATGGAGTTTACTAGCAACGAGAGGGAAGGAGTGCATCTACATACCCTTGTAGATCGCGAGCGGAAGCGTTCAAGAGAACGGGGTTGATGGAGTCGTACTCGTCGTGATCCAAATCACCGATGATCCTAGCGCCGAACGGACGGCACCTCCGCGTTCAACACACGTACGGAGCAGCGACGTCTCCTCCTTCTTGATCCAGCAAGGGGGGAGGAGAGGTTGATGGAGATCCAGCAGCACGACGGCGTGGTGGTGGAAGTAGCGGGATTCCAACAGGGCTTCGCCAAGCGCTGCGGGAGAAGGGAGGTGTGTCACGGGAGGGAGAGGGAGGCGCCAGGGCTTAGATGTTGCTGCCCTCCCTTCCCCCCACTATATATAGGGCCAAGGGAGAGGGGGGGGCGCAGCCTTGGCCCTTCCTCCAAGGAAGGGTGCGGCCAGGGAGGAGTCCTTCCTCCCCAAGGCACCTCGGAGGTGCCTTCCCCCTTTAGGACTCTCCCTTTTTTTCTTATCTCTTGGCGCATGGGCCTCTTGGGGCTGGTGCCCTTGGCCCATATAGGCCAAGGCGCACCCCCTACAGCCCATGTGGCCCCCCGGGGCTGGTGGACCCCCTTGGTGGACCCCCGGACCCCTTTCGGCACTCCCGGTACAATACCGATAAAGTGTGAAACTTTTCCGGCGACCAAAATAAGACTTCCCATATATAAATCTTTACCTCCGGACCATTCCGGGACTCCGAACAACTTTCGGGTTACCGCATACTAATATCTCTATAACCCTAGCGTCACCGAACCTTAAGTGTGTAGACCCTACGGGTTCGGGAGACATGCAGACATGACCAAGACGACTCTCCGGTCAATAACCAACAGCGGGATCTGGATACCCATGTTGGCTCCCACATGCTCCTCGATGATCTCATCGGATGAACCACGATGTCGAGGATTCAATCAATCCCGTATACAATTCCCTTTGTCTATCGGTATGTTACTTGCCCGAGATTCGATCGTCGGTATCCCGATACCTTGTTCAATCTCGTTACCGGCAAGTCTCTTTACTCGTTCCGTAACACATCATCCCGTGATCAACTCCTTGGTCACATTGTGCACATTATGATGATATCCTACCGAGTGGGCCCAGAGATACCTCTCCGTTTACACGGAGTGACAAATCCCAGTCTCGATTCGTGCCAACCCAACAGACACTTTCGGAGATACCTGTAGTGCACCTTTATAGCCACCCAGTTACGTTGTGACGTTTGGTACACCCAAAGCATTCCTACGGTATCCGGGAGTTGCACAATCTCATGGTCTAAGGAAATGATACTTGACATTAGAAAAGCTCTTAGCAAACGAACTACACGATCTTGTGCTAGGCTTAGGATTGGGTCTTGTCCATCACATCATTCTCCTAATGATGTGATCCCGTTATCAACGACATCCAATGTCCATGGTCAGGAAACCGTAACCATCTATTGATCAACGAGCTAGTCAACTAGAGGCTTACTAGGGACATGGTGTTGTCTATGTATCCACACATGTATCTGAGTTTCCAATCAATACAATTCTAGCATGGATAATAAACGATTATCATGAACAAGGAAATATAATAATAACCAATTTATTATTGCCTCTAGGGCATATTTCCAACATGAAATGACTTACAAAAGTGAACGGAGGGAGTAATATATTCCTATACATCTTTTTTATTCCGTAGCAACGCACGGGCAGATTACTAGTTTGAGAGTAAATTTTTGAAGAAATTCTCTCATGCTTCACTTATATTATTTTGAGAGATGAAAATTTCTATGCTCATGTTCTTCACTTAAATTTGTTTGAGCTTGTTATAAGCAATGGTAATATATAAAATTAGTCCCAAAGTGATAGATATCCAAGAGAGATATAATAAAAACTTTCATGAAGATCATTGGACATTATAAACTTGATTCTTTGTAATAGTTTTGAGATATGATGATAGTAATATGTGAGCCATGTTGGTGAGTAATTATGCTTTAGTAAGAATATTGGTGTTAAGTTTTGTGATTCCCTATGCAAGCACGAAAGTCAATAGTTAAGCAATGTAATTACAACCTACTTGTGGTGCATTATTCGGTGTTAGTTATGCTTAATGCTCGTTAATGATTGTTTTTTCTTGGTTGGTTGCTTCTCAATCTATTTGCTAGCCTTTCCTTGCACTAAGTGGGAATACTACTTGTGCATCCAAAATCCTTAAACCTAGTTGTTCCATATGAGTCCAACATATCTACCTATATGCGGTATTTCCGTGCCGTTCCAAGTAGATTTGTATGTGCCAACTCTAATTTTCAAAATGAATTTCCTTTTTGTGTGCCCGTACCGCTCATGAAGCGGGAGGGGGTGGCCAATATTTTTCCATGCTAGATTTGTTATTCTCAAGATGAGTGTTTATTCACTTGTCATTGCACGATAGTGTGGCGGTAATAGGGATGTCGAGTCCCGAAATGAAAAAGAAATTTACTTTGTGGTGTCAAATAATAAATTCCTTGGAAAGTGTTGGTATGGAAGGCACCCGTGGATACGGCTAGCCATGTATTGTGAAAGAATGGAGGAAAAAGGAATAAACTTTATTTTATGTTTGGGAACCTCCTATGATGTATCTAGCATGGAAAGTATTGGGAATTACTCGGTCGTTTCCGTTGAGGGGAAAAGCATGCCTCTCAAAATATTTCATCTCTCAATTTAAGCTCTGAGCTCTGGCAACTCTACAAATCTCTGCTTCCCTCTGCGAAGGGCCTATCTATTTACTTTTATGCAATTTTTACTTTTATTTGAGTCTCCATCTTCTCTTATAAAGCACCAACTAGGGAGCACTATGATCATACTTGTGCATTGGATGTAGCTAATATTCGAGTGTGTTTCATGAATGGATCAATGATTGAGCATGATGGGTTAGGGATATCTTTCTTTAGTGTTGATATTTTGAAATACATGGTTGCTTGTTGATATGCTTGAGTATTGAAGTCTTCATGTCAATTATGGACTATTACTTTGAACCATCTAAAAGTCCAAATGTCCATGCTACAAAAGAAAAGAATATGTGATGAACATGTTAGGCAGCATTTCACATCAAAAATTCTATTTTTATCATTTACCTACTCGAGGACGAGTAGGAATTAAGCTTGGGGATGCTGATACGTCTCCAACGTATCTATAATTTTACATTCATTTTATAGCAACTTTATATCATTTTCTGGGACTAACCTATTGACATAGTGCCCAATGCCAGTTGCTTTTTTTTGCTTGTCTTTTACTTCACAGAATATCCATGTCAAACATAGTCCAAACACAGTGAAACTTTTTGGAGACTTTTTTTGCCTAGAAGACAACTTGGGAGCGAAGGAAATGCACGAGGGAAGGCCCGTGGGGCCCACCACCCACTTGGGCGCCAGAGGCCCCTGACGTGCCCTGATGGGTGGTGGGGCCCACGGAGGTCCTTTCCACCGCCTCTCAACTCTATAAGTACCCAAATATTCCAAAAACCCTAGGGTAGTCAACGAAACACAATTCCACACGCCGCAAGTTCCAGAACCACGAGATCCAATCTAGAGCCCTTTCCTGGCACCTTGCCAGAGGGGAACACGATCACGAAGGGGTTCATCATCCTCATTGGTGCTCCTCTGATGATGCGTGAGTAGTTTACCACAGACCTACGGGTCCGTAGGTAGTAGCTGGATGGCTTCTTCTCTCTTTTTTATTCTCAATACAATGTTCTCCTCGATGTTCTTAGAGATCTATTTAATGTGATGACTTTTTGCGGTGTGTTTGTTGGGATCCGATGAATTGTGAGTTTATGATCAGTTCTATCTATGAATATTATTTGCGTCTTGTTTGATCTCTTATATGCATGATTATTATAGCCTCGTATTTCTTCTCCGAAACTTTGGTTTGGTTTGGTTTGGCCAACTAGATTGATTTTTCTTGCAATGCGAAGAGGTGCTTTGTGATGGGTTCGATCTTGCGGTGTTCTCACCCAGTGACAGAAGGGGTAGCGATGCACGCATGTATCATTACTATTAAGGATAAAAAGACGGGGTCTAATTCCTACATGAATAGATCTTGTCTACATCATGTCATTGTTCTTATTGTATTACTCCGTTTCTCCATGAACTTAATACACTAGATGCATGCTGGATAGTGGTCGATGTGTGGAGTAATAGTAGTAGATGCAGGCAGATGTCGGTCTACTAATCTTGGACGTGATGCCTATATACATGATCATTGCCTTGGATATCGTCATAATTATTTGCTCTTCTATCAATTGCCCAACAGTAATTTATTTACCTACCGTATGTTATTTTCTCGAGAGAAGCCACCAGTGAAATCTATGGCCCTCGGGTCTATTTTCTATCATATTGTTTTTAGATCTATTATTCCAAAAACCCAAAAATACCTTGTTGCAGTTTTTCTTTCTTTATTTTATTTTGTGTTTTCGCTAGATCTATTTATCCAATCTCATACAATTAATCTATCTCAATACCGAGGAGGGATTGACAACCCCTCTTACGCGTTGGGTTGCAAGTATTTTTATTTGTGTGCAGGTGCTGTTTACATAGTGTTGCTTGGTTCTTCTACTGGATTGATAACCTTGGTTTCACAACTGAGGAAAATACTTACCGTTGTTGTGCTGCATCATCCTCTCCTCTTCGGGAAAATACCAACGCAGATACAAGCAATCACACTGAGCCAAATTTTCGGCTTCCGTAGAAATATCTACCTCCCCACCCCCTCCCCCTTACCAAAAGCCACATTTCTCCTGTTTCCGCCTTCCTTTCCAAGTTCAAACCTTCACTCCTTGCTTGCAGGACTGCCTCCTCGCCGGCAACCCTCCTTCACGCTGCTCGGCCTCGTCGATCCAGGCAGGTAATCCACACCTGACCCCCATCCTCCTCCTTCTCCTTCTACATCCCACATGCCCCGACCACCGGCATGACACCTTCCACCCAAATCACCGACCCCTACCCCAATAAACGCCGCCCTAACCCATGGTGCACACAGTATAGTACTACTTCTTGAGCTTGTGTTGGTTTTTCCCTTCAAGAGGAAAGGGTGATGCTGCATAGTAGAGATAAGTATTTCCCTCAGCTAAGAACCAATGTAGGGTCGAAGGTCGCCCTATTGTTGGTGGAACTTTTGTTAGCGGTGCACTTCCAATGTGTTTGACAACTATTCAGGAGGAGAATGGAAGCTTAGAGGAGGAAGTTGTGTTGAGGTAAAATATGGGATGTGCCATTTTATTCATAATCCTTTGTTTGGTATAGTTAGGCGGATTTTGGTAATAACGATATGTGATTATGGGGGCTAATAGTATTCGTGGTTGTATGGATATGTTTTAGCCACAATGAAATGAAACCAATGTGATTGTAAACACACACGCGCGCACACAATTTAATAAGGATAGAAGAAGACAATGTGTTCCAATCTGTACGGTATGTTTGCATATAATTGATTATTTGCATATCATCTAGTCGAATAGGAACACCATACCATTTAGACCACTTGTGCAAGGAACAAGAGTGGGATTCATACCACGTACATATCCTATAAACAACTAACGTTTTTGTGCTAAAACCCCTAAAGACGGGGGTCAGTAAGATATATGAAAACCATGACTGTTGACCACTATGAGATCCCATCCCCTCTCCAGCCAACCAAACTTAGATTTGTTGGGAAGAAAAGTAAAAAAGGGACACTAGATTTGTGATTTCACCAAGTTTGGTATTGTTTGTTATTTATGGGATTGTGAGGATCCCTAGACGGTTTGGTGTTGTCTAGAAGCTTCCAAAGGTCGCAACACAGCCCTCGTGGATTCAGATTCTCCCCCGAACATGTACCGAGTGGCTACTACAACAACAAGGATGTGTGTGTGGGCGACATGGTTGTTGCTTTTCTCGTATTTGTTCTATTCTCCGGTGGCGCTATCCAGATCTACACCTTTTTCCTAACATGGTCATAGAAAAAATGACAGAAAAACAGAGGGATTACTCCCACTGCATGTATTTATATTGACTTCTTCGGCATATGAATTGGGAAATGCTTCATTTCAGCCTGTAGCACACGACCGTCCGCCACCTCCTCCTATTTTTGTAAAAAAGATCTGCAACATCTGAACATCATATGTGTTACAAGATTTCTTTCCGCAATAGCACCCATGTTGTAAGAAAATGAAGATGGAGAAAAAAGTATGCAAATTTTTTCTGCAACATCATCCGTGTTGCAAAATTTTCTTCCACAACAACACCCATATTGCAAAAAAAGTGAAGACAGAAATTTCTCTAATTTTTTTCTGCAACACCATCTATGTTGCAAAATTTCCTTCCGCAACAACACCCATGTTGCAAACTTTCCTTCCATAACAACACCCATGTTGCAAAATTTCCTTCCGCAACAACACCGATGCGTAGCATGCCCCATATAAATTACAGGCAAAAGAAATGAGAGCCTACTCTATGTATGTACCAAACATAACCTAATTTAGGAGTGAATCCACCGAGTTAATGGAAAGCAGAGACCCAGTTGGAAACTGAAAGTATGCTTTCCTATTAGCTCTGTGAACCAGCAGCTTGATTTCCTCTTTAAATTTCCTTCTGCGTTTGTGGAGGTTTCCCTGAATGTTCCGGAAGATGAAATCATTTCTTGCAGTCCAGAAAGCCCAGCAAGTCAAAATGAATAATTCTAGGAAGAAAGGCACCCCTATCAGATCACTGAAATGCTCGATAGTTCTCCAGCGAAATGACATTGATGCAAAATTGATGCAACCGGGAGTCCAGGACATAATATCTCCAGCAAATCGATGCAAAATGTCATTTGAAGAAAAGGTGGCCTCAGGTTTCTAGAGTGTACAGTCCACACATAGGGCAGTTGCAATCTTCAATGTGGAATTGTTTTGTCAGAAGAAGCTCTCTGGTATTCAGTCTGTTGTTGATCAGAAGCCCAAAGAAAACCTTGTGCTTACTTTGGCAACATACTAGCAATAGCAACACGAAATATCTAAACAAGCTAGCAATAGCAGGCTGCAATGTATGGGAGGGGCAGTCCAACTCAACACATAAAAAACTTAACCAGTTTGTGAAGCAAACAATGGTACTTTAGCATTATTCCAACTTCAACTCACCAGGTGTTTACTTCCATTCCATTCCATGTGTATCACAACCAATGTAAGATCGATTCAACAGACATGATACAGATCACCAAAACATGTTGTGTTACATTGCTCTCGGATCACTCCCAAATGGCCAAACGTAGATCATCTCATCCCAGCCGGTGCTGGCGAGCAGCCCGTCGGTGAGCACGCTCATGTCGATCCCGGCTACGAACTCGGTGTGGTGGCCGTACCTTTGCAGCAGGGCGTCCTCTTTCCGGTAATCCCACATGCAGACCGTCATGTCGTAGGAGCAGGACATGAGCATGCCCTGCCGGTGCGGCGAGAACTTGACGCGCTTGACGGCGTAGCCGTGCCCCGCGAGCTGGGCGAGGGGCGCCTGCGGCGAGCGGACGTCCCAGATGCGGATCGACTTGTCGACGGAGCCGGTGGCCAGGATGGACGGGTCGTACTTGTCCCAGTCGAGGGAGAGCACCTCGTGGTCGTGGGCCGGGATGACGAGGGTCGGCCCCGGCTCCCGCACGTCCCAGACGCGGGCCGTGTGGTCGCCGGACGCCGACGCGAAGACGTCCGGGTGCCGGGCCGACCACGCGGCGGCGTAGACGCAGTACTCGTGGCCGCGGAAGGTGCGCACGGAGGCGGGCCGGTCGGGGGACCAGAGCTTGAGGGTGTCGTCCCAGGAGGCGGAGAGGAAGGCGTCGCGGCGGACGGGGTTCCAGTCGATCCCGTGGACCTCCCGCGCGTGCTCCCGGAGGAGGCGGACGGGGTTCTGCGCCGGCGGCAGCGTGACGTCGAAGAGCCGGACGGAGCCGTCCCCCGACGCGGCGGCGCAGAGGGAGTCGTGGGACTCGGACCACGCGCAGTCGAAGAGCGCGTCGGAGGTGGGGAAGGAGAAGAGCGGGGTGAGGCCGGGCCCGGCGGCGGAGAGGTCGAGAACCAGGAGGTGGCCGTTGCCGACGAGGCCGAAGTGCTGCGAGGTGGCAGCGAGGAGGCGATGCTCGTGGAACGGGCTGAAGCGGACGGAGAAGCCCGGCGCCGGGGCCTTGAACGACGGCATCGCGGCGGCGGTGTGGATCCGGGACGGGCGGGGCGGGGATAGATGTGGGGTGGGGGGTGGGAGGACTGACTTGCGGAGACTCTGCCTTTGCGTTTTCTTCACGGGGTTTCCCGGATTTTTTTTATTATAAAGAAATCCTTTTTTTTTAGTTGGAACCGCAATTCCATTAAGGAAGTCACATCAGACTACTGATTTTTTGCTACTTATCAGACTAGTCTGTGGCCATCCGATTGGAAGCACACACGTCGTTGGATCTGCTAGGAAAACTCCCCCGCGTGAGTTATACTAGTTTGCATGCATGCTTTTGCATTAATTGCCATTATATTATTTCCTATAACAACTTCTTCCCCAAATCCAGGCATGGTTAATTAAAGATATTTTATCCAATCATGAATACCATTGCTTCCTAATCAGGATCGTTGCTTCCTTATTTGTTTCCAATTGTGAGGACTATTGCTTCCTAAACAGGATTGTTGCTTCACAAAATTTTCTTTGCTTCCTAAAATTTTCTTTGCTTCGTAAGAAGTTTTCAGCCGTATGAGGATTATTTTTGTTTGCTTCCTTTCCTATTTTCAATCGTGAGGATCTTTGCTTCCGAACTTTAGTTTGCTTTCCATTCTTGTTTTGGACTGTCTTTTTATTTGTTTCGATCAAATTTCTTCCATATGGTTGCACAAAAACTGTAGATTGCTTCGGTCATATTACAATTGTTCGAGAGTATTTCATGTTAGAAGTTTTGTCCGGTGTATTTTGTTATGTTTCATGCGACCAAAGAATTGTTTCCACCGACTCAATTATTTGCTTCAAACAGAATCAAATTTATTTCCATCTAATAGAAATTAATTTCCATTATAAATGTTTATTTTACTTCTTGTTCACGTCGGTTAGAATATTTGCTTCCGTTGCAATTTAATTTTTCTTCTATAGACAAAATTTAATTTCTTTTCTCAATAAAAGAAAGTTTGCTTCCAGCGAAAAATGATATGCTTCCATGCAACAAAATCCTTATACAATACAACAACAAAAAATAGCGAAATCTGATACAAGGTCCATGCCTAAGATGGATGTGAAGCAAGGGCGAAATATCACTGAATGAAAATTGTATCCGCTGTGATGGCAGCATGCAGCCGGGACGTTCAGCGATTAACTGCGACATGGCGATATCTTGGTTACTTTCATGGTGATGCAAGATGGCATACACTACGCGGGCAAGCACATCCTCAGGGAGGGCCTCAGTCGTTGTCTCCGCCACCTCCTCAACCGCCTTTAGATCGACTCTGCCAACATTGTGAAAATTATGAAACAAGGTGTTTGAGAAACCAATGGTGCATGATCGGCATCGTGTGGTGCAAAACATATGTACAATAGAAGCACACATGAAAATAAGTGGCAGTTTGATCTATCACAACATAAATGATAAGTTCTGGAACCATAGAAAAATAAATTAAGTGTGGCTTAATAAAGCAACAATTTGATCTATGAGAACATACATGGTGGAAGCATAAAAAACTGAGATGCACAAAAAAATTGCATTGCTATAGAAACATATATGAAATATAAAAGTAGGAACCATAGCTTACATGAAGCAGCGATTGAATCGGTCAAAACATACATGATAGGCAATAGAAGCTTATAAAATTCAGATGTTGAGAAAATTCAATGTTGTAGGGAACATATGCAAAAGTAGGAAACATGGCTTACATGAAGCAACGAGTTGATCTGTCACAACATACAAAGGTTGTGTTTCGGTAAAAGATGGTTTAAAAAAAGAATAAGAGAAACACAAAAGGTAGAAACAGGGAGTATGGAAGCAAACTACCTAGACCAAAGAAACATACGTAATATAGTGGCAATGCATATTACAATAGTGATACCGATGACAATAACAACAGAACTAAAACAAGAAGCATGAAGTACGGAAGCACTTTATCAAAACCAAGTAAGCATATGAAGTAAAATTTGGAAGCCCCATCAGTAGGAATTGCATGCAAATGTGTGATCTCAATATGACTCGTCTTAATTTGAAGCATAGAAGAACTGAACATGAAAAATTAACTAAGATTGTCACTGAAAATAAGCTAAAGACTGTCACCGATAGGGGTTCAGGTCAACTGCATATCAAATTCAATGAAAATTTGTTTAAACTAAGGAAGCAATCTTTCTAGACAGAAGAAGCATATGTAGTATTATTTTCAAGGCTCAATTAGTAGGAAGCATGAAAAGAGTGATGTCTCAACATAAGTCATATTAATCGGAAGCACAAAAATTAGAAGAGGAGAGTACTCAGCACATACTGTAATAGAAACCAAGTTGCATTGTAGAAACTAAAAACTATTAAAATGAGAATAATCGGAACTTAGTTGAACAAGATAAACAATATAACAAACAATACACAATACACATTGTATTTGAAACTAAGAAAGTTATTCGCTTGTATTGCGCAAATTTAAAGTTGGTAAAAATTAGGTGATTAGAGGAGGAAGGTACCCGCGAACCATGCAATCGTTGGTCCTGCAAGTCTGCAACCGAATCCAAACAGAGCTAGTGAATGAGGGGAAAAGCCGTCGAGAAGGGACACCCAATGATCCTTATGGTTGTTGATCCTCCTGCCCATCTAATGAACCTCTAGGCTGCATGATAAGGCAACCACACAGGCGGCCAACCCTGCTGGAGATGGGCAGAGGGGATGCTACAGAGCGGTGGCGCCCGAGCGATGTGGAATGGTGCCCACATTCGGTTGGGGTGTTGGAGAAGAACTGGCGCGACACTGGAGGAGAAGAACTGGGGCCGCAATGTGGATCGAGAGATCGGCGGCGACGCAGCATGGTGGATCGGGAGCCATGGAGACGAAAAATAGCTCGATTAATTAGGGAGCGACATATACGGTAGCCGCACAATTAATTAGAGAAGGTGGGGGCGTGAAACAAGGGATGTTGGAAGGAGATATGCTGGGAGCTCTCAACCGTGTGATGCAAAATGAATCAACGGTGTTGCTTTGGTCTGACGATTGGAATGTATCAGACCATAGATACAAAGTGTTTCCCTTCCATTAATGTTGTCTTTGGATGTTTGTGTGTTGAAGGGCTTCGTATTGAATTGGGTGGAATAACAATTCGACAAGGAAACCGTCTTAATGGCCATGGATACAAATTCAATTGTCTGGTTGTTCATTTAATTGGCTTATGGAATCACAGTAAGGTTTCAATATCAAATGTTGTTTATGACAAATTAAGGGATTGCATAGTAACATTAGTATGAAGATGATACTTTGTTTTACATGCCTCAAAACAACAATCTCAATTCATGAAAATAGCCATGCGTCAGTCAATCTATACACAGATGATTCATTCTAATAATACAACGTTCACCACCATCTCACACAAGCATGCATCTGTTCACCACCTCCTCCTCAAAGAGCATCAACGTTCTGAACTCTCACGGTGCATCAAATTCACCAACGTTCCCACACTGCATCAAAGTCACACAATCTAACAAATACAGTACATTTGTTCATCCACCAACGTTCAATACCTCCTCGTGGAGATAAACCTGCACATAATCAGACCCATGATTAGCAAGTGAAGGAGGAGGGGAGGAACAGAGCGAGGGAAAGTGAGGATTTGGAGACGGGAGGAACATGAGCAAGGCACCCTCGGAAGGAACCGAAGGGCGGGAATAAGATAGGTAGGCTAAATCCGGTGGGAGAGGACGACTGAGAGGCCTGGGCATGCAGCGGAAAAAGGGCGACATGAAAGGAGGTCGGGTGGTTGGGAATGTGCGGCACCATCGAAGATGAGGGTCTAGGCTACACATGGGGGCTGGGGCGGGCAGAGGAGGGGAACGAACGATAGAGCGACGGTGGAAGGAGTAAGGAAAGGGGCAAAGGCCGAGGGGCTCGATCGTGTGCCTCCTGACGGAGCTAAATCTGGCATAGGTAGGGGTCCCGAGCTGGTGGTCTTTGCTAGATGGTAACATGACAAACAGAGGGACACGATATTTACCCAGGTTTGAGCTGTCTCGAAGAGGTAAAACCCTACGTCCTACTTGTATTTTATTGACTGTGGGTGGGTACAGAGTACAGGTTGATCCGCCTCGAGATCGTATGTCTGAATGAATCTCATCTGTCGAATATGTTCTATCGATTAGCCTAGCCTCGGTTTGTATAATGCACCGTAGGCCTAGGATTTAGAAGAGTCCTCGTCTTGTGCGCCAAGTCTTCTGGAATCTTCCTTGTATATGTCATGGGCTGCCCAAAGAAGCCCAATAATTAATCGTCAAGGGGTCCTCGGCATGGCCCTCCTGGCCGGGAGACCACATGGTGAGTACCCCTTGTCCAAGACACCATCATTGCCACAGAAAAATGAGTAGAAGGAGTGGGAGAGGGGGAGTGGTGATAGCCGTGCAGTGATGTCTACTACGCAACTTTATTCTTGTAGACACGTGTTGGGCCTCCAAGCGCAGGGTTTTATAGGACAATAGCAATTTTCCCTCACGTGGATGACCTAAGGTTTATCAATCCGTGGGGGCGTAGGATGAAGATGGTCTCTCTCAAACAACCCTGCAACCAAATAATAAAAAGTCTTTTGTGTACCCAACACACCAAATACAATGGTAATTTGTATAGGTGCACTAGTTCGGCGAAGAGATGGTGATACATGTTGGGAAACGTTGCATGGAAAACAAAAAAAATCTACGCACACGCAAGATCTATCCATGGAGATGCATAGCAACGCGAGGGGAGAGTGTGTCTACGTACCTGAGACGTCTCCAACGTATCTACTTTTTCTAACGCTTTTCCTCTTGTTTTGGACTCTAATTTGCATGATTTGAATGAAACTAACCCGGACTGATGCTGTTTTCAGCATAACTACCATGGTGTTGTTTTCGTGCAAAAATAAAAGTTCTCGGACTGGCACGAAACTTTGCAAGGATTTTTTATTCAATAAATAAGAATTTCTGGAGCCAAGAACCACCGGAGGGGGGCACCTGGGTGGGCACAACCCACCAAGGCACCCCCCCACTCCAGGCGCGCCCAGGTGGGTTTTTTGAGATAGCTTACCAGGCTTGCTGCCTGGTTCGCCCAGGTGGGTTGTCCCCAGCTGGTGGCCCCGCAGACTCCAACCCTGATACTATAAAATCACATATTTGGAGAAACAAATCGAGGAGAAAGAATTATCGCGTTTCACGAGACGGAGCCGCCACCACCTCCTGTTCTTCATCGGGAGGCCTGATCTGGAGTCTGTTTGGGGCTCCGGAGAGGGGGATCTTGGATCTTCGTCATCACCAACTCTTCTCCATCGCCAATTCCATGATGCTCCCCACCGGGAGTGAGTAATTCCTTCGTAGGCTCGCTGGTCGGTGAGGAGTTGGATGAGATTCATCATGTAATCGAGTTAGTTTTGTTAGGGCTTGATCCCTAGTATCCATTATGTTCTGAGATTGATGTTGCTATGACTTTGCCATGCTTAATGCTTGTCACTTTGGGCTCGGGTGCCATTATTTCAGATCTGAATCATTTATGTTATCACCGTTATATCTATGTTCTAGATTTGATCTTGCAAGTTATAGTCACCTACTACGTGTTATGATCCGGCAAACCCGAAGTGACAGAAGTCGGGACACTTCCCGGTGATGACCGTAGTTTGAGGAGTTCATGTATTCACCGTGTGTTAATGGTTTGTTCCGGTTCTCTATTAAAAGGAGGCATTAATATCCCTTAGTTTCCGATAGGACCCCGCTGCCGCGGGAGGGTAGGACAAAATATGTCATGCAAGTTCTTTCCATAAGCACGTATGACTATTTACGGAATACATGCCTACATTATATTTATGAACTGGAGCTAGTGCCGTATCGCCCTAGATTATGACTGTTATATGATGAATATTATCCAACGAATTCACCGATCCAATGCCTACGAGTTTCTCTCATATTGTTCTTGCTAAGTTACTACTACTATTGTTACTATTGCACTTGCTACAAAATCATTGCTATCACTGTTACCGTTACTATTGTTGTTGCTACTACTATCAAAACTATCATACTAGTTTGCTACTGATCACTTTGCTGCAGATAATTAATCTCCAGGTGTGGTTGAATTGACAACTCAGCTGCTAATACTTGCAAATATTCTTTGGCTCACTTGTGTCGAATCAATAAATTTGGGTTGAATACTCTACCCTCAAAAACTATTGCGATCCCCTATACTTGTGGGTTATCAAGACCTTTTTCCGGCGCCGTTGCCGGGGAGCATAGTTATATTTGTTGAGTCACTTGGGATTATTATCAAAATATCACTATGAAGAATCTGAAGGATGCTACGACTAAGATTTTTCCCTCTAAGACGAGGGGAAGTAAGGAACTGCCATCCAGCTCCGCTCTAGATTCACCTTCTGTTATAAGTAGACTTGGAACACCACCATATGTTATCAATTCTGATATGTCGCAAGTTATTGATGATGCTACTTCTATTATGGATGCTACTCATGATGATGCTAGTACCTTGCTTGATGATAATGTGCCACTAGGTGAATTTCTTGATGAACAAATTGCTAGAGTAAGACAGGATGAAATTGTTGAAACTGATGAAGATCTTGAAACACCTATTAGAACTAGTTCTCCTAGATATGAATTGCCTAAGATACCAGAATGTTATGTTATGGATGAGGAGACCACTAGAGACTTTCTTGCTTGCAATGATAGGGATGATCTTAAGAAATTATTATGCAAACTGAAAGAAAAAATCTTGAATGCTAGAATGAAATGTGATCCCAAGTTTGCTACTTCACCTATCTTTGTTGATGATAAGGATTATGAATTCTCTGTCGACCCAGATTTAATTACTTTGGTTGAATCTAATCCTTTCCATGGTTATGAAACCGAAACTGTTGTGGCACATCTTACTAAGTTGAATGACATAGCCACCCTTTTTGCTCATGATGAGAAGATTCGCTACTATTATATTCTCAAATTATTTCCGTTTTCATTAAAGGGTGATGCTAAGACTTGGTATAATACTCTTGCTCCTGGTTGTGTGCGTAGTCCCTAGGATATGATTTATTACTTCTCAGAAAAATATTTTCCTGCTCATAAGAAACAAGCTGCCTTACAGGAAATATTTAACTTTGTGCAAATTGAAGAAGAGAGTCTCCCACAAGCTTGGGGGAGGCTTCTCCAATTGCTTAATGCCTTGCCTAATCACCCTCTTAAGAAAAATGAAAATACTTGATATCTTCTATAATGGACTAACCGATGCTTCTAGGGACTTCCTAGATAGTTGTGTTGGTTGTGTTTTCAGGGAATGAACTATTGCACAAGCTGAAGAATTATGAATAACATATTGAAAAATTATGATGATTGGACTCTTCCTGAACCACCGCTCAAACCTACTCCGAAGAAGAGGGGTATCTTATATCTCAGTCATGAAGATATGCAAGAGGCAAATAAATCTATGAAGGAAAAAGGTATTAAAGCTGAGGATGTCAAAAATTTACCTCCTATTAAAGAAATACATGGGCTTGATACACCACCACCACCTAAGGTGGTAGAGGTATATTCTTTAATGAAATTAAATGACAATGACAATCCTTAAATATGCATCCTAGTCAATGCCTTTATGAGTTTGATAACTACATTAGAAAACAAGATCACTTCAATGCAAATGTCATGAAACAATTGAAATACAATTCTGATATGATTGCTCGCTTGAGTGACTTGTTATTTAGAATCTCCAATGATGTTAGAGGTGTAGGGCCTCTATGGTTCAAACTCAACTAGAACAAGTTGCTAAATCTCAAAGAGAATTGCTTGATGAAAGGAACAATAATATAAGTGACTTTGCTGTTAGAGTAGCAACTAGAGGAGGTAAAATGACTCAGGAACCACTTTATCCTGAGGGACACCCAAAAAGAATTGAACAAGACTCTCAAAGAGTTAACACAGATGCACCTAGTCCTTATAAAAAGAAAAAGAAGAGGAAAAATGATAGAACTTTGCATGCCTCTAGTGAACCAGAAGTAGAAAAATCTCCTGATAATGATAATGAAGTCTCTATTTCTGATGCTGAAACTCAATCTGGTAATGAACACTCACCTTCTGATAATGAAAAAGACAATGATGAGATTCATGAAGATACTCAACCAAATAATAAAGAACTGGATAATGATGTTGAAATAGAACCAGTTGTTGATCCTGATAACCCACAACCCAAGAATAAAAGTTATGATAAAAGAGACTTTGTTGCTAGAAAACATGGTAAGGAAAGAGAACCGTGGGTTCAAAAATCTATGCCTTTCCACCTCAGTCAACCAAAAAGAAAGATGATGAAGAATTTGAACGCTTTGCTAAAATGCTTGGCCAGTCTTTTTGCGTACTCGCTAGACTGATATCTTAAAAATGCCTCCTTATGCAAAATACATGAAAGTTATCATCACCAATAAGAGAAAAATACCGGAAGCTAAAATACCCACCATGCTTGCTAATTATACTTTTAAGGGTGGAGTACCTAAAAAACTTGGAGATCCGGGAATACCAACTATACCTTGCTCCATCAAAAGAAATTATGTGAAAACTGCTTTATGTGACTTAGGAGCCGGTGTTAGTGTTATGCCTTTCTCTTTTTATAAAAGACTTGATTTGAATAAACTCACACCTACTGAAATATCTTTGCAAATGGATGACAAATCAACTGCCATACCTATCAGTATTAGTGAGGATGTGACCGTTGTTGTTGCTAGTGTTACTATCTTAACTGACTTTGTTATACTTGAGATGCCCGAGGACGACAACATGTCGATTATCCTTGACCCTTCTTGAATACTGCAGGGGCTGTTATTGATTGCAATAAAAGCAAGGTCACTTTTCATATCAATGGTAATGAACATACGGTACACTTTCCGAAGAAACAATTCCAAGTGAATGGTATCAATGTTATTGAAAAATCTCCGACAATCACTATTGGAAGTTTTCAACTACCTCTACCTACTGCCAAAAAGAAATATGAAATGCTTATTGTTGGGGGCATTCATATCCCCATTGAGGTAACTTAGTGTTTTACGAAAGTTCTTCGGTTTCATGCTAATCGGAAGTGGTTGTTAATAAGACTTGATCAACCTTATTAATGAATCATTTTTGAGAGGTGTGAAGTTGATGAATTTAGTGAGCACTATCTTCTGTCCCTACCTTTTTGTTTTCTATTTCTATTATTTAAATAAAATAAAATGCCATGCTTTGTCTGTTTTCTGAGTTTCCCATACTAAAAAAATGACCTAAAAATAAAAGTTCTCAGAATGCTCTGAAAATTTAATACAATTTTTTCTGGATATTTAAGAATTTTTAGTGCAAATAACATCAGAGGGAGGTGCTCCAGGTGGGCACTACCAACCTGGGCGCGCCAGCACCCCCAAGCGCGCCCTGGTGGGTTGTGGTCCCCACGTGGGCCCCCACACTTATCTCTTCGTCCCACATCATCAGCTACCTCTAGAAAAAATTCACCACCGCTCTCTCTCTCTGTCTCTCGTGGTCTTGCTCTCAAACCCGCGGATTTTGATCTCTTTGCTCGAAGCTCCATTTTCGAAACTGTTTCGGGGGATTGTTGCTTGGTATGTGACTCCTCCATTGGTCCAATTAGTTTTTGCTTTAGTGGTTTATATTTAGAATAATTAGTGACTCTTGGTGCTGCTGTAGATGAGCTTGCATGTTGAATTCTTAGAGTTCAAAGTAGTTTGAATGCTTGATATGGCCTCTATGCATCCCTATGGGTAGTTGCTTTGAATCTTGTGAAGTTTTGTTGAGAAAAATTTTGTGAACTAATTTTTTTTGAATTTTGTTCATAGGAAAAAGATGAGTATCTTTAGGAAGTTTGCTTCCAAGAAGAACTCCAAGGGAGTTATTGGGTTTCTCACAACAAGCATGATGGTTTCGGTAGGGAACGTCCCACCTTTAGGGACGAAACGATATCCATCGCCTCTTATTGCTTTCAAAAAAATTCTCGTGTCAACATAGAACAACAGGAGTGTTGTGTCAATTTTTGGATTTTTCGGGGTTCGTTTGGACATTTTTATGCATTAACTGAGTTTTCAATGCATTTATGTGCGTAATTCAAATTTGAACTACATGCACATGCTCCAGTGCATATAAATTGGTTGAAAAATCAAATATGTGTCCTTGGGTGCATGCTTAGGTCCCATGCAAGAAATGGTAATGAATTTCAAACACCAAGGCACCGTTGATTGCCGGCAAAACATTGAGATGCCTGGTTTTTAAATTCTAGTAAATCTAAAACTCGTCTGAAATTCATGAAACTTGGCATGATATTATGGAATGGCACCCGACATGTTGTGGCATTTTTCGTGTCCATTTTGAGAGAAGGCGCACTCGAATAATGACAACCAACAAAGGCATTTTGAAAAAATAGCTACCACTTTAATATCTCAAACATTGGTATAATTCAAACCGTGGGTGTTATGTTAACCATTCACGTGACGCCACGTGTCTTGGTTTTAATGGCTGTAGGAGGTGCCGTGCAGACAGCTGCTTGACCTTGACTGAACGGGAGGCGTGCGAGCGCAGTCCAGTGCGCAGGCTGACCGAGAGGCGTGCAAGCTGTCCTCCAATGCGCAGGCTCACCGGGAAGCGTGTGAGCTATACGCTGCGCAGGCTCACTGGGAAGCGAGCCCTTTGACTTCCATGGCCGCTCGCCTTCCTTTCCATTAATGGCGCCCGAGCCGCTGTTTAATACGGGCGGCCTTACTGTTCGCCTCCCATTCCCCTCCCTCCCACAGACCTCCACCAACGCCATGGCGCAGAATGATCATCTGCCACTAGTCTTCAAGTTTGGTGAAGTCGACTCCGAGCCGGAGGAGATAGAAAATAAGGAGGAATGGGGCCTCATGGACATGGCCCAGAACGAGCTGGCCATGGTGGTTGCTGCCCCCGCTCCCGTCCTAGCCCCCATCCCCGCGCCCGCGCCAGTGACCATCCCCGTAGCATTGACGGGCTGGTTGCCGAGCACTATCGCAGAGCTGGAAGCCGCGGGCGTCAACAAGGTCTCCACGGACCCGCGCGAGCTCATGTACATGCCAGCGCCAGCACCCGTGCCCGTGCGCGCTCCTCCATCCACCGTGGCGCCGGCCCCGTGCGTTTGGCTGCACCCGCCGCGCCCGTGCCCCTGCCCGTGCGCGCCCCTCCACCCACCGCTGTGCCGGTCCCCGTGCGTTTGGCTGCACCCGCCGCGCCCATGCCCGTGCGCGCGCCCCCCTCAGCGGCATGGGACGCTGCCGTCGACCGCTACCTCTCAGCGGCGCCAGCTGTCGTCCTCCCACGCCCCACCCGTCGATCGCGCGACGATGATACGTATCCGTCATATCTATAATTTTTGATTGTTCCATGCCAATATTATACAACTTCCATATACTTTTAGCAACTTTCTATACTATTTTTGGGACTAACATATTGATCCAGTGCCCAGTGCCAGTTCCTGTTTGTTGCATGTTTTATGTTTCGCAGAAACCCCATATCAAACGGAATCCAAACGGAATAAAAACGGACGAAGAATATTTTTGGAATATTTGGAAAATATGGGAGGAAGAATCAACGCGAGACGGTGCCCCAGGTGGCCACGAGGCAGGGGGGCGTGCCTGGGCGCACCCCTGACCCTCGTGGGCCCCTCGTAAGGCGGTTGCTGCTCTTATTTGGCCGCAAGAAAGCTAATTTTCGGAGAGAAAAAATCTTGGCGAAGGTTTCAATCCAATCGGAGTTACGGATCTCCGGATATATAAGAAACGGCGAAAGGGAAGAATACCAGAGTGCAGAAACAAAGAGAGACAGAGAGACGGATTCAATCTCGGAGGGGCTCTCGCCCCTCCCATGCCATGGAGGCCAAGGACCAGAGGGGAAACTCTTCTCCCATCTAGGGAGGAGGTCAAGGAAGAAGAAGAAGGGGGCCCCTCTCCCCCTCTCTTCCGGTGGCGCGGGAACGCTGCTGTGGCCACCATCATCATCACCGCGATCTTCACCAACACCTCCGCCATCTTCACCAACATCTCCATCACCTTCCCCCCTCTATCTACAGCGGTCCACTCTCCCGCAACCCGTTGTACCCTCTACTTGAACATGGTGCTTTATGCTTCATATTATTATTCAATGATGTGTTGCCATCCTATGATGTCTGAGTAGATTTTCGTTGTCCTATCGGTGGTTGATGAATTGCTATGATTGATTTAATTTGCTTGTGGTTATGTTGCTATCCTTTGGTGCCCATCATATGAGCGCGCGCGTAGATCACACCATAGGGTTAGTTGTATGTTGATAGGACTATGTATTGGAGGGCAAGAGTGACAGAAGCTTCAACCTAGCATAGAAATTGATGCATACGGGATTGAAGGGGGACCAATATATGTTAATGCTATGGTTGGGTTTTACCTTAATGAACGTTAGTAGTTGCGGACGCTTGCTAATAGTTCCAATCATAAGTGCATAGAATTCCAAGTCAGGGATGACATGCTAGCAGTGGCCTCTCCCACATAGAACTTGCTATCGGTTAAGTAAAGTAGTCAATTGCTTAGGGACAATTTCGCAACTCCTACCACCACTTTTCCACACTCGCTATATTTACTTTATTGTGTCTTTATCTAAACAGCCCCTACTTTTTATTTACGTACTCTTTATTATCTTGCAAACCTATCCAACAACACCTACAAAGTACTTCTAGTTTCATACTTGTTCTAGGTAAAGCGAACGTTAAGCGTGCGTAGAGTTGTATCGGTGGTCGATAGAACTTGAGGGAATATTTGTTCTACCTTTAGCTCCTCGTTGGGTTCGACACTCTTACTTATCGAAAGAGGCTACAATTGATCCCCTATACTTGTGGGTTATCAAGACCTTTTTTCTGGCGCCGTTGCCGGGGAGTCATAGCGTGGGGTGAATATTCTCGTGTGTGCTTGTTTGCTTTATCACTAAGTAATTTTTATTTGCTGTTTTTAGTTGTTTTCTATCCTTAGTTATGGGTAGGAAACGCAAAATACCAAAAAAATTAGTTGTACCTACTGAACCAATGGTTGAAGAACCACTCAAAATCTATCACACTCCTGAAGCTTTTTACTTGGATCATCTTCGATCCCTATGTGCTCGTGCTGAAACCCCAACTAGCTTAGTTGAGGGCAAATCTTTAGATGAGCATGCTTGTTATGTGCGACACGCATGTCTGAAAAAGGGAAACTTTTACTGGATCAAATTCATCATTTGCAATGCTATGCTTGGAATTTATGTGAAATATATGATTTTACTTGTTGTTCTGAAAACCCTAAGAAACACCTTCCCTATCAATGTGAGTTTAGTGATAATGGAATCGTATCTTCGTATGCTAAGGGTGTTTATAATTACTATGATGTTCAACAAATTGAAGAATTTGTTGCTTTTAAGGGTGCTTATGAAATTGCTTCTTTGATTGAAAAGTATGATGCTACTCTTTACAAGTCTGAAAATTTTGCCATACTTGAATATTGTTATGATAATTATGCTTCTAATGCCTATGTTAAACCATATATTCAGGACTCCTCCGCTATCCAAGAAGAGACTAATGTTTTGCAGGAGTCTATGGAAGAAGAAATTGATGAAACTGTGAGCTCATTGGATGAAAAAGACGAGGAGGAGAGCGAAGAACAAAAGGAGGAAGAGCGGATTGATCACCCGTGCCCACCTTCTAACGAGAGTAACTCTTCAACTCATACATTGTTTAATTTCCCTTCGTGCTTACCGAAGGATGATTGCTATGATGATTGTTATGATCCCGTTGATTCTCTTGAAATATCCCTTTTTGATGATGCTTGCTATGCTTGTGGCCAAGATGCCAATATGAATTATGCTTATGGAGATGAACTTGCTATAGTTCTTTATGTTAAACATAAAATTGTTGCTATTGCACCCATGCATGATAGTCCTATTATCTTTTTGAATTCTCCCGACTACACTATATCGGAGAAGTTTGCCCTTATTAAGGATTATATTGATGGGTTGCCTTTTACAGTTGCACATGATGATTTTGATAGATATAATATGCATGTGCTTGCTGATCCTACTTGCAATTGTTATGAAAGAGGAACTATATCTCCACCTCTATATGTTTCCCACACGATAAAATTGCAAGAAACTGTTTATACTATGCATTGGCCTTTACTAGGTGTGCATGAATTGTTCTTTTATGACATGCCGATGCATAGGAAGAGAGTTAGACTTCGTCATTACATGATATATGTTACTTTGTGCTCACTACTAAATTACAAATCATTGTTGATTCAAATTGGCTTTGATATACCTTGGGATCCGGGTGGATCCATTACTTGAGCACTATATGCCTAGCTTAATGGCTTTAAAGAAAGCGCTGCCAGGGAGACAACCCGGAATTTTTAGAGAGTCATTTATTTATTTCTGTTTAGTGCTTTCATATAGTTTAAAAACAAAAAATAAATAGGGGAACCCAAAACTTTTCAAAAAAAGGAAAGCGAAAGTGAGAAAGACGAGCATTGTTGAAGTGGGAGCTAGCCTTGAACTTTGTTCATGCTCACGGAAACTTTGTGAATCTTGATTACAGAAACTTTTCAACAAAAATAATTACCCCCTTGTACAATTCCATTGTACTATAAAAATAATGTGCCAAGGTTTGCCTTTAGGATGTTTACAATGCTTGTTGGTTTGTACGGTGCAGGACAGAAACTTTGGCTGTAGTGCGCGATTTTACATTTTTTACTGGAACGTCAAATGGTTCTGAAACTTTTTGCACTGTCTTTCTATACAATTTTTTTTATTTTTTATAATTTTGGCAGAATTTTTCAAGTATCAGAAGTATTGTGAATGTTCAGATTATTACAGACTGTTCTGTTTTAGACAGATTCTGTTTTTGATGCATAGTTTGCTTGTTTTGATGAAACTATCAATTTATATCAGTGGATTAAGCCATGGAGTTATATTACAGTAGCTACAATGAAAAAACAAAATATGAATTGGTTTGCAACAGTACTTAGAGTAGTGATTTACTTTATTATACTAACGGATCTTACCGAGTTTTCTGTTGAAGTTTTGTGTGGATGAAGTGTTCGATGATCGAGAAGGTCTCGATGTGAGAAGAAGGAAGAGAGGCAAGAGCTCAAGCTTGGGGATGCCCAAGGCACCCAAAGTAAATATTCAAGGAGACTCAAGCGTCTAAGCTTGGGGATGCCCCGGAAGGCATCCCCTCTTTCTTCAACAAGTATCGGTATGTTTTCGGATTCGTTTCATTCATGTGATACATGCAAATCTTGGAGTGTCTTTTGCATTTAGTTTTCACTTTTCTTTTATGCACCATGCTGGTATGAGATAGCCCTTGGTTGATTTATAGAATGCTCTTTGCACTTCACTTAAATCTTTTGAGTATGGCCTTATAGAATGCTTCTTGTGCTTCACTTATATCATTTGAAGTTTGGATTGCCTGTTTCTCTTCACATAGAAAACCGCCATTTGTAGAATGCTCTTTTGCTTCACTTATATTTGTTAGAGCATGGGCATATCTTTTGTAGAAAGAATTAAACTCTCTTGCTTCACTTATATCTATTTAGAGAGATGACATTGGTCATTCACATGGTTAGTCATAAAATCCTACATAAGACTTGTAGATCACTGAATATGATATGTTTGATTCCTTACAATAGTTTTGCGATATAAAGGTGGTGATATTAGAGTCGTGCTAGTTGAGTAATTGTGAAATTGAGAAATACTTGTGTTGAGGTTTGCGAGTCCCGTAGCATGCACGTATGGTGAACCGTTATGTAACGAAGTTGGAGCATGAGGTGTTCTTTGATTGCTTTCCTTATGAGTGGCGGTCGGGGACGAGCGATGGTCTTTTCCTACCAATCTATCCCCCTAGGGGCATGCATAGTAGTACTTTGCTTCGAGGGCTAATAAACTTTTGCAATATGTAAATGAGTTCTTTATGACTAATGTGAGTCCATGGATTATACGCACTCTCACCATTCCATCATTGCTAGCCTCTCCGGTGCCGTGCATTGCCCTTCCTCACCTTGAGAGTTGGTGCAAACTTCGCCGGTGCATCCAAACCCCGTGATACGATACGCTCTATCACACATAAGCCTCATTATATCTTCCTCAAAACAGCCACCATACCTACCTATCATGGCATTTTCATAGCCATTCCGAGATATATTGCCATGCAACTTCCATCATCATCATATACATGACTTGAGCAATTATTGTCATATTGCTTTGCATGATCGTAAGATAGCTAGCATGATGTTTTTATGGCTTGTCCATTTTCTGATGTCATTGCTACGCTAGATCATTGCACATCCCGGTACACCGCCGGAGGCATTCATATAGAGTCATATCTTTGTTCTAGTATCAAGTTGTAATATTGAGTTGTAAGTAAATAAAAGTGTGATGATCATCATTATTAGAGCATTGCCCCAGTGAGGAAAGGACGATGGAGACTATGATTCCCCCACAAGTCGGGATGAGACTCCGGACTTTAAAAATAAATAAAAGAGGCCAAAGAAGCCCAAATAAAAAAAGGCCAAAGAAGCCCACCAAAAGAAAAAAAAGAAAAAAAAAGAGAGAAAAAGAGAGAAGGGGCAATGTTACTATCCTTTTACCACACTTGTGCTTCAGAGTAGCACCATGTTCTTCATATAGAGAGTCTCTTGAGTTATCACTTTCATATACTAGTGGGAATTTTCATTATAGAACTTGGCTTGTATATTCCAATGATGGGCTTCCTCAAATGCCCCAGGTCTTCATGAGCAACAAGTTGGATGCACACCCACTTAGTTTCCAGTTTGAGCTTTCCTACACTTATAGCTCTAGTGCATCCGTTGCATGGCAATCCCTACTCCTCACATTGACATCAATTGATGGGCATCTCCATAGCCCGTTGATTAGACGCGTCGATGTGAGACTTTCTCCTCTTTTGTCTTCTCACACAAACCTCCATCATCATATGCTATTCCACCTATAGTGCTATATCCATGGCTTGCGCTCATGTATTGCGTGAGGGTTGAAAAGGCTGAAGCGCGTTAAAAAGTATGAACCAATTGCTCGGCTTGTCATCGGGGTTGTGCATGATTTGAATGCTTTGTGTGGTGAAGATGGAGCATAGCCAGACTATATGATTTTGTAGGGATGAGCTTTCTTTGGCTATGTTATTTCAATAAGACATAATTGCTTGGTTGGTATGCTTGAAGTATTATTGTTTTTATGTCAAATGATAGACTATTGCTTTGAATCACTTGTGTCTTAATATTCATGCCATGATTAGATTATGTGATCAAGATTATGCTAGGTAGCATTCCACATCAAAAATTATCTTTTTTAGCATTTATCTACTCGAGGACGAGCAGGAATTAAGCTTGGGGATGCTGATACGTCTCCGTCGTATCTATAATTTTTGATTGTTCCATGCCAATATTATACAACTTCCATATACTTTTGGCAACTTTTTATACTATTTTTGGGACTAACATATTGATCCAGTGCCCAGTGCCAGTTCCTGTTTGTTGCATGTTTTATGTTTCGCAGAAACCCCATATCAAACGGAATAAAAACGGACGGAGAATATTTTTGGAATATTTGGAAAATATGGGAGGAAGAATCAACGCGAGACGGTGCCCCAGGTGGCCACGAGGCAGGGGGCGCGCCTGCCCCCTGGGTGCGCCCCTGACCCTCGTGGGCCCCTCTTAAGGCGGTTGCCGCTATTCTTTGGCCGCAAGAAAGCTAATTTTCGGAAAAAATCTTGGCGAAGGTTTCAATCCAATCGGAGTTACGGATCTCCGGATATATAAGAAACGGCGAAAGGGCAGAATACCAGAGCGCAGAAACAGAGAGAGACAGAGAGACAGATCCAATCTCGGAGGGGCTCTCGCCCCTCCCATGCCATGGAGGCCAAGGACCAGAGGGGAAACCCTTCTCCCATCTAGGGAGGAGGTCAAGGAAGAATAAGAAGAAGAAGGGGACCCCTCTCCCCCTCTCTTCCGGTGGCGCCAGAACGCTGCCGTGGCCACCATCATCATCACCGCGATCTTCACCAACACCTCTGCCATCTTCACCAACATCTCCATCACTTTCCCCCCTCTATCTACAGCGGTCCACTCTCCCGCAACCCGCTGTACCCTCTAGTTGAACATGGTGCTTTATGCTTCATATTATTATCCAATGATGTGTTGCCATCCTATGATATCTGAGTAGATTTTCGTTGTCCTATCGGTGGTTGATGAATTGCTATGATTGATTTAATTTGCTTGTGGTTATGTTGCTGTCCTTTGGTGCCCATCATATGAGCGCGCGCGTGGATCACACCATAGGGTTAGTTGTATGTTGATAGGACTATGTATTGGAGGGCAAGAGTGACAGAAGCTTCAACCTAGCATAGAAATTGATGCATACGGGATTGAAGGGGGACCAATATATGTTAATGCTATGGTTGGGTTTTACCTTAATGAAAGTTAGTAGTTGCGGACGCTTGCTAATAGTTCCAATCATAAGTGCATAGAATTCCAAGTCAGGGATGACATGCTAGCAGTGGCCTCTCCCACATAAAACTTGCTATCGGTCTAGTAAAGTAGTCAATTGCTTAGGGACAATTTCGCAACTGCTACCACCACTTTTCCACACTCGCTATATTTACTTTATTGTGTCTTTATCTAAACAGCCCCTACTTTTTATTTACGTACTCTTTATTATCTTGCAAACCTATCCAACAACACCTACAAAGTACTTCTAGTTTCATACTTGTTCTAGGTAAAGCGAATGTTTGTTAGGACCCCGATTCTAAGTCACACCGATCTAGCCTGTAACACCTCATATCACATTGCGGCCTCACGCACGGTACTCCCACGGGTGTCGCCTTACCATGGCCCGGGACCGTTTGCGCCTTTTGGCTCACGTATATGACAATTTCGCTAGCATCCATATGACAGAGAACCCGGGCCGACATGGCTAGTCGTGAACCCAAAGCGGCACTAACGTATGGGGACAGGCATACATGAATCAACATCGAACGTGTCGGTCAGCAGCGTGTGAATCCGGGCTGTAGCACTGGGCTAACAGGACTCCGGGAACCCGGGCTGTAGCAGGCTAGGCAGGACTCCGGATGTCACCGCGTGACATTTCCCCGAAGGGACAGACACAGGAACGATATGAAACACATGCCGGCCAGTCAAGTGTCCAGAGCAGTAGTGCTGGGCTAGCAGGACTCCGGTGGACCGGGCTGTAGCGGACTACTATGGCTCAAGGAGGCACTAGACTACATTTCCCCATAAGAGAGGCTGCCAAGGATAAACAACTAGATTGTCGGATCCCACACATACCAAGCATTTCAATCATACACACAATATGCTCGATATGTGCAAATACAACATGGCATCACAACAAAACTCTACAACTCAAAGTACTTTATTTAAAGGGCTCCAGATAGCCTTACATAGCTTGTTCATACAGATAGGGGTCACATGACCCGACACTCAAGTCATACAATCATACAAACACATGCAGAAGCAACTTGTCTGGGTACAGATACTAGAAAGAAAGAAGGCTTGACGAAGCCTGTCTATCTACGTAGGCCCTTCACAAGCCTAGATCACCACCTGGGTGGCAAGTCACTCGTCGTCGTCGAGTTCTACATAGAACCCATCGGAAGGGGCGGTGTTGTCGTCTGAAAACAGTAATTGAAGCAACATGAGTACAAAGGTACTCAGCAAGTCTTACAACAGATCCTACTATACATGTTCATTCTCAAGAAGGTAGTGGAGTTATTGCAGCAAGCCAGCTTTGACTCTTGGCTAAGCTATCCTACGAGACACCACTTGTAAAATAGTTTTCGCACACGAGTCCACTAATCACCATTCCAATACTCCACCATGGATCCTCCCTCGTCATCCCACGAGAGAGCCATCCGCGGTACTCACACTTATCTTGAGGCTTTTAGTAGTATCCATTTACTTGTCTATGAACTGCATAAGCGACCAAGTAGTCCTTTACCGCGGACGCGGCTATTCGAATAGTTTTATACCCTGCAGGGGTGTACTTCGTCACACACGCTCTCACCACTTACCGTCGCTACACGACGTGTACTCGGCAACCTTCAAGCGGAAGCCCAACGTGGGTGTCGGCCACAGCCTACCTAAACACTCAAGTCTCTAGTCCAGGTTTATCGCCTATTCAGGTTCCATCCGTAGGGAGTCCGGCCGAGGTTTCCACTTACGGCCCCAAACGATGAGTGCAGGGTTCCCGGACACCAAACGGGTGACTCGGTACACCGTGCCACGAGCCTACCGCATCACAGCCCACCCCTTGGTCAGCGCTGTCCACGGCCTCCAGCTTACTACAAACACCAGAAACTACGTGCAACTCCTGGACAGAGGACAAGGGTGATTAAGAAGCCGAGGGGGTCCATTGGTTTCGGGCCCAATGCGTGGTAGTAGCTGAATCTTAAATCATGCATACAGATCTCAGTTCTTAGGGACGGTCTCAATGAAACAACCCACCATGTACTCCTACATGGCCTCCCATCGATACCTTTACCAAATCGTATTCAACACCTCACTCTCATTACCGACACACGCTTTCACTCTAGTTCATCACCCTGATGAGCCAGACCTGACACGACTCTAAGCGTAGCAAGCACAGCATTGTAGGAACACAACATGGCTCAATCAACTCCTACACATGCTAGTGGGTTTCATCTAGTTACTGTGGCGATGACAGGTCATGCAAAGGAAAGTGGGTTCAACTACCGCAACACACAGCAGTTTGAATCGCGTTGTCTTAATGCAGTAAATGAGAGCAGAAGCGAGAAGATGGGTTTGTATCGATATGATCAATGGGTTGCTTGCCTGACGGAGTGGTGGTGGGATACTGCCCTTCAGTTGGATACTCGTGAATATCCTCGGAGGCAGGACCTACCACAATGAACACATCAAAGCACAATCAACACCAAGCAAAGTGCAACAATATGATGCATGCATGAGACATGGCAAAATGGATGTATTGGGCTAATGCAACTAAGACCAGATGGGTTTGGACTATTTTGAATCAAAGATTCAAATTCCAAGTTCATAAATGGCCCATGTTAGTGCTTTATCTTGTTCTGCATTAAACAGTAGGTTAATTTTCTTAAACATGCATGAAACCAGTACAGATGGATAGAATGGATTTTTCTGATCATTTTTCATATATAAATCTTTTCATTCTGAGCTATAGATTATTTTCTATGATTTTTTGAAGTTTGTGATAATTTCTGGAATTTCCTGTATAAGAATAATTCCAGTAATTAAGTTACTTATTATGTCAGCAGTGTGTCATGATGACGTCAGCGGTCAACGGGGTCGTCCAGGTCAAACCTGACGCGTGGGTCCCCTTTGTCAGTGTCACTGTTAGGTAATTAAACTATTTAGGATTAACTTAAACCTAAACCAGGTTAATTAGCAGGCGGGCCCCACTGTCAGTGACTCTGGGGAGTCAAACCCGTGGTCAAACCACGCTGACTCGCCGGCATTTAGCCGCCGGCGACGTCCAGACGCGGCGGTGGGGTGCGGGATCCGTGCTCCGGCGACCAAGTGGGCGGCGGAGAGCATCTACGCGCAGCTGGGAACGAGCCGCATCGACTGGTGGTGGTGGTGGAGCTCGGGGTCGCCGGAATCGATGCCGGCGACGAGCTGTGCGGCTGCCGGAGTACGGGTGTAGTCGAACCCGTCGCTAGAGAGCACGGCGAGGAGCGTGCGATGGTGCTACGGGCTCCTGGCGATGCAGTGAAGCTAACGGCCATGGTGGTGCGACCGTTGGATGGCCGGAGCCTCGTCGGCGACGAGCTCGTGCGGTGGCGTGTGCGGTCCTGCTGGTTACGGTCGACGCAAAGGGCGGATGCAAGAATGAGAGGATGGGGAAGGGGCAGAAGCTCACGGCAGAGGCGATGAGCTAGGTGGCGCTGTCGGGGACGAACTCCTGCGGTGGTGACGGCGAAGGGGATCTCCGGCGGTGGGCGGTGAAGGCGAGGTCGAAGCAGTGGCTTCGGGGCAAGCGAGCGCTCGGGGCTCGACTTGCTCGAAGGAGAAGGCGCGGCGGAGTTGCTGGACACGGTCAGGTGACGCGGGGATGGCGGTGGCTACGGCTACGCCAGCGAGGTGGCAGCGGCTGCGTCGGCCATGGCGAGAGAGAGCGAGGGAGAGGCGATGGGGGCGAATGGGGGTGTCCAGGGGCTCGGGGGCGCGACGTGGAGGTCGTCCAGCTCGTCCGCGGGCGAGGCGGCAAGCAGGTGGCGCCGTGGCAAGCTCGCGCACGCCGGCGTCACCTCTGTGCCTGCTCTGGCGGGAGCAAGCAGCTGACTGGCCATGGGCCAGCACAGTGCTGGGCCGCCAGGTGGGCTGCCAGGTAAGTTCCTTCTCTGCTTTCTGTTTTTCCTTTTATGTATTTCTGTTCTGTGTTTTGAAATAGTAGAAATACTATTTCATTTAGGAAAATCCTGAAAATATTCAGAGGCACCTTTGAAAATATTCTCAACAGCCTAAAAATACCTTCAAGATTATTTGGGCATTTTAAAATATTTATAGGGTTTAAATTGCCCAAATGCAAATACTTATGGCTTGGTGCAAAAATCCAGAATGGCCTCCAAAAATATGAAACCATTTTTGGCAGAGGTTTTAGCCAGGACCAAAGATGGTGAACATTTATGGAGGGCATTTCAGGTTCATTGAAAAAGGATTTTAGTAAACCCTAGTTGTGTTCAGGGGGGGTGCTGGGGGTTTCTGGCATCCCCATTTCAAGTTTCTGTGAAAAGTAGACATGATGCAACACTCTAATGCATGAACTAGCTAGGATGTGACAACTCACCCCCACTCAAAAGAATCTCGTCCCGAGATTTAGGATCCGTTGGGAAGAAGGTGGGGTACTCAAGTCGAAGACGATCCTCCCTTTCCCAAGTAGCTTCTTTCTCGGAATGGTGTGACCATTGAACCTTGAGAAACTTGATGTTTTGGCGTCGAGTGGTATGCTCGGCTTGATCAAGGATTCGAACGGGATATTCCCGATATGTGAGGTTATCTTGGAGATCAAGCGTTTCGTGGTCCACTCCACGGATAGGATCCGAGAAGCAACGCCTGAGTTGAGAAACGTGGAAGACGTCATGAACCTTGGAAAGATGCGGAGGTAGTTCCAATTGGTAGGCAACTTCTCCTCGCTTGGCAAGAATGCGAAAGGGTCCAATGTAACGAGGAGCCAATTTGCCTTTGATACCGAATCGATGGGTTCCCTTTAAAGGGGTAACCCGAAGGTAAGCCTTCTCGTCAACCTCAAAAGCCATAGCCTTATGTTTGCGGTCATAATGGCTCTTTTGGCGAGATTGGGCTGTTTCCAATTTCTCACGAATAATGCGAACCTGCTCTTCTGCTTCCTGAATCATATCCGGGCCAAAGAGTTGTCTTTCCCCGGTTTCTGACCAGTTAAGAGGCGTTCGACATTTTCGTCCATAGAGAACCTCGAAAGGAGCTTTGCCCAAGCTAGCTTGATAACTATTGTTATAAGCAAACTCGGCGAATGGAAGGCATTTCTCCCAATCCATGCCGAAAGAGATGACAGAAGCTCGGAGCATATCCTCCAGAATTTGATTAACTCATTCTACCTGACCACTTGATTGAGGGTGGAAGGCGGTGCTAAAGGAGAGACGAGTTCCCATAGCATTCTGGAAACTTTTCCAAAATCGAGAGGTGAAGAGACTTCCACGGTCTGAGTTAATTTCCAATGGAACACCATGAAGAGACACTGTTCGGGAGATGTACAAGTCAGCTAGCTGGCTCGCGGTTATACTCTCACGAACTGGTAGGAAGTGGGCTACTTTGGAAAGACGATCGACAACAACGAAGATAACATTATTCCCTCTCTTGGTCCTGGGAAACCCGGTAATGAAATCCATACCGATTTTATCCCATTTCCATTCAGGAATAGCCAAAGGCTGAAGGGTGCCAGCAGGCCGTTGATGCTCTGCTTTAACACGACGGCAGACGTCGCAATTAGCAATGTATTGAGCAATTTCTCTCTTCATCCTAGTCCACCAAAACCTCTGGCGTAGGTCTTGATACATTTTAGTACTACCGGGATGAATGGTGAGAGGAGATTCATGAGCTTCCTTAAGGATCAATCGCCTCAGGTTGCGTACCTTGGGAACCACTAGACGGTCTCCAAAGAACACAACACCTTGGTCATCAATGGAGAAACAATCTGCAACTCCTTTCTTGATGTTTCTCTTAATACGGGAGATTCCCGGATCTACCTTCTGAGCTTTGATGATCTGATCCGTAAGGGTAGGTTTCGCCACCAGGGTGGATAGGAACCCCCGAGGAAGAATGTGAAGGTTAAGCTTACAGAATTCCTCGTGGAGAAGTGGTTGACTTTGTTGTAACATCAAGTTGTTAAAGTAAGATTTACGGCTTAGCGCATCAGCCATGACGTTGGCTTTGCCCGGGGTGTAAGTTATTCCTAAGTCGTAATCTGTGATCAACTCGACCCAACGTCTTTGCCTGAGATTCAAATCCGGTTGGGTGAAAATGTATTTTAGACTTTGGTGATCAGTGAAAATCTCGCAACGATTACCGAGAAGGTAATGTCGCCATGTTTTGAGTGCATGGACTACGGCTGCAAGCTCTAGATCATGTGTGGGATAATTATCCTCATGTGGACGCAACTGTCGGGAAGCGTAGGCAATCACGTGACGATCTTGCATGAGTATGCAACCTAGTCCTTGTCGCGAGGCGTCGCAATAGATAACAAAGTCCTTAGAAAAATCTGGTGGTACGAGTACGGGAGCAGATGTCAGGCGTCTTTTTAGTTCCTGAAAGCTGAACTCGCACTGTGGGGTCCACTCGAACTTCTTATCTTTCTTGAGGAGTTCAGTTAGAGGTTTAGCAACCTTGGAGAAATTCTCGACGAAGCGGCGACAGTAGCTCGCTAAGCCAAGGAAACTCCGAACTTGCTTGACCGATTCAGGTGGAGTCCAGTCAAGGATGGCTTGAACTCGCTTGGGATTGACAGCAATACCCTTACCAGAGATTACATGGCCTAGATAGGTCACTTCTGGCAACTAGAATTCACACTTAGAGAATTTAGCATAAAGGCGATGCTCTCGAAGTTTCGTCAATACTAGCCTTAGATGCTCGGCATGTTCTTCCTCATTCTTGGAGTAGATGAGTATATCATCGAGGTATACTACGACGAATTTATCCAAATACTCCATGAAGATTGAGTTCATTAACCGAGAGAAGGTGGCTGGAGCATTGGTTAAACCGAAAGACATGACGGTATACTCGTATTGGCCATAATGAGTAACAAAGGCCGTTTTAGGAATGTCCCCGTTCTTGATTTTGATTTGATGGTAGCCCAACCTCAAATCCATTTTAGAGAAGACTGAGGATCCAGCGAGCTGATCATACAGGTCGTTGATCCTGGGGAGCGGATACTTGTTCTTGATAGTGACTAGGTTGACAGGTCGGTAATCTACAACCATCCGATCCGTACCATCCTTCTTCTTGACGAAGAGGACGGGGCAAGCCCACGGAGAAGAACTAGGACGGATGAAACCCTTTTTCAAGGACTCATCGAGTTGTTTCTTAAGCTCGGCTAGCTCTAGGGGTGCCATCTTATAAGGTCTTCTAGAGATTGGGACGGTTCCTGGAACAAGGTCTATCACGAACTCGACATCCCTGTCAGGTGGAATACCTGGCAGTTCTTCTGGAAAGACATCCGGGAAGTCGCGGACTACCGGAACATCTTCAAGGTCTGGAAGAGGGTTGGCATTTAATGAGTAAAGCTGACGCTTAGACACTCGGGTCAAAACATTGACTATCTTGCCCGACGGATGAGTGAGTTGAACAGTTCTAGTAGAGCAATCAATCTTAGCATAATGGGCTGACATCCAGTCCATACCCAAGATGATGTTTATGTCTGAGGACTTGAGAGCTATTAGTGATGCAAGGAAGACCAATCTGTCGACAAGAATTTCATTTCCATGGCTTATCCTAGAGGTTTGCCACTTAGAACCAGGGGTTTGAATTACCATGGAGGTGGGCATGTCACAAAATGTGGTGTTGTGCAATCGAGCATAGCTCTCAGAGATAAATGAATGAGATGCTCCAGTATCAAAAAGAACAGTTGTCGGATGGCAATTAACAAGGAGCGTACCAAGGACGACGTTGGGATCCTCATGAGTTTCTTCAGCTGAAACATAGTTGACATGGCCACGTGCAGTGGTGGCTGGCTTGGCGTAGTAAGTCTTTCCTGCTGGCTTACCACGGCCAACGGACTGTCCAGGTTGATTGGGGTTATTTCGGGGGCACTCGCGCAAATAGTGACCCGTTTCTCCACACTTGAAGCATGTCACAACATTGGGGCGTGGAGCAGCATTAGCAGCGGGGCCACCATAGACCTTGGGCGGTGCATACTGCTGGTTGGGGCGAGGCGCCTCGAAGGATGGCCTCGGAGTGAACCTAGGTGGCAGAGCAGTGTTTGGAATCCAGACCCGGCGCTTCTGAGTTCCGGAGCCGGATGAGGAACCAAAATCGCGAGAGTGCTTGCGTGTAGCGTCATAGTTAGTCTGTCCTGTCTCAGCACTGATGGCCTTATTGACTAATTTCTGGAAAGAGGTGCACTCGTGCAGACGAAGATCACGGCGAAGCTCGGGGCTAAGTCCCTTGCGGAACCTTGCCTGCTTCTTGGCGTCGGTGGATACCTCTTCAGGAGCATAGCGTGCTAGATTTCCAAACTCACGGCTGTATGCATCCACAGTTAGTCTGCCTTGGGTGAAGTTGCAGAATTCTTCCCGCTTACGATCTATGAGACCCTCCGAAATGTGATGCTCACGGAAAGCCTCACTGAATTCAGCCCAAGTAGTGATTTGGCCGGCTGGGCGCATAGCCTCAAAGTTTTCCCACCAAAGGCTAGCAGGGCCTTCGAGGTGATAGGCAGCGTAGGTAACCTTGTCAGCTTCGGCTACGTTGGCAGAATGTAGCTTATGGGTGATGCTGCGAAGCCAATCATCCGCATCGAGGGGCTCGCGGAATGGTTAAACTTCGGTGGGTACAACTTGATAAAGTCATTGATGGACACCAAGTCGTTCCTCTAATGACGTGCAGTATTCTGCTCAATTCGCTCTAGCAAGCGGTTAGTCTCACGCTTGTTTCTTTCTGCCTCCAGCATGACTTCGGCCAGAGAAGGCGGTTGAGGCAGATTCTCTCCCCTAACTGCATTGGCTTCACCCTGCGCCTGGACAGCAGGGTTGTTGCGGGTGTTAACCATCCTAGGAGAACAAAACAACGGTTTAGACAAGGATGGCTAAATCTTGGCAGGGAAATGCGGAATGTAATGGATAACACGGAATGCAGAGATGATCATCAGTATGACATGGTAATATAGAAACTGACATATATATACCAACGGTCATACACACCATACATAGTTTAGTACAAGCCCAGGCTAGAGTACAGCTACGATGAAAAGACGATACATCTCATCAGAGGCATTCCAAGCTCCTATACATTATTTTTCTACACCTCCGGAACGTGATACACACCAAGTCGTATCCCACAAGACACGCAGGACTGTGGGGAATACAACTGTTACAATATTAGTGGATCTACTACCAACTCAGACGTCTCCGTAGTAATCTTCATAGAAGTCACCACCATGTCCTGGGAGCTGAACATGATCATCTGGAAACAGTCGGTCCTGTGGAGCTTGCGGTCCATAAGGACTCGGGTGTGGCCTTGGTCCAACAAACGGTGGCAGACGGGGTCCACGAGGAGGGGTGATGCCTCCTACATCACGCCATTCCATACATTCTGGCAGACCAGACCGCACGGGGTACAAGTCCCTCATGTCCATATACCCGGCCTGCACGGCAGGTGCAAACCGTGTCAGAGTGGCCCAGTGATCAGAACGAGCATTAAGGAGCTCCATTCGCAAGGCATGATTCTCACGGTCCTTGTCCTCAAGCATCTCGGTGGTGGTGCGGAGTAGTGAATCCTCATGGGTAGGATCACAGTAGGTAGCCTGATAGTACCCCTGTGCCCCAGGGAGTGATGCTGGCATATAGCGGAAGTCAGTGTTCTGAAGCAAGGCAGTTCTGGCTCGTATGATAGTCATCATTGAGTAAGCAGCGTCCTGCACGGACATCTCGATGGTAACCCCAAGTCCATAAGAGCAATGGAGGGGTTCAGTGGCTCCAAGATAGGATGGGTAAATCCTGACTGTGCAAAAATATTGGCTTTGATTAAAGTCTCGAAACTGCTCCTCGATGGTATACTCAGGATACCAACGATAGCCTGTCTCAACCATCACTCGGACAAGCATGGCCGTGTGACCAGGTACGTCGAGGCACCGGGTCAGACGAACCACTTGATTCTGGGAATGGGTGGCCATCTGAAAGCACAGAATAATGCAAGGCATTAGTATTTCTAGGAGAATTCGAACAGCATAACGGCTGTAAATGCTCGGAAAAAGATTTGAGACATTCGCAACAGTTTGCAATACCACTCAACAACATCATATCAAGGTTCTGGTTCAACTGACAACATACTAAAGGTAGTAGAAACTGAACCGAAGCATGGAACCAACAATCCTATAAGTTACTACGGATTAGTAACACGTGAACCTGATAGAGAGAAGAGAGCCTAGTCCTTAACCCACGTAGAATGAGAAGAGAATGACTCAGATCAGAGGGCATGAGGTAAAGGAGTAAAAGCGCCTTACGTTCCCTCCCACAATCAATTCCCCTAAATATAACTAAAGCATTTCTAGACTCGACATCGACCAGTTTGGCTTAACGCACCTACAGGCAGTCCGGCTCTGATGCCAACGCTGTCAGGACCCCGATTCTAAGTCACACCGATCTAGCCTGTAACACCTCATATCACATTGCGGCCTCACGCATGGTACTCCCACGGCTGTCGCCTTACCATGGCTCGGGACCGTTTGCGCCTTTTGGCTCACGTATATGACAATGTCGCTAGCATCCATATGACAGAGAACCCGGGCCGACATGGCTAGTCGTGAACCCAAAGCGGCACTAACGTATGGGGACAGGCATACATGAATCAACATCGAACGTGTCAGTCAGCAGCGTGTGAATCCGGGCTGTAGCACTGGGCTAACAGGACTCCGGGAACCCGGGCTGTAGCAGGCTAGGCAGGACTCCGGATGTCACCGCGTGACATTTCCCCGAAGGGACAGACACAGGAACGATATGAAACACATGCCGGCCAGTCAAGTGTCCAGAGCAGTAGTGCTGGGCTAGCAGGACTTCGGTGGACCGGGCTGTAGCGGACTACTATGGCTCAAGGAGGCACTAGACTACATTTCCCCATAAGAGAGGCTGCCAAGGATAAACAACTAGGTTGTCGGATCCCACACATACCAAGCATTTCAATCAGACACACAATATGCTCGATATGTGCAAATACAACATGGCATCACAACAAAACTCTACAACTCAAAGTACTTTATTTAAAGGGCTCCAGAGAGCCTTACATAGCTTGTTCATACAGATAGGGGTCACATGACCCGACACTCAAGTCATACAATCATACAAACACATGCGAAAGCAACTTGTCTGGGTACAGACACTAGAAAGAAAGAAGGCTTGACGAAGCTTGTCTATCTATGTAGGCCCTTCACAAGCCTAGATCACCACCTGGGTGGCAAGTCACTCGTCGTCATCGAGTTCTACATAGAACCCATCGGAAGGGGCGGTGTTGTTGTAACATCCCAAATTTTCAATTTGGAATGTCATACATAGATCATCATTGCATATCATGTTTTATTGCATTTTGACAAATCCTCGATAAATCCTAAGCAACTCAAGGACCCTCGGAGAGAGTTGGGGATTTTTCTTAAATTTTCATATTTGATTTTTATCAAATAATAAGACGAGGATTTTGGTTTTAATTATTTTCTCTCCGGAAAAATATTTCATTTTAAATAAACGAGAGGAGAAAACATGACTTCTCCAAAACAATTTAAATACTGGAGGAAAAATGTTAAAATCATTATTGGAATTTATTTGGATTTTATTTGCAATTTTTATTGCATTAAAAATATTGCATGTTTTCAAAATATTTATTTTGACTTAAAAAAATGTTCACCCTATTTTAGATTTTCTAACTAGACGGGGAAAGTTTATTTCATATTTTTCTGAATTTTATTTATTTTTCTACGAATTATTTTCCGCGGAACTTTAAAAAAAAACCGCCACGCGCCGACTGGGCCAGAGGCCCAGCCGACGGCCCAGCACCGCCGCCCCGTCGTCTCCGTCCCGGAGACGGGATCGCCGCCCGAGTCCCGGCCGCCTACGCCGCCGCCCGGTGCCCCCTTCCCCAAGCTTCGGACCCCCCTCCTATATATAGCCCCCCCTCTATCTCTCCCTCACCTCGCCCGCCGCCGCCGCCCAAACCCGCCGAGCCGCCGCCGCCGGAAGCCCGAGCCGCCGCCGCCCCGGTCACCGCCGAGCCCGCCGGAGTCGCCCCCTCGCCGCCCCTCGCACCCCGCACCCCCGCCGCCCCGCCGCCCTTCGCCGGAGCCGGCCAAGCCCCGCCGGAGCCCCGCCCTGACGAGGTACTGCCTCGCCTCGTTCGTTGCCGGTTTTCTTAAAAAAAAACCTTCGTTTAAAAAAAACCCAGATCGGTTTTTTTCGGTTTTATTATTTTGCGAGCGTTCACCGAACCGTTCGTTTTAACGAACGCGTTCGTCGGTTTTCTATGATTAACGAACGTCCGTTATTTAACCGTTCGACCATTTTTCTTTTCGTCGGATTTTCTCGTTATTTTCTCAGATTCGATTTCTGATCGAATCTTCGATTCTGTTTAACTTCTCGCTCGTTTATCGGAATCAGGCGATTCAAGCGCCTAGAGTTTCATCTCGAAATTCTCTTTCCGTTTAACCTACTCAAACAAGTTTTTGCTATAGTAAAATTTGACCTAGATCTAGATTAGCAAACGAAGTTTCTTTCTTTCGCCGTTTGACTTTCGTTGCTTCTTTCGAGTTGATTCTTTTTGCAAACCGGAGTTCTTAAGTTGAACTTTCTGGTTGGATCTTTCATTCGAGTTTTACCCGTGCATTAGATGAGTACTGATTGTATGCTTGTTTGTTTGCGATAGAGTACCCTGAGTGTGCCGCTTGTTACTTCGACTCGCTAGGTTTTGCGGATCATCAGCAAGGCAAGTAACACTTTGATCATACTTTTGCATACCCAGTTTTTATTACATTAGATCTATTCCTCAAACACTTGCATGATTAGGATCTAACTAAATTGTGGGAACTGGGAAGTAGTTGTGGTAGTACCTATTACCTGTTTTACTTTATCAAACCCTTGGGAGTTACTTCTACGTTGCTATTATATTGCCATGCTATGCTCGTAGACGTGGTTTGGGTTTGAGTGATATCCATGACGGATGTCAGATGTTTATTAATGGTTCAACTTAAGGTGGCAACTAAAACTCACATCTGGGTGGATTGTGGCACCTGGAGAACACAGTGTTGTCTGTATGTATAAGGTCCGCCACCCAGGCTCAAAGGGATCATAAGATTATTCATGCTAGAAACTTCCGTGTGCAGCCACAAGCTATTATGGGCTCTAGCATAGCTGAGTAGGTTACAGGATCTCTTGAAGAGGTGGACTAGCAGATGTAGGAGAAAGTAGGTGTACCGGTCCATCCAGAGTAAAGAGTGATTGTTTCTGAAAGACTGTGTCTCGGTCATCCGTTTCTCAAACATCATGCAGTGCGAGAATCAAGCGGAGGCGATCGAGTCTTGTGGGTAAAAGTGTACAAACCTCTGCAGAGTGTACAAACTAATCATGGTTAGCCGTGTCCCCGGTTATGGACAACTTGAGTATCTAGTACCTGGATTATCATTTGAATCTCATCACCGTGATACCTATAATTAATTTTGTTGGGTTAATGATGATACTTAATTGGGATTGAGTTGGAGGTACCTTCTCAATGTTTCAACCACCATGATAGTTAAATAAAATTTATTCCTTTTGAAGTAGGGTAAATTTGGCTTTTCGCAAAAACTGTAACCATAGAGCTTTCCACCAGCCATACATGCATATAGTATAGCATTATCATTGTTCCTTATTCTCTATGTGTTACATTGCCAGCATATTCTATGTGCTGACCCGTTTTCGGGCTGCAACATTTCATGTTGCAGACTTTTCAGACGACGAGTAAGGTGCTTTAGGTCGTGGTCTTATACTCAATGATCCCGCTGGAGTGATGGACTCACTTATCTTCCAAGTCTTCCGCTGTTATCGTTGTTAGATGGCCTTAAGCCATGTTTATCATACTTAAACTCTTCGGAGTTATTCGATGTAATAAGTGTGTGATTGCTACTCTGTTATAAATCCTCCATTTGTGCTGTGCGTGTCAGCATTACTGATCCAGGGATGACACTGGTGCACAGCAGCACAGGCCATTTGAGGTCTGGTCGCTACAGTTGTCGTCTGAAAACAGTAATTGAAGCAACATGAGTACAAAGGTACTCAGCAAGTCTTACAACAGATCCTACTATACATGTTCATTCTCAAGAAGGTAGTGGAGTTATTGCAGCAAGCCAGCTTTGACTCTTGGCTAAGCTATCCTACAAGACACCACTTGTAAAATAGTTTTCGCACACGAGTCCACTAATCACCATTCCAATACTCCACCGTGGATCCTCCCTCGTCATCCCACGAGAGAGCCATCCGCGGTACTCACACTTATCTTGAGGCTTTTAGTAGTATCCATTTACTTGTCTATGAACTGCATAAGCGACCAAGTAGTCCTTTACCGCGGACGCGGCTATTCGAATAGTTTTATACCCTGCAGGGGTGTACTTCATCACACACGCTCTCACCACTTACCGTCGCTACACGACGTGTACTCGGCAACCTTCAAGCGGAAGCCCAACGTGGGTGTCGGCCACAACCTACCTAAACACTCAAGTCTCTAGTCCAGGTTTATCGCCTATTCAGGTTCCATCCGCAGGGAGTCTGGCCGAGGTTTCCACTTACGGCCCCAAACGATGTGTGCAGGGTTCCCGGACACCAAACGGGCGACTCGGTACACCGTGCCACGAGCCTACCGCATCACAGCCCACCCCTTGGTCAGCGCTGTCCACGGCCTCCAGCTTACTACAAACACCAGAAACTACGTGCAACTCCTGGACAGAGGACAAGGTTGATTAAGAAGCCGAGGGGGTCCATTGGTTTCGGGCCCAATGCGTGGTAGTAGCTGAATCTTAAATCACGCATACAGATCTCAGTTCTTAGGGACGGTCTCAATGAAACAACCCACCATGTACTCCTACATGGCCTCCCATCGATACCTTTACCAAATCGTATTCAACACCTCACTCTCATTACCGACACACGCTTTCACTCTAGTTCATCACCCTGATGAGCCAGACCTGACACGACTCTAAGCGTAGCAAGCACAGCATTGTAGGAACACAACATGGCTCAATCAACTCCTACACATGCTAGTGGGTTTCATCTAGTTACTGTGGCAATGACAGGTCATGCAAAGGAAAGTGGGTTCAACTACCGCAACACACAGCAGTTTGAATCGCGTTGTCTTAATGCAGTAAATGAGAGCAGAAGCGAGAAGATGGGTTTGTATCGATATGATCAATGGGTTGCTTGCCTGACGGAGTGGTGGTGGGATACTGCCCTTCAGTTGGATACTCGTGAATATCCTCGGAGGCAGGACCTACCACAATGAACACATCAAAGCACAATCAACACCAAGCAAAGTGCAACAATATGATGCATGCATGAGACATGGCAAAATGGATGTATTGGGCTAATGCAACTAAGACCAGATGGGTTTGGACTATTTTGAATCAAAGATTCAAATTCCAAGTTCATAAATGGCCCATGTTAGTGCTTTATCTTGTTCTTCATTAAACAGTAGGTTAATTTGCTTAAACATGCATGAAACTAGTACAGATGGATAGAATGGATTTTTCTGATCATTTTTCATATATAAATCTTTTCATTCTGAGCTATAGATTATTTTCTATGATTTTTTGAAGTTTGTGATAATTTCTGGAATTTCCTGTATAAGAATAATTCCAGTAATTAAGTTACTTATTACGTCAGCAGTGTGTCATGATGACGTCAGTGGTCAACGGGGTCGTCCAGGTCAAACCTGACGTGTGGGTCCCCTGTGTCAGTGTCACTGTTAGGTAATTAAACTATTTAGGATTAACTTAAACCTAACCCAGGTTAATTAGTAGGCGGGCCCCACTGTCAGTGACTCTGGGGAGTCAAACCCGTGGTCAAACCACGCTGACTCGCCGGCGTTTAGCCGCCGGCGACGTCCAGACGCGGCGGTGGGGTGCGGGATTCGTGCTCCGGCGACCAAATGGGCGGCGGAGAGCATCTACGCGCAGCTGGGAACGAGCCGCATCGATTGGTGGTGGTGGTGGAGCTCGGGGTCGCCGGAATCGACGCCGGCGATGAGCTGTGCGGCTGCCGGAGTACGGGTGTAGTCGAACCCGTCGCTAGAGAGCACGGCGAGGGGCGTGCGATGGTGCTACGGGCTCCTGGCGATGCAGTGAAGCTAATGGCCATGGTGGTGCGACCGTTGGATGGCCGGAGACTCGTCGGCGACGAGCTCGTGCGGCGGCGTGTGCGGTCCTGCTGGTTACGGTCGACGCAAAGGGCGGCAGCAAGAATGAGAGGATGGGGAAGGGGCAGAAGCTCACGGCAGAGGCGATGAGCTAGGTGGCGCTGTCGGGGACGAACTGCTGCGGTGGTGACGGCGATGGGGATCTCCGGCGGTGGGCGGTGAAGGCGAGGTCGAAGCAGTGGCTTCGGGGCAAGCGAGCGCTCGGGGCTCGACTTGCTCGAAGGAGAAGGCGACGGCGGAGCTGCTGGACACGGTCAGGTGACGCGGGGACGGCGGTGGCTACGGCTACGCCGGCGAGGTGGCAGCGGCTGCGTCGGCCATGGCGAGAGAGAGCGAGGGAGAGGCGATGGGGGCGAATGGGGGTGTCCAGGGGCTCGGGGGCACGACGTGGAGGTCGTCCAGCTCGTCCGCGGGCGAGGCGGCAAGCAGGTGGCGCCATGGCGAGCTCGCGCACGCCGGCGTCACCTCTGTGCCTGCTCTGGCGGGAGCAAGCAGCTGACTGGCCATGGGCCAGCACAGTGCTGAGCCGCCAGGTGGGCTGCCAGGTAAGTTCCTTCTCTGCTTTCTATTTTTCCTTTTATGTATTTCTGTTCTGTGTTTTGAAATAGTAGAAATACTATTTCATTTAGGAAAATCCTGAAAATATTCAGAGGCACCTTTGAAAATATTCTCAACAGCCTAAAAATACCTTCAAGATTATTTGGGCATTTTAAAATATTTATAGGGTTTAAATTGCCCAAATGCAAATACTTATGGCTTGGTGCAAAAATCCAGAATGGCCTCCAAAAATATGAAACCATTTTTGGCAGAGGTTTTAGCCAGGACCAAAGATGGTGAACATTTATGGAGGGCATTTCAGGTTCATTGAAAAAGGATTTTAGTAAACCCTAGTTGTGTTCAGGGGGGGTGCTGGGGGTTTCTGGCATCCCCATTTCAAGTTTCTGTGAAAAGTAGACATGATGCAACACTCTAATGCATGAACTAGCTAGGATGTGACAATGTTAAGCGTGCGTAGAGTTGTATCGGTGGTCGATAGAACTTGAGGGAATATTTGTTTTACCTTTAGCTCCTCGTTGGGTTCGACACTCTTACTTATCGAAAGAGGCTACAATTGATCCCCTTCACTTGTGGGTTATCAGACGACATGATGTTTGATTTACAAGTGAAGAACATTTTGTGCTACCTTGAAAGACTTCAACAACGGCGTCCCGGAGGACGACAACGACAATGACGACGCGGCACGCCGCCTCCCCTGCCGCCGGAAATAGTTTTTTTGGGGTTTAATATTGTATCTCGAATTCTCGATCATATGAATATAAATTCATAGTGTGACTGAATGAAAGATATGGTTTGAACGAACTTGCGTTTTCTCTCTTAATATATAGACTTATCAAACGATTTTCTTTTGAAAAAACATCAATGGTTTTTAAATATAAAACACTCATCACAAACGTTTTAGTTAGAACACCCGTATGCAAACCGACAGCTTCCCCAGGCAGCCAAGGGAAAATGTGCCGAGCAGGATTTCTGCATCCCTTCAACGCAAACGGTTGTTTTGCATGACCCGTGTGCAACCACGTACAAACAATTCGGTAAGATTTGCATATCTGTCATTTTGGGTATGTTGCCATTTGCCAAACTGGAAAGATTGACATTTGTTTATCTAGTAACATTGCCATTTGTCAACCTTGTAACATTGCGATTTATCAAAATATGCAGCTAAAAATCACCAGCACTATCTAATTTTTGCAACTAAAATCACTAGCACTGTTCAAGGAAGAGCGAGTTTCAACAGCAGCTGGATCGCCTTCCACCATCATTGGATAGTTTTGTCCAAGGAAGAGTGAGTTTCCTCCAAGACTTTCAATACTGAACCAGGGAGAAGGTGTTGGCGCTACTACACTAGTATCCATCCCGAATACCCTGCAATGGATGTTGGAATAGGTCCGGAGAGTGCGACCATGCGAGACAACACCTGCTTCCTTAGTAACATCAGCAGTGCCCTGTATACAGACAAGAAGAGGTGATCCATCGGAATAAGTTGCCAGGCGCCACTGAGTATATGGGTCCTGCTCGTCCTCATGCTCGTGATCATCAGCATCGTCATCTCCCCCTTGGTTATAAATTTTTTCAAGTATAGGTGGTGGAATGTTCACAGGACCTTGGAAACACAAGAAGGTTAATTAGTAAAGGGAAACTAGCTAACCCGCATGCATGTGTATGAAACAGTTATAATTACGGTGGAAGACAAACATACCGAAAGCATTAGGATTCCATGCAAAAAACAGTGCCACGAGTGGTGGCAGCAAACACAAGACCCTCGTATTGAATTGCATCAGAGTACTCATCCGTGTACAAAAATTGATTTTTGAGCAATATCCATCGAGGCGTGAAAGTAAGGACGACAGCAAGCTTGTCGAAGATAGCAACAACTTCATAGTTCATGTAATCCCAAGAGTGGTTGGGAACTCGACAAATTGCTATCTCCCGTAGACGACAGTCCCCATGATCGTATTTGAACTCACATAGAATACCGGTGTCCTCAACCTCTGGGCAGTCGTCTGAGATTTTTGGAAGTGGAACCTGGTGACGAGTGTACACATTCACAAGTTACCACTCGCAGTTGTACCCAATATAAATAACCCAATCTCCATTTGCGCCTGCCCAAGCCTTGCCCTCAAGCGATGTCATCTTAACATCATACGTATCATTATCAAGCGGCATCAACTTGCACAAGGCGAGGCTTCCCTCGTCCCCGCGCCAGTCAGCAGGGTCATGGCGAAGAAGATAGGGGAGATCAAACCGCTCCTGGACCCTTGGGTTCCTTGTAATGATGTTATTAGTTGAGTCGAGAATGGTCTTGAACGAACCTGCCATGCTAGCCGAGGTGATGACGTCGCACCGATCAATGAGTTCCTCCACCACGTCATCTTTCAGATCGGGGCAAGAATAACGGGGTCGTTTTCCCGCCTGTTCCCTCCATGGAGAATATGATCGAACAATGGCAGAAGGAAGGGTGAAGGCAAATGGAGGGAGGAAGAGCGTGCAACAGCAGTTCCAAATCGAGAGGGAAAGGCGAAGAGGCGGTGGACGGTTGCCACGGTACACGAAGAGGCGCCTGGGGAGCGAACGGTTGACATAGAGGTCACACACTGACGACAAGGGCCGAGTGAACCGCATGCGTATATCACACACACCTTGATCTGGCTGACCGTTTCTTTTGTGTTGCCTAATCACAAACAGTTCATCCGAGTAAACCGTATACTATATATCGCACACACCTTGATATGGCTGACCGTTTCTTTTGTGTTGCCTAATCACAAACAGTTCATCCGAGTGAACCGTATGCTGTGTATCGCACACGCCTTTATCTGGCTGCCCGTTTCTTTTGTTCCTCCTCATCACAAACAGTTAATTGAACTGAACCGTATGCCCTTCATCGCACACGCAACTAAAATCTGAACCGTGTTTGATGCATCCATTATCGCAAACGTTTTATACATTTTTGACAGTTTTCATACACCATAGTTTGCGATTATTGCATCACACACAGTTTCTCGAATGGTCTCTGGTCGTAGTGTCGCGTTAGCAGCATCCTGCAATAGTGCTTCCAGATAAAAACCAAAAGCTCCAAAAATATTTCAGTGGGTTTCTCTGAATTTCGCTTCCCTTTTATTGAGTCGTGCCGAGGAGAAGACCACGATGAAAATGCTGAGTGGCTCTCATATGCATTATTGTTGATCTAACAGAGAGCCCATATTACCTTGTTTTCTTCTTTTTGAATAAAATTGTTTGCAGATTCCAGCTTATTCCACGGCACTCTTGCACTATTATTATTTTCATATCGTTCGATCATGCAAGTGAAAGGCAATAATGACGATATTTGATGAACTGGTTGTGGCAGAGAGAAACGGGTATGAACTCAACTTGTTCTGTTTTTGTAAATATGTTTAACCTAGTATCCATGATTCAGCCTATTATGATCAAACATGTTTGCAATGACAATTAGAGATTATAGTTTCTCATGCCATGCTTAAGTAGCTAGGAGTGGATAATGATTTATCTTGGATGTCAACATTGAGTTAAAATGATTGTGATGTAGTATGATGATATGGTATCCTCCTTTGAATGTTCTAGTGGCTTGACTTGGCACATGTTCATGCATGTAGTTGAATCAAAACCAACATAGCCTCTATGATATTTATGTTCATGGTGTTCATATCCTACTCATGCTAGTATCCAATGTTACTTATGCATAATGCGTGTTCATGACTGTTTTCGCTCTCTAGCTGGCCGCTTCTCAACCTAATTGCTAGCCTTCGCCTGTACTAAGTGGGAATTCTGCTTATGCATCAAAACCATGAAACACAAGTTATTCCAGATGAGTCCACCATACCTACCTATATGCAGTATTACCATACCGTCCTAAGTAAATTTGCATGTGCCACCTCGAAAAACTTCAAATAAATATCCTTTTTTGTGTGCCTGGATTGTTCATAGAGCGACAGGAGGTAGTTAGTATCTTCCATGCTAAGCGGGTTATTCTCATGATGAGTGTTTATTCACTCGTCCTTGCACGAGAGGGGCGGTAATAGGGATTCCCAGTCCCGAACTCAAATTGCAAATAATCAAACAAAACTCCCCGCATGACTGTTGTTGGTATGGACGACACCCGTTGTTTCAGACAAGCCGTGGAGTGTGATTGTTAGTGGAGGGGGAGTAAACCTTTACTTTTATCGCTTGGGAACCGCCACTAATGTGTTTAGCATGGAAGATACCAATAACTAATGGTCGCGAAGTAAACAGGAAGGGTGCATTTCTCAAAATTTCTTTTACCTCTGTTTTAAAATTTTGAGCTCTGGCACCTCTGCAAATCACTTTTTCCCTCTGCGAAGGGACTATCTATTTACTTTTATGTTGTGTTGTCACCTTCTCAAATAAGCGACAGAACCTGAGAGCACTATTGTCATCCTCATGCATTGTGTATAGCTAATGTTGGGTGCATCATGATTGGATCTTTTCTACCATGAACTACAATGTTTAGTCGTTGCTTGAACTTTGGAGGTGCTCTGCATTTATGTTTGGCGGTCTCAGAAAGGGCTATCAAGATACCACTATTGTCATATTATATCATGGTTGTTTTGACAAAGTGTTGTTATTTGAGATATCTTATTATTGCTCGCTAGTTGATTATGTCATTGATATGAGTTAATATAGTTTCTAAGAGTTATTGTTGACATGGTTAGTTATAATCTTGGCTGAAAAACAGGGTGTTGCTTAAGCTTATTTATGTAAACAAGAGCAAAAGAGTTCGTAAAAGTCTTTGTTTTTCACGTTCAGTTTATCAACTGAATTGCTTGAGGACAAGCAAAGGTTTAAGCTTGGGGGAGTTGATACGTCTCCAAAGTATCTACTTTTCCTAACGCTTTTCCTCTTGTTTTGAACTCTAATTTGCATAATTTGAATGAAACTAACCCGGACTCACGTTGTTTTCAGCAGAACTACCATGGTGTTGTTTTTGTGCAGAAATAAAAGTTCTCAGATTGGCATGAAACTTTGCGAGGATTTTTATTCAATAAATAAGAATTTCTGGAGCCAAGAACCACCAGAGGGGGGCACCTGGGTGGGCACAATCCACCAGGGCGTGCCCCCCTCCAGGCGCGCCCAGGTGGGTTGTCCCCACCTGGTGGCCCTGCAGACTCCAACCCTGATACTATAAAATCACATATTTGGAGAAACAAATTGGGGAGAAATAATTATCGTGTTTCATGAGACAGAGCCGCCACCTCCTGTTCTTCATCAGGAGGCCTGATCTGGAGTCCATTTGGGGCTCCAGAGAGGGGGATCTTCGAACTTCGTCATCACCAACTCTTCTCCATCGCCAATTCCATGATGCTCCCCACCGGGAGTGAGTAATTCCTTCGTAGGTTCGCTGGTCGGTGAGGAGTTGGATGATATTCATCATGTAACCGAGTTAAGTTTTGTTAGGGCTTGATCCCTAGTATCCATTAAGTTCTGAGATTGATGTCGCTATGACTTTGCCATGCTTAATGCTTGTCACTTTGGGCCCGGGTGCCATGATTCCATATCTGAACCGTCTATGTTATCACCATTATATCTGAAGGAAATATGCCCTAGAGGAAATAATAAAGTTATTATTTATTTCCTTATTTCATGATAAATGTTTATTATTCATGCTAGAATTGTATTAACCGGAAACTTAGTACATGTGTGAATACATAGACAAAACATAAGTGTCCCTAGTATGCCTCTACTTGACTAGCTCGTTTATCAAAGATGGTTATGTTTCCTAAACCATAGACATGTGTTGTCATTTGATGAACGGGATCACATCATTAGGAGAATGATGTGATGGACAAGACCCATTCGTTAGCTTAGCATTATGATCGTTACAGTCTCATTGCTACTGCTTTCTTCATGACTTATACATGTTCCTCAGACTATGAGATTATGCAACTCCCGAATACCGGAGGAACACTTTGTGTGCTATCAAACATCACAACGTAAATGGGTGATTATAAAGATGCTCTACAGGTGTATCTGAAGGTATTTGTTGGGTTGGCATAGATCGAGATTAGGATTTGTCACTCCGTGTTTCGTAGAGGTATCTCTAGGCCCTCTCGGTAATGCTCATCACTACAATCCTTGCAAGCAATGTGACTAATGAGTTAGTTGCAGGATGAAGTATTACGGAACGAGTAAAGAGACTTGCCGGTAACGAGATTGAACTAGGTGTGATGATACCGACGATCGAATCTCGGGCAAGTAACATACCGATGACAAAGGGAACAACATATGTTGTTATGCGGTTTGACCGATAAAGATCTTCGTAGAATATGTAGGAGCCAATATGATCATCCAGGTTCCGCTATTGGTTATTGACCGGAGATGTGTCTCGGTCATGCCTACATAGTTCTCGAACCCGTAGGGTCCGCACGCTTAACATTCGATGATGATTTGTATTATGAGTTATGTGATTTGATGAACCGAAGTTTGTTCGGAGTCCCGGATGAGATCACGGACATGACGAGGAGTCTCGAAATAGTCGAGACATAAAGATTGATATATTGGATGACTATATTCGGACACTGGAATGGTTCCGAAGAAGTTCCGGTATTTTCCGGAGTACCGGGAGGTTACCGGAACCCCCCGGGAGAAGTTATGGGCCTTATGGGCCATAACAGGGAAGCACACCAGCCCACAAGGGGCTGGTGCGCCCCCCCTTGGCAGTAGGCCGATTAGGACTAGGAGAAGGGGGCCGCCCCCCCTTTCCTTCTCCTTCTCCCTTCCCCCTTTCCTACTCCGTGTGGGAGGTGGAATCCTACTAGGACTAGGGAGTCCTAGTAGGACTCCACACCTTGACGCGCCCCCAGGGCCAGCTTCCTCTCCCTCTCTCTCCTTTATATACGGGGGCAGGGGGCACCCTAGAACACACAAGTTGATCTTTTAGCCATGTGCGGTGCCCCCCTCCATAAATACACACCTCGATCATATCGCTGTAGTGCTTAGGCGAAGCCCTGCGCCGGTAGCATCATCATCGCCGTCACCACGCCGTCGTGCTGACGAAACTCTCCCTCGGCCTCAACTGGATCAAGAGTATGAGGGACGTCATCGACCTGAACGTGTGCTGAACACGGAGGTGTCATACATTCGGTGCTAGGATCGGTCGGATCGTGAAGACGTACGACTACATCAACCACGTTGATAAAACGCTTCCGCTTTCGGTCTATGAGGGTACGTGGACACACTCTCCCCGCTCGTTGCTATGCTTCTCCTAGATAGATCTTGCGTGATTGTAGGAATATTTTTGAAATTACTGCGTTCCCCAACAGTGGCGTCTGAGCCAGGTCTATGCGTAGATGTTATATGCACGAGTAGAACACAAAGAGTTGTGGGCGATAATAGTCATACTGCTTACCAGCAATGTCTTACTTTGATTCGGCGGTATTGTTGGATGAAGCGGCCCAGACCGACATTACATGACCACGTTCATGAGGCTAGTTCTACCGACGTGCTTCGCACACAGGTGGCTAGCGGGTGTCTGTTTCTCCATCTTTAGTTGAATCAAGTTTGACTACGCCTGGTCCTTGTTGAAGGTTAAAACACCACACTTGACAAAAAATCGTTGTGGTTTTGATGCGTAGGTAAGAACGGTTCTTGCTAAGCCCGTAGCAGCCATGTAAAACTAGCAACAACAAAGTAGAGGACGTCTAACTTGTTTTTGCAGGGCTTGCTGTGATGTGATATGGTCAAGACATGATGTGATATAATTTGTTGTATGAGATGATCATGTTTTGTAACAAAGTTATCGGCAACTGGCAGGAGCCATATGGTTGTCGCTTTATTGCATGCAATGCAATCGCCATGTAATTGCTTTACTTTATCACTAAGCGGTAGCGATAGTCGTAGAAGCAATAGTTGGCGAGACGACAACGATGCTACGATGGAGATTAAGGTGTCGCGCCAGTGACGATGGAGATCATGACAATGCTTCGGTGATGGAGATCATGAGCACAAGATGATGATGGCCATATCATGTCACATATTTTGATTGCATGTGATGTTTATCTTTTATGCATCTTATTTTGCTTAGTACGGCGGTAGCATTATAAGATGATCCCTTACTAAATTTCAAGGTATAAGTGTTCTCCCTAACTATGCACCGTTGCTACAGTTCTTCGTGCTGAGACACCACGTGATAATCAGGTGTGATAAGCTCTACGTTCACATACAACGGGTGCAAGCCAGTTTTGCACATGCAGAATACTCGGGTTAAACTTGACGAGCCTAGCATATGCAGATATGGCCTCGGAACACTGAGACCGAAAGGTCGTACGTGAATCATATAGTAGATATGATCAACATAGTGATGTTCACCATTGAAAACTACTCCATCTCATGTGATGATCGGACATGGTTTAGTTGATATGGATCACGTGATCATTTAGATGACAAGAGGGATGTCTATCTAAGTGGGAGTTCTTAAGTAATATGATTAATTGAACTTTAATTTATCATGAACTTAGTCTTGATAGTATTTGCAAATTATGTTATAGCTCGCGATGTAGCTCCCTGTTTATTTTTTATGTTCCTAGAGAAAAATAAGTTGAAAAGTTGATAGTAGCAATGATGCGGACTTGGTCCGTGATCTGAGGATTTTCCTCATTGCTGCACAGAAGAATTATGTCCTTGATGCACCGCTAGGTGAAAGACCTATTGCAGGAGCAGATGCAGACGTTATGAACGCTTGACAAAGCTCGGTATGATGGCTACTTGATAGTTTAGTGCACCATGCTTTACGGCTTAAAACCAGGACTTCAAAAACGTTTTGAATGCCACAGAGCATATGAGATGTTCCAAGAGATGAAAATGGTATTTCAGTCTCATGCCCGTGTCGAGAGGTATGAGACCGCTATTTTGCCTACAAGATGGAGGAGAATAGCTCAACCAGTGAGCATGTGCTCAGAATGTCTGAGTACTACAATCGCTTGAATCAAGTGGGAGTTAATCCTCCAGATAAGATAGTGCTACCTCTTGAGCACTGCGTTGGTTTTCCCTTGAAGAGGAAAGGGTGATGCAGTAAAGTAGCATAAGTATTTCCCTCAGTTTTTGAGAACCAAGGTATCGATCCAGTAGGAGACCACGCTCAAGTCCCACGCACCTACACAAACAAATAAGAACCTTGCAACCAACATGATAAAGGGGTTGTCAATCCCTTCACGACCACTTGCAAAAGTGAGATCTGATAGAGATGAGAAGATAATATTTTTGGTATTTTTATGATAAAGACTAAAAGTAAAGAAAGCAAAATAAACGGTAATAGAAATAACGGTAGATTAATATGATAGAGGATAGACCCGGGGGCCATAGGTCTCACTAGTGGCTTCTCTCAAGATAGCATAAGTATTACGGTGGGTGAACAAATTACTGTCGAGCAATTGATAGAATTGAGCATAGTTATGAGAATATCTAGGTATGATCATGTATATAGGCATCACGTCCGCGACAAGTAGACCGACTCTTGCCTGCATCTACTACTATTACTCCACACATCGACCGCTATCCAGCATGCATCTAGAGTATTAAGTTCATAAGAACGGAGTAATGCTTTAAGCAAGATGACATGATGTAGAGGGATAAACTCATGCAGTATGATATAAACCCCATCTTTTTATCCTCGATGGCAACAATACAATACGTGTCGTTTCCCCCACTGTCACTAGGATCGAGCACCGCAAGATTGAACCCAGAGCTAAGCACTTCTCCCATTGCAAGAAAGATCAATCTAGTAGGCCAAACCAAACTGATAATTCGAAGAGACTTGCAAAGATAACCAATCATACATAAAAGAATTCAGAGGAGATTCAAATATTGTTCATAGATAATCTTGATCATAAACCAACAATTCATCGGATCTCGACAAACACACCACAAAAGAAGATTACATCGAATAGATCTCCAAGAGAATCGAGGAGAACTTTGTATTGAGATCCAAAGAGAGAGAATAAGCCATCTAGCTAATAACTATGGACCCGAAGGTCTGAAGTAAACTACTCACACATCATCGGAGAGGCTATGGTGTTGATGTAGAAGCCCTCCGTGATCGATGCCCCCTCCGGCGGAGCGCCGGAGAAGGCCCCAAGATGGGATCTCACGGGTACAGAAGGTTGCGGTGGTGGAAATAGGGTTTTGGCTCCTCTGCTGATGTTTTTGGGGTACGTAGGTATATATAGGAGGAAGAAGTAGGTCGGTGGAGCTACGAGGGGCCCACAAGGGTGGAGGGCGCGCCCAGGGGGGTAGGTGCGCCCCCCTGCCTCGTGGCCTCCTCGTTGATTGCTTGACATCCACTCCAAGTCCTCTGGATCACGTTTGTTCAGAAATCACGTTCCTGAAGGTTTCAGTCCGTTTGGACTTCATTTGATATTCCTTTCCTTCGAAACACTGAAATAGGCAAAAAACATCAATTTGGGTTGGGCCTCCGGTTAATAGGTTAGTCCCAAAAATAATATAAAAGTGTATAATAAAGCCCATTGAACATCCAAAACAGATAATATAATAGCATGGAACAATAAAAAATTATAGATACGTTGGAGACGTATCTAGCATCCCCAAGCTTAATTCCTGCTCGTCCTCGAGTAGGTAAATGATAAAAACAGAATTTTTGATGTGGAATGCTTCTTAGCATAACTTTCAATGTAATTCTTTTTATTGTGGCATGAATATTTAGATCCGAAAGATTCAAGATAAAAGTTTAATGTTGACATAAAAACAATAATACTTCAAACATGCTAACCAAGCAATTATGTCTTATCAAAATAACATAGCCAAAGAAAGCTCATCCCTACAAAATCATATAGTTAGGCCATGCTTCAATTTCGTCACACAAAACATTCTCATCATGCATAACCCCGATGACAAGCCGAGCAATTAGTTCATACTTTTTAACGCGCTTCAGCCTTTTCAACCCTTACGCAATACATGAGCGCAAGCCATGGATATACTAGTATGGGTGGAATGAAGTATAATGATGGGGGTTATGTGAGAAGACAAAAAGGTAGAAAGTCTCACACTGACGCGGCTAATCAATAGGCTATGGAGATGCCCATCAATTGATGTCAATGAGAGGAGTAGGGATTGCCATGCAACGGATGCACTAGAGCTATAAATATATGAAAGCTCAACAAAAGAAACTAAGTGGGTGTGCATCCAACTTGCTTGCTCACGAAGACCTAGGGCATTTTGAGGAAGCCCATCATTGGAATATACAAGCCAAGTTCTATTATGAAAAATTCCCACTAGTATATGAAAGTGACAACATAGGAGACTCTCTATCATGAAGATCACGGTGCTACTTTGAAGCACGAGTGTGGAAAAAGGATAGTAACATTGTTCCTTCTCTCTTTTTCTCTCTTTTTTTCTTTCTCTTTTTTTATTGGGCCTTCTCTTTTTTTCTTCTTTGGCCTCTTTTTTTTAGTCCGGAATCTCATCCCGACTTGTGGGGGAATCATAGTCTCCATCATACTTTCCTCACATGGGATAATGCTCTAATAATGATGATCATCACACTTTTATTACTTACAACTCAAGAATTACAACTCAATACTTAGAACAAAATATGACTCTATGTGAATGCCTCCGGCGGTGTACCGGGATATGCAATGAATCAAGAGTGACATGTATAAGAAATTAGGAAAGGTGGCTTTGCCACAAATACGATGTCAACTACATGATCATGCAAAGCAATATGACAATTATGGAGTGTGTCATAATAAACGGAACGGTGTAAGTTGCCTGGCAATATATCTCGGAATGGCTATGGAAATGCCATGATAGGTAGGTATGGTGGCTGTTTTGAGGAAGATATAAGGAGGTTTATGTGCGATAGAGCGTATCATATCACAGGGTTTGGATGCACCGGCGAAGTTTGCACCAACTCTCAAGGCGAGAAAGGGCAATGCACGATACCGTAGAGGCTAGAAAATTGTGGAAGGTTTGAGAGTGCGTATAATCCATGGACTCACATTAGTCATAAAGAACTCATCTACTTATTGCAAAAGTTTATTAGCCCTCGAAGAAAAGTACTACTACGCATGCCCCTATAGGGATAGATTGGTAGGAAAAGACCATTGCTCGTCCCCGACCGCCACTCATAAGGAAAGCAATAAAAGAACACCTTATGTGTCAAAATTGTCACACAACTTTCACCATACGTGCATGCTACGAGACTTGCCAACCTTAACACAAGTATTTCTCAATTTCATAATTACTCAACTAGCACACTCTAATATTACCACCTTTATATCTCAAAACACTTATCAAGTATCAAACTTCTCATGATATTCAATGAACTCAATATGGAGGTTTTTATTATGCTCATCTTTGATGCCTATCACATTTGGATTAATTTCACAATTAAAGAAAATTACCATGCTGTTTAAGACTATCAAAATAATATAAGTGAAGCATGAGAGATCAATAATTTCTATAAAATAAAACCACCACCGTGCTCTAAAAGATATAAGTGAAGCACTAGAGCAAAAACTATATAGCTCAAAAGATATAAGTGAAGCACATAGAGTATTCTAACAAATTCCGAATCATGTGTGTCTCTCTCAAAAGGTGTGTACAGCAAGGATGATTGTGGTAAACTAAAAAGCAAATACTCAATCATACAAGACGCTCCAAGCAAAACACATATCATGTGGTGAATAAAAATATAGCCCCAAGTAAAGTTACCGATAGACGAAGACGAAAGAGGGGATGCCTTCCGGGGCATCCCCAAGCTTAGGCTTTTGGTTGTCCTTTAATTTTACCTTGGGGTGCCTTGGGCATCCCCAAGCTTAGGCTCTTGCCAATCCTTGTTCCATAATCCATCAAATCTTTACCCAAAACTTGAAAACTTCACAACACAAAACTTAACAGAAAATCTCGTGAGCTCCGTTAGCGAAAGAAAACAAAAGACCACTTCAAGGTACTGTAATGAACTCATTCTTTATTAATATTGGTGTTAAACCCACTGTATTCCAACTTCTCTATGGTTTATAAACTCTTTTACTAGCCATAGATTCATCAAAATAGGCAAACAACACACGAAAAACAGAATCTGTCAAAAACAGAACAGTCTGTAGTAATCTGTATCTAACGCAAACTTCAGGAACTCAGAAAAATCTACCAAAATAGGAAGACCTAGATAATTTGTTTATTGATGTACTGGAATTGGAATCAGTATTTTATCACGTTCTGGTGATTTTTAACAATTGTTTTTGTGAACAGAAAGTTCTGGAATTTTCAGCAAGATCAAATAACTATCATCCAAGAAGATCCTATAGGTTTCACATGGCACAAACACTAATTAAAACATAAAAACAAATATAACCAGAGGCTAGATCAAATATTTATTCAAAAACAGAAAGGAAATATATTGGGCTGTCTCCCAACAAGCGCTTTTCTTTAAAGCCTTTTAGCTAGGCATTGATAATTTTAATGATGCTCACATGAAAGACAAGAATTGAAGCACAAAAGGAGCATCATATAGCATGTGACAAACACATCTAAGTCTAACATACTTCCTATGCATAGGCATTTTATAAGCAAACAAATTATCATAGCAAGCAAAAATTAGCATATGCAAGGAAGAAGAAAGAGACGATAGCAATCTGAACATGACGAGAGGTAATTTAGTAACATGAAAATTTCTACAACCATATTTTCCTCTCTCATAATAATTACATGTAGAATCATAGGCAAATTCAACAAAATAGCTATCACATAACATATTCTCAACACGATCTACATGCATGCGAAGTTAACACTCTTCCAAAATAGTGGGATTATCATTAACTAAAGTCATGACCTCTCCAAACCCACTTTAATATTATTGCAAACACTATTATCCATCTCATATTCATCATGGGGCTTAAATAAATTTTCAAGATCATAAGAAGAATCAACCCAATCATGATCATTGCAACAAGTAGTAGACATAGCAAAACTAGCATCCCCAAGCTTAGGGTTTTGCATATTATTAGCACAATTGACATCAAGAGAATTTATAATAACATCATTGCAATCATGCTTTTCATCGAAGGATCTATCAAGTATGGATGCAATAGCAACGATCTCATGTTTAACATAAGGAACTATAGCAAATTCATCTTCATAAATATTGGCATCATGGCCACAAGAATAGCAAGCATCATGTTCATCAAGGGATATTTCAATCAAATCATCGGAATCATAATTATCTATAGATTCATGCATATCATTATTTTCTTCAGAAGCAACGGTCATTCTTTCAATAAATTCTTTGACATAGACATTATGAGCATAGTTTTCATAGCAATATTTAAGTATGTCAAAATTTTCAGATTCGTAGAGAGTAATATCATACTTTTCAATCAAAGAAGCAACTTCATAAGCACCCTTAAAAGCAACAAATTCTTCAATTTGTTCGATATCATAGTAACTATAAACACCCTTTGCATAAGAAGATAAGATTTCATTTTCATTAAACTCACATAGGTAGGGGAGGTGTTTTTAGGGTTCTTAGAGCAACAAGTAAAATCATAAATTTCACAAAGATTCCAAGCATAACACAGCAATCTGTTTATTTGATCCCATAAGAGTCTCCCTTTTTCAGATAAATGGTGACGCACAAAATGAGCATGCTCATCTAAAGATTTCCCATCAACTAGGCTAGTTGGGGTTTCAGCACGAGCGCATAAGGATCGAAGATGATCCAAGTAGAACACTTTAAGTGGATCCATATCAATAGATTTTTAGCAAGCAAAGATGCAAGCAAATAGAAGGCACATGGTAACGCAAGCAAACAATAGATCTGGCGAATAAAAAGGCAAACGAAAAAGAAGGCGAATAAAACGGCAAAGGTGAAGTGGGGGAGAGGAAAACGAGAGGCAAGTGGCAAATAATGTAATGCGAGGGATAAGAGTTTGTGATGGGTACTTGGTATGTCTTGACTTGTGCGTAGACTCCCCGGCAACGGCGCTAGAAATCCTTCTTGCTACCTCTTAAGCACTGCGTTGGTTTTCCCTTGAAGAGGAAAGGGTAATGCAGTAAAGTAGCGTAAGTATTTCCCTCAGTTTTTGAGAACCAAGGTATCAATCCAGTAGGAGACCACGCTCAAGTCCCACGCACCTACACAAACAAATAAGAACCTTGCAACCAACGCGATAAAGGGGTTGTCAATCCCTTCACGGCCACTTGCAAAAGTGAGATCTGATAGGGATGATAAGATAATATTTTTGGTATTTTTATGATAAAGACTAAAAGTAAAGAAAGCAAAATAAATGGTAATAGAAATAACGGTAGATTAATATTATAGTGAATAGACCCGGGGGGGCATAGGTTTCACTAGTGGCTTCTCTCAAGATAGCATAAGTATTACGGTGGGTGAACAAATTACTAACGAGCAATTGATAGAATTGAGCATAGTTATGAGAATATCTAGGTATGATCATGTATATAGGCATCACGTCCGTGACAAGTAGACCGACTCCTGCCTGCATCTACTACTATTACTCCACACATCGACTGCTATCCAGCATGCATCTAGAGTATTAAGTGCATAAGAACGAAGTAACGCTTTAAGCAAGATGACATGATGTAGAGGGATAAACTCATGCAATATGATATAAACCCCATCTTTTTATCCTCGATGGCAACAATACAATACGTGTAGGCCAAACCAAACTGATAATTCGAAGAGACTTGCAAAGATAACCAATCATACATAAAAGAATTCAGAGGAGATTCAAATATTGTTCATAGATAATCTTGATCATAAACCCACAATTCATCGGATCTCAACAAACACACCACAAAAGAAGATTACATCGAATAGATCTCCAAGAGAATCGAGGAGAACTTTGTATTGAGATCCAAAGAGAGAGAAGAAGCCATCTAGCTAATAACTATGGACCCGAAGGTCTGAAGTAAACTACTCACACATCATCGGAGAGGCTATGGTGTTGATGTAGAAGCCCTCCGTGATCGATGCCCCCTCCGGCGAAGCGCCGGAGAAGGCCCCAAGATGGGATCTCACGGGTACAGAAGGTTGCGGCGGTGGAAATAGGGTTTTGGCTCCTCTGCTGATGTTTTTGGGGTACGTAGGTATATATAGGAGGAAGAAGTAGGTCGGTGGAGCTACGAGGGGCCCACGAGGGTGGAGGGCGCGCCCAGGGGGGTAGGCGCGCCCCCTGCCTCGTGGCCTCCTCGTTGATTGCTTGACATCCACTCCAAGTCCTCTGGATCACGTTTGTTCAGAAAATCACGTTCCCGAAGGTTTCATTCCGTTTGGACTCCGTTTGATATTCCTTTCCTTCGAAACACTAAAATAGGCAAACAAACAACAATTTGGGCTGGGCCTCCGGTTAATAGGTTAGTCCCAAAAATAATATAAAAGTGTATAATAAAGCCCATTGAACATCCAAAACAGATAATATAATAGCATGGAACAATAAAAAATTATAGAAATGTTGGAGACGTATCAGATAGTGATTGACAGAGTTCTCTAGACACTATCACCAAGTTACTGGAACTTCGTGATGAACTATAAGATGCATGGGATGATGAAAACAATTCCCGAGCTCTTTGTGATGTTAAAATCGGTGAAGGTAGAAATCAAGAAAGAGCGTCAAGTGTTGATGTTTAACGAGACCACTAGTTTCAATAAAAAGGACAAAGGGAAGAGGGGAACTTCAAGAAGAACGGCAAGCAAGTTGCTGCTCAAGTGAAGAATCCCAAAGCTAGACCTAATCCTGAAACTGAGTGCTTCTACTGCAAAGGGAATGGTCACTGGAAGCAGAACTACCCCCAAATACTTGGCGGATAAGAAGGATGGCAAAGTGAACAAACGTATATTTGATATACAGATTATTGATGTGTACTTTACTAGTGTTCATATATAGCAAACCCTTGGTATTTGATACCGGTTCAGTTGCTAAGATTAGTAACTCGAAACGGGAGTTGCAGAATGAACATAGACTAGTTAAGGATGAAGTGACGATGTGTGTTGGAAATGATTCTAAGGTTGATAAGATCACCATCGCATACTCCCTCTACCTTCGGGATTAGTATTGGAACTAAATAAATGTTATTTGGTGTTTGCGTTGAGCATGAATATGATTGGATCATGTTTATTGCGATACGGTTATTCATTTAACTCAGAGAATAATTGTTGTTCTGTTTACATGGATAAAACCTTCTATGGTCTTACATCCAATGTAAATGGTTTACTGAATCTCGATCATTGTGATACACATAATATTGATGCCAAAAGATGCAAAGTTGATAATGATAGTGCAACATATTTGTGGCACTGCCATTAAGGTCATATTGGTGTAAAGCGCATGAAGAAACTCCATGCAGATGGACTTTTGGAATCACTTGATGCTTGCGAACCATGCCTCATGGGCAAGATGGCTAAGACTCCGTTCTCCCGAACAATGGAGCGAGCTACTGACTTATTGGAAATAATACATACCGATGTATGCGGTCCAATGAGTGTTGAGGCTCGCGGCGGGTATCGTTATTTTCTGACCTTCACAGATGATTTGAGAAGATATGGGAATATCTACTTAATGAAACACAAATCTGAAACATTTGAAAAGTTCAAAGAATTTCAGAGTGAAGTGGAGAATCATCGTAACAAGAAAATAAAGTTTCTACGATCTGATCACGGAGGCGAATATTTGAGTTACGAGTTTGGCCTTCATTTAAAAACAATGTGGAATAGTTTCACAACTCACGCCACCTGGAACACCATAGCGTAATGGTGTGTCCGAACATCGTAACCGTACTTTATTAGGTGCGATCTATGATGTCTCTTACCGATTTACCACTATCATTTTGGGGTTATGCATTAGAGACGGCTGCATTCACGTTAAATAGGGCACCATCTAAATCCGTTGAGACGACACCGTATGAACTGTGGTTTCGCAAGAAACCTAAGCTGTCGTTTCTTAAAGTTTGGGGCTGTGATGCTTATGTGAAAAAGCTTCAACCTGATAAGCTCGAACCCAAATCGGAGAAATGTGTCTTCATAGGATACCCAAAGGAGACTGTTGGGTACACCTTCTATCACAGATCCGAAGGCAAGATATTCGTTGCTAAGAATGGATCCTTTCTAGAGAAGGAGTTTCTCTCGAAAGAAGTGAGTGGGAGGAAAGTAGAACTTGATGAGGTAATTGTACCTTCTCCCGAATTGGAAAGTAGTTCATCACAGAAATCAGTTCCAGTGATGCCTACACCAATTAGTAAGGAAGTTACTACCAAACCTCGTAGGTCAACCAGAGTACGTTCCACACTAGAGTGGTACGGTAATCCTGTTCTGGAAGTCATTTACTAGACCATGACGAACCTACGAACTATGAGGAAGCGATGATGAGCCCAGATTCCGCGAAATGGCTTGAGGCCATGAAATCTGAGATAGGATCCATGTATGAGAACAAAGTATGGACTCTGATTGACTTGCCCGATGATCGGCGAGCCATTGAGAATAAATGGATCTTCAAGAGGAAGACGGACGTTGATGGTAGTGCTACTATCTTCAAAGCTCTAATTGCCGCAAAAGGTTTTTTGACAAGTTCAAGGTGTTGACTACGATGAGATTTTCTCACTCGTATCGATGCTTAAGTCTGTCTGAATCATGTTAGCAATTGCCGCATTTTATGAAATCTGGCAAATGGATATCAAAACTGCATTCCTTAGTGGATTTATTAAAGAAGAGTTGTATATGATGCAACCAGAAGGTTTTGGAAATCCTAAAGGTGCTAACAAAATGTGAAAGCTCCAACAATCCATCTATGGACTGGTGCAAGCATCTCGGAGTTGGAATATACGCTTTGATGAATTGATCAAAGCATATAGTTTTATACAGACTTGCGGTGAAGCCTGTATTTACAAGAACGTGAGTGGGAGCACTACAACCTTTCTGATAAATATATGTGAATGACATATTGTTGATCGGAAATGATGTAGAATTTTCTGGAAAGCATAAAGGAGTGTTTGAAAGGAGTTTTTCAAAGAAAGACCTCAGTGAAGCTACTTACATATTGGGCATTAAGATCTATAGAGGTAGATCAAGACGTTTGATAAGATTTTTCAATGAGTACATACCTTGACAAGATTTTGAAGTAGTTCAAAAATGGAACAGTCAAAGAAGGACTTCTTGCCTGTATTGCAAGGTGTAAAGTTGAGTAAGACTCAAAACCCGACCACAGCAGAAAATAGAAAAAGAGAATGAAAGTCATTCCCTATGCCTCAGCCATAGGTTCTATAAAGTATGCTATGCTGTGTACCAAACCGATTGTGTACCTTGCCATGAGTTTGGCAAGGGGGTACGATAGTGATCCAGGACTGGATCACTGGACAGCGGTCAAAGTTATCCTTAGTTACCTAAAAGGACTAAGGAAATATTTCTCGGTTATGGAGGTGATAAAGAGTTCGTCGTAAAGAGTTACGTCGATGCAAGCTTTTACACCGATCCGGATGACTCTGAGTCACAATCTAGATACATATTGAAAGTGGGAGAAATTAGCTAGAGTAGCTCCGTGCAGAGCATTGTAGACATAGAAATTTGCAAAATACATACGGATGTGAATATGGCATATCCGTTGACTATACTTCTCTCACAAGAAAAACATGATCACACCTAAGTACTCTTTGGGTGTCAATCACATAGCGATGTGAACTAGATTATTGACTCTAGTAAACCCTTTGGTGTTGGTCACATGGCGACGTGAACTATGGGTGTTAATCACATGGTAATGTGAACTATTGGTGTTAATCACATGGTGATGTGATCTAGATTATTGACTCTAGTGCAAGTGGGAGACTGAAGGAAATATGCCCTAGAGGAAATAATAAAGTTATTATTTATTTCCTCATTTCATGATAAATGTTTATTATTCATGCTAGAATTGTATTAACCGAAAACTTAGTACATGTGTGAATACATAGACAAAACATAAGTGTCCCTAGTATGCCTCTACTTGACTAGCTCGTTTATCAAAGATGGTTATGTTTCCTAAACCATAGACATGTGTTGTCATTTGATGAACGAGATCACATCATTAGGAGTATGATGTGATGGACAAGACCCATTCGTTAGCTTAGCATTATGATCGTTGCAGTTTCATTGCTACTGCTTTCTTCATGACTTATACATGTCCCTCAGACTATGAGATTATGCAACTCCCGAATACCGTAGGAACACTTTGTGTTCTATCAAACGTCACAACGTAAATGGGTGATTATAAAGATGCTCTACAGGTCTCTCCGAAGGTATTTGTTGGGTTGGCATAGATCGAGATTAGGATTTGTCACTCCGTGTTTCGGAGAGGTATCTCTGGGCCCTCTCTGTAATGCTCATAACTATAAGCCTTGCAAGCAATGTGACTAATGAGTTAGTTGCAGGATGAAGTATTACGAAACGAGTAAAGAGACTTGCCGGTAATGAGATTGAACTAGGTATGATGATACCGACGATTGAATCTCGGGCAAGTAACAAACCGATGACAAAGGGAACAACGTATGTTGTTATGCGGTTTGATTGATAAAGATCTTCATAGAATATGTAGGAGCCAATATGAGCATCTAGGTTCCGCTATTGGTTATTGACCGGAGATGTGTCTCAGTCATGCCTACATAGTTCTCGAACCCGTAGGGTCCGCACGCTTAACGTTCGATGACGATTTGTATTATGAGTTATGTGATTTGATGAACCGAAGTTTGTTCGGAGTCCCGGATGAGATCACGGACATGACGAGGAGTCTTGAAATGGTCGAGACATAAAGATTGATATATTGGAAGACTATATTCGGACATCGGAATGGTTCCGGAGAAGTTCGGGTATTTTCCGGAGTACCGGGAGGTTACCGGAACCCCCGGGGAGAAGTTATGGGCCTTATGGGCCATAAGAGGGAAGCACACCAGTCCACAAGGGGCTGGTGCGCCCCCCCCCCTTGGGCAGGAGGCCGATTAGGACTAGGAGAAGCCCCCCCTTTCCTTCTCCTTCTGCCTTCCCCCTTTCCTACTCCGTGTGGGAGGTGGAATCCTACTAGGACTAGGGAGTCCTAGTAGGACTCCACACCATGGCGCGCCCTCCTAGGGACGGCTGCCTCTCCCTCTCCCTCCTTTATATACGGGGGCAGGGGGCACCCTAGAACACACAAGTTGATCTTTTAGCCATGTGCGGTGCCCCTCTCCACAGTTACACACCTCGATCATATCACCGTAGTGCTTAGGCGAAGCCCTGCGCCGGTAACATCATCATCGCCATCATCACGCCGCCGTGCTGACGAAACTCTCCCTCGGCTCAACTGGATCAAGAGTACGAGGGACATCATTGAGCTGAACGTGTGCTGAATACGGAGGTGTCGTACGTTCGGTGCTAGGATCGGTCGGATCGTGAAGACGTACGACAACTCAACCGCGTTGATAAAACGCTTCAGCTTTTGGTCTACGAGGGTACGTGGACACACTCTCCCCGCTCGTTGCTATGCTTCTCCTAGATAGATCTTGCGTGATTGTAGGATTTTTTTGAAATTACTACGTTCCCCAACAATATGTATGTTCTAGATCCGATCTTGTAAGTTATAGTCACCTACTACGTGTTATGATCCGGCAAACCCGGAGTGACAGAAGTCGGGACACTTCCCGGTGATGACCGTAGTTTGAGGAGTTCATGTATTCACTATGTGTTAATGCTTTGTTCCGGTTCTCTATTAAAAGGTGGCCTTAATATCCCTTAGTTTCCGATAGGACCCCGCTGCCACGGGAGGGTAGGAGAAAAGATGTCATGCAAGTTCTTTCCGTAAGCACGTATGACTATTTACGGAATACATGCCTACATTATACTTATGAACTGGAGCTAGTGCTGTATCGCCCTTCGTTACGACTGTTATATGATGAATATCATCCAACGAATTCACAGATCCAATGCCTACGAGTTTCTCTCATATTGTTCTTGCTAAGTTACTACTACTACTGTTACTATTGCACTTGCTACAAAATCATTGCTATCACTATTACCGTTACTATTGCTGTTGCTACTACTATCAAAACTATCATACTAGTTTGCTACTAATCACTTTGCTACAGATAATTAATCTCTAGGGTGGTTGAATTGACAACTCAACTGCTAATACTTGCAAATATTCTTTGGCTCCCCTTGTGTCGAATCAATAAATTTGGGTTGAATACTCTACCCTCGAAAACTGTTGCGATCCGCTATACTTGTGGGTTATCAGTACCCTCGTAGACCTTAAGCGGAAGCGTTTATTAACGCAGTTGATGTAGTCAAACTTCTTCACGATCCAACCGATCAAGTACCGAACGTACGGCACTTCCGCGTTCAGCACACGTTCAGCTTGGTGACGTCCTCGCCTTCTTGATCCAGCAAGACGGGCGAAGTACTGGATGAGTTCCGGCAGCACGACGGCGTGGTGACGGTGGTGGTGATGCTATCTCCGCAGGGCTTCGCCTAAGCACTCCAAAATATGACCGGGGGACGAAACTGTGAAGAGGGGCGCCGCACACGGCTAAGAGATTGTCGTGGTCTTGTGTGGCACCCCCTCCCTCATATATATAGGTGGGGGAGAGGGGAGGCAGCCAGGAGGCACCCCCAAGGAGGCTGAATCCTCCTTGGGCTTCTGCCCTAGCCGCCTCTTCCATGTTTGTGTGCAGGAGGAAGGCAGGGGGAGGTGCCCCCCCCCTTTCCTTTCTCTCATGAGGAGGGAAAGGCATGAGGGAGGGGCTAGCCCTCCCCCCTTTCCTTCCCTTAGGGCCGGCGGCCAGGGAGAGGGCGCGCCAGCCCCCTTGTGGGCTGGTGTGTTCCTCTCCTTGGCCCATTAGGCCCATAGACCTCCCGGGGCCTCCAGGAACCCCTTCCGGTGATCTGATGATTACCCGGTACCTCCCGAAACTCTTTCGGTGTCCAAACATCATCGTCCTATATATCAATCTTCACCTCCGGACCATTTCGGACCTCCTCGTCATGTCTGTGATCTCATCCGGGACTCTGAACAACATTCGGTCACCAAATCATATAGCTCATATAACACTATATCGTCAATGAACGTTAAGCGTGCGGACCCTACGGGTTAGAGAACTATGTAGACATGACCGAGACACCTCTTCGGTCAATAAAAAATAGCGAAACATGGATGCCATATTGATTCCTACATATTCTATGAAGATCTTTATCGGTCGAACCTTATGACAACATATGTAATTCCCTTTGTCTGCCGGTATGTTACTTGTCCGTGATTCGATTGTCGGATCTTCATACCTAGTTCAATCTCATTACCCGACAAGTATCTTTACTCGCTCTGTAATACATCATCTCGTAACTAACTCCTTAGTCACTTTGCTTGCAAGCTTCTTGTGATGTGTATTACCGAGAGGGCCCAGAGATACCTCTCCGATACACGGAGTGACAAATCCTAATCTCGATCCATGCCAACTCAACAGACACCTTCGGAGATACCTGTAGAGCATCTTTATGATCACCCAGTTATGTTGTGACGTTTGATAGCACACAAGGTATTCCTCCGGTATCCGGGAGTTGCATGATCTCGTAGTCGAAGGAACATGTATTTGACATTAAGAAAGCAATAGCATTAAACTGGACGATCATATGCTAATCTAACGGATCGGTCTTGTCCATCACATCATTCTCTAATGATGTGATCCCATTATCAAGTGACAACACATGTCTATGGTTAGGAAACCTTAACCTTCTTTGATCAATGAGCTAGTCTAGTAGAGGTTTACTAGGGACACGGTATTTGTTTATGTATCCACACATGTATTTGAGTTTTCGATCAATACAATTCTAGCATGAATAATAAAATTTTATCATGAATAAGGAAATATAAAATAACAACTTTATTATTGCCTCCAGGGCATATTTCCTTCTATACAAGCGTAGTAATACTACTAGATATTTTTTTTGTAATAGTAACAATAAAAAACAGCAAGGTAGCAATTGATAAAACGGAGCACAAACGGTATTGCAATGCTTGAAAATGAGGCCTAGGGTCCGTACTTTCGCTAGTGCAATCTCTCAACAATGCTAATATAATTGGATCATATAACCATCCCTCAAAGTGTGATGAAGAATCAGACCAAAGTTCCTATCTAGCGGAGAACATAAGAAGAAATTGTTTGCAGGGTACGAAACCACCTCAAAGCTATTCTTTCCGATCAATCTATCCTAGAGTTCGTACTAAAATAACACCATATGATACACATCAACCAACTCTAATGTCACCTAGATACTCCAATGTCACCGCGAGTATCCATGAGTTGATTATACGATATGCATCAAACAATTTCAGATTCATAATACTCAATCCAACACAAAGAACATCAAAGAGTGCCCCAAGATTTCTACCGGAGAAACAAGGACGAAAACACATATCAAGCAGCACGACGGCGTGGTGACGGTGTTGGTGAAGAACAATCTCCGCAGGGCTTCGCCAAGCACAACGGAAACTATGACGGAGGATAAACTAGAGGGACGGGGTTGCCGGCACAAGGCTTGGTGTTTCTTGATGTGTTCCAGGTGCTAGCCCTGCCCTTCTATTTATATGTTGAGCCCTGGGGTCGAAACTTGGAGTAAAAGCCTCCTCAAAGTCGGTTTTGCCCACAAGGAAGAGTCCTTCTCGGACTTCCAGGACCAGACTCCACAGTCCTTGGGGTCTGGCCCAGACGCCATTGTCCTTGGCGTCTGGCCCAGGGCCAGACGCCAGGGTCTCCAGCGTTTGGCCCCCTGGCCTCCGCAAAACTCCTTTTGCACCGACCTAAAGCCCCGTGGGCTTCACCCCTTGGCCGGACCATATCATCCAATATATCAATCTTTACCTCCGGACCATTCCGGAGCTCCTCGTCATGTCCGTGATCTCATCCGGGACTCCTAACAACATTCGGTCACCAACATACATAACTCATATAGTACTATATCGTCAACGAACGTTAAGCGTGAGGACCCTACTGGTTCGAGAACTATGTAGACATGACCGAGACACCTCTCTGGTCAATAACTAATAGTGGAACCTGGATGCCCATATTGGCTCCAACATATTTTACGAAGGTCTTTATCGGTTGAACCTTATGAAAACATACGTAATTCCCTTTGTCTATCGGTATGTTTCTTGCCCGAGATTCGATCGTCGGTATCTTCATACCTAGTTCAATATCATTACCGGCAAGTCTCTTTACTCATTCCGTAATACATCACCTCGTGACTAACTCCTTAGTCGTTTTCTTGCAAGCTTATGATGTGTATTGCCGAGAGGGCCTAGAGATACCTCTCCAATACTCGGAGTGACAAATCATAATCTCGATCTATGCCAACCCAACAAACACCGTCGGAGATACCTGTAGAGCATCTTTATAATCACCCAGTTATGTTGTGACGTTTGATAGCACACAAGGCATTCCTCCGGTATCCGGGAGTTGCAAAATCTCATAGTCGAAGGAATATGTATTTGACATGAAGAAAGCAATAGCAATAAAACTGAACGATCATTATGCTAAGCTAACAGATGGGTCTTGTCCATCACATCATTCTCCTAATGATGTGATCCCGTTATCAAATGACAACACATGTCCATGGTTAGGAAACCTTAACCATCTTTGATCAACGAGCTAGTCTAGTAGAGGCTCACTAGGGACATAGTGTTTGCCTGTGTATTCACACATGTATTTAGGTTTCTGATCAATACAATTCTGGCATGAATAATAAACATTTATCATGAATAAGGAAATATAAAATAACAAATTTATTATTTCCTCTAGCATATTTCCTTCAGTCTCCCACTTGCACTAGAGTCAATAATCTAGTTCACATCGCCATGTGATTAACACTCATAGTTCACATCGCCATGTGGCTAACACCCAAAGAGTTTACTAGAGTCAATAATCTAGTTCACATCGCCATGTGATTAATACCCAAAGAGTGATCATGTTTTTCTTGTGAGAGAGTTTTTAGTCAACGGGTTTGCCACATTCAGAGCCGTGTGTATTTTGCAAATTTTCTATGTATACAATGTTGTGCATGGAGCTACTCTAGCTAATTGCTCCTGTTGGGGAACGTAGCAATAATTCAAAATTTTCCTACGTGTCACCAAGATCAATCTAGGAGATGCTAGCAACGAGAGAAAGGGAGTGCATCTTCATACCCTTGAAGATCGCTAAGTGGAAGCATTACAAGAACGCGGTTGATGGAGTCGTACTCGCGGCGATTCAAATCGCGGAAGATCCGATCTAGCGCCGAACGGACGGCGCCTCCGCGTTCAACACATGTACAGCCCGGGGACGTCTCCTCCTTCTTGATCCAGCAAGGGGAGAGGAGAAGTTGAGGGAGAACTCCAACAACACGACGGCGTGGTGGCAATGGAGCTCGTGGTTCTCCGGTAGGGCTTCGCCAAGCACTACGGAGGAGGAGGAGATGTATGAGGAGGAAGGGGCTGCGCCAGGCAAGGGGTGCGGCTTCCCTCTCTCTCCCTCACTATATATAGGGGGAAGGGGGTGGAGGAGGCGCCCTAGGGTTCCCTAGGGGAGGGGCGGCGACCACAGGGGAAACCCTAGATGGGTTTGGGCGCCCCCACCCCTGGGAAACTTCCCCCCCAAGCCGGAAGGGGTGGCTGCCCTAGGGGAGGCGCCCCCACCTCTCCACGTTACGTGTGAGGGGTTGGGAGGGGCGCACAGCCCCTTAGTGGGCTGGTGTGCCCCCTCCCCTTGGCCCATAAGGACCCCCAACGCTTGCCGGGGCCTCCGAAACACCTTTCGGTCACGCTGGTCGTCACCCGGTACTCCCAGAACAATTCCGGACTCAATACCCTTCGTCCAATATATCGATCTTCACCTCCGGACCACTCCGGAGTTCCTCGTCACGTCCGGGATCTCATCCGAGACTCCGAACAACCTTCGGTAACCACATACTATTTCCCATAACAACTCTAGCGTCACTGAACCTTAAGTGTGTAGACCCTACGGGTTCGGGAACCATGCAGACATGACCGAGACACCTCTCCGGCCAATAACCAATAGCGGGATCTGGATACCCATATTGGCTCCCACATGTTCCACGATGATCTCATCGGATGAACCACGATGTCGGGGATTCAATCAACCCCGTATACAATTCCCTTTGTCTATCGATATGTTACTTGCCCGAGATTCGATCGTCGGTATCCCAATACCTCGTTCAATCTTGTTACCGGCAAGTCTCTTTACTCGTTCCGTAACGCATGATCCCGTGGCTAACTCTTTAGTCACGTTGAGCTCATTATGATGATGCATTACCGAGTGGGCTCAGAGATACCTCTCCGTCATACGGAGTGACAAATCCCAGTCTCGATTCGTGCCAAGCCTAGTGCACCTTTATAGCCACCCAGTTACGTTGTGACGTTTGGTACACCCAAAGCATTCCTACGGTATCCGGGAGTTGCACAATCTCATGGTCTAAGGAAATGATACTTGACATTACAAAGCTCTAGCAAACGAACTACACGATCTTGTGCTATGCTTAGGATTGGGTCTTGTCCATCGCATCATTCTCCTAATGATGTGATCCCGTTATCAATGACATCCAATGTCCATGGTCAGGAAACCATAACCATCTATTGATCAACGAGCTAGTCAACTAGAGGCTTACTAGGGACAGGTTGTGGTCTATGTATTCACACATGTATTACGGTTTCCAGTTAATAGAATTATAGCATGAACAATAGACAATTATCATGAACAAGGAAATATAATAATAACCATTTTATTATTGCCTCTAGGGCATATTTCCAACAGTCTCCCACTTGCACTAGAGTCAATAATCTAGTTCACATCACTATGTGATTTTAATGAATCCAACACCCATGGGGTTTGTTCATATCTCGCTTGTGAGAGAGGTTATTAGTCAACGGGTCTGAACCTTTCAGATCCGTGTGTGCTTTACAAATCTCTATGTCATCTTGTAGATGCAGCTACCACGCGCTACTTGGAGCTATTCCAAATAACTGCTCTACTATACGAATCCGGTTTACTACTCAGAGTCATCCGGATTAGTGTCAAAGTTTGCATCGACGTAACCCTTTACGACGAACTCTTTTACCACCTCCATAATCGAGAAAATTCCTTAGTCCACTAGTTACTAAGGATAAGTTCGACCGCTGTCATGTGATCCATTCCTGGATCACTCTTGTACTCCTTGACTAATTCATGGTAAGGCACACTTCAGGTGCGGTACACAGCATAGCATACTATAGAGCCTTCGTCTAAAGCATAGGGGACGACCTTCGTCCTTTCTCTCTCTTCTGCCGTGGTCAGGTCTTGAGTCTTACTCAATACTCACACCTTGTAACACAGCCAAGAACTCCTTCTTTGCTGATCTATTTTGAACTCCTTCAAAATCTTGTCACGGTATGTATTCATTTGAAAGTATTATGAAGCATTTTTTATCTATCCTTATAGATCTTGATGCTCAATGTTCAAGTAGCTTAATCCAGGTTTTCCATTGAAAAACACTTTTCAAATAACCCTGTATGCTTTCCAGAAATTCTACATCATTTCTGATCAACAATATGTTAACAACATATACTCATCAAAAATTCTATAGTGCTCCCACTCACTTCTTTGGAAATACAAGTTTCTCATAAACTTTGTAAAAATCCAAAATCTTTGATCATCTCATCAAAGCGTACATTCTATCTCCGAGATGCTTACTCCAGTCCTTAGAAGGATTGCTGGAGCTTTGCATACTTGTTAGCATATTTCAGGATTGACAAAACCTTCTGGTTGTATCACATACAACCGTTCCTCAAGAAAATCGTCGAGGAAACAATGTTTTGACATCCTATCTGCAAGATTTCATAAATAATGCAGTAACTGCTAATATAATTCCAACAGACTCTTAGCATCGCTACGAGTGAGAAAGTCTCATCGCAGTCAACTCCTTGAACTTGTCGGAAAACATCTTAACGACAAGTCGAGCTTTCTTAATGGTGACACTTACCATCATTGTCCGTCTTCCTTTTAAAATCCATCTGCACCCAACAGCCTTACGACCATCAAGTAGTTCTTCCAAAGTCTATACTTTGTTTTTATACATGGATCCTCTCTCGGATTTTATGGCCTCGAGCCATTCGTCGGAATCTGGGCCCACCATCGCTTCTCCATAGCTCGTAGGTTCATTGTTGTCTAGCAACATGACTTCCAAGACAGGATTACGTACCACTCTGAAGTAGTACGCATCCTTGTCGACCTATGAGGTTTGGTAGTGACTTGATCCGAAGTTTCATGATCACCATCATAAGCTTCCACTTCAATTGGTGCAGGTGCCACAGGAACAACTTCCTGTGCCCTGCTACACACTAGTTGAAGTGACGGTTCAATAACCTCATCAAGTCTCCACCATCCTCCCACTCAATTCTTTCAAGAGAAACTTTTCCTCGAGAAAGGACCCGTTTCTAGAAACAATCACTTTTGCTTCCGGATCTGAAATATGAGGTATACCCAACTATTTTGGGTATTTTATGAAGATGCATTTATCCGCTTTGGGTTCGAGCTTATCAACCTGAAACTTTTTCACATAAGCGTCGCAGCCCCAAACTTTTAAGAAATGACAGCTTAGGTTTCTCTAAACCATAGTTCATACGGCGTCGTCTCAACGGAATTGCGTGGTGCCCTATTTAAAGTGAATGCGGTTGTCTCTAATGCCTAACCCATAAACGATAATGGTAATTCGATAAGAGACATCATGGTATGCACCATATCCAATAGGGTGCAGTTATGATGTTCGGACACACCATCACACTATGGTGTTCCAGGCGGTATTAGTTGTGAAACAATTTCCACAATGTCTTAATTGTGTGCCAAACTCGTAACTCAGATATCTCTATGATCATATCATAGACATTTTATCCTCTTGTCACGACGATCTTCATCTTCACTCTGAAATTACTTGAACCTTTCAATAATTCAGACTTGTGTTTCATCAAGTAAATATACTCAGCATCTACTCAAATCATCTGTGAAGTAAGAACATAACGATATCCACTACATGCCTCAGCACTCATTGGACTGCACACATCAAAATGTATTACTTCCAACAAGTTGCTTTCTTGTTCCATCTTACTGAAAACGAGGCCTTTCAGTCATCTTGCCCATGTGGTATGATTTGCATGTCTCAAGTGATTCAAAATCAAGTGAGTCCAAACGATCCATCTGTATGGACTTTCTTCATGCATATATACTAATAGACATGGTTCGCATGTCTCAATCTTTTCAAAAACGAGTGAGTCCAAAGATCCATCAACATGGAGCTTCTTCATGCGTTTTATACCAATATGCCTCAAGTGGCAGTGCCACAAGTATGTGGTACTATCATTACTATCTTATATCTTTTGGCATGAACATGTGTATCACTACGATCGAGATTCAATAAACCATTCATTTTAGGTGCAAGATCATTGAAGGTATTATTCAAATAGACAGAGTAACCATTATTCTCCTTAAATGAATAACCATATTGCGATAAACATAATCCAATCATGTCTATGCTCAACGCAAACACCAGATAACAATTATTTAGGTTTAACACCAATCTCGATGGTAGAGGGAGCATGCGATGCTTGATCACATCAACCTTGGAAACACTTCCAACACATATCGTTATCTCACCTTTAGCTAGTCTCCGTTTATTGCGTAGCTTTTTTATTTCGAGTTACCAACACTTAGCAACCGAACCGGTATCTAATACCCTGGTGCTACTAGGAGTACTAGTAAAGTACACATTAATATAATGTATATCCAATATACTTCTGTCGACCTTGCCTGCCTTCTCATCTACCAAGTATCTAGGGTAGTTCTGCTTCAGTGACCGTTCCCCTCATTATAGAAGCACTTAGTCTCGGGTTTGGGTTCAACCTTGGGTTTCTTCACTAGAGCAGCAACTGATTTGCCGTTTCATGAAGGATCCCTTCTTTCCCTTGCCCTTCTTGAAACTAGTGGTTTTACTAACCATCAACAATTGATGCTCCTACTTGATTTCTACTTTCGCGGTGCCAAACATCGCGAATTGCTCAAGGATCATCATGTCTATCCCTGATATGTTATAGTTCATCACGAAGCTCTAATAGCTTGGTGGCAGTGACTATGGAGAACCCTCACTATCTCATCTGGAAGATTAACTCCCACTCGATTCAAGCGATTGTAGTACTCAGACAATCTGAGCACATGCTCAATGATTGAGCTTTTCTCCCTTAGTTTGCAGGCTTAAGAAACTTGTCAGAGGTCTCATACCTCTTGATGTGGGCACTAGTCTGAAATCCCAATTTCAGTCTTTGGAACATCTCATATGTTCTGCGACGTTTCAAAAACGTCTTTGGCGCCTCAATTCTAAACTATTAGCGTTACGCATTGAACTACCACGTAGTCATCAAAACGTGTATGTCAGATGTTCGCAACATCCACAGACGATGCTCGAGGTTCACACACCAAGCGGTGCATTAAGGACATAAGCCTTCTGCGCAGCAATGAGGATAATCCTCAGTTTACGGACCCAGTCCGCATAATTTCTACTATCAACTTTCAACTAAATTTTATCTAGGAACATATCTTAAACAGTAGAACTAAAGCGTAAGCTATGACATAATTTGCAAAGACCTTTTGACTATGTTCATGATAATTAAGTTCATCTGATTATTTAATGAACTCCCACTTAGATAGACATCCCTCTAGTCATCTAATTTATACATTATCCGAATCGACTAGACCATGTCCGATCATCACGTGAGACGGGCTAGTCATCAACGGTGAACATCTCCATGTTGATCGTATCTACTATACGACTCATGTTCGACCTTTCGGTCTCTTGTGTTCCGAGGCCATGTCTGTACATGCTAGGCTCGTCAAGTCAACCTAAGTGTTTCACATGTGTAAATCTGGCTTACACCCGTTGTATGCGAACGTTAGAATCTATCACACCCGATCATCACGTGGTGCTTCGAAACAACGAACCTTCGCAACGGTGCACAGTTAGGGGGAACACATCTCTTGAAATTTTAGTGAGGCATCATCTTATTTATGCTACCGTCATTCTAAGCAAATAAGATGTAAACATGACAAACATCACATGCAAATCATAAAGTGACATGATATGGCCAGTATCATCTTGCGCCTTTTGATCTCCATCTCCGAGGCGCGGCATGATCACCTTCGTCACCGGCATGACACCATGATCCCCATCATCATGATCTCCTTCATCGTGTCTTCATGAAGTTGTCTCGCCAACTATTACTTCTACTACTATGGCTAACGGTTAGCAATAAAGTAAAGTAATTACATGGCGTTTTTCAATGACACGCAGGTCATACAATAAATTAAGACAACTCCTATGGCTCCTGCCGGTTGTCATACTCATCGACATGCAAGTCGTGATTCCTATTACAAGAACATGATCAATCTCATACATCACATATATATAATTCATCGCATCCTTTTGGCCATATCACATCACATAGCATACCCTGCAAAAACAAGTTAGATGTCCTCTAATTGTTGTTGCATGTTTTACATGGCTGCTATGGGTTTCTAGCAAGAACGTTTCTTACCTACGCAAAAGCCACAACGGTGATATGCCAATTGCTATTTACCCTTCATAAGGACCCTCTTCATCGAATCCGATCCGACTAAAGTGGGAGAGGCAGACACCCGCTAGCCACCTTATGCATCAAGTGCATGTCAGTCGGTGGAACCTGTCTCACGTAAGTGTACGTGTAAGGTCGGTCCGGGCCGCTTCATCCCACAATGCCGCCGAATCAAGATAAGACTAGTAACGGTAAGAAAATTGAACAAATCATCACCCACAACTACTTTGTGTTCTACTCGTGCATAGAATCTACGCATAGACCTAGCTCATGATGCCACTGTTGGAGAACATAGCAATAATTCAAAATTTTCCTACGTGTCACCAAGATCAATCTAGGAGATGCTAGCAACATGAGAGAGGGAGTGCATCTTCATACCCTTGAAGATCACTAAGCGGAAGCGTTACAAGAACGCGGTTGATGGAGTCATACTCGCGGCGATTCAAATCGCGGAAGATCTGATCTAGCGCCGAACGGATGGCGCCTCCACGTTCAACACACGTACAGCCCCGGGACGTCTCCTCCTTCTTGATCCAGCAAGGGGAGAGGAGAAGTTGAGGGAGAACTCCAGCAGCACGACGGCGTGGTGGCAATAGAGCTCGTGGTTCTCCGGCAGGGCTTCGCCAAGCACTACGGAGGAGGAGGAGGAGATGTATGAGGAGGAAGGGGATGCGCCAGGCAAGGGGTGCGGCTGCCCTCTCTCTCCCTCCCTATATATAGGAGGAAGGGGGGTGGAGGAGGCGCCCTAGGGTTCCCTAGGGGAGGGGCGGCGGCCACAGGGGAAACCCTAGATGGGTTTGGGCGTCCCCACCCCTGGGAAACTTGCCCCCCAAGCCAGGAGGGGTGGCTGCCCTAGGGGAGGCGCCCCCACCTCTCCACGTTACGTGAGAGGGGTTGGGAGGGGTGCACAGCCCCTTAGTGGGCTGGTGTGCCCCCTCCCCTTGGCCCATAAGGACCCCAACGCTTGCCGGGGCCTCCGAAACACCTTTCGGTCACGTTGGTCGTCACCCGGTACTCCCAGAACAATTCCAGACTCCAATACCCTTCGTCCAATATATAGATCTTCACCTCCGGACCACTCCGGAGTTCCTCGTCACGTCCGGGATCTCATCCGGGACTCCAAACAACCTTCGGTAACCACATACTATTTCCCATAACAACTCTAGCGTCACCGAACCTTAAGTGTGTAGACCCTACGGGTTCGGGAACCATGCAGACATGACCGAGACACCTCTCCGGCCAATAACCAATAGCGGGATCTGGATACCCATATTGGCTCCCACATGTTCCATGATGATCTCATCGGATGAACCACGATGTCGGGGATTCAATCAATCCCGTATACAATTCCCTTTGTCTATCGGTATGTTACTTGCCCGAGATTCGATCGTCGGTATCCCAATACCTCGTTCAATCTTGTTACCGGCAAGTCTCTTTACTCGTTCCGTAATGCATGATCCCGTGGCTAACTCCTTAGTCACGTTGAGCTCATTATGATGATGCATTACCGAGTGGGCCCAGAGATACCTCTCCGTCATACGGAGTGACAAATCCAAGTCTCGATTCGTGCCAACCCAACAGACACTCTCGGAGATACCTGTAGTGCACCTTTATAGCCACCTAGTTACGTTGTGACGTTTGGTACACCCAAAGCATTCCTACGGTATCCGGGAGTTGCACAATCTCATGGTCTAAGGAAATGATACTTGACATTAGAAAAGCTCTAGCAAACGAACTACACGATCTTGTGCTATGCTTAGGATTGGGTCTTGTCCATCACATCATCCTAATGATGTGATCCCGTTATCAATGACATCCAATGTCCATGGTCAGGAAACCATAACCATCTATTGATCAACGAGATAGTCAACTAGAGGCTTACTAGGGACATGTTGTGGTCTATGTATTCACACATGTATTACGGTTTCCAGTTAATACAATTATAGCATGAACAATAGACAATTATCATGAACAAGGAAATATAATAATAATCATTTTATTATTGCCTCTAGGGCATATTTCCAACAGCTCCCACTTTCAATATGTATCCAGATTGAGACTCAGAGTCATCCGGATTGGTGTCAAAGCTTGCATCGACGTAACCCTTTACAACGAACTCCTTATCACCTCCATAACCGAGAAACGTTTCCTTAGTCCTCTTTAAGGCACCCGAGGATAATTTTAACCATTGCCCAGTGATCCACTCCTGGATCACTCTTGTACCCTCTTGCCAAACTTATTGGTTAGGCACACAATAGGTCTGGTACACAACATGGCATTCTTTATAGAACCTATGGCTGAGGCATAGGGAATGACTTTCATTCTCTCTCTATCTTTTGTTGTGGTCGGGCTTTGAGTCTTATTCAACTTCACACCTTGTAACATAGGCAAGAACCCTTTCTTTGACCGGTCCATTTTGAACTTCTTCAAAATCTTGTCAGGTATGTGCTTTGTGAAAGTTCTATTAAGCATCTCGATCTATCCCTATAGATCTTGATGCCCAATATATAAGTAGCTTCACCGAGGTCTTTCATTGAAAAAAATCTTATTCAAGTATCATTTTTATGCTATCCAGAAATTCTATATCATTTCCAATCAACAATATGTCATCCACATATAATATCAGAAATGCTACAAAGCTCCCACTCACTTTCTTGTAAATACAAGCTTCACCGTAAGTCTGTATAAAACCATATGCTTTGATCACCTCATCAAAGCGTATATTCCAACTCCGAGATGCTTGCACCAGTCCATAGATGGATCGCTGGAGCTTGCACACTTTGTTAGCACCTTTAGGATCGACAAAACCTTCTGGTTGCATCATATACAACTCTTCTTTAAGATATCCATTAAGGAATGCAGTTTTGACGTCCATTTGCCAGATTTCATAATCATAAAATGTGGCAATTGCTAACATGATTCGGACAGACTTAAGCATCGCTACGGGGGAGAAAGTCTCATCGTAGTCAATCCCTTGAACTTGTCGAAAACCTTTGCGACAAGTCGAGCTTTGTAGATAGTAACACTACCATCAGTGTCCGTCTTCCTCTTGAAGATCCATTTATTCTCAATGGCTTGCCGATCATCGGGCAAGTCCACCAAAGTCCACACTTTGTTCTCATACATGGATCCTATCTCAGATTTCATGGCCTCAAGGCATCTATTGGAATCTGGGCTCATCATAGCTTCTTCATAGTTTGTAGGTTCGCCACGGTCTAACAACATGACTTCCAGGACAGGATTACCATACCACTCTGGTGCGGAACGTGCTCTGTTCAACCTGCGAGGTCCAGTGTAACTTGATCTGAAGTTTCATGATCATCATCATTAGCTTTCTCTCTAGTTGGTGTAGGCATCACGAGAACGGATTTCACTGATGTGCTACTTTCCAATTCGAGAGAAGGTACAATTACCTCATCAAGTTCTACTTTACTCCCACTCACTTCTTCCAAGAGAAACTCCTTCTCTAGAAAGGAGCCATTCTTGGCAACAAAGATTTTGCCTTCCGATCAGTGGTAGAAGGTGTACCTAATTGTTTCCTTTGGGTATCCTATGAAGATGCACTTCTCCGATTAGGGTTCGAGCTTATCAGGCTGAAGCCTTTTGACATAAGTGTCGCAACCGCAAACTTTCAGAACGACAACTTAGGTTTCTTACCAAACCACAGTTCATACGGTGTCGTCTCAATGGATTTAGACGGTGCCCTATGATAACCCACAAGTATAGGGGATCGTTTGTAGCCTTCTTCGATAAATAAGAGTGTCGAACCCGACGAGGAGCTAAAGGTAGAACAAATATTCCCTCAAGTCCTATCGACCACCGATACAACTCTACGCACACTTGACGTTTGCTTTACCTACAACAAGTATGAAACTATTTTGCAAGAATAAAACTAAGAGTACTTTGTGAGAATAAAACTATGAATAAATTGCAAGGTATTAAAAGTGGATAGCTTTTGTCAACAAGTAAGTCATTTGTCCCTAGGCAATCGATAACAAGTACCGGTAATCATTCTTGTAATTCTATATGAGGGAGAGGCATGAGCTAACATACTTTCTCTACTTGGATCATATGCACTTATGATTGGAACTCTAGCAAGCATCCACAACTACTAAAGATCGTTAAGGTCGTGAAACCCAACCATAGCATTAAGTATCAAGTCCTCTTTATCCCATACGCAAAAACACACCTACTCGGGTTTAAGCTTTTGTCACTCTCGCAACCCACCATAAGCGAATCATGAACGTATTGCAACACCCTACAGCGGGGATCCCTCACGTTTGCGCGAGACGGAGGGCACCGTAGGACAGCACCATAAAGAAAACATACAATCATACCAACCAAGATCATGATTAACCCATAGGACAGAACGGATCTACTCAAACATCATAGGATAACAGTGGCGGAGCCACCTCCCGGCTACTCGGGGCAGCTGCCCGGGCTCAGCCATGCATTCTTGAGCAGTAAATGAAGAGCTAATCACCATTTTACATGGGCAAACAACTGATAGACAGCAGCTCCGTGTACTTTGCCCCGGCTCACCGGCCGAGTTGGCTCCGTCACTGTAGGATAACCATAGATCATTGGGAAATAATATATGGAGTTGAGCACCATGTTGAAGTAGAGATTACGGCGGGGAGAAGATGTGTTACACCACTGCATAGAGGGGGAGAAAGTTGGTGTTGACGGTAGCAAGATTGTTGATGTAGGTTGCCGTCACTATCGTTGCCCCGGCGGCACTCCGGCGTCACCAGGAGAGAGGGGGAGAGAGCCCCCCTCCTTTTTATTCTTCCTTGGCCTCCCCCTAGATGGGAGGAGAGTTCCCCCTCTGGTCCATGGCCTCCATGGCGGCGGAGGGGCGGGAGCCCCTCCGAGATTGGATCTCCCTCTCTGTTCTCTTCTGTTTTGCATTCCCCAAATCTGGCCCTTCACGGTTTCTTAAATTCCCGGAGATCCGTAACTCCGATTGCGCTGAAATTTTTACATGATTTTTTTCCATAAATTATCTTTCTTGCGCCAGAAGAAGGGCCCCAAATGACCTTCAAGGAGGGCACAAGATACCTGGGCGCGCCAGGGGGTGCCCGACGTGCCCTGGTGGGTTGTGGTCACTGTGGGCCCCCGTTTGCATTGATTCCACCTCCCAAAAATCACATATATTCCAAAATAATTCTCTATAAATTTTTATCGCGTTTGGACTTCGTTTGATATGGATTTTCTGCGAAACAAAAAACATGCAACAATCAAGAACTGGCACTGGGCACTAGATCAATAGGTTAGTCCAATAAATCATATAAAAATTTGCCAAAAATATGTGAAAGTTGTATACTATTGGCATGAAACAATCAAAAATTATAGATACAACGGAGATGTATCACCCTATTTAACGTGAATGCAGCTGTCCCTAATGCATAACCCCAAAACGGTAGTGGTAAATCCGTAAGAGACATCATAGATTGCACCATATCAAATAAAGTACGGTTACAATGTTCGGACACACCATTACGCTGTGGTGTTCCAGGTGGCGTGAGTTGTGAAACTATTCCACATTGTTTTAAATGAAGGCCAAACTCGAAACTCGAATATTCGCCTCCGTGATCAAATCGTAGAAACTTTATTTTCTTGTTAGGATGATTCTCCACTTCACTCTGAAATTCTTTGAACTTTTCAAATGTTTCATACTTGTGTTTCACTAAGTAGATATACCCATATCTGCTCAAATCATCTATGAAGGTCAGAAAATAATGATACCCACCGCGAGCCTCAACACTCATCGGACCACATACATCGGTATGTATTATTTCGAATAAGTCATTCGCTCGCTCCATTGTTCCGGAGAACAGAGTTTTAGTCATCTTGCCCATGAGGCATGGTTCGCAAGTATCAAGTGATTCCAAAAATCCATCTGTATGGAGTTTCTTCATGCGCTTTACACCAATATGACCTAAACGGCAGTGCCACAAATATGTTGCACTATTATTATCAACTTTGCATCTTTTGGCATCAATATTATGAATATGTGTATCACTACAATCGAGATTTGATAAACCATTTACATTGGGTGTATGACCGTAGAAGGTTTTATTCATGTAAACAGAACAACAATTATTCTCTGACTTAAATGAATAACCGTATTGCAATAAACATGATCCAATCATATTCATGCTCAACGCAAACACCAAATAACATTTATTTAGGTCCAACACTAATCCCGAAGGTAGAGGGAGTGTGCGATGGTGATCTTATCAACCTTGGAATCACTTCCAACACACATCGCCACCTCGCCCTTAACTAGTCTCTGTTCATTTTGCAACTCCTGTTTTGAGTTACTAATCTTAGCAACTGAACCGGTATCAAATACCTATGGGCTGCTATGAACACTAGTAAAGTACACATCAATAACATGTATATCAAATATACCTTTGTTCACTTTGCCATCCTTCTTATCCGCCAAGTATTTGGGGTAGTTCCGCTTCTAGTGACCATTCCCTTTGCAGTAGAAGCACTCAGTTTCAGGCTTAGGTCCATCTTTGGGCTTCTTCACGGGAGTGGCAAATTGCTTGCCATTCTTCTTGAAGTTCCCTTTCTTTCCCTTGCCCTTTTTCTTGAAACTAGTGGGCTTGTTAATCATCAACACTTGATGCTCTTTCTTGATTTCTACCTTCACCGATTTCAGCATCGCGAAGATCTCGGGAATCATTTTCGCCATCCCTTGCATATTATAGTTCATCACAAAGTTCTAGTAGCTTGGTGATAGTGAATAGAGAATTTTGTCAATCACTATCTTATCTGCAAGATTAACTCCCACTTGATTCAAGCGATTGTGGTACCCAGACATTCTGAGCACATGCTCACTAGTTGAGCTATTCTCCTCCATCTTGTAGGCAAAGTACTTGTCAAAGGTCTCATACCTCTCGACACGGGCATGAGTCTGAAATACCAATTTTAGCTCTTGGAACATCTCATATGCTCCGTGGCGATTCAAAACAAATTTTTGAAGTCCCGGTTCTAAGCCGTAAAGCATGGTGCACTAAACTATCAAGTAGTCATCATTATGAGCTTGCCAAACATTCATAACGTCTGCATCTGCTCCTGTAATAGGTCTATCACATAGCGGTGCATCAAGGACATAATTCTTCTGTGCAGCAATGAGGATAATCCTCAGATCACGGACCCAGTCCGCATCATTGCTACTATCATCTTTCAACTTAGTTTTCTCTAGGAACATATCAAAAAATAAACGGGGAACTACAACGCAAGCTATTGATCTACAACATAGTATGCAAATACTATCAGGACTAAGTTCATGATAAATTAAGTTCAATTAATCAAATTACTTAAGAACTCCCACTTAAATAGACATCCCTCAAGTCATCTAAGTGATACGTGATCCAAATCAACTAAACCATGTCTGATCATCACGTGAGATGGAGTACTCATCAATGGTGAACATCTCTATGTTGATCATATCTACTACATGATTCATGTTCGACCTTTCGATCTCCAGTGTTCGAGGCCATGGATGTACATGCCAGGCTCGTCAAGTTTAGCCCGAGTATTCCGCATGTGCAAAAATGTCTTGCACCCGTTGTATTTGAATGTAGAGCCTATCACACCCGATCATCACGTGGTGTCTCAACACGACGAACTGTCGCAACGGTGCATACTCAGGGAGGACACTTATACCTTGAAATTTAGTTAAGGGATCATCTTATAATGCTACCGCCGTACTAAGCAAAATAAGATGCATAAAAGATAAACATCACATGCAATCAAAATATGTGACATGATATGGCCATCATCTTGTGCGCTTTTGATCTCCATCTCCAAAGCATCGTCATGATCTCCATCGTCACCGGCTCGACACCTTGATCTCCATCGTTGCGTCGTGGTCGTCTCGCCAACTATTGCTTCTATAACTATCGCTAACGCATAGTCATAAAGTAAAGCAATTACATGGCGTTTGCATTTCATACAACAAATAAGACAACCATAAGGCTCCTGTCGGTTGCCGATAACTTTTACAAAACATGATCATCTCATACAACAACGTATATCACATCATGTCTTGAACATATCACATCACAACATGCCCTGCAAAAACAAGTTAGACGTCCTCTACTTTCTTGTTGCAAGTTTTAAGTGGCTGCTACGGGCTTCTAGCAAGAACTGTTCTTACCTACGCATCAAAACCACAACGGTGATTTATCAAGTTTGTTGTTTTAACCTTCAACAAGGACCGGCTGCAGTCAGATTCGATTCAACTAAAGTAGGAAAACCAGACACCCGCCAGCCACCTTTATGCAAAACTAGTTGCATGTCTGTCGGTGGAACCGGTCTCATGAACGTGGTCATGTAAGGTTGGTCTGGGCCGCTTCATCCAACAATACCGCCAAATCAAAATAAGACATTGGTGGTAAGCAGTATGACGATCGCCGCCCAAGACTCTTTATGTTCTACTCATGCATATCATCTACGCATAGACCTGGCTCAGATACCACTGTTGGGAAACGTAGCATGCAATTTAAAAAAAATCCTAAGCTCACACAAGATCTATCTAGGAGATACATAGCAACGGGAGGGGGAGAGCATCTTCATACCCTTGAAGATCGCAAACACTGCAAAAAAAACACATCCGTGACATTTTGGGCCGAACGAAAAAAAATCTTGCATGCTTATGACACTTCTATGACGATAATTGTGACAAAACCCGATATCATCAAAGATGTGGTGGGCTCCTACTTCTATGACAAAAAATCATGACAGAAAATGGGCTTTTCGTCCTGGGCGGGCCGGAGACGCAGCTGCATGACATTCTTTGGGTCGTCCATGACGGAAAAAACCGTGGTAGAAGCGAGGGCGAGGAAAATATCGGGGAGTTCCCGGTTACGGTGGGTGGTCGGGGGCCGAGCGAAGCGCGTTTCTCTCGTACATGTACGTACGTGGGTGTGAGGCGTTGGGCTCTAACTGAACCCGAGTGAGGCGTTCGCCTACTGAACCCAAGCGATTGCACTGCAGGCTACGCGTTACTGAACCCGAGCGATCGATCGATGGCTGTTAACTGAACCCATTCGAGTGATTCCTTCGTTCGCTACTGCTGCTAAATGAAGCCGATCGAACCTGCTGCCTCCTTCCCTTGATGAACAGTGAGCGTTGTTGGGGGGTCAGATGAACAGTTTCCGGTGGGGGGGTTGGATGAACAGGACCCCGTGGTGTTACCGTTGGATGAACAGGACCCCGATCGATCGAGCCGGTTGGGGGTGGATGAACATGACCCCGTGGAGGGCTGGATGAACAGGACGACCCCATGGAGGGCTGGTTGAACAGTAGCCGGTGGAGGGCTGGATGAACAGTAGCCCGTGGAGGGGTGGTTGAACAGGACCCCGTGGAGAGGGCTGGTTGAACAGTAGCCGGTGGAGGAGCGGTGGAGGCTGGATGAACAGGAGCACGTGGATGAACAGTCGCAGGTGGAGGCTGGAGGAGGACGACGATGGATGAACAGTAGCCCGTGGAGGCTGGCGCGAGGTCGACGGTGGAGATGAACAGTATCCCCGTGGAGTCCCGTTTTGTGGTACGCCACACCCCTCCCGATGAACAAGACCCCCGTTTCGACCGTAGGAGGTCCAAGAGAAGTCCGTTTCCTCCGTTTTGCGGTACGCCAGACCCCTCCCGATGAACAGAATCCCGTTTCGATCGTGGCCGGTCGAACACAAGGTTGTTTCCTCCGTTCTGCGGTACGCCGGGCCTCGTTTCGATCGGCTATTCCGTCCAAGCCGGTTGGCTCCTGAGGAACACGACGACGCGGTTTCTCCGTTCCGACCCAGCCTTGTACACGAGCCCTGGCCGTACGTATGCGTGAGTAGGCATTCGAGACCCCGCCCGTATGTACGTGCGTGGCCGTATTTTGTGGCGTGTGGCTGTATGTACATGTACATGGTTTAGACGGGGACAGCCTGAACTTCTGCGTGGGGGGCTCTACTATGACATGTGCCGCTACTTACTCGGCCACGGTTCATCGTTGCAAACCGACCGATCGACCAGTATGTACATACACGTTCGCGACAAGACAGACAACGGTATGTATGCTTCGACCGGGTGGGTCCCAGCTGTCAGGGAGGATAAGGACGCACTTCCTTGTGTGCGAAGATATAGTTGCTGGGTCCCAGCTGTCAGGGGGGAATCTTTTTTTGCCCGTAATAAGGACGCACTTCCTTGCGTGCGAAGATGTAGCTGGTGGGTCCCAGCTGTCAGGGGGAGAAAACATTATTTTTCAGGGTAAAAAGGATGCAGTTGCATGCATGCGTCCATGGGCGTGGTTGCTACCTCTTGAGAATGCGTTGGTTTTCCCTTGAAGAGGAAAGGGTGATGCAGCAAAGTAGCGTAAGTATTTCCCTCAGTTTTTGAGAACCAAGGTATCAATCCAGTAGGAGACTACACGCAAATCACCTAGTACCTGCACAAACAATCAAGAACCTTGCAACCAACGCGATAAAGTGGTTGTCAATCCCTTCACGGCCACTTGCAAAAGTGAGATCTGATAAAGATAATAAGATAAATATTTTTGGTATTTTTGTTGTATAGATTGAAAAGTAAAGATTGCAAAATAAACTATGATAAAACTAACTAGTTGACGGAAGATTAATATGATGGAAAATAGACCTCGGGGCCATAGGTTTCACTAGTGGCTTCTCTCAAGATAGCATATTTTACGGTGGGTGAACAAATTACTGCCAAGCAATTGATAGAAAAGCGCATAGTTATGAGAATATCTAGGCATGATCATGTATATAGGCATCACGTCCGCGACAAGTAGACCAAAACGATTCTGCATCTACTACTATTACTCCACACATCGACCGCTATCCAGCATGCATCTAGAGTATTAAGTTCATAAGAACAGAGTAATGCATTAAGCAAGATGACATGATGTAGAGGGATAAACTCAAGCAATATGACATAAACCCCATCTTTTTATCCTCGATGGCAACAATACAATACGTGCCTTGCTGCCCCTGTTGTCACTGGGAAAGGACACCGCAAGATTGAACCCAAAGCTAAGCACTTCTCCCATTGCAAGAAAGATCAATCTAGTAGGCCAAACCAAACTGATAATTCGAAGAGACTTGCAAAGATATCAAATCATGCATATAAGAATTCAGAGAAGAACCAAATATTGTTCATAGATAATCTTGATCATAAACCCACAATTCATCGGATCTCGACAAACACACCGCAAAAAGGATTACATCGAATAGATCTCCAAGAAGATCGAGGAGAACTTTGTATTGAGATCCAAAGAGAGAGAAGAAGCCATCTAGCTAATAACTATGGACCCGAAGGTCTGTGGTAAACTACTCACACATCATCGGAGAGGCTATGGTGTTGATGTAGAAGCCCTTCGTGATCGATTCCCCCTCCGGTGGAGCGCCGAAAAAGGCCCCAAGATGGGATCTCACGGGTACAGAAGGTTGCGGCGGTGGAAATAGGGTTTCGTGGTGCTCCTGGATGTTTTCAGGGTATATGAGTATATATAGGCGAAAGAAGTAGGTCGGTAGAGCTGCGAGGGGCCCACGAGGGTGGGGGGCGCGCCCTCCTGCCTCGTGGCCGCCTCATTGCTTCCTTGACGTCCACTCCAAGTCTCCTGGATTGCGTTTGTTCCAAAAACGATCCTCGCGAAGGTTTCATTCCGTTTGGATTCCGTTTCATATTCCTTTTCTGCGAAACACTGAAATAGGCAAAAAAACAATAACAATTTGCACTCGGCCTCCAGTTAGTAGGTTAGTCCCAAAAATAATATAAAATTGCATAATAAAGCCCATTAAACATCCAAAACATATAATATAATAGGATGGAACAATCAAAAATTATAGATACGTTGGAGACGTATCAAGCATCCCCAAGCTTAATTCCTGCTCGTCCTCGAGTAGGTGAATGATAAAAACAGAATTTTTGATGTGGAATGCTACCTAGCATAATTCTCAATGTAATTCTCTTTATTGTGGCATGAATGTTCAGATGCGAAATATTCTAGACAAACGTTTAATATTGACATAAAAATAATAATACTTCAAGCATGCTAACCAAGCAATTATGTCTTATCAAAATAACATAGCCAAAGAAAGCTTATCCCTACAAAATCATATAGTTTGGCCATGCTTCATTTTCGTCATACAAAATGCTCCTATCATGCACAACCCCGGTTACAGCCAAGCAATTGTTTCATACTTAGCCTTTTCAAACTCTTTCAACTTTTACGCAATATATGAGCGCGAGCCATGGACATAGCACTTTGGGTGGAATAGAATATGATGATGGAGGTTGTGTGAGAAGACAAAAAAAAGAAAGTCTCACATTGACACGGCTAATCAACGGGCTATGGAGATGCCCATCAATTGATGTCAATGCGAGGAGCAGGGATTTCCATGCAACGGATGCACTAGAGCTATAAATATATGAAAGCTCATCAAAAGAAACTAAGTGGGCATGCATCCAACTTGCTTGCTCACGAAGACCTAGGGCATTTTGAGGAAGCCCATCATTGGAATATACAAGCCAAGTTCTATAATGAAAAATTCCCACTAGCATATGAAAGTGACAAAATAAGAGACTCTCTATCATGAAGATCATGGTGCTACTTTGAAGCACAAGTGTGGAAAAAGGATAGTAACATTGTCGCTTCTCTCTTTTTCTCTCTTTTTTTGTTTGGGCTTCTTTGGCCTCTTTTTTTCCCTTTTTTTTGTCCGGAGTCTCATCCCGACTTGTGGGGGAATCATAGTCTCCATCATCCTTTCCTCACATGGGACAATGCTCTAATGAAAATCATCACACTTCTATTTACTTACAACTCAAGAATTACAACTCGATACTTAGAACAAAATATGACTCTATGTGTATGCCTCCGGCGGTGTACCGGGATATGCAATGAATCAAGAGCGACATGTATGAAAGAATTATGAAGGTGGCTTCGCCACAAATACGATGTCAACTACATGATCATGCAAAGCAATATGACAATGATGGAGCGTGTCATAATAAACGGAACGGTGGTAAGTTGCATGGCAATATATCTCAGAATGGCTATGGAAATGCCATAATAGGTAGGTATGGTGGCTGTTTTGAGGAAGATATAAGGAGGCTTATGTGTGATAGAGTGTATCGTATCACGGGGTTTGGATGCACCGGCGAAGTTTCCGCCAACTCTCAAGGTGAGAAAGGGCAATGCACAGTAGCGAAGAGGCTAGCAATGATGGAAAGGTGAGAGTGCGTATAATCCATGGACTCAACATTAGTCATAAAGAACTCACATACTTATTGCAAAAATCTACAAGTCATCAAAACCAAGCACTACGCGCATGCTCCTAGGGGAAGGGTTGGTAGGAGTTAACCATCGCGCAATCCCGACCTCTACACATAAGGAAAGCAATCAAAGAACACCTCATGCTTAAAATTTGTCACACAACGTTTACCATACGTGCATGCTACGGGACTTGCAAACCTCAACACAAGTATTTCCCAATTCCACAATTACTCAACTAGCATGACTCTAGTATTACATCGAATAGATATCCAAGAAGATCGAGGAGAACTTTGTATTGAGATCCAAAGAGAGAGAGAAGCCATCTAGCTAATAACTATGGACCCGAAGGTTTGTGGTAAACTACTCACACATCATCGGAGAGGCTATGGTGTTGATGTAGAAGTCCTCCGTGATCGAATCCCCCTCCAGCGGAGCGCCGGAAAAGGCCAGATGGGATCTCACGGGTACAAAAGGTTGCGGTGGTGGAAATAGGGTTTCGTGGTGCTCCTGGATGTTTTCAGGGTATATGAGTATATATAGGCGAAAGAAGTAGGTCGGTGGAGCTACGAGGGGCCCATGAGGGTGGGGGGCGCACCCACCCCCCTGGGGTGCGCCCTCCTGCCTCGTGGCTGCCTCGTTGCTTCCTTGACGTCCACTCCAAGTCTCCTGGATTGCATTTTTTCCAAAAACGATCCTCGCGAAGGTTTCATTCCGTTTGGTATTCCTTTTCTGCGAAACACTGAAATAGGCAAAAAAAACAGCAATTTGCACTGGGCCTCCGGTTAGTAGGTTAGTCCCAAAAATAATATAAAAGTGCATAATATAATAGCATGGAACAATTAAAAATTATAGATACGTTGGAGACGTATCAGTTGTGCGTCCCCAGTGTCAGCCTCTCACCTACAGTCATCTTCCGATGACTCTCGTTTGTTGACCATGTTGACCACACCGTGCCGACCGCACCAAGGCCGGTGGACGACAGTGAGGCCCCAGACTGGAATGACCCGGAGATGGGTAAGGATGGCAATTTTACCCATGGGTACCGTACCCATATGGGTAGGGTATGGGCACACTTTTATACCCATGGGTAGTACCCATACCCTACCCGTTAAGTCATGGGTAGGGTACGGGTATAATCTTGTACCCGCGGGTATACCCATACCCTGCCCGCTTGTGAACTAATGTTAAGTTGTCGTCAATTAATCATTAATTTTTCATGTGACTTTTCTACTCCTATTGACTTATGAGTATGTTGTACTCATCTACCTGTTATTGAGCTAAGATAATTGTTTTTAGAAAAATGTTCTATCAATGAGTGTAAAAATGTGAACAACTCGCGTGCTATTTGTTCTACCGACTGGGTACCCAACGGTGGTACCCGTCGGGTATGGGTATGGGTAAAGTTTCATACCCATGGGTACGGGTATGGCTAGAATTTCATACCCACTGACTCTGCGGGTATGGGTATGGTATTGCTCTATCCTGCCCATACCCTACCCATTGCCATCCTTAGAGATGGGGAAGACGCGGCAGTGGAGTCGCAGATGGAGAGGAGTGGGGAACTTGACTGGTTCGGGTGCGCGGCAGCACTGCCGCCCACGGGAGACAGGAGCAAGAACAAAGGTTGAAGAAGGAGCATGGCTGTTGGATTAACATCCAATGGTCCAGCTGCTAGAATCATTTGTTGATTAAGTTGACAAAGCCCTGCGTACACGCCCGCTTAGTAGGCCCACAAGTCAGCCACCAACTCTGACGGGTCCCAGCTGTCAACGGAAGGAATAGTTTTTTTGCATAACAAGGAGGCACTTCCTTCCGTGCGAAGATACAGCCGGTGGGTCCCAACTATCAGGGGGAGGAAACATTTTTTTAGCTTAATAAGGAGGAACTTTCCTTGCGTGCGACCATGGACCTTGTGGGTCCCAGCCGTCAGGCTCTCCACGTACAGTCCTCTTCCGATGACTCTCGTTTGTTGACCACGCCGCGCCGAGCATAGTCAGGCGATGGACGACGGCGAGGCCCCGGACGGGAACGACCTGGAGATGGGAAGACACGGAAGTGGAGTCGCAGATTGAGAGGAGTACAAGGGTTATAACTGGTTCTGGTGCGGCATGGGGCTGCAGTCAGTGGAGAATAACAGGAGGTGTGGAGGGGTGGAGGGATAGTCTGGCCGGCGGTGGGGTAGCGCTTCGCAGCGATGCGTGCTAAGCAGAGCCGCTAGCCGCCGGAGGCCAGACCAGGCGGTCCCGGCGACGCTGGAGGAAGAAGACGAGAGATTGAAGTGCATGCCAGCCATTGGATATAAATCCAATGGCTGTGGATGTCATAATCATTTGTTGACCAAGTTGACAACGCCTTGCGTAGGCTTCGACCTATTGGCCCACATGCCAACCTGCAAAAATGTGGCATATATTTAACCCATGTTTTCTAGAATTTACAGTCCATTTGCTCGGCTGGGTGAAAAAATAATTTCGCGTCAATGCGGCCCATTTAATATTTTCTAAGAAATCCCAGCCCATTTGCACTTTCTTGAAATACACGAATTAGCTGGGCTCGTTCTATATATAATGTTAGGTTAGAGGGAGCAACTAATATAAAAAAATAAACCGGAGTGACAGATTTTTTATATATAAAATTAACAAATTAGCGAGTTATTGCTCAAAACAAAAATGAGCGCGTTATTATTGCGTTGGTCCTTAAAATCTTCGCAAGCTTTTGTACGCAATCACCAGGATTTTCCTTGCCTCTGAGTCAAAAACAACCATGATTTTCCTTGCCAACTTCTGTTAAACATTTACTTTTATAAGTTAATAACACGTGGGATGTTTTTATAATGTATATATAAGTCTCTATAAAATATGTGATAATAGTAATAATATAAATATATATAATGTGGTTACAAGAGAAAACATAAATTGGACACAACATTATTATTCTTATATATAGATAAATAGAACAGAGATATGCGTTTTATTAAAAAATACATTGGGCTGCCGATCTTTAAGAAAAAGTAAAACCTATGCTGGGAGGCCCATAGGCCGGTATGGACCTCAAAAAATAAGTTGAAACCACTGTCTCCGTATGTCGTGGGCTACCCATGTTAAAAAACAAAACCTAGGCCTAGCTGATACTTGTTCGCCCTCTGGAAAAAAATGATACCAGCTAGATCCCCGATACCCCTTTCCCGCAACAAACAACAACAAAAAGAAAGATCCCTGATACCCCTGGAAAAAAAGCTCCCCGATGACAGTCATCGTTGGAAATTTATTTCGTTTATTGACTAAGGTTGACAAACCCGTGGGCCCCAACGTCGGTATACAATTAGGAGGAAGCCTTTTTTTTCCAATGGGGCACTTGCTTTCGTACGGCTTGGACCTGGTGGGTCCCCACTGTCAGTCTCTCGGTGTACATTCCTCTCCGGATTCCTATCGTTTGTTGAGAATGTTGACAACGGCATACGGCGGCGCCACGGCGAGCGCACACGGACGGGAAAGAACCAGAGCCGGGGAAGATGCCTTCATTCTTTCGAACATACCGCACTAGCCCGGTGGCTACAGCCCTCTCACCCGAAAGATGTACTGCCCAAGTTCGATTCCAACTGGTGCAGTTGAAAAATATCTAACACTTGCCAAAATTTCATCCCTAGTTTACCCAGTTTTTCGCACACTCGACATTGTCTTGCCATTCCCAGTTTCAATAAAAAACATTGTCTTGCCATTTTGAAAATAGCATATCTTTTTGACTTTGCATCATATGAAGATGTGTTATACATGAATGTTGATCAGCATGATGTTAACTTGTTGTTAGTTCTATTTTTTACCATCAATAAAATTTCCAACAGTCTGTTATCCATGCTTGAAAAGTGCCTGTTGATTTAAATGCTCTGCCTCTGAAACATGCAGTTTCTTATCTGAAAATCACTTGGACAAGCAGCCATCACCGGTGTTGGATTCGATGTTGCGCTTCTTCAATCCCCCGGCACGCGCGAGGGGGAAATAAACTTACGTCCCGTGCTGCCAGTTGGGAAATGGAGCGAACTGGATTAAAGAGGGGGCCGGCGCGACTGAAGAAGCACATCAGATGCGATTTTTTTCTTCAGTGGATGGCTGATACGTCTCCAACGTATCTATAATTTTTGATTGTTCCATGCTATATTATATTCTGTTTTGGACATTAATGGGCTTTATTATACACTTTTATATTATTTTTGGGACTAACCTATTAACCGGAGGCCCAACCCAGAATTGCTGTTTTTTGCCTATTTCAGAGTTTCGCAGAAAAAGAATATCAAACGGAGTCCAAACGCAATGAAACCTTCGGGAACGTGATTTTCAGAACGAACGTGATCCAGAGGGCAAGAAGTGTCAAGAGTATAAGAGACCTCTGATCGGTGTTTCCGAACTGGAGTGTTCGTTAAACCGACGGAGGTAACTACCTGGCCGCTGTGCCGGGTCATGCAGCGAGCTTCGTGTTGCTGCGTCTTCAAAATAAAGTTGGGGTCCAAGTAAGCAAGAGGGTGAGAAAATTTTACTTTCCGGTTTGCTCGACGGATTTTCGATGTTGGCAGAGGATCTGAATCGGAGGAAAGAATGATTACCTCTACGTCATCAGCTTGACTGCCTTCAGCGTCGTCGTGATAATAGCCATCGTCAATGAGGTGTATGAAAAATGAACCAAGAGAGTCAAGTTCTACCTCTGAGTCCGGATTAGCCACATCATCATCAACATTTGGCTCGGAAGATGCAGTGGTCCTTTTCTTGGCAGGTTTTTTAATAACCTTGGTCTTCGGGCGAAGTGGTTTGGCCGGTTTATCTTGTGGCTTTTTCTTCCAGAACGGATCATCACCCTGTCAAAAATGGACATGATTTTTCATAAGATATTTTGAAAGAAGCAAGTTAAAGTTAAAAGGGGTATATGATCCTTACCTTTGACGGTTTATTGGAAACACAGAAAGGACTTAATCCGGTCTGGCCACAGACAGCCTCCGGTTCATTCAGCATCTTCTTCACAGCCTCAGTAACTTCCGCATCTGTAAGCTGAATATCAATGTGTCGTTGAGCATCCTTCAAACTCCCTGTGTATTCACACATCAAACCGGGGCGCCGGCTTAAGGGCAGAATACTCCAGCTTATCCAACAACGAGCAAAGTCAACACCTGTTAAACCGTTCGCCATGAAGGCTCTAAGCTTTGACAGTTGAGGGGCATAGTTGGCCCTTTCCTTTGCAGTCAACCTCTGAGGAAAGGGATGTGTATTGCTAAGACGGTGAGGCCGGTAACCCGGCAAGGGGTTTTCGTCAGTTGGAGACGTGTCTTTACAATAAAACCAAGTTTGGTTCCATTCCTTGGGGTGGCTATGAAGCTTGGCGTGAGGGAAGCTGACTTCTTTTCTCTTCTGAACTGCCATTCCGCCAAGTTCAGTATTGGGTCCATCTGTGAACTCTGTGCGATGGTTTAGGTGGAAGAAATCTCTAAACAACTCAACTGTGGGCTCTTCTTGAAGGTAAGCCTCACAGAAGACTTGAAAATGGCAGATGTTGGTCACAGAGTTTGGACCGATGTCCTGAGGGTGAAACTGAAAACTAGCCAGTACATCTCGGAAGAATTTTGAACCGGGAGGGCTAAAACCTCGACCCAGATGGTCAGCAAACACGACTACCTCTCTGTCCTTGGGTGTAGGAGGATTTTCCGGGCCAGGGGTCCTCCAGTGGATGACATCTTTCTTGGCTAAAGCGCCCGTTGCAACGCATTTGTTTAACTGATCTTCGGTGACCCGAGAAGGAACCCAGTTGCATTCATAGACTTACTTTGCCATTGCAATGAGAAGCTGAAACATGATTATGCCAGTTTAAGATTTATAATGGACAGTATAAAGTGATGCAAATTAAAGCAGAGATGTGCACATATTGTTAAATCAGAGTCTGATATTGTTAAACCGGAATCAGACACATGAGATGTACAAAGATAAAGCGGCTTGGCGGTTCACCAGGGGACTAATGGTACATACCGGATTATCATTTTTCTATGAGATTAAACCGCCAATTTTGGAATATAAGGTACAGATCTAAAAAGTACTTAAGTGAGGGAAAAACAAGTTTCGCAGATTGATGTGATAAATTTCGGATCTGCGGTATGACAGAAAATTAGAAAAAATTCAGACCTAATTTCAAGTGCATAAACAGTTTGGCAAGTTCAGATGAGTTTTTTGTAAAGGAGAAGATCTAATAAGGAAAAAGAGGACTATGGCTACGGCCGCATAAGAAGTATCAGATCCAGCTAGTCGTTTGTGCTAATGGGAGGAACAAGGAAGAACAGCTTCAAGAGCTTCGAAGAACTACGAAGAACACTGAACCCTAATTGTGGATCTGGAATGAGGAGAAGAGGAACTTACCGGTGCTGAGGAAGCAGCGGAGGATCGCCGTGTTTCTCTGGTGCGGTCGGGTTGATGCAGCGGCCTTTGTTGAGGCAGATGCGAAGACCGACGACGACGGCGGCGGAGCTCGAAGGGTCGGTCGGCGCAAGGAAGAAGACGATGTAAAGAGGCACGAGGGGGGAAATATGAAAAGAACTCCTCGGCCTTATTTATAAGGTGAATGGATAAGTGGTAGGCGCGAGAATCAAGGAGCCCGAAAAATGGGATATGTGACAGCTTTGTTGCCTCGATTGTCGGAGGCCCATTAATGAAGATAGGTTATGCGCAGTTTTAATAACAGATGACGTCATGGCGATTTATCATGATCCTGGAAGATGACGTCACGGCGGTTTACAAGATTATGTGAAGGTGCTGAAGAAGAAATTTTCTTAAGTATTGAGGATTGACATGAACCAGTTCAAATCAATCTGGGGCCTAATGTTGGGGATATTACTACTGGGCATAAACCGGCCAGGCGAGGCCGGGTTAACCCAATAATGGTTCACTATATCTGAAGCCCATAAGGATAAAGACAGTGACGCTTTATGAAGGCCCAGGGCCCAAAGCCGGTTTAAGGCCTGTAGATGTAAACCGGTGTTAATATGTAAACTTGTGTTGTAAGATAGAAAGAGCAGAGACCGAGCTGGACACGTTTATGAGCCGGCTCGGGATTCTGTGAACCGACGGGCGTCAACCCATGTATATAAGGGGACGACCCGGCGGCGGTTCAAGAAAAACAGACAACAACTCGAGACTCAGGCAAAGCGTATTCGCTCCCTGGTCATCGAAACCCAAGCAATCCCACAACAACTGGATCGTAGGCTTTTACCTTCACCGCAAGGGGCCGAACCAGTATAAACTCTCTGCGTCCCTTGTCCGCTTTAACCCCTTTAAGCTAACCCGTAGCGATGGCTCCACGACTAAGTCCTTACCCTAGGACATCTGCCGTGAGAAAACCACGACACTAACCATATATATATATATATATATATATATATATATATATATATATATATATGTTGTCATTTGATGAACGTGATCACATCATTAGGAGAATGATGTGATGGACAAGACCCATCCGTTAGCTTAGCATGTTGATCATTCAGTTTTATTGCTATTGCTTTCTTCATGTCAAATACATATTCCTTCGACTATGAGATTATGCAACTCCCGGATACCGGAGGAATACCTTGTGTGCTTTCAAACGTCACAACATAACTGGGTGATTATAAAGATGTTCTACAGGCACCTCCGAAGGTGTTTGTTGGGTTGACATAGATCGAGATTAGAATTTGTCACTCCGAGTATCGGAGAGGTATCTCTGGGCCCTCTCGGTATTGCACATCATAAGAAGCCTTGCAAGCAATGTGACTAATGAGTTAGTTACGGGATGATGCATTATGGAACGAGTAAAGAGACTTTCCAGTAACGGTATTGAACTAGGTATGAAGATACCAACGATCAAATCTCAGGCAAGTAACATACCGATGACAAAGGGAATAACGTATGTTGTCATTACGGTACGACCGATAAAGATCTTCATAGAATATGTGGGAACCAATATGAGCATCCAGGTTCCATTGTTGGTTATTGACCGGAGAGGTGTCTCGGTCATGTCTACATAGTTCTCGAACCCGTAGGGTCCGCACGCTTAAGTTCGATGATGATTTTGTATTATATGAGTTATGTGATTTGGTGATAGAATGTTGTTCAGAGTCCCGGATGAGATCACGGACATGACGAGGAGTCTTGAAATGGTCGAGAGGTAAATATTCATATATAGGACGATAGTATTTGGACACCGGAAGTGTTCCGGGGGTACCTTGTACGTATCGGGTCACCGGAAGGGGTTCCGGGCAACCCCCGGCAAGCTATATGGGCCTAATGGGCCAAGAGAGGGACAGACCAGCCCCAAAGGGGCTGGTGCGCTCCCTATAGGCCGAATAGGAGGAGAAGGAAAGGAAGGGAAGGGAGAAGGAAAGGGGAGGATTCGGCCTCCCCCTTTCCTTCCCCTCCCCCCTCTCTTTCCTTCCCCCTCTGACACTTATGGAAGGGAGGGAGGCCGACTTGTGGGAGGCGCCCAAGTAGGATTACTCCTACTTGGGGCGCCCCTTGCAGCCCCTCTCCCTATCCCACCTATATATATATATGTGGGGGGGGCACCGCTAGAACACACAACATTGATTCCTAGTCATGTGCGGTGCCCCCCTCCACAGTTTACGCCTCCAGTCATATTGACGTAGTGCTTAGGCGAAGCCCTGCGCGGATCACTTCACCATCACCGTCACCACGCCGTCGTGCTGACGGAACTCTCCCTCGACACTTTGCTGGATCAAGAGTTCGAGGGACGTCATCGAGCTGAACGTGTGCAGAACTCGGAGGTGTCGTACGTTCAGTGCTTGATCGGTCGGAACGAGAAGAAGTTCGACTACATCAACTGCGTTGTCAAACGCTTCCGCTTTCAGTCTACGAGGGTACATGGACACACTCTCCTCCTCTCGTTGCTATGCATCTCCTAGATAGATGTTGCGTGAGTGTAGGAATTTTTTTGAAATTGCATGCTACGTTCACCAACAGTGGCATCCGAGCCAGGTCTATGCGTAGATGATATGCATGAGTAGAACACAAAAAGTTGTGGGCGGTGATCATCATACTGCTTACCACCAATGTCTTATTTTGATTCGGCGGTATTGTTGGATGAAGCGGCCCGGACCAACCTTACATGACCACGTTCATGAGACCGGTTCCACCGACAGACATGCAACTAGTTTTGCATAAAGGTGGCTGGCGGGTGTCTATTTCTCCAACTTTAGTTGAATCAAATTTGACTGCGGCCGGTCCTTGTTGAAGGTTAAAACAGCAAACTTGATAAATCACCGTTGTGGTTTTGATGCGTAGGTAAGAACGGTTCTTACTAGAAGCCCGTAACAGCCACGTAAAACTTGCAACAACAAAGTAGAGGACGTCTAACTTGTTTTTGCAGGGCATGTTGTGATGTGATATGGTCAAGACATGATGTGATATAAGTTATTGTATGAGATGATCATGTTTTGTAAAACTTATCGGCAACTGGCAGGGGCCTTATGGTTGTCGCTTTATTGTATGAAATGCAAATGCCATGTAATTGCTTTGCTTTTTCACTATGCGTTAGCGATAGTTGTAGAAGCAATAGTTAGCGAGACGACCACGACGCTACGATGGAGATCAAGGTGTTAAGCCGGTGACGATGGAAATCATGACGGTGCTTTGGAGATGGAGATCAAAGGCACAAGATGATGATGGCCATATAATGTCACATATTTTGATTGCATGTGATGTTTATCTTTTATGCATCTTATTTTGCTTAGTACGGCGGTAGCATTATAAGATGATCCCTCACTAAAATTTCAGGGTATAAGTGCTCTCCCTGAGTATGCACCGTTGCGACAGTTCGTCGTGCCGAGACACCACGTGATGATCGGGTGTGATAAGCTCTACGTTCACATACAACGGGTGCAAGACAGTTTTGCACATGCGGAATACTCGGGTTAAACTTGGCAAGCCTAGCATGTACAGACATGGCCTCAGAACACTGGAGACCTCAAGGTCGAACGTTAATCATATAGTAGATATGATCAACATAGAGATGTTCACCATTGAAAACTACTCCATCTCATGTGATGATCGGACATGGTTTAGTTGATATGGATCACGTGATCATTTAGATGACTCGAGGGATGTCTATCTAAGTGGGAGTTCTTAAGTAATTGAACTTAGTTTATCATGAACTTAGTCCTGATAGTTTTTGCATATCTGTGTTGTAGATAAATGGCCCGTGCTACCGTTCCCTTGAATTTTAATGCGTTCCTAGAGAAAGCTAAGTTGAAAGATGATGGTAGCAACTACACGGACTGGGTCCGTAACTTGAGGATTATCCTCATTGCTGCACAGAAGAATTATGTCCTTGATGCACCACTAGGTGACAAGCCCCCTCCCGCTAATGTAGATGCTTTGAACGTCTGGCAGACGCGGTCTGATGACTACTCTATAGTTCAGTGTGCCATGCTCTACGGCCTAGAATCGGGACTTCAAAGACGTTTTGAACGTCATAGACCACATGAGATGTTCCAGGAATTGAAGTTAATATTTCAAGCAAATGCCCGAGTTGAGAGATGAAGTCTCCAACAAGTTCTATAGCTGCAAGATGGAGGAGAATAGTTCTGTCAGTGAACACATACTCAGAATGTCTGGGTATCATAACCACTTGACTCAGCTAGGAGTTAATCTTCCGGATGATAGTGTTATCGACAGAGTTCTTCAATCACTACCACCAAGCAACAAAGGCTTCGTGATGAACTATAATATGCAAGGGATGGATAAGACAATTCCCGAGCTCTTCGCTATGCTCAAAGCTGCGGAGGTAGAAATCAAGAAAGAGCATCAAGTGTTGATGGTTAACAAGACCACTAGTTTCAAGAAAAGGGGCAAGGGAAAGAAGGGGAACTTCAAGAAGAATGGCAAGCAAGTTGTCACTCCCGGGAAGAAGCCCAAATCTGGACCCAAGCCTGAAACTGAGTGCTTCTACTACAAAGGGACTGGTCACTGGAAGCGGAACTGCCCCAAGTATTTGGCGGATAAGAAGGATGGCAAAGTGAACAAAGGTATATTCGATATACATGTTATTGATGTGTACCTTACTAATGCTCGTAGTAGCGCCTGGGTATTTGATACTGGTTCTGTTGCTCACATTTGCAACTCGAAACAGGGGCCACGGATTAAACGAAGATTGGCTAAGTACGAGGTGACGATGTGCGTCCGAAATGGTTCCAAGATCGATATGATCGCCGCCACGCTACCTCTACATCTACCTTCGGGATTAGTTTTAGACCTGAATAATTGTTATTTGGTGCCAGCGTTGAGCATGAACATTATATCTGGATCTTGTTTGATGCAAGACGGTTATTCATTTAAATCAGAGAATAATGGTTGTTCTATTTATATGAGTAATATCTTTTATGGTCATGCACCCTTGAAGAGTCGTCTATTTTTGTTGAATCTCGATCGTGGTGATACACATATTCATAATATTGATGCCAAAAGATGCAAAGTTGATAATGATAGTGCAACATATTTGTGGCACTGCTGTTTAGGTCATATTGGTGTAAAGCACATGAAGAAACTCCATGCGGATGGACTTTTGGAATCACTTGATTATGAATCATTTGATGCTTGCGAACCATGCCTCATGGGCAAGATGACTAAAACTCCGCTCTCCGGAACAATGGAGCAAGCCACTGACTTGTTGGAAATACTACATACCGATGTATGCAGTCCGATGAGTGTTGAGGCTCGCGGCGGGTATCGTTATTTTCTAACCTTCACGGATGATTTGAGCAGATATGGGTATACCTACTTAATGAAACACAAGTCTGAAACATTTGAAAAGTTCAAATAATTTCAGAGTGAAGTGGAGAATCATCGTAACAAGAAAATAAAGTTTCTACGATCTGATCACGGAGGCGAATATTTGAGTTACGTGTTTGGCCTTCATTTAAAACAATGTGGAATAGTTTCACAACTCATGCCACCTGGAACACCACAGCGTAATGGTGTGTCCGAACGTCGTAACCGTACTTTATTAGATATGGTGCGATCTATGATGTCTCTTACCGATTTACCACTATCGTTTTGGGGTTATGCATTAGAGACAGTTGCATTCACTTTAAATAGGGCACCGTCTAAATCCGTTGAGACGACACCGTATGAACTATGGCTTGGCAAGAAACCTAAGCTGTCGTTTCTTAAAGTTTGGGGTTGCGATGCTTATGTGAAAAGCTTCAGCCTGATAACCTCGAACCCAAATCGGAGAAGTGCGTCTTCATAGGATACCCAAAAGAAAATGTTGGGTACACCTTCTATCACAGATCCGAAGGCAAGATCTTTGTTGCTAAGAATGGATCCTTTCTAGAGAAGGAGTTTCTCTCAAAAGAAGTGAGTGGGAGGAAAGTAGAACTTGATGAGGTAATTGTACCTTCTCTCGAATTGGAAAGTAGCTCATCACAGAAAACTGTTCCCGTGATGCCTACACCAACTAGAGAGGAAGCTAATGATAATGATCTTGAAACTTCAGATCAAGTTACTACCGAACCTTTTAGGTCAACCAGAGTACGTTCCGCACCAAAGTGGTACGGTAATCCTATTCTGGAAGTCATGTTACTAGACCACGACGAACCTACAAACTATGAGGAAGCGATGATGAGCCCAGAGTCCGCAAAATGGCTTGACGCCATGAAATCTGAGATGGGATCCAAGTATGAGAACAAAGTATGGACTTTGGTTGACTTGCCCAATGATCGGCAAGCCATAGAGAATAAATGGATCTTCAAGAAGAAGACTGGCGCTAATGGTAATGTTACTGTCTACAAAGCTTGACTTGTTGCGAAAGGTTTTCGACAAGTTCAAGGAGTTGACTGCGATGAGACTTTCTCACCCATAGCGATGCTTAAGTCTGTCCAAATCATGCTAGCAATTGCCGCATTTTATGATTATAAAATCTGGCAAATGGACGTCAAAACTGCATTCCTTAATGGATTTCTCAAAGAAGAGTTGTATATGATGCAACCAGAAGGTTTTGTCGATCCTAAAGGTGCTAACAAAGTGTGCAAGCTCCAGCGATCCATGTATGGACTGGTGCAAGCATCTCGGAGTTGAAATATACCTTTGATGAGGTGATCAAAGTATATGGTTTTATACAGACTTTTGGAGAAGCCTGTATTTACAAGAAAGTGAGTGGGAGCTCTGTAGCATTTCTAATATTCTATGTGGATGACATATTGTTGATTGGAGATGATATAGAATTTCTGGATAGCCTAAAAGGATACTTGAATAAGAGTTTTTCAATGAAAGACCTCAGTGAAGCTACTTATATATTGGGCATCAAGATCTATAGAGATAGATCAAGACGCTTAATTGGACTTTCACAAAGCACATACCTTGATAAAGTTTTGAAGAAGTTTAAAATGAATCAGTCAAAGAAAGGGTTCTTGCCTGTGTTACAAGGTGTGAAGTTGAGTCAGACTCAATGCCCAACCACTGCAGAAGATAGAGAGCAAATGAAAGTCATTCCCTATGCCTCAGCCATAGGATCTATCATGTATGTGTTGGAAATATGCTCTAGAGGCAATAATAAAATGGTTATTATTGTATTTCCTTGTTCATGATAATTGTCTATTGTTCATGCTATAATTGTATTAACTGGAAACCGTAATACATGTGTGAATATATTGACCACAACATGTCCCTAGTAAGCCTCTAGTTGACTAGCTCGTTGATCAATAGATGGTTATGGTTTCCTGACCATGGACATTGGATGTCATTGATAACAGGATCACATCATTAGGAGAATGATGTGATGGACAAGACCCAATCCTAAGCATAGCACAAGATCGTGTAGTTCGTTTGCTAAGAGCTTTTCTAATGTCAAGTATCATTTCCTTAGACCATGAGATTGTGCAACTCCCGGATACCGTAGGAATGCTTTGGGTGTACCAAATGTCACAACGTAACTGGGTGGCTATAAAGGTGCATTATAGGTATCTCCGAAAGTGTCTGTTGGGTTGGCACGAATCGAGACTGGGATATGTCACTCCGTATGACGGAGAGGTATCTCTGGGCCCACTCGGTAATGCATCATCATAATGAGCTCAATGTGACTAAGGAGTTAGCCATGGGATCATGTGTTACGGAACGAGTAAAGAGACTTGCCGGTAACGAGATTGAACGAGGTATTGGGATACCGACGATCGAATCTCGGGCAAGTAACATACCGATAGACAAAGGGAATTGTATACGGGATTGATTGAATCCCCGACATCGTGGTTCATCCGATGAGATCATCGTGGAACATGTGGGAGCCAATATGGGTATCCAGATCCCGCTATTGGTTATTGGCCGGAGAGGTGTCTCGGTCATGTCTGCATGGTTCCCGAACCCGTAGGTTCTACACACTTAAGGTTCGGTGACGCTAGAGTTGTTATGGGAAATAGTATGTGGTTACCGAAGGTTGTTCGGAGTCCCGGATGAGATCCCGGACATCACGAGGAGTTCCGGAATGGTCCGGCGGTGAATATCGATATATTGGACGAAGGGTATTGGAGTCCGGAAGTGTTCCGGGGGTACCAGGCTATGGCCAGCATGACCGAAAGGTGTTTCAGGAGCCCCGGCAAGTGTTGGAGGGCCTCATGGGCCAAAGGGGAAGGGGCAAACCAGCCCACTAAGGGGTGGTGCGCCCCCCACACCCTTTCCCACGTTACTTGGGGAGGTGGGGCGCCTCCACCTGGCTTGGGAGGCAAGCCTCCACCTGCTTGGCTTGGGAGGAAAGTCTCCCTAGGATTTTCCCTAGGGAGATCCAATCTGCTTGGCCGCCGCCCCCTAGGGGAAACCCTAGGGTGTCTCCCCTCTCCCCTTGCCCCTATATATAGTGGAGGGGTGGGAGGGCAGTTGCACCTCTTCCCTGGCGCAGCCCTCCCTCCTCCTACACCTCCTCCTTCTCCTCCGTAGTGCTTAGCGAAGCTCTGCCGGAGAACCACGAGCTCCATTGCCACCATGCCGTCGTGCTACTGGAGTTCTCCCTCAACTTCTCCTCTCCCCTTGCTGGATCAAGAAGGAGGAGACGTCCCCGGGCTGTACGTGTGTTGAACGCGGAGGCGCCGTCCGTTCGGCGCTAGATCGGATCTTCCACGATTTGAATCGCCGCGAGTACGACTCCATCAACCGCGTTCTTGTAACGCTTCCGCTTAGCGATCTTCAAGGGTATGAAGATGCACTTCCTCTCTCTCGCTGCTAGCATCTCCTAGATTGATCTTGGTGACACGTAGGAAAATTTTGAATTATTGCTACGTTCCCCAACAGTGGTATCAGTGCTAGGTCTATGCATAGATTCTATGCACGAGTAGAACACAAAGTAGTTGTGCGCGATGATTTGTTCAATTTGCTTGCCGTTACTAGTCTTATCTTGATTCGGCGGCATTGTGGGATGAAGCGGCCCGGATCGACCTTACACGTACTCTTATGTGTGACAGGTTCCACCGACTGACATGCCCTTGATGCATAAGGTGGCTAGCGGGTGTCTGTCTCTCCCACTTTAGTCGGATCGGATTCGATGAAGAGGGTCCTTATGAAGGGTAAATAGCAATTGGCATATCACCGTTGTGGCTTTTGCGTAGGTAAGAAACGTTCTTGCTAGAAACCCATAGCAGCCATGTAAAACATGCAACAACAATTAGAGGACATCTAACTTGTTTTTGCAGGGTATGCTATGCGATGTGATATGGCCAAAAGGATGTGATGAATTATATATATGTGATGTATGAGATTGATCATGTTCTTGTAATAGGAATCACGACTTGCATGTCGATGAGTATGACAACCGGCAGGAGCCATAGGAGTTGTCTTAATTTATTGTATGACCTGCGTGTCAATGAAAAACGCCATGTAATTACTTTACTTTATTGCTAACCATTAGCCATAGTAGTAGAAGTAATAGTTGGCGAGACAACTTCATGAAGACACGATGATGGAGATCATGATGATGGAGATCATGGTGTCATGCCGGTGACGAAGGTGATCATGCCGCGCCTCGAAGATGGAGATCAAAAGGCGCAAGATGATATTGGCCATATCATGTCACTTTATGATTTGCATGTGATGTTTGTCATGTTTACATCTTATTTGCTTAGAACGACGGTAGCATAAATAAGATGTTCCCTCTCTAAAATTTCAAGAATGTGTTCCCCCTAACTGTGCACCGTTGCGAAGGTTCATTGTTTCGAAGCACCACGTGATGATCGGGTGTGATAGATTCTAACGTTCGCATACAATGGGTGTAAGCCAGATTTACACATGCGAAACACTTAGGTTGACTTGACGAGCCTAGCATGTACATACATGGCCTCGGAACACAAGAGACCGAAAGGTCGAACATGAGTCGTATAGTAGATACGATCAACATGGAGATGTTCACCGATGATGACTAGTCCGTCTCACGTGATGATCGGACACGGCCTAGTTGACTCGGATCATGTATCACTTAGATGACTAGAGGGATGTCTATCTGAGTGGGAGTTCATTAAATAATTAGATGAACTTAATTATCATGAACATAGTCAAAAGTTCTTTGCAAATTATGTCGTAGCTTACGCTTTAGTTCTACTGTTTAAGATATGTTCCTAGAGAAAATTTAGTTGAAAGTTGATAGTAGCAATTATGCGGACTGGGTCCGTAAACTAAGGAGTGTCCTCATTGCTGCACAGAAGGCTTATGTCCTTAATGCACCGCTCGGTGTGCTGAACCTCGAGCGTCGTTTGTGGATGTTGCGAACATCTGACATACACGTTTTGATGACTACGTGATAGTTCAGTGCGTAACGTTGAACGGTTTAGAATTGAGGCACCGAAGACATTTTGAAACGTCGCGGAACATATGAGATGTTCTGAAGACTGAAATTGGGATTTTAGGCTCGTGCCCACGTCAAGAGGTATGAGACCTCTGACAAGTTTCTTAAGCCTGCAAACTAAGGGCGAAAAGCTCAACCGTTGAGCATGTGCTCAGATTGTCTGAGTACTACAATCTCTTGAATCGAGTGGGAGTTAATCTTCCAGATGAGATAGTGATGGTTCTCCAAAGTCACTGCCACCAAGCTACTAGAGCTTCGTGATGAACTATAACAAATCAGGGATAGATATGATGATCCTTGAGCTATTCGCGATGTTTGACACCACGAAAGTAGAAATCAAGTAGGAGCATCAATTGTTGATGGTTAGTAAAACCACTAGTTTCAAGAAGGGCAGGGGAAAGAAGGGATACTTCATGAAACGGCAAATCAGTTGCTGCTCTAGTGAAGAAACCCAAGGTTGAACCCAAACCCGAGACTAAGTGCTTCTGTAATGAGGGGAACGGTCACTGAAGCAGAACTACCCTAGATACTTGGTAGATGAGAAGGTAGGCAAGGTCGACAGAAGTATATTGGATATACATTATATTAATGTGTACTTTACTAGTACTCCTAGTAGCACCAGGGTATTAGATACCGGTTCGGTTGCTAAGTGTTGGTAACTCGAAATAAAAGGCTACGGAATAAACGGAGACTAGCTAAAGGTGAGATGACGATATGTGTTGGAAGTGTTTCCAAGGTTGATGTGATCAAGCATCGCATGCTCCCTCTACCATCGAGATTGGTGTTAAACCTAAATAATTGTTATTTGGTGTTTGCGTTGAGCATAGACATGATTGGATTATGTTTATCGCAATACGGTTATTCATTTAAGGAGAATAATGGTTACTCTGTCTATTTGAATAATACCTTCAATGGTCTTGCACCTAAAATGAATGGTTTATTGAATCTCGATCGTAGTGATACACATGTTCATGCCAAAAGATATAAGATAGTAATGATAGTACCACATACTTGTGGCACTACCACTTGAGTCATATTGGTATAAAACACATGAAGAAGCTCCATGTTGATGGATCTTTGGACTCACTCGTTTTTGAAAAGATTGAGACATGCGAACCATGTCTATTAGTATATATGCATGAAGAAAGTCCATACAGATGGATCGTTTGGACTCACTTGATTTTGAATCACTTGAGACATGCAAATCATACCACATGGGCAAGATGACTGAAAGGCCTCGTTTTCAGTAAGATGGAACAAGAAAGCAACTTGTTGGAAGTAATACATTTTGATGTGTGCAGTCCAATGAGTGCCGAGGCATGCAGTGGATATCGTTATGTTCTTGCTTCACAGATGATTTGAGTAGATGTTGAGTATATTTACTTGATGAAACACAAGTCTGAATTATTGAAAGGTTCAAGTAATTTCAGAGTGAAGTTGAAGATTGTCGTGACAAGAGGATAAAATGTCTGTGATATGATCATAGAGATGAATATCTGAGTTACGAGTTTGGCACACAATTAAGACATTGTGGAAATTGTTTCACAACTAATACCGCCTGGAACACCATAGTGTGATGGTGTGTCCGAACATCATAACTGCACCCTATTGGATATGGTGCATACCATGATGTCTCTTATCGAATTACCACTATTGCTTATGGGTTAGGCATTAGAGACAACCGCATTCACTTTAAATAGGGCACCACGCAATTCCGTTGAGACGACACCGTATGAACTATGGTTTAGAGAAACCCAAGCTGTCGTTTCTTAAAAAGTTTGGGGTTGTGACGCTTATGGCTGATAAGCTCGAACCCAAAGCGGATAAATGCATCTTCATAGAATACCCAAAACAGTTGGGTATACCTCCTATTTCATATCTGGAAGCAAAAGTGATTGTTTCTAGAAACGGGTCCTTTCTCGAGGAAAAGTTTCTCTCGAAAGAATTGAGTGGGAGGATGGTGGAGACTTGATGAGGTTATTGAACCGTCACTTCAACTAGTGTGTAGCAGGGCACAAGAAGTTGTTCCTGTGGCACCTACACCAATTGAAGTGGAAGCTTATGATAGTGATCATGAAACTTCGGATCAAGTCACTACCAAACCTCGTAGGACGACAAGGATGTGTACTAGTTCAGAGTGGTACGTAATCCTGTCTTGGAAGTCATGTTGCTAGACAACAATGAACCTACGAGCTATGGAGAAGCAATGGTGGGCCCGGATTCCGACAAATGGCTTGAGGCCATAAAACCGAGAGGATCCATGTATGAAAACAAAGTATAGACTTTGAAAGAACTACTTGATGGTCGTAAGGCTGTTGGGTACACATGGATTTTAAAAGGGAAGACAGACAATGATGGTAAGTATCACCATTAAGAAAGCTCGACTTGTCGTTAAGATGTTTTCCGACAAGTTCAAGGAGTTGACTACGATGAGATTTTCTCACTCGTAGCGATGCTAAGAGTCTGTTGGAACTATATTAGCAGTTACTGCATTATTTATGAAATCTTGCAGATATGATGTCAAAACATTGTTTCCTCGATGATTTTCTTGAGGAAAGGTTGTATGTGATACAACCAGATGGTTTTGTCAATCCTGAAAGATGCTAACAAGTATGCAAAGCTCCAGCAATCCTTCTAAGGACTGGAGTAAGCATCTCGGAGTTGGAATGTACGCTTTGATGAGATGATCAAAGATTTTGGGTTTATACAAAGTTTATGAGAAACTTATATTTCCAAAGAAGTGAGTGGGAGCACTATAGAATTTTTGATGAGTATATGTTGTTAACATATTGTTGATCAGAAATGATGTAGAATTTCTGGAAAACATCCAGGGTTATTTGAAAAGTGTTTTTCAATGGAAAACCTGGATTAAGCTACTTGAACATTGAGCATCAAGATCTATAAGGATAGATCAAAAACGCTCAATAGTACTTTCAAATGAATACATACCGTGACAAGATTTTGAAGGAGTTCAAAATAGATCAGCAAAGAAGGAGTTCTTGGCTGTGTTACAGGGTGTGAGTATTGAGTAAGACTCAAGACCTGACCACGGCAGAAGAGAGAGAAAGGACGAAGGTCGTCCCCTATGCTTTAGACGTAGGCTCTACAGTATGCTATGTTGTGTACCGCACCTGAAGTGTACCTTGCCATGAGTCAGTCAAGGGGTACAAGAGTGATCCAGGAATGGATCACATGATAGCGGTCGAACTTATCCTTAGTAACTATTGGACTAAGGAATTTTCTCGATTATGGAGGTGGTGAAAGAGTTCGTCGTAAAGGGTTGCGTCGATGCAAACTTTGACACTATCCGGATGACTCTGAGTAGTAAACCGGATTCGTATAGTAGAGCAGTTATTTGGAATAGCTCCAAGTAGCGCGTGTAGCTGCATCTACAAGATGACATAGAGAATTTGTAAAGCACACACGGATCTGAAAGGTTCAGACCCGTTGACTAGTAACCTCTCTCACAAGCGAGATATGAACAAACCCCATGGGTGTTGGATTCATTACAATCACATAGTGATGTGAACTAGATTATTGACTCTAGTGCAAGTGGGATACTGTTGGAAATATGCTCTAGAGGCAATAATAAAATGGTTATTATTGTATTTCCTTGTTCATGATAATTGTCTATTGTTCATGCTATAATTGTATTAACTGGAAACCGTAATACATGTGTGAATACATAGACCACAACATGTCCCTAGTAAGCCTCTAGTTGACTAGCTCGTTGATCAATAGATGGTTATGGTTTCCTGACCATGGACATTGGATGTCATTGATAACGAGATCACATCATTAGGAGAATGATGTGATGGACAAGACCCAATCCTAAGCATAGCACAAGATCTTGTAGTTCGTTTGCTAGAGCTTTTCTAATGTCAAGTATCATTTCCTTAGACCATGAGATTGTGCAACTCCCGGATACCGTAGGAATGCTTTGGGTGTACCAAACGTCACAACGTAACTGGGTGGCTATAAAGGTGCATTACAGGTATCTCCGAAAGTGTCTGTTGGGTTGGCACGAATCGAGACTGGGATTTGTCACTCCGTATGACGGAGAGGTATCTCTGGGCCCACTCGGTAATGCATCATCATAATGAGCTCAATGTGACTAAGGAGTTAGCCACGGGATCATGCATTACGGAACGAGTAAAGAGACTTGCCGGTAACGAGATTGAACGAGGTATTGGGATACCGACGATCGAATCTCGGGCAAGTAACATACCGGTAGACAAAGGGAATTGTATACGGGATTGATTGAATCCCCGACATCGTGGTTCATCCGATGAGATCATCGTGGAACATGTGGGAGCCAATATGGGTATCCAGATCCCGCTATTGGTTATTGGCTGGAGAGGTGTCTCGGTCATGTCTGCATGGTTCCCGAACCCGTAGGGTCTACACACTTAAGGTTCGGTGACGCTAGAGTTGTTATGGGAAATAGTATGTGGTTACCAAAGGTTGTTCGGAGTCCCGGATGAGATCCCGGACATCACGAGGAGTTCCGGAATGGTCCGGCGGTGAATATCGATATATTGGACGAAGGGTATTGGAGTCCGGAAGTGTTCCGGGGGTACCAGGCTATGGCCAGCATGACCGAAAGGTGTTTCAGGAGCCCCGGCAAGTGTTGGAGGGCCTCATGGGCCAAAGGGGAAGGGGCAAACCAGCCCATTAAGGGGTGGTGCGCCCCCCACACCCTTTCCCACGTTACTTGGGGAGGTGGGGCGCCTCCACCTGGCTTGGGAGGCAAGCCTCCACCTGCTTGGCTTGGGGGGCAAGTCTCCCTAGGGAGATCCAATCTGCTTGGCCGCCGCTCCCTAGGGGAAACCCTAGGGCGCCTCCCCTCTCCCCTTGCCCCTATATATAGTGGAGGGGTGGGAGGGCAGTTGCACCTCTTCCCTGGCACAGCCCTCCCTCCTCCTACACCTCCTCCTTCTCCTCCGTAGTGCTTAGCGAAGCTCTGCCGGAGAACCACGAGCTCCATTGCCACCATGCCGTCGTGCTGCTGGAGTTCTCCCTCAACTTCTCCTCTCCCCATGCTGGATCAAGAAGGAGGAGATGTCCCCGGGCTGTACGTGTGTTGAACGCGGAGGCGCCGTCCGTTCGGCGCTAGATCGGATCTTCCGCGATTTGAATCGCCGCGAGTACGACTCCATCAACCGCGTTCTTGTAACGCTTCCGCTTAGCGATCTTCAAGGGTATGAAGATGCACTTCCTCTCTCTCGTTTCTAGCATCTCCTAGATTGATCTTGGTGACACGTAGGAAAATTTTGAATTATTGCTACGTCCCCCAACAGTATGCTATGCTCTGTACCAGACCTGATGTGTGCCTTGCTATAAGTCTAGAAGGGAGGTACCAAAGTAATCCAAGAGTGGATCACTGGACAGCGGTCAAGAACATCCTGAAGTATTTTAAAAGGACTAAGGATATGTTTCTCATTCATGGAGGTGATAAAGAGCTCGTCGTAAATGGTTTCGTCGATGCTAGCTTTGACACTGATCCGGATGACTCTAAGTCACAAACCGGATACATATTTATATTGAATGGTGGAGCTATCAGTTGGTGCAGTTCCAAGCAAAGCATCGTGGCGGGATCTACGTGTGAAGCGGAGTACATAGCTGCTTCGGAAGCAGCGAATGAAGGAGTCCGGATGAAGGAGTTCATATCCGATCTAGGTGTAATACCTAGTGCACCGGGTCCAGTGAAAATCTTTTGTGACAGTACTGGAGCAATTGCCTTGGCGGAGGAATCCAGATTTCACAAAAGAACCAAATACATCAAGAGATGCTTCAACTCCATCCGTGATCAAGTCAAGGAGGGAGACATAGAGATTTGCAAAATACATACGGATCTGAACGTGGTAGACCCGTTGACTAAGCCTCTTCCACGAGCAAAACATGATCAGCACCAAGACTCCATGGGTGTTAGAATCATTACAATGTAATCTAGATTATTGACTCTAGTGTAAGTGGGAGACTGAAGAAATATGCCCTAGAGGAAATAATAAAGTTGTTATTTATATTTCCTTATATCATGATAAATGTTTATTATTCATGCTATAATTGTATTAACCGAAAACTTGATACATTTGTGGATACATAGACAAAACACAGTGTCCCTAGTAAGCCTCTACTAGACTAGCTCGTTAATCATAAATGGTTAAGTTTCCTAACCATAGACATGTGTTGTCATTTGATGAACAGGATCACATCATTAGGAGAATGATGTGATGGACAAGACCCATCCATTAGCTTAGCATGTTGATCGTTCAGTTTTATTGCTATTGCTTTCTTCATCTCAAATACATATTCCTTCGACTATGAGATTATGCAACTCCCGGATACCGGAGGAATACCTTGTGTGCTATCAGACGTCACAACGTAACTGGGTGATTATAAAGATGCTCTACAGGTATCTCCGAAGGTGTTTGTTGGGTTGGCATAGGTCGAGATTAGAATACGTCACTCTGAGTATCGAAGAGGTATCTCTGGGCCCTCTCGGTAATGCACATCATAAGAAGCCTGGCAAGCAATGTGACTAATGAGTTAGTTATGGGATGATGCATTACAAAACGAGTAAAGAGACTTTCTGGTAACGATATTGAACTAGGTATGAAGATACCGACGATCAAATCTCGGGCAAGTAACATACCGATGAAAAAGGGAATAACGTATGTTGTCATTACGGTACGACCGATAAAGAGCTTCGTAGAATATGTGGGAACCAATATGAGCATCCAGGTTCCGCTGTTGGTTATTGACCGGAGAGGTGTCTCGGTCATGTCTACATAGTTCTCGAACCCGTAGGGTCCGCACGCTTATCGTTCGATGACGATTTTGTATTATATGAGTTATGTGATTTGGTGACCGAATGTTGTTCGGAGTCCCGGATGAGATTACGGACATGACGAGGAGGAGAAGGAAAGGAAGGGAAGGGAGAAGAAAAGGGGAGGATTCGGCCTCCCCCTTTCCTTCCCCTCCCCCCTCTCTTTCCTTCCCCCTCCGACACTTATGGAAGGGGTGAGGCCAACTTTTGGGAGGCGCCCAAGTAGGATGACTCCTACTTGGGGCGCCCCTTGCAGCCCCTCTCCCTCTCCCACCTATATATATATGTGGGGGGGGGGATGCTAGAACACACAACATTGATTCCTAGCCGTGTGCGGCGCCCCCCCTCCACAGTTTACGCCTCCAGTCATATTCACATAGTGCTTAGGCGAAGCCTTGCGCGGATCACTTCACCATCACAGTCACCACGCCGTCGTGCTGACGGATCTCTCCCTCGACTCTTTGCTGGATCAAGAGTTCGGGGGACGTCATCGAGCTGAACGTGTGCAGAACTCGGAGGTGTCGTATGTTTGGTGCTTGATCGGTCAGAACGAGAACAAGTTCGATTACATCAACCGCATTGTCAAATGCTTCTGCTTTCGGTCTACGAGGGTACGTGGACACACTCTCCCCCTCTCGTTGCTATTCATCTCCTAGATAGATCTTGCATGAGCGTAGGAATTTTTTTGAAATTGCATGCTACATTCCCCAACAGTCATTTGATAACGGGATCATATCATTAGGAGAATGATGTGATGGACAAGACCCATCCGTTAGCTTAGCATAATGATCGTTAAGTTTTATTGCTATTGCTTTCTTCATGTCGAATACATATTCCTTTGACTATGAGATTATGCAACTTCCGGATGGAGGAATGCCTTGTGTGTTATCAAATGTCACAACGTAACTGGGTGATTATAAATATGCTCTACAGGTATCTCCGAAGGTGTTTGTTGGGTTGGCATAGATCGAGATTAGGATTTGTCACTCCGAGTATCGGAGAGGTATCTTTGGTCCCTCTCGGTAATACACATCATAAGCTTGGTAGCAAACGACTAAGGAGTTAGTCACGAGGTGATGTATTACGGAACGAGTAAAGAGACTTGCCGGTAACGATATTGAACTAGGTATGAAGATACTGACGATCGAATCTCGGGCAAGTAACATACCGATAGAAAAGGGAATTATGTATGTTGTCATAAGGTTCGACCGATAAAGATCTTCGTAGAATATGTCGGAGACAATATGGGCATCCAGGTTCCGCTATTGGTTATTGACCAGACAAGTGTTCTGTCATGTCTACATAGTTCTCGAACCCGTATGGTTCGCACGCTTAACATTCGTTGACGATATAGTACTATATGAGTTATGTATGTTGGTGACTGAATGTTCTTCGGAGTCCCGGATGAGACCACGGACATGACGAGGAGCTCTGGAATGGTCCGGAGGTAAAGATTGATATATAGGACGATATGGTTAGGCCAAGGGGTGAAGCCCACGGGGCTTTAGGTCGGTGCAAAAGGAGTTTTGTGGAGGCCAGCTAGGGGGCCAAACGCCGGAGACCCTGGCATCTGGCCCTGGGCCAGATGCCGAGGCCCATGGCGTTTGGGCCAGACGCCAAGGACTGTGGCGTCTGGTCCTGGAAGTCCGAGAAGGACTCTTCCTTGCGGGCAAAACTGACTTTGAGAAGGCTTTTACTCCAAGTTTCGACCCCAGGGCTCAACATATAAATAGATGGGCAGGGTTAGCACCTGGAACACATCAAGAAACACCAAGCCGTGTGCTGGCAATCACGTCCATCTAGTTTATCCTCCGTCATAGTTTCCGTTGTGCTTGGCGAAGCCCTGCGGAGATTGTTCTTCACCAACACCGTCACCACGCCGTCGTGCTGCCGGAACTCATCTACTACTTCGCCCCTCTTGCTGGATCAAGAAGGCGAGGACATCATCGAGCTGAATGTGGAGGTGCCGCACGTTCGGGACTTGATCAGGACGGATCGTGAAGGTGTACGACTACATCAACCGTGTTGATAAACGCTTCCGCTTTCACTACAGAAAAATACACTTCTGTGATGATACGTGTTTGTCACAGTAGGCCACGTTCTCTGTCATGCATGTACATCCATGACGATTTTATGACAAAATCAAGATAGTCATACCTATGCTATCGTAGAAGTGTTCCATGACATTACCAAAATTATAATCACAGAAGTGTCCACTTCAATAACGATAAATGGCGCGTCATGGAAGTGCTTTCGTCAAGGGTGACCGACACGTGGCATCCGCCGTAACGGGTCGCCGTTAAGCTGTCGGGTTCGGTTTTGGATCTGATAACCCGTTAACAGCCCGGACCAATGAGGATTTTCCACATGTAAAATTCTCATTGGCCGGAGGAAACACGTGTTGGCTCACCGTTGGGACAGATGTCATCCATTCATTGGACAGGAGGTTGATGTCTACTACACAACTTTATTCTTGTAGACTCGTGTTGGGCCTCCAAGCGCAGAGTTTTGTAGGACAGTAGCAATTTTCCCTCAAGTGGATGACCTAAGGTTTATCAATCCGTGGGAGGTGTAGGATGAAGATGGTCTCTCTCAAACAACCCTGCAACCAAATACAAGAAATCTCTTGCGTCCCCAACACACCCAATACAATTGCAAATTGTATAGGTGCACTAGTTCGGCGAAGAGATGGTGATACAAGTGTAATATTGATGGTAGAAATATATTTTTATAATCTGAATAAATAAAAACAGCAAGGTAGCAAATAGTAAACGAGCACAAAAACGGTATTGCAATGCTTAAAAACAAGGCCTAGGGTCCGTACTTTCACTAGCAGTGGCGGAGGTAGAGGGTGGACAGGGTGGGCCGCGGCCCACCCTGGGATTTTTTGAATAGCTTTATAGCAAAGGAAAAAAGGTAAAAAAATATTAAGAAAATTTATTTTTTGTGAACAGTTCTATTGTTGGCCCACCCTGGCCCATTGGGCTAGATCCGCTACTGTTCACTAGTGCAACCTCTCAACAATGCTAACATAGTTGGATCATATGATTATCCCTCAAAGTGCGATAAAGAATCACTCCCGAGTTCCTATTAGCGGAGAACAAAAGATAGGAATTGTTTGTAGGGCACGAAACTACCTCAAAGCTATTCTTTCCGTTCGATCTGTTCAAGAGTTCGTACTAAAATAACACAAAGCTATGTTTTCTGTTCGATCTATCCTAGAGTTCGTACTAGAATAACACCAAAGCAAATTCATATTCATAATACTCAATCCACATAAAGAACTATAAAGAGACCCCAAAGTTTCCGTCGGAGAAAAGGTAATAAAAACGTGCATCGACCCCTATGCATAGATTACCCCAATATCACCGCGGGAATCCGTGAGTTGAATGCCATAACACATATCAAGTGAATCAATAGGATACCTCATTGTCACCTCAAGTATTCATATTGCAAGACATATATCATGTGTTCTCGTATCTGAATATTCAATCTGACAAGACAAAACTTCAAAGGGTAAAGATTCAATTCATCACAACAAGGGTATAGAGGGGAGAAACATCATATGATCCGACTATATTAACAAAGCCCATGATATAGATCACGAGAGAGAGATCAAACACATAGCTACTGGTACAAACCCTCAGCCCCGAGGGTGGAGAGCGATATGAGGTAACTATCTCTCTTATGTCCGTTTTGAAATATCAACTCCAGTAGCCCTCAAGTGACGGTTTATGATACCAATCTGAACCGGGACTTAGTAATAACTTTATATTTGCAACACTGCAACTTTTTCACTGGTGTAGCCCCCAAGGGCCGGTTTAACTTTATAAAGATGAACCGGGACTTTAAAAAGACTTTTCAGATGAGTACTTTGAGCAAACATACATTAGCCCCCAAGTGCCAAGAGTAATACTTGTATTATGCTTGGGACTTGCAGAAATTTCCAAGAACAAGCAAATATGCATTAGCCCCCAAGTATCAGGTGCATAACTTGTTATGTGCTTGATACTTCAAACATGTATTACCAACTCATTATACTTCTGTCTGTTACAGGCTGAGCTGAGCAAAAAGGAAGCTCAAACCGCCGATCTGCAAGAGAACGTCAAATCTCAGCAAGCCGAAACCTCCAAGGCCAAGGAAGAGTTGATCAGCGCTTTAGACGCTATGGGGAAACTGAAAGAGAGCTTCAACAAGGAGCGGGCGGATTGGGAAACAGAAAAATCCGCTTTGCGAAAAAGAGCCGAAGATGCAGAAGCAGCTCTTAAACTTGTGGTAGATGAACTGACTGGCGTAAAGCGGCAGATACATGCCATGACTGCTGCTGTGTTCGGTAAGTATCCTTGCTTGACACTTTCAACATATCTTCCCATGTGTTGCCGGTTTACTGACGTTTGTAATGATGCAGGAACTCGCATTAGTCATCTGGGCTCTGATGTTCAGAAGAAGCTGAAGGCCGCCTATACGCTGATAGAGCAATTGTACACCGGCGCGCAACGAATCATCTGCACCGCGTCTCACAATAAACCGCCCCCGACGTTAATCAAAGACACCTTAGACAGGCTATCTATGCTGCCTGCCCAGGTAGAAGAGCTAAAGAGATCTGCTGCAAGGGCTGGCGCTCTGACCGCACTAACCCGGGCAAAAGCATGGGTGCCTGACCTTGATCCGGTGGACGTGGCTAAAGGCTACCAAGCTTAAAAGAAGACGGATCAGAATTTGACAATGAAGATCTCTGCGCCATAAACCGGGAAGTGCGTCCACTGGCTTGTCAACTTGCTGAAGAGGCTAATCTTTCATTTTACCAGGCGAGTTATGACACCAATAACAAACGGGTTGCTGCACCGACTCCTGAGGCTCAAAACATGATCCCTCCAATCCGTAAGCACACTTATGCCCCTGACATTGAACCGTCCACCCTTATAAGCGACGAAGCTGTGTTCCAGGCTTTAACTGGGATCGACTGGACAACTATTGACTTCCAGCCGCTGGGTAGAGACGAAGAGGGTGAACCGGTGCAAGATGATCCGCAGCCGTCAGGTCAAGCTGGTGACCAACCATAATTCGGAGGCCGGTTTAATCTTCCACGTGCTGCAACACGTATTTGAAAAACAATTATCCTTTTGGGCAATGAAACGCCTTGTAATAGGCTAGTTAAAGCACTTGGTCTGTTATGCCTTCGTGCATATTTATCTGCGCCTGATACTTGCTAATCTGCCATGCTTAAGACATGATGTTCATAATCCATAGCAATTTGTTCAAGCTATCCTTGCAGATAAGAAGTTTAAAGCGCCCTGGCGGTTTACCACCGGGCGGGTCATAATGCCCAAATATATAACCAAGGTTTATAACCAAGGTTGTAAAAAGACAACCAAATATGAAAATACTTGATACCTGTGACTTTAAGTCATAATGTTGGCTGACCAACTTTGTAGTGAGGGTGATAACCCTAATCTTGAGTAATAATAACTCCTTTCATATTGTGCCGGTTTATGATAAAACCGTTTCGGGTTGTTATAAACACCGGTTTAACCAGATTCATTTCTAGTGACACATAGTCGAAACCAGACTGGGCTAATAGTCTCCGGATTATGACTGATCATATACTGACAACTTGTAGTTGAAAGTCAAGCCGGTTTAACGAACGCAGGTTTATCAAAACATTAGAAATCTCATCCAAGGAGAAAAAACTCAGCAAATAAAAGCAAATGAAACCCTTGTAGTCGAGGCTTTTCACGGGCTGCCAGGCCCCAAATTCGAGGCTTTTCATGGGCTGCCAGGCCACTGAGTTAAACCATTTGACAAAGCCTTTTAAGATGGTCCTCAATCCTTAACCAATCATCATTTTAACTTGACAAGTTCAGGGTCTTATCAGAGTAACTTGTCAAAGTTCGATGGGTCATACCAGGTTTACCTGGGCGGAGTGACTTACTTAAAAAGGCAGGCTAACCCGGGGTTTTAGGTGTATACACCAGGCTTCCAAGCCACGGCTTGATAGCCTATTACAAGTGTAGATTCTATGTTCATTGCGACAGCAAAGAATCCCCAAGTAACATTTTGAGCTGTGCTAAGTGGGTGCCTATGTTTGAGTTGTTGCTTTACAACACTCTCTTTGGCCCCGGAGTAATTTGGCTTTGAGCCGATCAAGAGGTGTGACTATGGTTCGGATACGACCAAGCCCCCAAGTGATGTTGTGGCATTGTGCCGATCAAGAGGTGTAGCTATGGTTCGGATACGACCAAGCCCCTAAGTGATATTGTATAAAGCTTTGATAAGCTGAATCAAGGGGTAAACCGGACGCCTCTTTATAAACAGAAGCCCCATGTAACCACACATGATGTAAGAAAAACAATAGATACCCCGCTTTAGCTAAGGTTCCGGTTTATTTTATTGATCATAATTACATTGTCATAACTATGTACAAAAGCCGAGCCTATGGCTCAAGTATAGTAGGGCCGAAGATGAGCGATATTCCACGGCCGGTGGGTTTCCTCCTCCGATTTACGTGAGTCTTTGCGCTCTCGAACATCGATTAGGTAGTATGACCCGTTGTGCAGATTCTTGCTGACCACAAAGGGTCCTTCCCAAGGGGGGGGGGTAACTTGTGCATATCCATCTGATCCTGGATGAGTCGGAGCACCAGATCGCCTTCTTGAAAAGTTCTGGTTCTAACCCGGCGGCTGTGATAACGCCGCAGATCTTGCTGATAAATCACCGAACGGGCTGCCACAATGTCTCGCTCCTCATCTAACAGGTCAAGTGCCTCTTGCCGTGCCTTCTCATTGTCAGCTTCAACGTATGCCGCCACACGAGGCGAATCATGACGGATATCGCTAGGGAAAACCGCCTCCGCTCCATAAACCATGAAAAAAGGCATGTATGCCGTTGATCTGTTGGGTGTGGTATTGATGCTCCATAACACAGAAGGCAACTCCTCAACCCAACAACCCGGCGTCCGTTGCAAAGGAACCATAAGCCGGGGTTTGATGCCTCTCAAGATCTCTTGATTGGCCCTCTCCGCTTGACCATTGGACTGGGGGTGAGCCACTGATGATATGTCAAGCCGGATGTGCTCACGTTGACAGAACTCCTTCATGGCACCCTTTGACAGATTGGTACCATTATCTGTTATAATGCTGTGTGGAAAGCCAAACCGGAAGATCACCTTCTTGATGAATTGAACCGCCGTAGCTGCATCACACTTACTGACTGGCTCTGCCTCCACCCACTTAGTGAATTTATCGACCGCCACTAGAAGGTGGGTCTTCTTATCCTTGGATCTCTTAAAGGGTCCAACCATATCGAGCCCCCAAGTCGCAAACGGCCAAGTAATTGGAATCATCCTCAACTCCTGAGCCGGTACATGAGCCCGTCATGAGAACTTTTGACATCCATCACACCTTTTGACCAAGTCCTCGGCATCAGCATGAGCCGTCAACCAATAGAAACTGTGACGAAACGCCTTGGCCGGCGTGGTGACCACAATCTCCTTCGTGGATCTCACGCAAAATTTCACGGCCTTCTTCAGGAGACACACAGCGTTGAAACGCCCCTGTCACACTGCAATGATGTAACTCTCCATTGATAATAGTCATGGACTTGGACCACCGGATTATCTGTCTAGCCAAAGTTTCATCTTCTGGTAACTCGCCCCGGTTCATGTACGCCAAATATGGAACCGTCCAATCCGGGATAACATGAAGAGCCGCCACCAACTGAGCCTCTGGATTAGGAACAGCCAAATCCTCTTCACCAGGGAGCTTGACAGACGGATTATGCAGCACGTCCAAAAAGACGTTAGGCGGAACTGGTTTACGTTGGGAACCCAAGCGGCTTAAAGCGTTCGCCGCTTCATCCTTCCGCCGGTCCACATGATCCACCTGATAACCTTTGAAATGACCTGCAACTATATCCACCTCACGACGATATGCCGCCATGAGTGGGTCCTTGGAGTCCCAAGTGCCGGACACTTGTTGAGCCACCAGGTCCGAATCGCCAAAGCACTTAACTCGGCTGAGATTCATCTCTTTAGCCATCTGAAGACCATGGAGTAAAGCCTCATATTCAGCTGCATTGTTAGTGCAAGGGAACATTAATCGGAGAACATAACAAAACTTATCACCTCGTGGGGAAGTTAAAACGACTCCAGCCCCCGAGCCCTCCAATTGCTTGGACCCATCAAAATGAATAGTCCAATAAGTATGATCCGGCTTCTCTTCTGGCGCCTGTAATTCCGTCCAATCATTGATGAAATCCACAAGTGCCTGAGATTTGATCGACGTCCGTGGCATGTACTTCAACCCATGAGGCCCAAGCTCAATAGCCCACTTGGCAATCCGGCCAGTCGCTTCCCTGTTCTGGATTATATCCCCCAAAGGAGCAGAACTGACCATAGCAATGGGGTGGCCTTGGAAATATTGCTTAAGCTTTCGGCTTGCCATAAAAACTCCATACACCAGCTTCTGCCAATGCGGGTACCTTTGCTTGGACTCAATAAGTACCTCACTGATATAGTAAACCGGCCGTTGAACCGGATACTCCTTTCCGGCCTCCTTGCGCTCCACCACAATAGCCACGCTAACAGCCCGGGCGTTAGCTGCCACATATAGCAACAATGGCTCTTTATCAATAGAAGCAGCAAGAACCGGCGGATTAGCCAGCTGCTTCTTTAAGTCCTCAAATGCTTTATTGGCGGCGTCACTCCAGACGAAGTTATCCGTCTTCTTCAGCATCTGGTACAAAGGGATGGCCTTCTCACCAAGGCGACTGATAAACCGGCTCAACGCGGCAATCCGGCCTGCCAGGCGTTGAACATCATTGATACACTTCGGCTTAGCCAAAGAAGTTATGGCCTTGATCTTTTCCGGATTAGCTTCGATGCCTCTGTTAGACACCAGAAATCCTAAGAGCTTGCCTGCCGGTACACCAAAGACACACTTAGCCGGATTAAGAATCATTTTGTAAACCCTTAGGTTATCAAAGGTTTCCTTCAGGTCATCGATCAATGTCTCCTTCTCTCTGGATTTCACCACAATATCATCCACATAGGCATGAACATTGCGGCCGATCTGATCATGAAGGCAATTCTGCACACACCGTTGATAAGTCGCCTGGGCACTCTTGAGCCCAAACGGCATAGACACATAGCAGAAGGCTCCAAAGGGAGTTATGAAGGCTGTCTTCTCCTGGTCCTTAACTGCCATTTTGATCTGATGGTAACCAGAATACGCGTCCAGAAAGCTCAAACGCTCGCAACCCGCCGTAGCATCAATGATTTGATCAATACGTGGGAGGGCAAAAGGATCTGCTGGACAAGCTTTGTTCAAATCTATGTAGTCCACACACATACGCCAAGTGCCGTTCTTCTTAAGCACCAGCACCGGATTAGCCAGCCACTCGGGATGAAATACTTCAACGATAAACCCAGCCGCCAAGAGCCTAGCAACTTCCTCACCAATAGCCTTGCGTCTTTCTTCATTGAACCGGCGAATAAATTGTTTGACCGGTTTATACTTGGGATCCACATTGAGAGTGTGCTCAGCGAGTTCTCTCGGTACACCTGGCATGTCAGAAGGCTTCCACGCAAAGATGTCCCGGTTCTCACGGATGAACTCGATGAGCGCGCTTTCCTATTTCGGATCCAAGTTAGCGATGATGCTAAACTGCTTGGACGAATCGCCAGGAACGAAATCAACAAGCTTAGTCTCATCAGCCGATTTAAACTTCAGGGTCGGTTCATGCTCTGTAGTTGGCTTTTTCAAAGAAGTCATGTCCGCCGGATCAACATTGTCCTTGTAAAACTTCAACTCTTCTGTTGCACAAACCGACTCAGCATAAGTCGCATCACCTTCTTCACATTCCAAAGCGATCTTGCGGCTCCCGTGTACTGTGATAGTCCCCTTATGACCTGGCATCTTGAGCTGCAGATACACATAACAGGGTCTTGCCATGAACTTTGCATAAGCCGGTCGTCCAAACAGGGCATGATATGGGCTCTTGATTTTCACCACCTCAAAGGTCAATGTTTCCGATCTTGAATCATGTTCATCACCAAAAGCAACCTCCAGGGCTATCTTACCAACTGGATACGTCGATTTACCAGGCACCACACCATGGAAGACCGTGTTAGACGGTTTAAGATTTTTATCTGTTAACCCCATGCGACGGAAAGTTTCATAGTAGAGGATGCTGATACTACTCCCTCCATCCATGAGTACTTTGGTGAACTTATAACCTCCCACCTGAGGCGCCACCACCAATGCCAGATGACCCGGATTATCAACCCGGGGTGGATGATCCTCTCTACTCCACACGATCGGCTGCTCAGACCAGCGTAAATAACGGGGCACCGCCGGTTCAACGGAATTCACCGCCCTTTTATAAAGCTTCTGATCATGCTTGCACAGGCTAGTGGTAAAGACATGATACTGCCCACTATTCAACTGCTTTGGGTTACTTTGATAACCCGACTGCTGCTGCTGCTGATTGCCCTGATGATTATAACCACCTTGGTTGCCCTGATTGCCTTGATTGCTATGACCATTCCGATTACCGTGAAAACCTGAACCGGAACTGCCTCCGCCGTAACCCGGGCCATGAGATCCGGAGCCTGAACCGCCTCCCAGTCCATGATCATACCGAAAAAATTGGAATTTTTGAACTCCTGCATGATATAACAATCTTTCCAGAGGTGCGTGGCCGGTTTATCCTGCGACCCGTGCTTTGGGCAAGGCTGATTCAACAGATAAGACAAGCGCTCCGGATTAGGACTCGATCCTCCACTACGCCGGGGTGGCTTACCCTTACGCCGCTGGCCCTTGTCCTGCGCGTTGGTATTGGCCACAAAATCTAAACGGTTATCCGCTTTACGTTTACCGCTGTTTCCGTGACCCACCGGGTTATGCTGCTGTCCCTTGGTGTTGCCGCTCTTCTTTCCCTTCCCTGTCTTGTCATCGTCAGACTCGGGATCCTTGGTACTATCAGAGTCGACATACTTCACCAGAGCTGCCATAAGTGTTCCCATGTCATTACAATGACGCTTGAGCCGTCCCAACTTCAACTTCAGAGGTTCAAACCGGCAATTGCCTTCCAATGTCAAAACTGCTGTATCAGCGTTGATGCGGTCCGATGAATGCAAGATCGCCGAAACCCGGTGCACCCAATGGGTTGTTGATTCTCCTTCCTCCTGAACACAGGCAACCAAGTCCACAATCGACATGGGCTGCTTGCATGTGTCTTTGAAATTCTGAATAAAGCGGGTTCTCAATTCGGCCCATGACCCAATGGAGTTAGCTGGCAAATTTTTCAACCAAGTGCGAGCCGTTCCTTCCAACACCATGGTAAAGTATTTAGCGCACGCCGCATCGTCCACATCCAGCATCTCCATTGCCATCTCATAGCTTTCAACCCATGCCTCGGGGGATAAATCGGCGGTGTAATTAGGCACTTTACATGGGCCTTTAAAATCCTTGGGCAGGCGCACGTTACGTACTGCGGGGACGAGACACGGCACTCCCAAAGAGCTGGAAGTCACCCCTGGTTCCACCGATGTGGTTGGACGAACCGGAGTAAGTTGGCGGGCCTCATGTTGTGCCGCTAACTCGGCCTCTCGACGTGCTCTAGCGCGATCCACCACCTCCTGAGCATCACCACCGCTGCCCGCCGGGTTGTGGCCACGGGGCGGATCACGGTTTCGCGCACTGCTTGATACGGCCGGTCCATCAATGTGTCTTCTGTAGCTCCGGCTTGGGCAGGGAGTGGAATGGATCCTTTCACGACTATATGAATAAGCCTGCTGCTGAGTTAAAGCTGTCTGAAGGAGCTCCCTAGCCCGTCGTGTCTCGACCGCTACTGGGGATTCACCTTCGATTGGGAGAGCCGCCAGTCTTGAAGCGGCCGCGACAAGGTTATCCATCGGGTTAGACTAGTGGCCCAGCGGTATTGGGACGTGCTGTGATGGGACGAGGTTCTGATGAGGTGGATCTGTTGGACGCGGCTGAACCGGCGCTCCCGTTCCAGGTGCCTCTGTTCGGTTTACCACTGGCGGATTAATGGTCCCCGCTCTTGGAGTATTGAAGAGGTTCCTGGCGTCATAAACCGGTGGCAAGCGAGACCAGTATCTTCTCCTCATGGCATCATCTGACGCACTCTGATCCAACATAAGCCGATAAGCCTGTGCATCTAAAGTGGCCCGTTCTGCAGTCATCCTGGCATCCTCTGCTGCCAAATCGGCCTTGGCCAGTGTTATCTGATCCTTCACCTTTGCAATCTCTGCAGTATGCTCAACCGGATTCGCCGGGTTAACCTCCGCCATCAGTGTTGCCAAAGCGTCGAACAAATCAGATAAAACCTGAGCTGGCGGTCGCACAGGGCCTCCTGCCCCGGCCGCTGTCGCTGCTGCTGACCCGGAAATCATCGCCGCTGCGGTCAAAGAGTGGAGCACTGGCTGCGTACCGGCCATGAAGATCGCAACCCGATTTGGCGGATCAAAGGGGTCCGGAATACTGTCGCCATCGGAACAGCCCCCAATCCGGCCATCTTGCAACTGATATAATGACTCGGTCTCTCCGGTCGATGACTCGTCGCCGGAATACACGACGGTTTCACCACCAGATTCCGATCTATCCTCAGATTCCCCTCCGTGGATGACTCCCACGAAGGCACGCTTCATGACAGGCTTAACCCGGGCAGATCTCGCACGCTGAGCCGTTTCGACGAGGTCGGTGCAGATGTCCGGCTCAGGGCCCGGTTTGCCGACTTGCCAATGAAAACGTGTATGCCGCCAAAGGGGACCCGGTACCCGTACTCGATTGAGCCGGCCTCGGGGCCCCAGCCTGCATCGTCAATGTAGAGCTTGCCATAACGACTCTTGGTCATCCGGCCCACAGCATAGCCCTTGAGTCCTTCGAAGCTTCCCTCTAAGAACTCGAAACCATCGTGCGATAGCCCCATGGTGGGCGCCAACTGTCATGGTTTTGTCACGGCAGATGTCCTAGGGAAAGGACTTAGTCATGGAGCCATCGCTACGGGTTAGCTTAAAGGGGTTAAAGCGGACAAGGGACACAGAGAGTTTATATTGGTTCGGCCCCTTGCGGTGAAGGTAAAAGCCTACGATCCAGTTGTTGTGGGATTGCTTGGGTTTCGATGACCAGGGAGCGAATACGCTTTGCCTGAGTCTCGAGTTGTTGTCTGTTTTTCTTGAACCGCCGCCGGGTCGTCCCCTTATATACATGGGTTGATGCCCGTCGGTTCACAGAATCCCGAGCCAGCTCATAAACGTGTCCGGCTCGGTCTCTGCTCTTTCTATATTACAACACAAGTTTACATATTAACACCGGTTTACATCTACAAGCCTTAAACCGGCTTTGGGCCCTGGGCCTTAAAGCGTCACCGTCTTTATCCTTATGGGCTTCAGATACAGTGAACCATTATTGGGTTAGCCCGGCCTCGCCTGGCCGGTTTACGCCCAGTAGTAATATCCCCAACAATTAGGAAACTTAACCATCTTTGATTAACGAGCTAGTCTAGTAGAGGCTTACTAGGGACACCGTGTTTTGTCTATGTATCCACACATGTATCAAGTTTCCGGTTAATACAATTCTAGCATGAATAATAAAAAATTATCATGATATAAGGAAATATAAATAATAACTTTATTATTGCCTCTAGGGCATATTTCCTTCAATGACAACACATGTCTATGGTTAGGAAACCTTAACCATCTTTGATCAACGAGCTAGTCTAGTAGAGGCTCACTAGGGACATAGTGTTTGTCTATGTATTCACACATGTCTTTAGGTTTGCGATCAATACAATTCTAGCATAAATAATAAACATTTATCATGAATAAGGAAATATAAAATAATAACTTTATTATTTCCTCTAGGGCATATTTCCTTGAAAACTAAGCACCTCTCCCATTGCAACAAAACCAATCTAGTTGGCCAAACCAAACCGATAGTTCGACGAGAAATACAAAGATATCTTAATCATGCATAAAAGAGTTCAGAGAAGACTCAAATAATATTCATAGATAATCTGTTCATAAATCCATAATTCATTGGATCTCAACAAACGCACCGCAAGAGAGTATTACATCGAATATATCTCCAAGAACATTGTATTGAAGATCAAAGAGAGAGAAGAAGCCATCTAGCTACTAGCTATGGACCCGTAGGTCTGTGGTAAACTACTCACGCATCATCGGAAGGGCAGCAAGGTTGATGTAGAGGCCCTCCGTGATCGAATCCTCCTCCGGCAGAGTACCGAAAAAGGCCCCAAGATGGGATATCACGAGAGCAGAAGCTTGTGGCAGCGGAAAAGTATTTTGGTGGACGCTTCTGATGTTTGGGGAATATTTTGGAATTTATAGAGGTGGAACTAGGGTTGGAGGACATCCGAGGGGCCCACAAGCCCTCAGGGCGTGCCCTAGAGGCTTGTGGCCTCCTCAGGACTCTTCTGGCCCTCTCTCCAAGTCACGTTGGTGTCTTCTGGTCCAACAAAAATCATCGTAAAGTTTTATTCCGTTTGAACTCTATTTGATATTCCTTTTCTATAAAAGTCAAAACAAGGAAAAAAACAGAAACTGGCACTTGGCTCTAGGTTAATAGGTTAGTCCCAAAAATAATATAAATAGCATATTAATGCATATAAAACATCCTAAATAGATAATATAATAGCATCGAATGATAAAAAATTATAGATATGTTGGAGACGTATCAAGCATCCCCAAGCTTTATTCATGCTCGTCCTCGAGTAGTAAATGATAAAAACAGAATTTTTGATGTGGAATGCTACCTAACATATTTATTAATGCCAAGAATATTCAGATCCATAAGATTCAAAACAAAAGTTTAATATTGACATAAAAACAATAATACTTCAAGCATACTAATAAAGCAATCGTGTCTTCTCAAAATAACATGGCCAAAGAAAGTTATCCCTACAAAATCATATAGTTTGGCTATGCTCCATCTTCATCACACAAAGTATTTCATCATGCACAACCCCGGTGACAAGCCAAGCAATTGTTTCATACTTTTGATGTTCTCAAACTTTTTCAACTTTCACGCAATACATGAGCGTGAGCCATGGACATAACACTATAGGTGGAATAGAATATGGTGGTTGTGGAGAAGACAAAAAGAAGGAGAAAGTCTCACATCAACTAGGCAAATTAATGGTCTATGAATATGCCCATCAACTGGTATCGATGCAAGTGAGTAGGGATTGCCATGCAACAGATGCACTAGAGTTATAAGTGTATGAAAGCTCAAAAAGAAACTAAGTGGGTGTGCATCCAACTTGCTTGCTCACGAAGACCTAGGGCAATTTGAGGAAGCCCATCATTGGAATATACAAGCCAAGTTCTATAATGAAAAAATCCCACTAGTATATGAAAGTGACAAAATAGGAGACTCTCTATCATGAAGATCATGGTGCTACTTTGAAGCACAAGTGTGGAAAAGGATAGTAACATTGTCCCTTCTCTCATTTCACTCATTTTTTGTTTGGGCTTCTTGGCCTCTTTTATTTTCTACAAAGTCCGGAGACTCATCCCAACTTGTGAGGGAATCATAGCTTCCATCATCCTTTCCTCACATGGGACAATGCTCTAATAATGATGATCATCGCACTTTTATTACTTACAACTCAAGAATTACAACTCGATACTAGAACAAAATATGACTCTATATGAATGCCTCCGGCAGTGTACCGGGATGTGCTATGATAAAGAGTACATGTATAAAAATATGAACGGTGGCTTTGCCACAAAAACTATGCCAACTACATGATCATGCAAAGCAATATGACAATGATGGTATGTGTCATAATAAATGGAACGGTGGAAGTTGCATGGCAATATATCTCGGAATGGCTATGGCAATGCCATAATAGGTAGGTATTGAGGAAGGGTATATGGTGGGTTTAATGCACCGGCGAGAGTTGCGCTGTAGTAGAGAGGCTAGCAATGGTGGAAGGGTGAGAGTGCATATAATCCATGGACTCAACATTAGTCATAAAGAACTCACATACTTATTGCAAAAAAAATATTAGCCATCGAAACAAAGTACTACACGCATGCTCCTAGGGGGATAAATTGGTAGGAAAAGACCATCGCTCGTCCCCGGCCGCCACTCATATGGAAGACAATCGAAAAATAAATCATGCTCCGACTTCATCACATAACGGTTCACCATACGTGCATGCTACGGGAATCACAAACATTAAAACAAGTATTTCTACCAATCCACAATTACTCACTAGCATGACTCTAATATCACCATCTTTATATCTCAAAACAAATGCAAGGAATCAAACTTCTCATATATTCAATGCTCTTTATATGAAAGTTTTTATTATACCCCTCTTGGATGCCCATCATATTAGGACTAAATTCATAACCTAAGCAAATTACCATGTTGTTTAAGACTCTCAAATAATATAAGTTAAGCAAGAGAGTTCAACAATTTCTATAAAATAAAGCCACCGCCGTGCTCTAAAAAGATATAAGTGAAGCACTAGAGCAAACCGCCTAGCTCAAAAGATATAAGTGAAGCACATAGAGTATTCTATTAAATTCACGATTAATGTGTGTCCCACTCAAAAGGTGTGTACAGCAAGGATGCTTGTGGAAAACTAAAAAGCAAAGAATCATATCATACAAGATGCTCCAAGCAAAACACATATCATGTGATGAATAAAAATATAGCCTCAGGTAATTTTACCGATGGATTAAAGAGGAAAGAGGCGATGACATCCGGGGCATCCCCAAGCTTAAATGCTTGGTTGTCCTTGAATATTACCTTGGGGTGCCTTGGGCATCCCCAAGCTTAGGCTCTTGCCACTCTGTATTCCGTTGTCCATCAAATCTTTACCCAAAACTTGAAAACTTCACAGCACAAAACTCAACAGAAAACTCATAAGATCCATTAGTATAATAAAATAAATCACCACTTTAGGTACTGTTGTGAACTCATTCTAAATTTATATTGGTGTTATATCTACTATATTCCAACTTCTCCATGGTTCATACCCCTCGATACTATTCACAGATTCATCAAAATAAGCAAACAACACATAGAAAACAGTATCTGTCAAAAACAGAACAGTCTGTAGTAATCTGAAAATTTCATATACTTCTGTAACTCCAAAAATTCTTAAAAAATAGGAAAATCTGGGCAATTTGTTCACACGTTGTGTGCTACTCTTGGTGTGTCCTTTTATTTTCTTTTTTGCTTGATGTTTTAATAAAATACTTAAGATCTGAATTTTTTTAAATGAGAGAGAGTACTCACGTGCTACTTAATTATTTAACTACTCACGTGCTACTTAATTATTTAACTACTCACTTGATCTTCACTTATATCTTTTCGGAGTAGTTTGTCATTTACTCTTGTGTTTCACTTATATCCTAAGAGTGAATTGTTGAATGAATTGAATATCATAAAGTTGAAATTATATGTGCTTCATATGCTTGTATCGTACCTAGTAGTAGCTTCACATCGGGTTTAGAAAGTGAAATCTATTGAAGCTTGACAATCACATATTGGTCATACAAGCAATTCATGAATGATTAGTATAAGGAGGAGGACTTTCACATATAAATATATTATCTTGGACATCTTCTATGATTGTGAATACCCATTAATTATTTTTAAACTTGAGAAAATTAGTTGAAGTTGGACAAGGAAGACAACGTAATGAGTTATGTTTGGGTATATTTGCATAGAAGTTATATTGTGATGGATCCTCCAACATGTGGTGCTTGCTCATAATCTTTTGCTAGCCAAAATTTCATACTAAGTAGAGATACTACCTGTGAATCAAAAAACCCCTTAAACCCAGTTTATTGCCATGAGTGTCCACTATATCTACCTATGGATTGAATAAGATCCTTCAAGTAAGTTATCATCGGTGCAAAAAGCAATAAAAACTGCTCTCTGTACAATATTTTATTGTAAGGGAAAATAAGCATTGTACAAACTTGTGATGGTAAAGAAATAAAAGTGACGGACTACATAATAAAGATTGATATCACAAGGGGCAATATAACGTGACGTTTCTTTGTAGTAAGAGCTTGCTCACGCAAAAATAAAAAGTGCATGACAACCTCTGCTTCCCTCTGCGAAGGGCCTACCTTTTACTTTATGTATCTAATTTTATGCAAGAGTCAATAGTGTTCTTCTCTATTTTGTTTTTATTTTTTCTCTTTGCAAGCATCATGTGGTGGGGAAAAATCCAGGCACATATGGCAAGTCAAATATATTTGATCATGAATTATTATTGTAGACAATTTTCTCTATGATAAATGAGTTGGGAGGCGAAACATTAAGGCCCTATATTTCTCTGTGTTCGATGGATGCCATTGTTCTAAAAATATGCTTTCAGTACTAGCAATAATAGAAAACTATATGATGATTAAGTATGTGGGGCTCTTACTTAGACTTTGTTGAGAATAAGTTGAATTGTAGTTGTTTGGTGACTAAGAACATATGTTTTTTAGTTTTAGAAATGATAACTTCGAGGTGGGTTCGTACCCTACAAAGAATTTCATCTTATATTCTCCGGTAGATAAGAACTTTGGAGTGATTCTTTGTTGCACATTGAGGTATTGTTATATGATTCAATTATGTTAGCATTGTTGAGAGATTGCACTAACGAAAATATGAACCCTAGACCATGTTTCTAAGCATTGCAATCCCGTTTGTGCTCTGTTTTATCACTTGCTGCCTTGCTGTTTTTGTTAGGGAATGTAGTAATTTCAAAAAAATTCCTACGCACACGCAAGATCATGGTGATGCATAGCAACGAGAGGGGAGAGTGTTGTCCACGTACCCTCGTAGACCGACAGCGGAAGCGTTATCACAACGCGGTTGATGTAGTCGTACGTCTTCACGATCCAACCGATCAAGTACCGAACGTACGGCACCTCCGAGTTCTACACACGTTCAGCTCGATGACGTCCCTCGAACTCCGATCCAGCCGAGTGTTGAGGGAGAGTTTCGTCAGCACGACGGCGTGGTGACGATGATGATGTTCCACCGACGCAGGGCTTCGCCTAAGCTCCGCAACGGTATTATCGAGGTGTAATATGGTGGAGGGGGGCACCGCACACGGCTAAGAGATCTCAAGGATCAATTGTTGTGTCTCTGGGGTGCCCCCCTACCCCCGTATATAAAGGAGCAAGGGGGAGGCAGCCGGCCAAGGGGAGAGGCGCGCCAAAGGGGGGAGTCCTACTCCCACCGGGAGTAGGACTCCTCCTTTCCTTGTGGGAGTAGGAGAAGGGAAGGGGGAAGGAGAAAGAAGGAAGGGTGCGCCCCCTTTCCCTAGTCCAATTCGGACCAGACCATGGGGAGGGGTGCGGCCACCTTTTGAGGCATTTCTCTCCTTTCCCGTATGGCCCATTAAGGCCCAATACGAATTCCCGTAACTCTCCGGTACTCCGAAAAATACCCGAATCACTCGGAACCTTTCCGAAGTCCGAATATAGTCGTCCAATATATCGATCTTTACGTCTCGACCATTTCGAGACTCCTCGTCATATCCCCGATCTCATCCGGGACTCCGAACTCCTTCGGTACATCAAAACTCAATAAAACTGTCATCGTAACGTTAAGCGTGCGGACCCTACGGGTTCGAGAACTATGTAGACATGACCGAGACACGTCTCCGGTAAATAACCAATAGCGGGACCTGGATGCCCATATTGGCTCCCACATATTCTACGAAGATCTTTATCGGTCAGACCGCATAACAACATACGTTGTTCCCTTTGTCACCGGTATGTTACTTGCCCGAGATTTGATCGTCGGTATCTCGATACCTAGTTCAATCTCGTTACCGGCAAGTCTCTTTACTCGTTCCGTAACACATCATCCCGCAACTAACTCATTAGTCACAATGCTTGCAAGGCTTATAGTGATGTGCATTACCGAGTGGGCCCAGAGATACCTCTCCGACAATTGGAGTGACAAATCCTAATCTCGAAATACGCCAACCCAACAAGTACCTTTGGAGACACCTGTAGAGCACCTTTATAATCACCCATTTACGTTGTGACGTTTGGTAGCACACAAAGTGTTCCTCCGGTAAACGGGAGTTGCATAATCTCATAGTCATAGGAACATGTATAAGTCATGAAGAAAGCAATAGCAACATACTAAACGATCGAGTGCTAAGCTAACGGAATGGGTCAAGTCAATCACGTCATTCTCCTAATGAGGTGATCTCGTTAATCAAATGACAACATATGTCTATGGCTAGGAAACATAACCATCTTTGATTAACGAGCTAGTCAAGTAGAGGCATACTAGTGACACTCTGTTTGTCTATGTATTCACACATGTATTATGTTTCCGGTTAATACAATTCTAGCATGAATAATAAACATTTATCATGATATAAGGAAATAAATAATAACTTTATTATTGCCTCTAGGGCATATTTCCTTCAGTTTTTATATTTTTAGATTACAAAAATCTATATCTACTATCCATAGTACACTTGTATCACCACCTCTTCGCCGAACTAGTGCACGTATACAATTTATCATTGTATTTGGTGTGTTGGGGACACAAATGATTTCTTGTATTTGATTGCAGGGTTGTTTGGGAGAGACCATCTTCATCCTAAACCTCCCATAGATTGATAAATCTTAAGTCATCCACTTGAGGAAAAATTGCTACTGTCCTATAAAACTCTGCGCTTGGATGGCCAACACGAGTCTATAAGAATAAAGTTGCGTAGTAGACATCAAGCTCCCCACCCCCACCGCTGGAGGCCTGTCTGTTGTCCTTGTGCCTTGTTGCGCTCGTCATCGTCTTTGGCCTCCCTGCTAAAGTAGAATCGACGAGAAACAAATGTTCAGGCACCAGATAAATAGTAAAAGCGCAAAAAGAAGTGGTGTCGCCTACTGTAATGTTGACATCTGGGACCCACCAGGTTCTCAACGTAGTAGTACAAAGAGAGCGTGACAATGTGAACCCAGCATGTATCAACTTATTTTTGAACATCGGGCATTGTTACGTCTCAAACGTATCTATAATTTTTATATAGCCAAAAATTATACATACGTCTGAGACGTATCATAACCTAATCGCCTCATCATCGTCACTTCACAGTCCGCGCTCGCTGAGCAAAGTTGCCACCCTTCTTGCCCTTTGTTTTTTTCTGTCTTGTCACCAGTCCCGATGTTGCTCCCCTCATTTTATGATTTCATGTGTTTCTCCCTTCCCTTCCCCGCTACTATTCAACTCACTATTTGCACCTCCTTACGCGAACCAATCTGTGGTTGGATGGTTAGGTGGATAGTGGTATTGTATTTATTTCAGGATTTCCGGGGTTGCACGTTCAGTGTGAGGAGACGTCCCCGTTTACTACGAGTCATCTACAATGACTTCGTAAAGTCTCAAGATGATATGCCGGCTCAGTCTCTCGGAGGTGCTCATAAGGGTAGGGTGTGCGTGTGTGCGTTCATAGGGGTGAGTGTATGCGCGTATATATGAGCGTTTGTGTCAGTACCGATGTTAAAAAAGTATGTACCTTCCTTACGGCTGTCCATGAGACACTCCCCCCATTGTTTTGGTCGACCACCCTTCTTCTCACCATCTTGTTTCTCCACAACATGGATTCACTTCTAGTCTTAAAGTTGCCCCTTGCACCCGAGCTGCCACTCTCCCAGGATCCACTATTCATTCTATCCCAAACTTCACTCTTCTCCACCATATCTTGTTGGTTAGGTCCAAATTGTTCTCCCTTCTCCCTTATAACCAAATTTATTTGCATCATTTGTGCGCGAATGCTATATATCGCTTATAGCGACTATAACATCCATCTCTCCGCAGTAACGTGTGCGTCCGTTCGGGTCTGATTCCTTTATTTCTTTTTTCTTTTCCGTTTTCTTTTGTTTTTTGACAGTTTTCTTTGTTTCTTCGTAGGTTTTCTTTGTTATATTTCATTTTTATTTTTTCTTTCTTCGTTATACTTTGTTTTTTTGTTTCTTCGGTTTGTTCGCTTTTCTCTTTGGTTCTTTGTCGTTTTTATCAGTTTTTTAACACATGTATATATTTTCTCAATACACAATGTACATTTTTAGTGCACATATGAAACACACATTGGTCATTTTTCAAATACATGGCACTTTTTAGAAAAAATATAGGATTTGAGAACTTTTTGGGTTACAAAGTAACATTTTCCAAATATGCATTGGTACATTTTTATTGGCAGTAAACCTTTTTTAAACTACGCGGACATTTTTCCATATAAATATTTTCTAAAATGTCAAGATCATTTTGTTGAAACGCGAGGATTTTTCTTTAACTGTCACATACATTTTAAGATGGCAATAGTCATTTTTTAAACTATGCAAATATTTTTTTAAATGTCATGAATATTTTTGAAAACGCGAGAATATTTTTGAAAATATCACATACATTTATTAAATGACAATACACATTTTTAAATCTGCACACACATATTTTTCCGTTAGTATAATCATTTTCTAAATGTCATGAACTTGTTTTTTGGAACACAAGAATATTGCCTTTAAATGCTAAGTATATTTTTTAATGGTACACAGCAAATCATTTTTACATAGCATACACATTTTTAAAAAAATTACATACATTTTTTTAAAATATGGGAACATTTTTTTTGAAAATCTATCAGCATTTTAAATTGCATTTTTTTAATACTGTCTTATTATTCTCTATTTTTCATGTTTTTAAAATTAAGTAAGTTTTGGTTTTTAAAACATATTAATTTAAATTACAAATAAAAAGAGAACATGAAAATAGAAAAGAAATGAAATTAACATGGCATCACCATCACCAAACCGGTCCCTACTTCCCCGACCCATCACCGGCTCCACCGACTACAGCCGACCCCTCATTCGTGCGCGATTAACCTGGGTTGGGGGACTGCATTTGTTTGCATGCCATGCCACTTGCTTTGGTTACGGGCGGATTAGCCTCGATGTAGCTCTTTGCTTTGTCTGCATAGTCACCTGAGCCTTGGCTGTAAGCATGCAAAATCTCATTAAGATGGTATGCGCTCTGTCCATCTGCCTTCATAAAAATCCGTTAGTCATCTGCAAAAGGAAGACGAGACACCCACATGGTTGGTTAGGTCCAAATTATTCTTTCATCGTCCCAAATTTATCTGCGTTATTCATGCATGGTTTATTCCGAATGGGCAAACTAAGCTCGCAGTGGGCTAACCTGGGCTGGGGGCCTACATTTGTTATGCATGCCATGCCACTCGCTTTGGTTACCGGCTGATTAGCTTCGCTGGAGCTCTTTGCTTTGTTTGCACACTCACCCGAGCCCAGGCTGTAAGCATGTACTCCCTCTGTAAATTAATATAAGAGTATTTAGATAACTAAAATAGTAATCTAGATGCTCTTATATTAATTTACGGAGGGAATAGAATCTTATTTAAGATGGTATGCACTCCATCCATCTGTCTTCATAAAAATCAGACAATCATTAGCAAAAAGAAGATGAGAAACCCACGACATTGACTAGGTCTAAGGGCATGTACAATGGTGCTATCTTAGGAATGCCACATAGGATAAATGATGAGGTGAAGAAGAGAGAAATCGGCTTGTCTTCTCTTATTTAAAAGATAATCTCTTAGCACAATATGTCTCACCACGTTTTTAGAAATAGCTAAACATATTTTTTGTCATCTCTAAATTACATGTAAGACTTAAGATAAAACTATCTTATCAATCATTGTACATGCCCTAAATTCTTCTTCTAGTCGTCCCAAATTTATCTCCGTTATTTGTGCGCGGTTTATCCAGAATGGGAAAACTGAACCCGCAGTGGGCTAACCTGGGCTGGGGGCCTACATTTGTTCTGCATGCCACTCGCTTTGGTTACGGGCCGATTAACATCGGTGGATCCAGCCCAGCACTCCGATGCTCCGAGCGCGGGAGCTGTTTCCCATGGGCGGGAAACCAATTTTTGGCTGATGCCGTGTTCCTCTAGATTCCAGAAGACTCCTCGAGTGTGTTATTATTAAAAAAATAAAGTAACCCCACTAGTATTTTGCCGGTCGCAAAATTGACGAATGTATTATCCGGGGGCCTTATTTCTTTTCACATTCGCTCCCCTAGTTAAGCAAATATAATCTGGATCCCTGGGAAAATGTTGCTGGCAGTGGCAGGTGCGTCGTGCGTGCGCCGAGGGTGCAACGGCAAAAACCCGCCGTCCCCGACCCCTTCCCCAACACCCCCGCCCCGCTCTGAGACCGACTGCCTTTTTCCGTACTCGCAATTCCATCCATGGCCTCCCCCCCCGGCCCTCACCCCCAACCCCACCGCCTCCTAGCCCACTAGCCTAGGGTTTCGGGCCCCGAGATCGAAGCCGCCGCCTCCGCCGCCGCAATGTCTGGCTCGCCGGGGCAAGTCGTGAGCGAGGTCGGGAAGCGCCTCGCGCAGCCGCGCCTCGGCAAGGACGCCCTCGTCAAGCTCCTCAAGGTGACCGCCCCCGTCCGTCCCGCACCAGTCCTCCTCCGATCTAAACCCGCTCGCTTCCGTTCCTCGCGAGACGCTGTACTGCTTCTGGGGTTTTGAAATTGCCTCGAAGGGCACCGCTGATTTTAGTGTTTTTTTTTTTGGGGGGCTCTCGAACACTGACTGTAGTGCTACCTGGTAGTGCTAAAATTAGTAGCTGTGGTTCACGATTCCGCTCCAACCTCCATGGGGTTACGAGGGGCTGGCGAATTCGAGCACCATGTAGTAACTCGTGCGATGGGGCACAGGGGCAGCGATGCTGACGAGGTTGTATGTTCACTATGCTTTTTTTTTGCGACTTTATGTTCACTATGCTTATGTTTGACAGTTTGAGCAAAGCCTCTGAGGTGTTTAGTGTCAACTCGGCATGGATCTATGGTGTTTATGAGCGCTCGAAACTTGTTTCCCCTCTGTTGAAAGAGTACCAGTACCGTCTATTTCCCTGCCAACTGGAGGCAGTCAGAGAACCTTCAGTTAATTGTCACATGTCTATTATTTCATCAGTAAACAATTTTGTGAGCACTTGTTGTTTCAAGTTTGCCTGCTTTGTGAATTGGTAATATGAAGGAAGGTACTAGTAATGGAGATTTATGGATAAGGAACAAAGCAGATTTGTTTTTTCAGGCTTCAACCTATTCATTATCTTAAACCGTCAGTAACATTTGAGTATTTCGATCCATTTTACATGATAAACAGGTTAACTGGAGATCAAGTGGGTTAATTTCGGTCCTTCCCCTTTTCCCCTGAAACGGATATTTGCCTTTTTACTGTTATACGAGAACACAGTTTTGATCTGGTTGTACTGTAATTGTATTTTATCCAGCGTTTGCGGGAGTTTAGAGCAATGGCTTTGTACAAATACATTGTTGGATCTCTACCTGAACTGTTTTCTAGCTCCCATTAGGGGTTACATATTTGCATACTTTTGTTTAATGCATGTATACCATGACAACCCCTCCGACAGTTGAACCTTGACCTAGTAGGACAGGGATGCAGGCTAGCTCACCATAATCATCCAAAGGGAAAAGAGTAGCACATTAATACTTTGCAGCTTGACATTTTCTCTAATTGGTTGTTTCTTTTCATTATTTTTTCTTTGAATAAATTTGAATTTACTTAACATGTTTTTCTTATTATCTGCAGCAAGCTGAAAGTGCTTTATCAGAGTTGAGTCAGTCCTCCTCTCTGCATGATGCTCTACGTCCTTTGAGTAAATCACTGGTCCAGAACACTTTACTTAGCCACAAGGACAAGGATGTCAGACTTCTTGTTGCTGTCTGCTTCATTGAAGTTATGCGAATCCTTGCACCTGATCCACCTTTTACTGACGAAATATTTAAGGTATATTTAACACTTATGTCTTTCAATTCTTGGCTGTCACTGACTTCTTGTACCATTACCATTTAGTGTTGTGAAAATATGAAGCACTACCTAACAGCCATATTTGTCAGATTATTTCTGTAACATTATCCATTTTCGGTTTTTGAGTTATTTAATGTCAAAGAACAATTGGAATAAGGACCACACTCCTATAACACTATGGTAATTGCTTTATCTCAGGAAATATTTAGGCTCTTCATCAGCGAATTTTCACGGCTTGCAGACATTGGAAGTCCATATCTTACGAGAAGGATGAAAATACTGGAGAATGTTGCTGCGCTTAGATGCTCTGTAATTATGGTTGACACTGGTTGTCAGGACTTGGTTCTTGATATGGCCAAAATATTCTTCTCGGCAGCAAAGTAAGACTAAATCTACTGCTCTTGTTGTTATATGCCTATATTTTGTTACAACCAAGAATCAAGCTTAATGCTCATTTGTCAGTACCTAACTTTCAATTGTAGATACATTGGTCTTACTCATACTGGCTTTGATTTGAAAATCATGTGTACATTTTTTCACTTATGTCCTATCAATCGGTCTCTTTTTGTACCGTCTTCCCATTTTGAGATTTTGGAATTGTGATCATCAAGACCTCCAATACTGTGTATCACATCATCAAGATCTCCAATACTGTCTACCGCAAACTGTAAATATGCAGTGCTATGTTTGTTCTTCCATTGAGCTGGCTATTTCTAGGTATTACGGAGAAAGCTATGAACTCTCAAATCGTCAGGTTTCCGTTTACATGTATCACAGTAAATGTCAGTGTGCACTATCATGTTTGCTGTAGAACTTTTCAATACTTAATGGGATCTCATGGGTTCCTTATCAAGTGCAACGGGCGATGTACCTAGTGTATGGAGGTGATTTGGTGAACATGTCTTGGCCACAAAAGAGTTGCGTATGCGCCTTGTGGTACTATTCTCTTGTTGTCCTTAAACCTGTTAAGATAATTGGCAACATTCATTTTCCTTAAACAAATTTATACTCAAAACCAAACTGTTATCCTTGGCTCAGCAAGAGCAGAAATTCCATTATGCAAGTAGTTTTCTCTATGTTATGTGTGCTAATTCATGGTGTGCTCATGTTCAAAGTTGTCTGCCACACATAATTACTGTTTCTGAAAATTTAAATTGGATTCTTTTCATTAAGTGGTTAACTCCTTGATTGTGAAACTGTTTACAGGCAAGGTCTTCAGCAATGTGTGCACCAGGCTATGCTATCAATAATGACACAGATATTAAATGAAAAAGTTACTCAGCCTCTTCTGGATGTGATTTTCCGCAATTTAGTAAAAGAGGACAAGGTAAATTCTTTACTGTTCATTTAATACTAACTGTAAGTTGAGGTTGATGGTGCGAGTAATGTTTTGTTACAAGGAGAATATCCAGTAATACCACACCCTAAATGCTCCCATGATACCATTTCAAAAAATTCTGAAGAAAATCATGAATGTTCACATGGAATGTGTCTACATCCCCTAAAAAATTCAGCTTCAAATTCGAAATGTACATTGAGAAACAAATTCAGATGTGAATAGTGTCAATTTTGCTTTTGTCCTTTTGTGACACTATTCATGCTAGATTTGTCATTTTTGTTTCTCAATTTGTATTTCGAATTTGGATCTGATTTTTTTAGGGGTTGTAGTCACATACGTTGTGAACATTCACAAAAAAATTCAGATTTTTTCGAAACATCTAAAATTGATTTTTTGAAGTTGGTATCATGGGAGCATTTTAGGTGTGGTATCACCTGATACTCTCCCTTCCTTACAATATGTTCTTCTCTGCATGAATAGCTTAGATATCCGGAAGCCTGCATTATTGTTCTTTGGTCCAAACTAATGCTCGTTTGCTTCTTGTTGCCCATGCAGGGAGGAGCCCACAAGCTTGCCGTTGACATCATTCAAAACTGTGCTGAGAAATTGGAGCACATAGTTCGAATTTTTTTGACATCATGCATTTTGAGCAAGGATGCACCGGTTAATGAACACAGGAAGCTGCATCATAAAATTATTCTGGAAATATTCCAGTGTGCACCCCAGATGCTTTTTGCTGTTATTCCATGCTTAACTCATGAGCTCCTGGTATGTTATTTTCTTTTAACTTTGTTATGCTATTATATTTGCATTGTATTCTCCCTGAACATGTACCGTCTACCTCCTTAGAGTGACCAGGTTGATATCCGACTGGAGGCAGTGCACCTGATTGGGAAGCTTCTTGTCTTCTCTAATCTTCGCTTTGGTCAAGAAAACCAGATATTATTTACTGAATTCTTGAAGAGATTCTCTGACAAATCTGCAGAAGTAAGAATTGCTGCAATTGATGCAGCAAAAGCATGCTACATTGCTGCATCATCTGGAAATGTAGCACAGAAAGTTCTCAGTAAGACTACTACTTTTATCTGTGGTTACTATATGCGCATTACCATGTGTAAGCATCCTTTTCATGTGGATATTTTGTTCCTTTTGGCAGAATCTCTTGAAGGAAGGTTATTGGATTTTGATGACAAAGTGAGGATCAGAGCTGTTTATGCAGTTTGTGATTTAGCCAAATCAAATCTAAGCTCATTTCCTTCTGAGTTGATATTACAAGCAGCAGAGAGGCTACGTGACAAAAAGGTGAGCAGGTATTATTGTTATTTTGCACCGCAGTTTCTCGATGGTGCCTCACTGAAACATTTTCCAGATATCTGTCAGAAAGAATGTAATGCATAAGTTGGTGGAGCTGTATCGAGATTACTGTGAGAAATGCTCCAAAGGAACCGCGGCAATTAATACTCACTATGAACAAATCCCAGCTAAACTTATTGTTCTCTGTTTTGACAAAGATTGTGAATCTTTCAGGTTTGTTCATCTCTCTCTCTCTCTCTCTCTCTCTCATACTCAGTCATGCCTATTGTGTTGAGTTACTGGCTTCTATATTTTGGCAGGCCACACAATATGGGGCTTATTTTTGCTGAAGAACTCTTTCCATCACCACTTTCTCCAAAAGAAAGAGCAATGCATTGGGTTGAGTTTTTTTCTTATTTCAAATCACAACATGTTAAGGCTTTGCATGCCATCTTTTCTCAGAAAAGAAGGTAAACACTTGTAGCATAGTATATACTACGATGATGTAATAACTCTGTGAAGCACATTTTGACATTTAGACATTTTCCTTTAGGTTGCAACTGGAGTTGCAAGCATATTTATCACTTCGAGCAAAGAAGGTTTGTAATTCATCAATAGATACTGAACATTTAGTGAACTTTTTTCTCAAATTGAACCTTGTATGTGCTACAGGAAGAATCTTCAGATGAAATACAGAAGAAAATTTGTGCGTCATTAAGGAAGATGTCCGCTTCCTTTACAGATATCTCTAAAGTTGAAGACTGCTTTGAGATTTTGCACCAGATGAAGGATAATAACATATTTAAGGATTTGACTGAAATAAGCAAAGAGGGCACTACTTTTGCAACAGTTCGATCAATCAGAGTAATACTCGTTTGGTCCTTTTAACTGACGAGACAGTAAATTGTTTGTTTTCTCCTGCTTTTGTTTGCTCAACTATAAACTTACTGAGGAAGCCGTGGTGTATACTTTCCAAACGTAGTTTAATATTCATATGTTTCTTTTTCATGGCATCCTTAATTCCTATTGCATGATCCTAGTTAGAAGTCATCAGCGGTGGCATATACCATGTTGATTATTTTGCATGGGAACATGTACATGCCCTCCAGTTTGAGGACTGAATGATTTAAATGATTATCATGAAAATCGAGCCAGTCTCTTTTTCTGCGCAATCAGTACGGGGGTTCTCCCGAGAATATAATAATACTGAGATTGAGGGAAAAGTAAAAGTAAAATATCCAAAGGAGAGCAAATACAAGGGGTAGTCGAGCTTCCTAGAGATAAGAGATAGAGAAAAGGAAAGTCTAGGTAGAACTCATTTAGTGCACATGGAAAACAAACAAAGTGAATTTGTCTTTCCAGTGGGATCTTCATTGTTTTGTCTTTCCAGCGGGATCTGCATTGTTTTGTTTTCAAGGTGGGTCTGCATTGTGTTGTTTCCCATCCTGAGGTCAAATTTGAACTTGAACATTTGCGTGATGCTAAATCTCTCTAGTTTTCAGCAAACTACAGAATGCCTGACTCTTCCTTGTTCTGTTAAACTATTAAGCTGCTAACTGTGAGTTCTGTGGAGCATTAAATGGTCCCAGTTTACAAGTTAGTGCAAGTACGTTAGTACCCTGTTAGACTAGTCATAGTGGCGAGTAACTTAGACTAGCAACATGCATGTATACGTTACTACCTTCATAGTGGGTAGTGACATGTGTGTGATAACATAGAGAGCTTCATTTATTACTTTGTAGAGTCATTTTACATTGGGATCCGCTATGTGATGGCAACATATTATGTTACTCCATTTGCCTCTCTCCTCATTAATTACTTGCCATATCATATTTTTTGCCTATATGGCATGCATGTTACTACTTATGTTACTCCCACTATGAGCAGCCATATGTGTATTGAACTCTTTTTTTCTCCACATGGTATTATTTATGCAACAGAGTTTTTTTTAAAGATTTGTATCATAGAACATACCCAAATCAAACCTAAGTTCGTGCGTGAATGACTGCAGGATTCATTTCTCAAGAGAATTGGTAACAAACACCAAATTTACAGCTTCTGCAAAGAACTGTCTACAAAACTCTCGCATTCACTATTTAATTGGGAGATGATTTGTGCCATTTTGGAGGTTCTTTTCTCCTGCAGAAATGAATTAACCCATTATGCAGAGTCCGCATGTGATCTTTTACTGGTAAGTTATTAATAGCTGGCAAATTATTTGTTTTCTTTTAGGAATATGAACTCTTTGCTGCAAGCATGCAATCTTTTGAAGCTTACTGCATTTTCAGTTTTTACCATTGATTAAACTTTTTTGTGCTTAACGGCACATTTGTTTTTTAGTTCATGCACACATTTTCATCTCCTTTTAAGGGTCATCTTCTATACTTCTGACTCAAATGTGTAATCATGTAGCTAGTTGCAATGGTGTTTCCATCATTATTCAGAGGCTCAGAGGAGTACTTGCTAAAGTTGTTCTCCGAAGACTCAGTCCTGATAAATGAGAAGAGTCTCCAAATGTTGGCATATTTGGCAAAATCACCGTGTAAATTATCTATTAATTTCAGGTAAAATAAACTGTCATTGTATTGGAAGTTGGATTGTCTTGATCTGTCTGTTTGTTGATAATTGCTCTATGAATGGTTCATGTTTGATGAATCAGCAATGTACAGTATTACTCAAGCCTGAAACTAAATGGCCGTTTTGAAATTTTAAATATCCTCCTGTTTGCCTTTTTTTCTTCTTCTCCAGAGATTTTGTATTAGCTCACTAAAAACTGGCGAAAAACACTTTACTCCTATTCACCACCTTACCAATCTAGAAGTGCAATGGGCGGTAATATAAAGAAAATGTAGGGATAGGAAAATGTCAATACCTTTTTTGTATTTAATGATTGCAAGTGTGGTAGGTCTCTCCATCTTTAGTTATCTTAAGATGAATATTTTACTCATAGTAAGTTGTCTTTTTTCTCCAGTAGTGATGTCTACCTCTTACTGGAGCAAAAGTGTATTGAAGGAACACGTGCTGAATCGAAATATGCCATTTCTGCAATTGCTTCACTGATCCAGTCTCCAGATGACAAGAAATTTGCCAAATTATGTAAGGTAGGTACTAATTAGTTCTGTTCTACAATTGCTTCACTGACCCAGTTCCCAGATGACAATTGTTTACATATGGAAATGCTCAAACCTTTGCAGAATGATTGTTTCTGATGCTAAAATGGTCACGATGTTTTTGGTAGCTAGCTATTTCTTCTTATTTTTTTCATGCCTTTGTTTTTAAATGAAGGCGTACTTTGGTGGACGACTTATATGATCCTCTCTTCCCTGCAGAAAGTTGTTGGTGGTCTACATGATAACCATAATATCCCAACTCTATTACAGTCGTTGGGCTTAATATTGGAGTATTCTCCTTCCATGTATACATCATATGACGACCAATTTATCAATTTTGTTCAACGTGTTTTTGTCTCACCTGAGGTAGGTAATATATTTTTTAGCAGTGATATCTGGACTAAGACATAGCAATTTGATGTCTGCTATGGTTTATGCAGTTTGTTTCAACTCCGGAACTGTCACCCTCCAATGAAAATTCTGCATGCAGTTTCTCTTGCAAACTGAAGGTAAGTTCTGGACAAAATAAAACATTCAACTCATGGTAGATCTAGTAGGGAGTTCCACATGCGAGTAATATTCACGATGGAATTTTCATTTTTGCTCTCTAATTGTTTTGTGGCCAATGTAGATTTATTGTCTCAAAGCACTTGTCAAAAGTTGTTTACCAACAACTACTGCCCGTGATCGAATAGAGAATTTCTTTAAGATGCTGTTGGATATAATTCGCGAAGAATTCACGCCCATTACTATATGGTTCGTATTTTTCTGCTTTCTCACATTATTTTAAATTGTTTTCTCAATAAATGCTTCACTATTGTAGCCCCTTCTGTTTGTTTTCTACTGATTACACCAGTTCTTTAACTAATATTTTACAGTGCATCAGTTGATCAGCTTTTCTACAATTCTATTATATTTTTTCAAGCACTATTGGAACACATAATTCGTTGTGGTGTGGTCAAGTTTCCTTTCTTGTTGAATGTGATAAACATAATTTGCACATCTTTGCATTAAGATAGGTAGTCATAGTTACAAGTGGTCAATTTGGTGCAAAATTGAAAAACTTGCAGACGTGCCTAATGCTTAGTGTTCTACAAGTCGTATACTGTGTAACTTTCATGAGGTTTCTGTTACCTTCGTGTTTGGGTTACTGTGATGAACTAGTGCATCTCGAGCATCACCTTTTTTCAGCCTGAGGCTTCATGGTTAGTACAATGCAAGGAACTTAGGAATTCAGCAATTACACATCGTTGATTAGGTGGTCAATTTAGTGGGGTTTGTAAGAAAATTTCCTGGTTAGTATAATGAGGAAGTTAGGAACTCACCAAACTTATTTTAAAGAGAGAAGCAACTCAGCAAGTAAGCATTGCTGATTAGGTGGTCAATTTGGTTTGAATGGTTACTGGAAGAAAAGACTCACCAATCGGGAGTGCAGAAAGAAGAAAGGAAAGAAAAAAGCTCCACTGAACAAAATCGATGGTTCACATAACCCCCTGAAGTCTCAAATGGTTCACTTCACCCCTTAATGAAGCCAATCCCGTTCAATACCCACCCAAAGTGGATTTGGTCGGGTGGTTTTGTTGAGTTGGACTCGGTCAAGCTGTTTTGTTGACTGTGGGCTCTCCTCCTCCTTCCTTGTGCAACCTCGGGCCTCTATGGTCGACGACGCATGCGGCATGTCCACCGGTGGCGACAGGTGCGGGGAGCCGGGGTCCGCTGGCGACGACCTATATCCCGGGCTGGGGTGTCTGGAGCACACGCGGGTCCACCAGTGGACAACATGCGGTGGTAGCGGCGACCCACCACACCTGTCCTCGTTCCTTACTGCCTGCTCTGGATCCCGGCAAGCCGCCGCACTTCCCCGCCCACCCCGGCCCGCTGCAGCGTGTTAGCAGCCATGTGAACCGAATCCAGTGGCCAGGTCGTCGGGGCAGACAAGCAGCCGTTCTGGGGAGCAGTCCCAGGATCCCCGTCGCCTCGCGCCACCGGCCGTCGCCGCCCTCCTCCCCCATCCCAAATCGAACCTCTCTCACCAACCCGCGCCTCCTAACCCAGATCCAGGCGAGCATCTCCGGCCTCCTACCACGGTTCCTGCGTGAACCGCTGCCGCCACCGTGCGCTACTTCATGGCAGCCTGCCTGCCTCTTGTGGTGCTCTTCTCCAGATCCAAGCGGACCCCCTCGCTCCACCTCAGCTCTGCATCCGGCGCGGACAGAGGAAACCGTCGGGCGTCGATGTATCCAGGGCGGCCCAGCAGTGCGTCCGCGTCGGCAGCGAAAGTGACGGGTCACCGGAGAGGGTCCCACTGGTCAAATACCACTTTGACCCCGCCATGTCAGCAAACCACTTAAGCAAAGCCAGCCAAGATGATTTGTGAACGGTATTAGATAGATCGGGGGGGGGGGGGGGGGGGGTAAAAGAGCAGAATAAATGATCAGGGGGTTATGTGAATCACTCACTTTGTTCGGGGTAGTAAAATGGACTTTTTTCAAAAGTAAATAGGGTAGGGTATAATGTGGGATTTTAATGCTCGCAAACTTAACTGAATGTTGTTATTCAAGCTAAAAGCACTTATACAATATTAAATGTGTTTTTTCTTTTCTTTATTGATACAAGTTAATCCTGAATTTATTTGTGTTCTGTGTTTTCACTCTGGTTCTTATGCTGCACCAGTGAAAATGATAAGCCATATCTTAGACTGGCTGCTGGGAAATCTGTACTACGACTAGCTACAAGATGGGATTCACTCATTTCTCCAGAATTATTTCGCACTGCCCTTCTCATGGCAAGGGTATTGTCAATATGCTACACTGCTAACAAGTATCTAATTTTTATTTTTCATGTAGGGGCTAACATTTCTGCCCACTAGTCTTTCTAATTATTTGATAATTTGATTTGCCATAGATTTTGAGAACCTTTGCTGTAAATAAACATCTGTTTGCAGCATTATTTTGCTTACCTACATTGGTTAATCTCTACTCACATTGCGTAGTTCCATATTTTATGCATGCCAGTATTCTACCTCTCTTTATAATATTACATGTATTGTGTCTGGTTGTCAGGATTCTTCATATATTGTTCGCAAGTCATTCATTCACAAACTTTTTGGCCTTTTGAAGAAGCATGCAATACCTGTTAGATATGCATGTGCTTTTGCATTGGCATCAACTGATTGCTGTGGAGATGTTCGTACTGAAGTATGTATCTTCTTTTCTAGTTCCCTCATATATATATACCATATAAACTTGCTCGTGAGGTGATTCTTATTCTGTTACCTTGTATTCTAGTCGCTTAGGTACTTAACTGAAGTGGTAAAAGAGCAAAGAGGAGTTTCTGTTCATCAGAACAAAACCAGCAATGACTCGATTGTAGAACACCCAGCATATGCTGTCCTTTTCTTGATCCATACGCTTGCATATGATGAGGAGTTTCGTTTTAACTTTTGTGAAAAGGAGACTGGCTCGGCTGAGTTTTGGAGGTATGTTCTTGTTTCAGATGTTTGAATCCCATTGGCATTTTTTCTGTTGCTCAACTAGTTCCTGGGGCTGGAAACATTTGAAGTTTCAAGCCTGTAATAGCTTCCTCCTTTTTTCCTTTGTTTGTTGACAGCCCACTTATTGTGATGTTGAGAGAGCTAGTTGAAATAGAGGATCTAAGCCAAACCAAGCATGGCTCCGCCACAAGCTCTGTATCCATTCTTTTGGGCATCTTTCGTGCTGTTCAAAAGGCTGAGGATGTGATTGATTCTGACATCACTCATGTATGTGTCTTTTGGCTACCGCTTTGACATTTTTCATTTGCCTATAAATTTCTTCACCAGGTTCTAATTTCCTAACCGCCTTCACAGAAACTGCACATTCTCTCAAAAATTGGTTTGCTTATGATAAAAGAACTTGATAAGCATTGCAAGACATCAGATTCTCCACGCCATATTCTCCTGCCCTCATCTTATTATAGGTTGTCTCGGAGTGAGAGAAAAGCGGATGTAGGTTATTCTTACTATTTATTCTCATGTTTGTTAGAACTTGTCTTAGTTCATTTTTGCATTGACTAATTTTCTCCAGATCGGATTTTTTTGTAGGAATGCTGCCAACTAGATTTAATTACTGATACTTTTGTGAAGAGAATTCTAAAAGCTCATGAACCTTATAACCAACAGGTACATTCTGTCTGCTGTGTCACCCTTGGTGTCTTGTTTGTCTATATATACATATATGTAGTTTATGCCTTCTGTTATGGTCCTATAGTTTTAATTTGTCAACATTAATTTCAGGAGGATACTACATGCTCTACTATTACTGAGAGGGTATCTAAAGAATCTGCTCCTAAAAGGCAAACTCGTTCCTCATCAAACAAACCATTATTTGGACAGTTTGTAAGTGGTCATGAGCAAGGGAAAACGAAGAAAAGTTCAGTCCAGGCGAAAGATGTCCCCAAGAAAAATTACCTGGATATCTTGGAAAAAGACAACGTGTCATCTTGTGGTTCCGCCGGCACAAAGCTGTCATCTCCAGGGTCTTTGGGTTTGACTAATGAAGCTGATTCTAGAGATCTGAAGACGATATCTTCAAAGGACACCATGTCAACAGAGGTACAGCATGCTAGTGTCTGATCGAACTATATGTTTGAGCATTGGATTATCTGTGGATTGGCACATGGAAAGTTGGAAACTCAATTTATATTATTTATTTATTTTTGTAGGACTTTCCTGACTGTCATCTCAGAGATTGGTAAGCAAACAAACGATTTAACATGTATTCCTTCTTCGGAAATGTTCTCCGCCTGGAAGAATATGTTCTAAACAGTACTTTGTCTTCTGATACCATGCTTTGCGTAACTGCAAGTATAGCATAATGACATGCATGCCCTGCATGCCCTGCAAACTCTGCTAAATTTATGTCTGTCTGCTAATTCATGATTGCTGTCCATGTTACATCAGTATTTAGAATGGAATGATAGGGAGCTTTTCTCACTGTCTATGTGTGTGGCTTTATGTGGTAGAATTAGTATATGGCATGACATCTCAAGTTAACTGCAATAATTATTGGGTCTATGCCTAACAGTACAATCAATTCGTTACCAAATAAAGCAAACCCCTGTATGTCAGAACTTGTATTCCTGGTAATCTGTCTAGGGCTAAGAAAAGAGTAAAGTGCAGTTTGGACCAGCTATTGTAGTCGCTAGTTGCACACTCAGACCAGGTATGTTCAAGTATGACACCAATGGTCACATAATATTTTTGAACTTTGGACTAGGTTATGACCAAATTTTACGTGGGTCACATGGGGCATAGCTAGAACACACAAACTTCTAAATAAAAAGAATGTGGCTTCGGTCATAGAACAATGCGGTTTGAAGAGCAGGGCAGCTGACGATCGTCAGATTTTTATCCGCTTTTTGAGAAACAGAAATATCATATTTTGCGTCAGATAATTTGAAATTTTGTGAAAAAATTGAGATGAACTAGATATTGCAATATACATGCAATTAAGATGAAATATAAAGGAATTTTAGTGTGTTTCCAAATATCAGATCCAGACATGGGCTTTAGTGCTTTACAGCTGAGTACCAGCTAGTATTAGTCTATGGGTGTCACTGGTGAAGTCAGTTCGGCTGTGGCTTGGATTTCAGCATTGCACTTGCCAGTTCTTGTGCATCTTAACAAGTATATCTGGCTGTCCCCCTTGAAATAGCACCACATTCTACAATTATTGCAACAATACCGTGGGAGTTCAAAGTGTACTTCCTGCTTATCGATAAATACCTGATGCCAATATTTGTTATGTCCAAAACCACATATATTTTGTTGAAGGTCTGCGGGTATCTACACTGTTAATTTATATGCAGCACCTAGCATAATACAAAATAACTGTTAAACGATAGTGCTTTCAAGTTTTTTTTTTAACTTATGATGATGATAGTCATCATAAGCACAAGATGCTGCTTCTTTGCTCCTGTTATATGGTGTCAAATGATTTATATTTTTCAGTTGGAAAACCTTTGTCACGTATCCATCCATGATTACTTACGTTTCGATTTGTAGCAGTGAACTAGACGAAGATGTTGGTGATTGTGATGGTAATTTTGTGAAGCGTCCTTTCTCCAGCAACAAAACAGGCAAGTCATCTCCAGTAACCAAGACATGATTCATGATATTATCTTCACATCGGCGCTTCCTAAAGTCCATATGTTATGCGAACTGCACAGTCGTAACAGGCTGATAGTGTTGATGCACTATATATGTGATTCATTTGAACCATATACATCCTTATGTCCTAAAAGTGTCTTTCCTGACTGAGAATTCGTTCAATAAAGTTGCTCACAAGTCACAACTCACACACAACTACTTCCAGCCAACAGTCATGCAGAAATGGCAATATCATGACTGTTTTATGTCACCAAGTGACTAGCCGTGCAGCTACCTTTATGCGTTTCGCTGTATATTTGCAGTCCATATATTAAATATAGCTGAGCGATCAACCTTCCATTTTTTAGCAGTGGCTGCCCTCAAGAAGAAAAGCAAGAGAGCATTGGATTTGAGAAATGCAAAGAATTCTGCTGGATCAGCTGCGGACACAATAGACAATGTAAGTGCATTTGGGGAAGCATATGCATGATTCATCCCTCATTTGTGAATATCATGAGCGGATATTATATTCCTCTTATTTTTGCAGGTTCGACGGACCAGATCAAGGAAGGCGCAAACATAATAACCATCTAACTGAAGTTTTAGCTGACGTGTCTTAGACATACATATGCTGAGTTCCGGAATACCTCTTGTACATCCGCCAGTGAGCATTGCAGTGATCGTAGAAAATCTTTTGGTTTATATACACCATCCGTGAAACCTTGTAAATAGAGAAGTGGATGGTAGAGTGAGTGTTCATATTATCTATAATGTCACTTATCTGATCAAGGCAAAACTGCGGAAGTTGAAATGTCAGAACTGGAATCGTCGTTGGTTTAACTGAAGACTTAGACCACAACTGTCGTTGACCTCTTTAATCCATGTGGCTGCCGTATGCTAAGAATTATTACACCGTCGAGGTGCAGAAGTGCATTCCCCGAGGGTAGGAAGTTGTATGGTTCCAAAACACGTCTGAGTGGATTCATCTACTTCCTCTGTTCACTTTTATAAGACCTTGAAGACATTTCAGACAATGTACAAAACAACCCATTTTGAGTTGTTTGAAATGACTTACAAAATGAACGGAGGGAGTATTTCTTTTACAAAATTACAAAAGTGAACGGAGGGAGTATTTCTTTTACAAAACTACGTAGTTGCAAATCATGATACGAGGACAAATAAGGTCTTTATATAACCGTTATTCGTGTCAAGGGTGGGATGTCCATCATTCAGTTATTCCTATCCAAACCAAGCATCAGCTACTGCATCTTCCAGACAGCCATTTGCGATGGCAAAAACGTGGCCGTGGACTGCAGAGCTTACGTCTGATGCTTCGTCTGTCCGGTGCGGAACACAGAATATGGCAGCATCACTGCAAGTATTTGCTCTTCTTCCCTGCATAGATGGCCAGGATGTATATGGCGGCGCAGCCGGCAACGGTGGCCCAGGTGGTCTCCCAGAACTTTCTGTTTTTGATCCTCGCCATCTCGGGGGTCTCCGGATCTAACGTCAGCTCGATGTGGATGTTCATGCCGAACAGGCTCACGACCACGATGCCCGCGGTGATCACCACGGTCGCCGTCGTGAGCATCACACCCATCTGCAGCAGCTGGTTCTGCTTCTCGTCCAGCATCATGTTGATGTAATCCTCAGTGTCATCCACGTAGTCGCGGAGCTTTGCGCATTAACAAGGTGCACGTTAGGCTGTTGGAAACATGCTTGGAATACGTTATAAGCCAACAGCTAAAGACCATGGCGTTCACGTTGAATCAGAAAGGTGCATGTGGAATCGTACTCCCTCTTAATGTAAGACGGTTTTTAGTGTAGTGTCAAAAAATGTCTTACGTTATGGGACAGAGGAAGTAGTTTATATTCATAACACTACCAAGAAGTGTGTCTGTGAGTTCAAAAAAGAACGAAAGAAGTGTGTCTGTGTGCGCGCGCGTTCTTATCTAGTGTTACGAATCTGTAGCAAGAGATGTGACATACGTACATGGCATAACTTGTTCAGCGTGCCATCAAACTGCACGAAGTAAGCTTCGAGAAGCATTTCCAACTCTTCTACATCAGGCTTAACAAAAGCAGAACTTGCGTGGGAGCTCTCTATATCATCGCCACTGTCTTCTTCCTCCCTGGATTCAAGTGCATATGGAGGATTAAAACGAAAGCAGCACATCTTGAGAACGACGTAATAACTACTCCATCTGTCAATTAAGCCTAACATCATCGAATTGTGCTTGATTTAATCAAGAGAGTTCGGTAGTTGTATGATTCAATCGGATCCCAGCAACCACAGAAAGAAGACACATTAGCTATAGGTGACATACTTCTCATCCTCATGGTCAGGAGATGCATGCTTGTTGGAATCCAATTTAACCGATGACTCGTCTACTCTTTGAAACGCAAGCTTCCTCGTCAGGTACATCTCGGACATATCCGTGTCATCGTCAACCAGCTGCTCGATATCATCCCTCACCTGCGAATAAAGAGACCACGGCAGCACATACAGAGGGTGAAATGATTAATTAAATTAATAACGTAGTACTCCCTCCGCTCGCAAGTATAGGATGTTCTAACTCTTCTCTGATCCGGATGTGACGCATTTTAGTGTGTGTTTGTTTACTCATTTTAATTTGTATGTAGTTCATATTGAAATATCTAAAATATCTTATATTTGTGAACGGAGAGAGTAGCACTTAACCTAGGCTGGTCATTGTGGGGAGTAACTTAGACCAGTGCCATTCATATGACACTAGTCTATGTTACTATTTTTAAAGTGCAAAGTATCATATAAGTAGTATATCGTAGATGATTTCATTTGTTAGTTTGTAGACTTATTTTTTTTAATTAGGAAGCACTATATGATGGTAACGTAACAATGAACTGTCCCTTAACACGTTGTCCAAGGTAGTGATTTTTTCTAGAGACAATCACCCGATGCATTGTATCTTTAGGGGTTGTATCCAAGTGATATTGCATTTAATTAGTTTAGCGATCTTTTTTGCATTTTAACATTATGGCCTAGTTGTGGAGTGGAGAGAAGAAAAGAAGAGAAAATTAAGGAGACAAGCCACAAAGGATAAAATCATTAATTACACTGCATAGAAAAACGAGCTAAGAGTCGTATCTTCACTAACATACAATTCCACTCTCTTTTCTTTAATTACAACGCCACATCAGCATTTTGTCTATGATAACGTGCTATCGAGCCAAGAATTAGGAATATCATGCATGCCAACTAGACATTTTTTATGAGTTGTGCACGGAATTAAATAAAGAAAAATAGGGTTGAGTATCATATTAGAGCAAGGTTAATAGTATAGCCAACAACGGAAAATACACTCCACCCCCTGTAGGGATATTAAATTCAAAAAGTACCAGGAAAACAAAAAAAACTGGTGTTTGGGGACATCAAACCTGAATGCCCAATCTATTCCCGTGTGAAGTTTTATGAAAAAGATACCAGGAAATATATCCATGGTGAAAGAAATACAGTCCGATCTAAGATTCATACTAACAGTTTTTTCTCTATGCATAGGAATTTTGATCTTTTTACTGAGAATATGTTTCTTGGTATTTTTTTTCACGAAACTTCACATGCGAGTAGATTGGGCACCCAGATTTGATATCCCAAAATTCCATTTTTTTTTTTTAATTTTCCTGATTTGTTTTTTAAATTTCATACTCATATAGGGGGGTGGAGCACCCGAGTGCTTCAAATCCTCTTCCAGCCAACGACCGTCTATATGGAGTTTCCACATCACCTATAATCAAACCACCAACATGTATAACCATTTGTGCTTATTTTTTTTTGCTAAGCCTTCTTCATCTAATTAGTTGTAGACTCAGAATTACATATATTTCCACCTAGCTACATGCTTTTAGCATCGTTTCCTCCCGGGGTCATTAAACTAATCTCTCTTCATAATTAACTCACCACATCAGATTTTATGCCTAGTTAGTAGCCTTAACATCTGTACCAGGTAAGCAGTGGGAAGGGCCTTAAATTTCAACCATACACCGGCTCATGAATCTAGATACACTAATTTCTGCAACAAGTAACTCGGACGTAGGAGTATATAATTAGTGGTAGCACTCCTACCTTCTGCACGCGCCCTGTTAGCTCTACCAGGCGGCTCTTGATCTGCCTGACGTGCTCCAGGTTGAGCGTGCTAACCTTGGAGGTCAGCTTGTCCAAGGCCGGATACGCCTCCTTCTCCAGGGCCAACGTCTAGCACCAATAATTTGGAGTCAATTACATTGTTGGTGCTACAACTTGGCGTAAACGGTCACTTTAGTGCTACAAGTTGTGGCGTACATTGAAGTGGTGCAAAAACTTGGCTCGAACGTGCAAATACGGTTACTTATCCCGTTTGTATAGGAAATGTGCGCTGACTAGGCATGTGCACCCTGCTGTCGGTGGCTAGACTAAGGAGAAAGAGCGTGTGGCCTGATTTTCACAAAATAAACCTCGAAACTTTGATTTAAAAAAAAGGTCCATGTAGGCGTGGCATTCTTCACCTCAGTGACCAGCGGGTCCTGCCTGTTAAACATAAATAACAAAAAAGTAGGTGCCGCCAGGATTCGGACCCAAAAACCACTTGCTACATCATATACGGTCCAAACCACTCTGCCATACATTTTCGACTGACTATTATATAATTGACATGCTGAAGTAAAAATATATTATAATTTTATATAATACAAATATTTCATAAACTACAACTAAAAATATTGTTTCAATTATACAAGCATTTTAATAATTATATGCACATTTGTATAATTAAAAATATTCATATTCCTACATTTAAAATTTTGATTTGAATATTCAATCATGTATATTATTTAAGTTAATACAGATACACACATTTACATTTCATCACGTTAATTATATTATTATTAAAATGTTTGTATTATGGAAAGTTATAACACAGAAATATCCATATTAATTAAAATTTTTTAATATAGTACGCGGTTGTATATTTACAAACCATCGTTTGTTTGTATAATATTGATCACACATAAATGTTTGAATATAAGTTTTATTACTTACGTTTTACAAATATCGTAAAAAAAATAGTTGGCGCAAATAGGCCGCAATATATATTTGCAGCCCATTTAAGCTCCACCTACGTACCGAAGGTATATATACTCTGTTAAGCATAGTTGAAAGTATAAAACATATTGCATAGTGGTTAGATACACATGTTTTGTTGCCTAGTCAGCACAGATTCCGTATACAAATGGGATAATCACCGTATTTGCACGTCGGAGCCAAGTTTTTGCACCATTTTAATGTATGCCACAACTTCTAGCACTAAAGTGACCGTTTACGCTAAGTTGTAGCACCACCAATGTAATTGACTCAATAATTTGCACCATGAGAAAACATGGTAAGTTGGTAACACGCGCTATTGACAGATCATGTGTTTAACAGCCGAAGCCTGCCTATATACGTACTCCAGTGTACCTCGGATTCCATGCATTTGCATGTGTGTTCGAGGCAGACCTCGAGCACCTTGAACTCGAAGGGCTGGATCTTAGCGCTGCCAGGCATTGGCACGTTCCCCTGATCACCACCCAGCTCCATGTCGTCGGTTGCCGGATTCGTGGTAGACGCATCCTTCACGCAGTAGCAGGAGCCAACGGAATCAGGCGAACAGTGCAGATAACTCACCCCGCCATATCGTAGCAAGCATGCGTTGACTAAGTGACTGTTGACCAGTGAAGTCGTACCGGGAGCGCGAGGCGGGCGTGGAGTTCTTGGAGGAAGGGGCGGAGGCGCGGGTTGCCGGGGTCGCGGACGAGCACCTCGGCGGCGGTGACGATGGCCTTGACGTGCTCGAGGTTGACGACGACAGCGCGGTCGCGGCCGAGGATGGTGGACGGGTAGGAGAGCTGCGGGTCGAGCATGCGGAGGTCCCGCGCGGGGAGCCCCGTTATCTCCATGATCCGGTGCCTCCCGAACTCCCCCGTGCTCTCCTCCCCCGCCGCCGGCACCACCAGCCACTCCTGACTCGCCGCCGGCGCACCCTTCCGCCGCGGCGCCGGCGCGGTCTGCGGCTGCCTCCGCTCCATGCGCGGGTTCCCTCGGTCAATTTCGTGGACTACTGAGGTCTGAGGCCGCGTGGCGTGACGCGGTTATCGGTACGAGGTCTTCGCTGAGGAGCTCGAAAACAGCTTACCACATGTCCCGTGTGGTGTAGGCGCGGCGCTTATTACGGGTGCCGGTCCGCGCGCGCGCGGATGGCGACGATGGATCTGTCCAGCGGGCCGGCCACGGCTCTTTTCTCCGTGGACGAGGATGGTCAATCGGTGCGGCGGTGCCACTTGTCCGGAAGCCAGTAGGCATTTGGACGTAGTAGTGTCCTGTTCGGCACGTATGCTTGTCCCATGGTACCAATGTCTCTCTCTTGGTATGTTTTACCTCCCCGTGTTTTAAATCTGATTTTCCTGGAGGAGATCACTACTACGGATCCTATTACGGCATGTACAATGATTACATACATACTCCCTCCTTCCCAAAATATAAGGCGCTGGTTGACTTTTCTGGTCTTCATTGCACACCTTTGACTATGATTTTTATGTATTATTTGTCTATAAAATTAGTATACAGATATATGAAATAAAATTGTTTTACAAGACAAATGTGACTATCCCGTTTATACATGTTTAATCCATGTACTTTGATATATGTAAATGGTCAAAGTCATGCATCAAAGACCATGCAAAGTCAAACACGCCTTATGTTTTGGGAAGGAGGGAGTATATACTACATATGACGATTGTTGAGTCTAAAAGAACAATGTTTTGTAAATATTTGTGAGCTCAAGTTGAAAACACGTAATTCTAAGTAAAAATGTTTGATCTAAACACTTTTATATTTCTTTACAGAGGGAGTAGAATCCTTTGAGTTTTGTTGACTTGGATTTTTCAATGTTTAAACCTCTTGTGGTTGGAACATGGTGGCGATGTGGGTACCAAATGCCACATGCGAGGTAGTTGGTTGGACAGAGGAAAATTACTCCTATATAGCAGGGGCTGCCCAGGAATTACACTGTCGAGGTGCAGCAGGGGAGCAACCTCGAGAGTAGGAAGGTGTCATTGGTGGAAATACCCTTTGGTTCCTCACCCTATATGAGAAAAATAATAATTAATAATTACAAAAAAAGTTAGAAAAAGTTTATAAGTCTTTTTTGAAATAAACTTGACTTTCTTTCGCACTAGTATATAACGTTGACTTCAGGGCAAAAAAAAATCATTTGCTATTATTGGTCACTATTCACACTATTTTGATCGATTTTTTTGTTTTTTAAAAGAAGTCAACGGGGTTTTTCTTTTTGTGCAATTTTTTCTTATATAAGTACAATGGAAGGTCAACTTTATTTTAAAATATTTTTTCAGATTTTTTTGACTTTTTATTTAATTACTATTTTTTTTCTCTATATAGGGTGTATATACACCCATAGACCAAAAATTCCCCTCCAGTGTCATTGCTATATATGCCACTAGAGGTTTCTCCGGCGTGTAGGAATGTTGGAACCTTGGAATCAATATGGCTCAAAATAACACTTCAAAACTACGAAACTGTAAATCATGATACGACAAGGCAGATCTTATAGCCACGATTCAATTATTCCTACCCAAACCAACGCATCAGCTACTACTGCATCTCACAGACAATACCAAACAGAAAGAAAGCTATAGTATCATATTCTCAGGGCAGGGAAGAAAGCTATCGTATCATATTCTCAGGGCAGGGAAACCCTTTTGTGACGGCGAAAACGTGCCCTGGACTGCAGAACTTGCGCTCCGATGCTTCCTCCGTCCGGCGCGGAACCGAGAATGAAGCACCATCACTGCAAATATTTGCTCTTCTTCCCTGCATAGATGGCCAGGAGGTATATGGCGGCGCAACCGGCGACGGTGCCCCAGGTGGTCTCCCAGAACTTCATGTTCTTGATCCTCGCCATCTCGGGGGTCTCCGGATCCGCCATCAGCTCGATATGGATGTTCATGCCAAACAAGCTCACGACGACGATGCCCGCGGTGACCACCACGGTCGCCGTGGTGAGCATGACGCCCATCTGCAGCAGCTGGTTCTGCTTCTTGTCCAACATCAGGTTGATGTAGTTTTCAGTATTGTCCACATAGTCGCGGAGCTTTGCACATTAAAGGCTGTTAGAAACACGCTTGGAATACTTTATAAACCAACAGCTAAAGACCATAGTATTCACATTGAATCAGAAAAGGGCATGTGGAAATGTAGTTTATATTCATAACACTACCAAGAAGTATGTGTGTGTGTGCGCGCGCTCTTTATCTGGTGTAATGAATCTGGAGCAAATAGTCAGTGTGCTGAACCTGATAGTGGCAATCATTTTGATATGATCATTTTTGTAGCAATCATGTCTCAGGCTTAACACAACATTAGGCCAATAACTAGTAGTGAATAGAAGGAGATGTGACATACATGGCATAACTTGTTCAGCGTGCCATCGAACTCCACGAAGTAAGCTTCAAGAAGCATTTCCAACTCTTCAACATGCTTAACACAAGCAGAACTTCCGTGGGAGCTCGCCGTATCACCGCCACGGTCTTCTTCCTCCCTGAATACAAGTAAATATGGAAGATTAATGTGAAGAGTAATAACTTTCCATCTTTCAATTAAGCCTAGCATCATCGAATTGCGCTTGGTTTATTCAAGCGAGTTCAGGATGTTATAGCTCTTAATCAATCTAATCCCAGTAACCAGAAAGAAGACTCATTAGCTATACGTGACATACTTCTCATGATCATGATCATGATCAGGGAATGCATGCTTGTTGGAATCCACATTAACGGACGACTCGTTGTTGACTCCTTGAAACGCAAGCTTCCTCGTCAGATACATCTCGCACATATCCGTGTCGTCGTCTAGCAAGTGCTCGATATCATCCCTCACCTGCGAATCAAGGAGACCACGACGGCGCAAACAGACGATGAAATGAATAATTGAATTGATAATAATGTAGTAGCACTTGGCTTAAACTTGGAGCATACACTGGCTCCTGAACACCAGTTATGTTAGTACCTTCTGCACGCGGCCTGATAGCTGGACCAGGCGGTTCTTGATCTGCCTGACGTCATCCAGGTTGCTCGTGCTAACCTTGGTGGTCAGCTCGTCCAAGGCCGGATACGCCTCACTCTCGAGGACCGACGTCTAGCACCATTGATTTTTGCATCAGGAGAAACATGGTAAGTTGGTAACACGCGCTTTTGACAGATCATGGGTTTAACGGCCTGCTTATTGTGGTAGCGTACCTCGGTTTCCATGCACTTGGATGTGTGTTCGAGGCAGACCTCGAGCACCTTGAACTCGAAGGGCGGGATCTTGGCACTACCGGAGATTGGCACGTTGCCCTGATCGTCGCCGCCGTCGGTTGCCGGATTCGTGGTAACCGCATCCTTCACGCAGAGCAGGAGCCAACAGAATCATCAGGCCAAATTTGCAGATGAACCCAACACCATGCCATCAGTTAGTTGGTTACAAAAATGCAATCTGCCATCAATCTATCGTACAGTAGGATGCATGACTGGCGGAATGGCGGTGGGTGTGGCCGTACCGGGAGCGCGAGGCGGGCGTGGAGTTCTTGGAGGAAGGGGCGGAGGCGCGGGTTGCTGGGGTCGCGGACGAGCACCTCGGCGGCGGTGACGATGGCCCTGACGTGCTCGAGGTTGACGACGATGGCGCGGTCGCGGCCGAGGATGGTGGACGGGTAGGAGAGGAGCGGGTCGAGCATGCGGAGGTCGCGGGCCGGGAGCCCCGTCATCTCCATGATCCGGTGCCTCCCGAACTCCCCCGCGCGCTGCTCCCCCGCCGCCGGCACCACCAGCCACTCCTGGCTCGCCGCCGCCGCCGCCTTCCGCCGCGACACCGGCGGCGACGGCGCGATCTGCGGGCGCCTCCGCTCCATGCGACGCAGTCAGTCGATCGGGGCTCCGGCCGTTGGCGAGTTCCCTGGACTGAGAGCGCCGCGTGGCGTGACGCGGTTATCGGTACGAGGCAGTCGGTTAGGATCTTGGCTTTCGTATCGGGGAAGCAGTTTTGGTTTTAACTCTGCGGCGGCACGTGGGCGTCTCTGCCTGCGTAGGCGCACGGACGGGTGCCGGTCTATGAACGTCCGTCCGTCTCGTGGTGGTCCGCGCGCGCGGGGGGATGGCGACGATGGGTCTGCTCAGCGGTTGTTGGCTGGAGCCTTCTTTTTCTGCGTGGACGAGGAGGGTGGTCAGTCGGTGCCATGTGTCCGGAGTCCAGAAGGAATTTGGACGTAGTGTTCTGTTCTGTCTCTGTCTTGGCGTGTTTTCTGTTTTGAGTGAAAAGTAAAGAACGACAGAGTTTGAATGAAAGATGATCCATCAGTCTTTATTGATATAGAAGTGGGGTATTTATACCCAGGCGAAAGTACACATGGTGCTTGTCGGTCAAGTAAACACATAGTTACTTGAGAGCCAAGGAATTACATAGTTGCCTTGAGAGCCAAGGAATTACATAGTTGCTTGAGAACCAAGCAACCTATCTAACAATTAACTTAATCCTAATTAGCTTAATGAATAAGCAACTATTCTATTCTTAGCACTCCCCCTTGTACAACGCCTCTTCTTTGGTACGTCCATCATCTTGACAAATTCTTTGAATAATCTTGAATGTCTCCTCCAAAAACCCTGTGGGAAAAATATGAGGAGAATAGTGCAGATATGTTGCTAAAACTCCTTTTAACCCAGTGGGAAAAATAATAAGAAGAAAATGATGCAACATATAATGATTATTGTCTCTGGATAACTCATATGAGAAAAACCTTTGAAGAAGGAGAAAAACCCATTGGTGTGTTTAGAGAACAATTAATATGTCTTGAGTACTTTCTTTAAAAACCTCAATAGAGAAAACAGAAAGTATGACATATGATCTTTGAGAAGATATTGCCTCATTAAAAACCATTATGAGAAACATTGAGAGAAAACTCATAAGGGAAAAGAGTGCGATCTGATATGCCATTGAAAACTCCTTTAAAGCCTAGTGGAAAAAATATAAGGAGAAAATGATATGACATATACAGACACTTGTGTTTATATTGTCTCGTTAAAAACCTTCATGAGAAACCATTAGGGAAAACTCATGAAGGGAAAAAGAGTACAATATATGCAATCTTAGAATTGTTAATAGGTTATAGATTTGGGAAATTACTCCCCCTGAACTTTGCAAACCTGGAGAATGTGTAATACAAATTCCATTGATATGATCATGACATTATGAATAATCTATAGGATTTTCAAAGTATGTTGTTTGCATATTATTTCCTCACTTTCTATAATTCGTGAGGATAAGTAATTTTCGAGCAATGTACTTTACGATATTGCTCTTCATATAACCTGTATTTTTTAGTAACACAAGTGGTAGCGTCTTGATTAATCAAGTTATGTGATTCTGATGAATCTCAACCACATTATTTTGAGTGTGGTTAATCATTCTGCTAAGCCATGCATATTTTGCAATGCTTTTATATAAATCAATTATGTCAGAGTGATAACTGGAAATAGCCATAAAAGCCCATTTAGATGACTTCCATATGAAGGCTATTCCAGCAAATTCAGTCATTGATATGGCATTGTTGGGATCAAATAAGGAGCCAATATCATTACATCATATTATGGTCATATTTTTTCCTGATGGAATTTAACCAAGATTTATTGTGAGCTTGAAATATAAGCTAATATTTCTTATATCAACCATATACGTTTTGTTAGGGGTTGCACTCTGAACAAAGATAGCAAATATAGTGTCAGGCCTGACGTAGTTTGCAATGATATGAGTGCATTGACATTAGTGAGATATAGAACTTCAGGTCCTGATATCACTTCATTATCACCCCTAGGTATGAATGGATTTGTACCCTATCAGGGGTACTATGACCATATTACATGTCTTTTATTGGTATGATATATCCACATTGAACTTCTCGTACATGTCTTGGATATATGTAGACTGATATGTATTCTTGAGAGAATGCTCAAGTTGTAAGCTAAATTTGGTTAAATCCAAATTTTCCATCTGGAGATGATTATGTGTATGTTTAGGTCTTGTATAGACATTGATGATGAGGTCATCAATATACACTGAGGTGATGAAAGGAAATCAAATTTGGGATTCCTTTATTAAACATGTAAATAATCATCATTATTTGAGTAATCCTTTTGAAGAAGGAACTCATTTAGTCAGTAGTACCATATGATTTCTGACTATTTCAAGTCATGGAGTGACTTATGAAGTTTTACACAAAACTTGTTGCGATTTGCTTTTGGATTCGGAAGTGTAAGCCCTTTAGGGACTTCAATAGAGATTTCCAAAGTGAGTGACTCATATGAGTATGTAGCCACTTCATCCATCAACTGCATGGATAATATTATTATTTTTATTGCCAATGATATTTAGTATCGAAACATTATTCCACTCATACCAAGCGGGTATGTTACATCGTAATCGATGTCGGGTCTCTGCGTGAACCCTTTTGCTACAAGCCTCGCTTTCTCACCACCTCATTGACTTTGTCTATGAATGAGAAGTTTTTAGTATTCCGTAGGGATGATACTTATGAGGAGTAGGTATTATTGTGGTAAATACTACTCGTTTACAGAGCGAGTGCTATTCTTTGTTACTTGCTTCCTTTTATGTGAACCAATATGAGTGCAAGAGGCACTCTACCATGGATTTTGGTTCAGGGACCAAAAGATTTTAGCAATTTGAGAATAAATATATGTCGACAAATGTAGTCTTTAGTTTATATGATTCTGATGGAATCATTGAAGTTTGTGGATAAAATATTTATTCCTTTTTAACTCCTTGTGATTTCCTATTTTAACAAATGGAGTCAAGGTGTTTCAATGTCCCGACACCAAAACATTTGTGCACATTTATGTCGGGCTTTGGATGATGAGCATCCAGTGAGGTGTCCTTCGACTTGATGTTGAACTACATTTACTGGTTGAGGATTTGATTTCCTCTGTTTCCGCGGAAGCATATGAGAAATTGTATCTCGTCTTGTCAGATTTTCTCCCCCTCTTGCTCTCATTTGGGGAGAAGAGTGGTTTATCAGGTACCTCCACTCTTTCTAACACTTTACTGCAGGAATATAGAATTTAGTAACACCTTGTTATCAGTAAATGTATGTGGCAGATTTGCAATGTGTTGCAAATATATGATTCTCTAAACTTCTAGGTTAGATTCTTTGAGTACGTGGATATAAGGATTGAATGTCGATAACATTTCTAATTTATTTTTCGACATTCTTTGTGGTACTTATCTCCCCCTAATGCCGAAAAATATCCTTATTGCTGATGCAATCAGCATACGGGCTATGAATAATTTTGATTGACGGATAAATTGTTATTCCTCACATAGATCCCTAATTTTCTGTGAGGGCCCATTGATGTATGCCGGAGATTTCCACGTGATTACTACAAGGGGAAAGTAGTATGATATGCAGTTGGTATGATTTAGATCATACTTACGGTGTGTAAGGCCGTATGTTTCCAGCAAGAGGCTGGTAAATTTACAATTCTTTAAAAGTGGTCATGTAATTCATTTAACTCTCTTTGATAAGAAATTTAGCTAAATCATTCTGGGTACGTACATAAAGTACTTAATGCAAAAAAAATGCTCATTGAATGAGTTCAACAACATTGTTCATTTGAATGGGTTTATAGATCCTGTTTTCAGGAGAATTTGCACTTACTTTGATAAGTTGAGCAATTTTTTTTAGTAAGATCATGCATGGTTGTGTGTGATAAGAGACACACTTAAAACATTTTATGAATGTGTATATGAGTACCATGAAGTATCTAAATTACCCCAGATAATGGTTAAGCAATCCAGACATATCTTTTGAATGTGTTCAAGGAAGAATAAGTGTCCTGCTTAGAATTTTAAGGTGAGAGTGCCTTAAAACTTATTTCCCCTATGGCACATGCGGTGCACATAAAATCTGATGATTTAGAAAATTTATAACTTGCTAAGTTGTGACCAACAGGATTGTCAATAATTTTCTAATCATCCCCAAACCAGGATGGTTAAGGCTACCAAGCCAAATATTTAATCCATTAAGATCTAGAAAATTATTGTGTACGCAACAATATTGAGTACGACTTGATTCATACATTCAGAATTTATCAAATATTATGTCCGAGAAATAAGATATTGGACATCGCACTACTTGTAGTACAACAAGTATAGGCTAATAATATTTTGGGATAATTAAGAGATTGCATGAGGTCTCCAATATTATTGAAAAATTTATTATGCAAACATATCATCGTTGCAATAGGATTCACCATCCTTTTATTGCACTAGATTTTTGGTTCTCACCTTCTGATGAAGAATTGAGAACAATAATTTACCAGAATATTTTCTGGTTGTAAGTTTGCAAATTTAAAAATTTATCCCAAATATGTGGTGTGGTTTGACTATGTATTTGAGGGTTTGGTAATCATAGGTATAATCTTTGTCTAACCACACATTTGACAAACTTGAGAGTTGTCTTTGTGATCGTTTGAAAACGATATATTCCCTATTTAAGAGGTAATTTTGTCTTTGGTTGTCTATTAGCCTCCACGTTACGTATTCCTCATGGTTCTATTTTGTGACCACTGTATTGCATAGTATTCTCAGTACCCGCAAATATTTCAAATAATGGTGTATCACTTGTTGGGTAAATCTGATGATTTTAAGAAATTCTATGTTTCTTCATCATGGAAAATTGTATTACCATCATAAGAGGATGTAAAGTGTGTTAAGGTCATATGCAAATATTTGATCACGAGATCTCAACTTGAAGTTGATTAAGTGACATAATCGTGAGCTACGATAGACTTGAGATCTTGAAAAACGAATGGGGTAATCATTCGCGATGTGCTCAAGGCATCATGTTTATATTAAGGAAAATATTCAGGGTGAATCTAAATTCATCCATTATGTATTTAGTTTGAGAACTAAGTGAAGTTGGGACACATAAAATGCATATGAGCATTGCAACTTTAGAGTCACCGCCAAAAATATAGACGTTGCATGTTTGACATTTGTTAGTCACTGTGAAAATATAACCATAATGTGATGTGGACATTGCAAAAATGTTGAGACACTCAATCGTTGCCATAATTATGGGATCCATCTTGATGGATGGACAACACTATAATTATAAATAGTGACATATGCTTCACTGCCATGTATTTTACCAATGTAATAGACAGTAATCACTGGTATATGCAAATATTTGCATAGTTTGCTGTGACATATTCAAGCAAAATGAGGCTTGACTAGTTTATATTAGCACAAAAATACCATTTCAGCATATATCAAGTGTGCAAGAACAATATTTACTATGAGAGTAAATCTTCAACAACAAATGCTTCAGAGGAGCCAATTTTAGAACAGTTGATGCTTTATAACCATATGTGTAGGCCTCAATTTATATAGGATAACACATTGAAGATAATCACCAATATGGTGTAGATCCCGCAGTAATAGAAAACATAGTCTGACTTTTGCCAGTAGATGTTCATAATTCTATTACCTTATGTTATGCTAAATGTATGAAATCACTTTGAAGGTAATCATCTGTCAGAGTGACATGATGTAGACCTTGCAGTAATAGTGGATAATCTGCAAAATTTCGCAGTAGATGCCAGTATTACCTTATGATATCTTGAGGTAGTCACATCTAATATTAATATTTGGAAGAGCACTTTGAAGGTAATCATCTTGTAAAATTGACAAGATGTAGACCTCACAGTACTGATGGATAATCTGCAAATTGTGCAATAGATGCCACCATTACCTTGTGATTCACAAATAAATACGGGTAATCATATTAAGTATGACACTTCATTCATGTTCGAATTACAATTAGATTTGCAAGAAAAAATATCAATTGCAAAATTATAGTTGTTCTCCTAAAATGTAGGAATGTTTGTGGCAAAGACATAGTATATAATGTCTTAAATTCCAAAGGAATAAATGTGCGCAAAAAAATACAAATTTCTTTTGCATTAGTATTACTGTGGTAATACATATAGATGCAAAATTTTAAAAACTACATATTTATGTAATATATGAAGACATGAGGCTTCAAATAATATTTACTTGATGTAAATGATGCATAATTATATTTTTATGCCATTTGGAAAGAACTTATGGTATAGTCGAAACGTGTGTAGAAAAACCGAGACTTAAAAAGTGAGTAATAGTAACCTGAAGGTTAAAATCCTGAAAATAGTAAGCCTGATGGCTGTACAATAATTTACAGGGATTTATAAGTCGTTGGGAGAAAGGACTAAATTGAAAACAGAGCCAAAGGGATAAGATTCCCCAATTTCTTCTCCCGTGCGTTTAGGGATTTGCCGTCGCCGTCGCCGTAGCGTCGCTTTGAGAAGGATGTCATGGCGTGCTGGATGCCGGGAGGTGCGAACTGCCGCCGGGCCGAAGGCCATGGACATCGCGCCACTGGAGGGCATCGCGGCCGTGTCGTTTCCGCGCCGCGCCGAGGCCGAAGGCCATTGCTACGCCGTGGGCTGCTTCGCCGGATGGCGCCGCCGCTGTCGGAGTCTGAGACCGCGCCTCCACGTACGCCCGTTGGCAGCAGTCAGCCGGAGGCTACAGCCGCGTGTGGAGGATTAGTGCGCTGGAGGGCGATTCCGGCCGCTAGCGTCCGCGCTCGTGCCGCCGGGCTGCAAGCCGCGCCGTGGTGATTCTACTGTGTACGGCGAGGACAAAGCTGCCATGCTCCAAGCCAACTACTCCCAGTAGAATCGATTGTGTGCAGGAATCAGTGAAAAGAAAATTACTAGATAATAGCACCTGATTGCGTGGCAATCAGATCAAGACTTTGAATCTGCTTCAGTGTCTTTCCATGTGCTAATAAAATTCTTCGATGCTCTATTTTCTGCTTCTGCCGAATCTGTTTCTTCGGCTGATTGCTTTTTCTTCCCCTTCATGTGTTCCGCGTGAGTGTATGCGTACAGGATAAACAATCCATTGTTAGATTACTGGTTGACCACAAGAAAACATGATCAAATATTAAAATAGGGAAACAGTATTAGTTTTCCTGATCAAGGCATTTAATCCTTGGATCGTTGAGGATCGATAAGATCTGTTCTTCATCCTCTGTAACGCTGTTCTACACTTCTCATGTCTGGCCAAATCGCTCGATAGGAGAGCAAAGTGCATGATAACGTGTTTTGAGTGAAAAGTAAAGAGCGAGAGAGTTTGAATGAAAGATGATCCATCAGTCTTTATTGATGATAGAAGTGGGGTATTTATACCCAGGCGGAAGTACACATGGTGCTTGTCGGTCAAGTAAACACATAGTTACTTGAGAGCCAAGGAATTACATAGTTGGCTTGAGAGCCAAGGAATTACATAGTTGCTTGAGAACCAAGCAACCTATCTAACAATTAACTTAATCCTAATTAGCTTAATGAATAAGCAACTATTCTATTCTTAACATTTTCAAGCCGTTAATCGTCATCTTCCCGTCTATACATACACGTGTAGTACATAGGATGATCATTAATTGGAAGAGAGCAAAGTGGATGAATGAAAAGGTTTTGTAGGTGCCCCTAGAATTTTTGGACGTCAATATCGCGCGAATGTTCGGAGCTATTGGACTCCGGTCCGAATTAGTCGTTTGGGGCAGGGAACAGCATGTACCGAACAAAAGTGTTCGGACACGCTTCCATAAAGCCCGAAAGCGTGCATGAACCCCCGTAACCAGGCGACTACCCCGCCATCCAACCAGTCGGCGGATCGAACTCGCTGTCACCTACCCTCTCAACCCATGATCCCCTCCATTGTTCCCCTTCCCCTTGCCCTCCATTGTTCCCCTTCCCCTTCCCCTCCATCAACAGCATTTTTGCTCCCCAACGGAAGTTGCTATGGCAAGATTTGACGAAGCCTAGCCTAGATCTGAGCTAATTGCAAGTTAGTTTTCCTCACCCACGCACCCTCCCCTCCCCCCTCCTCTCTATCTGGCCCCGTCTCCCTTCCCTACCTTGTAAATCTTGCCATGTTAGTGCTTCTATTCGTGCCATGAACAAGTTAGCCTGCTTGTCAAAAGGGCATGTATGATCAAATTGAGAAATATGTTGGGTGCTACAGAAATTGTTGCCACTTGTGGTCTGCCATTCTTGCCATCTATTTGTATAGTAGTGTCGGTGCAACGAACCTTGGGTCTGTTGCCCAGACCGTGCACAGGCATAAGAGCAAGATTGCAACATCCAAGACTAGACCAAGCAAAAGAGATCGACTCTTTGAGGAATCAGAGTGCGGATCAAGAAGACCAAGTCAAGCCAAAAGAACAAGATATCACTAAGGGAAAACCTCCCTTGCCGGGCAGGCGAGCCTGGCGAGGTCGAGGTTGCTTCGAAGAAAAGTCTCAAAATTGTCCCGGCAGGCTTGCCGGGGACACCAAGGGCGGACTACCCCGCCAAGGCTTCACCGTTCCACCTCACAGCAATGCAAGTCATCGATCGGTGCGGTGTCAAGCCCCCAAGTGACTAAGCGGCTGTTTCTTGCCACATGGCAACCACTTCCTATGGAAATCACATCCAAATGACACCCGTCCAGAGACGTGTCATGCAGGCAGGAGAGAAGGCGGCTGAACTGCCCAGCAAGGCTTGCCGGGCATGCCATGATGTGACACTAAGCGGCGCATTTAATACGCTCTGCCCTGTCTGCAGAGTTAGGTATGATAGCACTGTTTTGCTATCTAATCGGTGCATAATGACTAATTTGCCACTGTGGTGACCCCTTGATCTATAAAAGGAGGCCAGTGGCAACCATAGAAGGGATTCAGACCCTTGTACACTCATACGCGCGTAGCCGTTCTCGCCCCGAGGCAACCCTGCCGGGCTAGAGCGCTGCGTTTCCACCACAATCCACCATCAATCCACCAAAGCAGGAGTAGGGTTTTACGCCTCGCAGCGGCCCGAACCTAGGTAAAATTGCCCGTGTGACCTCTACCGTGTTGTGCTACGTTTCTCCGCTCTTTGTGCAATGTGTTCACCCCCCCTGCCGAACCACAAGGGGCTCACGGCCCCATAGGTGGCCGTGGTTTCCCACGACATCTTTGGCGCGCCAGGTAGGGGGGGGTGTGCTTGCACGAACCCGAGAAGCGTACGCAACGCATCATCTTCATCATCGTTTTCTTTATCGACGGCTCCATCGTCCATGGCGCCCAAGAATGTGACAGCCTGGTTTTTGCCCCCTCTTCTTTTTCTGGTTTTTATTTGAATTTGAGTTTTTGGATCATTTCAGTTGGACTTAAACACTTGGGCATAACCTTGATTTTCACCCAAGTGGCTCACTTCCCTCCCAAGCCATCATTTCTTCTCTGGTTAACCTCAAAATGATATTAGGAATATTTTTCTTAAATGAAAAATATTCATTTTCTCCTCTAAAACCCTAATCAGCAACATGTGTTCCAAAGCAACCCCTATTTTTCTTGCCCACAAAAATATGAGAAAATTTCCAAATATTCTTTGAACCCTAGGGCACCTCCCTGAGCAAAAATATTACATCACTTTTTGGAATATTTTTGCTACAGAAAATCTTTTCTGTTTTGGCCAGAAAAGGCAGTTTCTACAGCAACTACCATTTTACTTGCTCCAATGCTGCTGAATTTTCTTGAGCATCACTACCATCCTAAGTGATTGCTAAACTCCAAAGCTCAGCCGTCAACTCTTACTGGTTTGACCACAGTTAACTCTCAAAGTTACTGCCCAGAAACTTACTAGGAAGTAAAACTCTAGTTCACAGCACCTGGGCTCGAACCAAAACATTGGAACGACCTAAAACACTAAAGACTACATGCCATACATAAATTTATTGCAAGCCGTGGCCCTATGCCGGAGTTCACGCGGTGACCATGCATGTGCACGGTGCCAACGTGCTAGCCGACGCGCTCTGTTCCTCGCATGCTCGCTTCCCCGGCTGCCGCACCTTGCCAAACCTCGCCTCCATCACCGTCTCGACGCCCTTAACTCCCTCCTGGCGCTCGCCGACGCCGGAGCTCGCCGCAGCGAGCACGGGCGCGGCCCGGCCAACTGAACAGTGCGCCGCGCACTGTGTTCGTCGCCACCCCACCGTTCATGTGCTCGTCTCCACCCTCTCACAGTCCCCGCGTGAGCTGCGTCGCCTTCTCCCCCTCTCACTGACGCCGTTCATCGCCGGGCGCCGTGTGATACGTCTCCATCGTATCTACTTTTCCAAACACTTTTGCCCTTGTTTTGGACTCTAACTTGCATGATTTGAATGGAACTAACCCGGACTGACGCTGTTTTCAGCAGAATTGCCATGGTGTTATCTTTGCGCAGAAATAGAAGTTCTCGGAATGTCCTGAAACTTCACGGAGAATATTTTTGGAATTAATAAAAAATACTGGCGAAAGAATCAAGGCCAGGGGGCCCACACCCTGTCTACGAGGGTGGGGGGCGCGCCCCCTACCTCATGGGCCCCCTGGTGCTCCACCGACCTCAACTCCAACTCCATATATTCACGTTCGGGGAGAAAAAAATCAGAGAGAAGGATTCATCGCGTTTTATGATACGGAGCCGCCGCCAAGCCCAAACTCTCTCGGGAGGGCTAATCTGGAGTCCGTTCGGGGCTCCGGAGAGGGGAATCCGTCGTCGCCGTCGTCATCATCAACCATCCTCCATCACCAATTTCATGATGCTCACCGCCGTGCATGAGTAATTCCATCGTAGGCTTGCTGGACGGTGATGGGTTGGATGAGATTTATCATGTAATCGAGTTAGTTTTGTTTGGGTTTGATCCCTAGTATCCACTATGTTCTGAGATTGATGTTGCTATGACTTTGCTATGCTTAATGCTTGTCACTAGGGCCCGAGTGCCATGATTTCAGATCTGAACCTATTATGTTTTCATGAATATATGTGAGTTCTTGATCCTATCTTGCAAGTCATTAGTCACCTACTATGTGTTATGATCCGGCAACCCCGAAGTGACAATAATCGGGACCACTCCCGGTGATGATCGTAGTTTGAGGAGTTCATGTATTCACTATGTGTTAAGGCTTTGGTCCGGTACTCTATTAAAAGGAGGCCTTAATATCCCTTAGTTTCCAATAGGACCCCGCTGCCACGGGAGGGTAGGACAAAAGATGTCATGCAAGTTCTTTTCCATAAGCACGTATGACTATATTCAGAATACATGCCTACATTATATTGATGAATTGGAGCTAGTTATGTGTCACCCTATGTTATAACTGTTGCATGAATGATCGCATCCGACATAATTATCCACCACTGATCCAATGCCTACGAGCTTTTCACATATTGATCTCTGCTTAGTTACTTTTCCGTTGCCACTGTTACAATCACTACAAAGCTGCTACTGTTACTTTTGCCACCGTTACCGTTACTTCCATACTACTTTGCTACTAAATACTTTGCTGCAGATATTAAGTTGTCCAGGTGTGGTTGAATTGACAACTCAACTGCTAATACTTGAGAATATTCTTTGGCTCCCCTTGTGTCGAATCAATAAAGTTGGGTTGAATACTCTACCCTTGAAAACTGTTGCGATCCCCTATAGTTGTGGGTTATCAAGACTATTTTCTGGCGCCGTTGCCGGGGAGCATAGCTCTGTTCTTTGAGTCACTTGGGATTTATATCTGCTGGTCACTATGAGGAACTTGAAAGACGAAAGAACTAAGATTTTTCCCTCAACTATGAGGGGAGGTAAGGAACTGTCATCTAGCTCTGCACTTGATTCACCTTCTGTTTTGAGTAAACTTTTGACACCTAAACCTGCTTATGCTATTAATTCTGATATGTCGCATGTTATTGATGATGCCACTTCTGCTATGCATGATGCTTATGATGAAACTACTTCTATGCTTGATAATACTGTGCCACTAGGTGAATTTCTTGATGAACAACTTGCTAGGGCTAGAGAATGAAATTATTGAAACTGATAATATTGATGAAAGTGATGATGAAGATTCTCCCCCTAGATATGAATTGCTGTTGTGCCTGAGGGTTATGTTATGGATGAAGAAACTGCTAGAGACTTTCTTGCTTGCAACGATAGGAATGATCTTAAGAAATTATTAGCTAAGCTGAAAGAAAAGTCTTTGAATGCTAGAATGAAATATGACCCTGCTTTTGCTACTTCACCTATGTGCGTTACTGATAAGGATTATGATTTATCTGTTGATCCTGAGATAATTACTTTGGTTGAATCTGATCCTTTTTATGGCTATGAATCTGAAACTGTTGTGGCACATCTTACTAAATTAAATGATATAGCCACCCTGTTCACTAATGATGAGAAAACTCGCTACTACTATATCCTTAAATTATTTCTATTCTCATTAAAGGGTGATGCTAAAATATGGTTTAATTCTCTTGATCCTGGTTGTGTGCGTAGTCCCCAGGATATGATTTATTACTTCTCTGCTAAATATTTCTCCGCTCATAAGAAACAAGCTGCTTTAAGGGAAATATATAATTTTGTGCAAATTGAAGAAGAGAGTCTCCCACAAGCTTGGGGGGAGGCTTCTCCAATTACTTAATGCTTTGCCTGATCATCCTCTCAAGAAAAATGAAATACTTGATATCTTTTATAATGGACTAACCGATGCTTCCAGAGACCACCTGGATAGTTGTGCTGGTTGTGTTTTCAGGGAAAGAACTGTTGATCAAGCCGAATTGCTATTGAATAATATGTTGACTAATGAAAATAATTGGACACTTCCTGAACCAACTCCTAAGCCAACTCCGAAGAAAAGGGGTATTCTATTTCTCAGTCCTGAAGATATGCAAGAGGCAAAGAAATCTATGAAAGAAAAGGGTATTAAAGCTGATGATGTTAAGAATTTACCTCCTATTGAAGAAATACATGGTCTTAATTTGCCGCCTGTTGAAGAAATACATGGTCTTGATAACCCGACACAAGTAGTAAAGGTAAATTCTCTCTATAGATTTGATGAAGGTGATATCCCTCGTTATAAGCCTGCTAGCCAATGCTTAGACGAGTTTGATAATTTTATTTAAACAAGAAAACTTCAATGCTTATGTTGGTAGACAATTGAAACGCAATGCTTATATGATTGAACACTTGAGTGATTATATGTCTAGTGTTAAAGGTGAACTCAAACTCATTAGTAAACATGCTTCTATGGTTACCACTCAAGTAGAACAAGTGCTTGAAGCTCAAAATGATTTGCTCAATGAATTAAATAGTAAGAAAAATGATAATGCTATTAGAGTTGTGACTAGAGGGGGTAGAATGACTCAGGAACCTTTGTATCCTGAGGGCCACCCTAAGAGAATGAGCAAGATTCTCAGAGAACTAATGTTGATGCACCTAGTCCTTCTAAGAGGAAGAAAAAGAAAAATGATAGGACTTTGCATGCTTCTAGTGAACCTGTTGTTGACACACCTGAGAATCCCAATGATATTTCTATCTCTGATGCTGAAACACAATCTGGTGATGAACATGAACCTAGTGATAATATTAATGATGATGTTCATGTTCATGCTCAACCTAGCAATGACAATGATGTAGAGATTGAACCTGCTGTTGATCTTGACAACCCACAATCTAAGAATCAACGTTATGATAAGAGAGACTTTGTTGCAAGGAAGCACGGTAAAGAAAGAGAACCATGGGTTCAGAAACCCATGCCTTTTCCTCCTAAACCATCCAAGAAAAAGGATGATGAGGATTTTGAGCGTTTTGCTGAAATGATTAGACCTATCTTTTTGCGTATGCGTTTGACTAATATGCTTAAAATGAATCCTTATGCAAAGTACATGAAAGATATTGTTACAAATAAAAGAAAGATACCAGAAGCTAAAATTTCCACCATGCTTGCTAATTATACTTTTAAAGGTGGAATACCTAAGAAACTTGGAGATCCAGGAGTACCAACTATACCATGCTCCATTAAAAGAAACTGTGTTAAAACTGCTTTGTGTGATCTTGGAGCCGGTGTTAGTGTTATGCCTCTCTCTTTATATCGTAGACTTGATTTGAATAAGTTGACACCTACTGAAATATCTTTACAAATGGCCGATAAATCAACTGCTATACCTGTCGGTATTTGTGAAGATGTGCCTGTTGTGGTCGCAAATGTTACTATTTTAACAGACTTAGTTATTCTTGATATTCCCGAGGACGATAGTATGTCTATTATTCTTGGTAGACCCTTTTTGAATACTGCAGGGGCTGTTATTGATTGCAACAAAGGCAATGTCACTTTTCATGTTAATGGTAATGAGCATACGGTACACTTTCCAAGGAAACAACCTCAAGTCCACAGTATCAATTCCATTGAAAAAATTTCAACTATTAATATTGGAGGTTTTGAATTTCCTCTTCCTACTATCAAGAAGAGATATGATATTCTTATTGTTGGGGGTATGCATATCCCCGTTGAGGTAACCTAGTGTTATTCAAAATTTCTCCGGTTCCATGTTATTCGAAAAGAGTTTGTTAACAAGACTTGATCAACCTTGTTAGTGGATTCCTTTTGATGAGCATGAGATGGATGAAGTTAGAAAGCACAATTTTCTGTACCCTCCTTTTACTTTCTATTATTTAGATTAAATAAAGCAAAAATAGTATTTTTCTGTCAGTTTTCTGAATTATCCTTGCAATAAAAAATACCCCAAAAATAAAAGTTCTCCAAATGCCCTGAAAATGAAATATGATTTTTTCTAGAATATTTGAGAATATCTCGCATTGAGAACACATCAGGGGAGCCAGCACCTGGCCACGAGGGTCCAGGGCGCGCCACCCTCTGGGCGCGCCCCCTGCCTCATGGGCCCCTAGTGGCCTCCCTCCACTTATTCCAGTATCCACACACTCCTTCTTCCTCCCAAAAAAAATCACCAACCAGCTCAAGCACGAGTTCTAGCTCATCCTGCTGCCATTTTCGATCTCCTTTCTCAAAGCTCCACTCACAAAACTGCTTTGGGGGATTGTTCTTCGGTATGTGACTCCTCCAATGGTCCAATTAGTTTTTGTTCTAGTGCTTTATTCATTGCAAATCTTTGCTGCTTAGGTGACCCCATTCTTGAGCTTGCATGTCAAATTTATTTGGTCCCAAGTAGTTCTAATGCATGATATAGTCTCTAGGCACTTGTGGGAGTAGTTGCTATCAATTTTGTTGAGTTTGGTTCACTTTTATTTTGAGTTACTAAAAATTTCAAAAAAAATTCAGAGGAAGAATTATGTTTAGGAAAATGTACCAAGGTGGTTCTTCAAGGAAGCAAGGACCCAGGCCTGCAATACGTGAGCCGGACCATGAACCACCAAGAGAAGCTCAAGTGCGGCCTTGTGAATGGTCGTCAGAAGATTTCATGGTACAAGCAAGAATTAAGGAGGAATTTGACACATATGTGCGTAATGCTAAACTTGAGGGCTTCATGCTAGATAAGTGCCCTCAGTACTATTACCTAACTGATTCCTTTGTGAGAAGGTTTAAATTTACATCTTCACGCAACTCTCATACTGTCTTATTTGATCTCTATGGTAAATCTTATACTATGGACTTAGAAGATTTTAATACTGCTTGTAAACTCCCTCAATGGGGTAGTGCTAGTGAACCTCGCAAATCTGAGTTTAAAGATTTTCTTGCTAGTATCACTGTGGGGGAATCTAGAGAAATAACACAAGCTACCATAGGGAGCATTCATTTTCCTGCTATACATTATTTTGCTCTCTTTATAGGTAGATGCATAAATGGTAAGGATGAGGCATGCCATATGTGTGTTCCAGATCTTAGTGTTCTCAAGAGTGCTGTGTTAGGAGATAAACAATATAACTTGGGGGCCATTGTTGCACGTAGGTTGCATAATAACAGTATTAGTGGAGATTTGTTTGGTGGAATTTATGCAACCCGTGTGGTTAATTATCTTGAGGTACCCATACATGAAAATGATATGGAATTGCTTCCTGCTTATTTAGATTATAATGCTATGGTTCGCCATCAGTTTGTTGAGAGGAATGAACAATTCCTCCAATACCGACTAATCTTCGACAGACGTCGCACTGTCCATGTTAATCTCCCTGCTCCTGCTTTCTTTGACTTTCAGGCAAAAGGGAGATATGTTGTAACCAGGGAGGAGGTGAACGAGTATGAGAGGAGGTCGGAGACAGCCTGCCTCCAAGCTGCAGCTCATCAGGCGATAGCCGCTGCATCTCAGTACGACCCCAGCTACAACTTTGGATATCCGCCAGGCCAGCCGTGGCCATAGACCAACTTAGGCCAAAAGCCTAAGCTTGGGGGAGTACGTATTTCTCACCGACATTACATTCATGTTCACACACTCATTCTAGTTGTCGGTGCTCATACTCTTTCATTGTACTATCCATGCTAGTTTATTTTCTTTTCTTGCTTTCTTCTTGTGTGTTTGAAAAAGCTTAAGAAAAACCAAAAAAATTAGTTGTAGCTTTTAGCTAGTTTACTTTTTATGCCTGTAGTACTAATAATTAAAAGAAAACCCAAAAAGATTTCTTGATCTTCTCTTGCTTGTTGGGAGCTTTCCTGTGTAAATAGTTTTATTTCCTTTCTTTTCTTTCGGGTCGAGAGGAGAAGACCATAATTAAAATGTTGAAGTGGCTTTTATATGCATTATTGTTGATTTAACAAAGAGCCCATATTATCTTGTCTTGTCCCTTGAATTAAATGCTTGCAGATTCCAGCTTAGTCCAATGCACGTGCACTATTATTATTATCCACACCGTTCGGTCGTGCAAGTGAAAGGCAGCAATGACGATATATGATGGACTAATTTAGATGAGAGAAGCTGGTATGAACTCGACCTCTTTTTTTTAAAATATGATTATTTCATCGTTCCTGATTCAGCCTATTATGCATGAAACATGTTTGCAATGACAATTAGAGATTATAGTTGCTTATGCCATGCTTAATTAGCTAGGAGTTTATAATGGTTTACCTTGCGTGCCAACATGCTATTAAAATGGTTGTGATGTGGTATGATAGGGTGGTATCCTCCTTTGAACGATTCAAGTGGCTTGACTTGGCACATGTTCACACATGTAGTTGAAACAAAATCAACATAGCCTCCACGATATTTATGTTCATGGTGGATTATATCCTACTCATGCTTGCACTCAAAGTTTATTAATTTTAATGCATGTTCATGACTGTTGTCGCTCTCTAGTTGGTCGCTTCCCAGTCTTTTTCTAGCCTTCACTTGTACTAAGCGGGAATACTGCTTGTGCATCCACTTCCATAAACACCAAAGTTATTCCATATGAGTCCCCAATACCTTCCTATATGCGGTATCTACCCGCCGTTCCAAGTAAATTTGTATGTGCTAAACTCTAAACCTTCAAATGAAATTCTGTTTTGTATGCTTGAATAGCTCATGTATCAACTAGGGCTGTCTGTATCTTCCATGCTAGGCGGGTTATTCTCAAGAGGAGTGGACTCCGCTCCTCATTCACGAGAAAATGGCTGGTCACCGGGATGCCCAGTCCCATGCTCTAAGCAAATCAAATCAAAATAATTGCAAACAAAACTCCCCCAGGACTGTTGTTAGTTGGAGGCACCCGTTGTTTCGGACAAGCCATGGATTGATGTTTGTTGGTGGAGGGGAGTATAAAAAACTTTACCATTCTGTTTGGGAACCGCCTATAATGTGTGTAGCATGGAAGACATCGAGATCTCTCGGTTGTTATGTTGACAATGACAGCATGCCACTCAAAATATTATTTATCTCTATTTCAAAAATCGAGCTCTGGCACCTCTACAAATCCCTGCTTCCCTCTGCGAAGGGCCTATCTATTTACTTTTATGTTGAGTCATCATCCTCTTATTAAAAAGCACCAGTTGGAGAGCACCGCTGTCATTTGCATCCATTACTATTAATTTATATTGAGTATGACTATGACTGGATCTCTTTTACCATGAATTACAATGTTTAGTCAGTCTTTGATCTTCAGAGGTGCTCCGCATTTATGTTTTGCGGTCTCAGAAAGGGCCAGCGAGATACCATCTTGTTATATCATATTATGATTGTTTTGAGAAAGTGTTGTCATCCGAGATTTATTATTATTGCTCGCTAGTTGATTATGCCATTGATATGAGTAAACTTGAGACCTAAGTGTTATTGTGAATATGGTTAGTTCATAATCTTTGCTGAAAACTTGAATGCTGGCTTTACATATTTACAACAACAAGAGCAAACAGAGTTTGTAAAAGTTTTTCTTTATCACTTTCAGTTTGTCAACTGAATTGCTTGAGGACAAGCAAAGGTTTAAGCTTGGGGGAGTTGATACGTCTCCATCGTATCTACTTTTCCAAACACTTTTGCCCTTGTTTTGGACTCTAACTTGCATGATTTGAATGGAACTAACCCGGACTGATACTATTTTTAGCAGAATTGCCATGGTGTTACCTTTGTGCAGAAATAAAAGTTCTCAGAATGTCCTGAAACTTCACGGAGAATATTTTTGGAATTAATAAAAAATACTGGCAAAAGAATCAAGGCCAGGGGGCCCACACCCTGTCCACAAGGGTGGGGGCGCGCCCCCTGCCTCGTGGGCCCCCTGGTGCTCCACCGACCTCAACTCCAACTCCATATATTCACGTCCGGGGAGAAAAAAATAGAGAGAAGGATTCATCGCGTTTTATGATATGGAGCCATCGCCAAGCCCTAAACTCTCTCGGGAGGGCTGATCTGGAGTCCGTTCGGGGCTTCCGAGAGGGGAATCCGTCACCGTCGTCATCATCAACCATCCTCCATCACCAATTTCATGATGCTCACCGCCGTGCGTGAGTAATTCCATTGTAGGCTTGCTGGACGGTGATGGGTTGGATGAGATTTATCATGTAATCGAGTTAGTTTTGTTAGGGTTTGATCCCTAGTATCCACTATGTTCTGAGATTGATGTTGCTATGACTTTGCTATGCTTAATGCTTGTCACTAGGGCCCGAGTGCCATGATTTCAGATCTGAACCTATTATGTTTTCATGAATATATGCGAGTTCTTGATCCTATCTTGCAAGTCATTAGTCACCTACTATGTGTTATGATCCGGCACCCCGAAGTGACAATAATCGGGACCACTCCCGGTGATGATCATAGTTGAGGAGTTCATGTATTCACTATGTGTTAAGGCTTTGGTCCGTTACTCTATTAAAAGGAGGCCTTAATATCCCTTAGTTTCCAATAGGACCCCGCTGCCACGGGAGGGTAGGACAAAAGATGGCATGCAAGTTCTTTTCCATAAGCACGTATGACTATATTCGGAATACATGCCTACATTACATTGATGAATTGGAGCTAGTTATGTGTCACCCTATGTTATAACTGTTGCATGCATGATCGCATCCGACATAATTATCCCTCACTGATCCAATGCCTACGAGCTTTTCACATATTGATCTCTGCTTAGTTACTTTTCCGTTGCCACTGTTACAATCACTACAAAGCTGCTACTGTTACTTTTGCCACCGTTACCGTTACTTCCATACTACTTTGCTACTAAATACTATGCTGCAGATATTAAGTTGTCCAAGTGTGGTTGAATTGACAACTCAACTGCTAATACTTGAGAAAATTCTTTGGCTCCCCTTGTGTCGAATCAATAAATTTGGGTTGAATACTCTACCCTCGAAAACTGTTGTGATCCCCTAGACTTGTGGGTTATCACCGTGTCCAAGTGTCCTCCGGCGGAGCCCGATCCCCTCGCCTCGCTCGCCTATAAATGCATCCCTCCCCAGCCCTCTCGAGCATCACCAACTCACCTCACACACTCCACAAAGCAGTAGGAAGCCGCAGCCCGGCCGGGCAGGCCTCGGGCCGCCGTCCCCGAGCTCGAGCTCGTCGGCGATCCCTGCGGTTCGCCCCACTGTTCCAGCCCCTCCCAAGCTCGGGCCACTCTTCCAGAGCCTTCGTAGTGCTTCACTGGTGCCGTCCGACCCGGTTGGAGCCACTGGTGCAGCCTCTCGTCGTCGTCGTCCCCAACTCCGGCGACCTCTGCTCTCTGCCGCCGCTGGAGAGGCTTGTTCCGACGCCGTCCGACCACCCCTAGCTATTCTACGGGTATGGTCAGGTGCGCCTCGATCTCCTCTCGCGTTCTATCCCTCTGGATCTGGCCAAGGAGCCCTCCTCTCGCCAACGTGTGCTCCGGCGGAGCCTCACCGTGCTCTGTTTCCCCCTCTCTCCCCCTCACACCTGACCAGCGGGGCCCGCTGTCAGCCAGTCAGGCAGCGCCCAAAGTGGTATAAGTGGTGGCGCCCCGCAGGTTTACGTCTTCGACGTCACCCCCCAGTTTCTGTTTTTATTTAAATTCAATTCAAATTTATCCAGAGAACTTCAAACAGCCACAACTCTTAAACCATAAGTCCAAATGAAGTGATTCTTTTTGCATTGTGTTCTTAACGAAAAGATCTAGCAGCTCACCAAAAATGAGATTTTTCTCTGCTCTCTAGATTTTCTGGTGAATTTCAGAGTGTTTCTTGATGTTTTCTTTCTATGTTTTTAATTGTTTTTCAGAAGGTGAAGCTTGTCTTGAGGATCACTAGGAGGAGTGTGAACCTTATCTGCACTAAGGCAAGCCACAACAACATTTTCATGGTGCCATTGCAATATTTGTGATTTTCCAACTTGAATAAATGATTTAGTCCATGCATTTAATGTTGGGGAACGTAGCAGAAATTCAAAATTTTCTACGCATCACCAAGATCAATCTATGGAGTAATCTAGCAACGAGGGGAAGGGGAGTGCATCTACATACCCTTGTAGCTCGCGAGCGGAAGCGTTCAAGAGAACGGGGTTGATGGAGTCGTACTCGTCGTGATCCAAATCACCGATGATCCTAGCGCCGAACGGACGGCACCTCCGCGTTCAACACACGTACGGAGCAGCGACGTCTCCTCCTTGATCCAGCAAGGGGGAGGAGAGGTTGATGGAGATCTAGCAGCACGACGGCGTGGTGGTGGAAGTAGCGGGGATCCTGGTAGGGCTTCGCCAAGCACTAACGGGAGCGAGAGGTGTCACGGGAGGGAGAGGGAGGCGCCAGGGGCTTGGATTGCTGCTGCCCTCCATCCCCCCACTATATATAGGGCCAAGGGAGAGGGGGGCGCAGCCTTGGCCCTTCCTCCAAGGAAGGGTGCGGCCAGGGAGGAGTCCTTCCTCCCCAAGGCACCTCGGAGGTGCCTTCCCCCTTTAGGACTCTCCGTTTATCTTATCTCTTGGCGCATGGGCCTCTTGGGGCTGGTGTCCTTGGCCCATATAGGCCAAGGCGCACCCCCTACAGCCCATGTGGCCCCCCGGGGCTGGTGGACCCCCTTGGTGGACCCCCGGACCCCTTTCGGCACTCCCGGTACAATACCGATAAAGTGCGAAACTTTTCCGGCGACCAAAACAAGACTTCCCATATATAAATCTTTACCTCCAGACCATTCCGGAACTCCTCGTGACATCCGGGATCTCATCCGGGACTTCGAACAACTTTCGGGTTACCGCATACTAATATCTCTACAACCCTAGCGTCACCGAACCTTAAGTGTGTAGACCCTACGGGTTCGGGAGACACGCAGACATGACCGAGACGACTCTCCGGTCAATAACCAACAGCGGGATCTGGATACCCATGTTGGCTCCCACATGCTCCTCGATGATCTCATCGGATGAACCACGATGTTGAGGATTCAATCAATCCCGTATACAATTCCCTTTGTCTACCGGTATGTTACTTGCCCGAGATTCGATCGTCGGTATCCCGATACCTTGTTCAATCTCGTTACCGGCAAGTCTCTTTACTCGTTCCGTAACTCACATCATCCCGTGATCAACTCCTTGGTCACATTGTGCACATTATGATGATGTCCTACCGAGTGGGCCCAGAGGTACCTCTCCGTTTACACGGAGTGACAAATCCCAGTCTCGATTCGTGCCAACCCAACAGACACTTTCGGAGATACCTGTAGTGTACCTTTATAGCCACCCAGTTACGTTGTGACGTTTGGTACACCCAAAGCATTCCTACGGTATCCGGGAGTTGCACAATCTCATGGTCTAAGGAAATGATACTTGACATTAGAAAAGCTCTGAGCAAACGAACTACACGATCTTGTGCTAGGCTTAGGATTGGGTCTTGTCCATCACATCATTCTCCTAATGATGTGATCCCGTTATCAACGACATCCAATGTCCATGGTCAGGAAACCGTAACCATCTATTGATCAACGAGCTAGTCAACTAGAGGCTTACTAGGGACATGGTGTTGTCTATGTATCCACACATGTATCTAAGTTTCCTATCAATACAATTCTAGCATGGATAATAAACGATTATCATGAACAAGGAAATATAATAATAACCAATTTATTATTGCCTCTAGGGCATATTTCCAACATTTAAATCACTTAAATAAATATATATATATATTATGTTGAATGCTTTGTTAGTTTGATATGTTTAGTTTACAGTAGTTTGTAGCTAACCAAGTTAGTTTAAGTCAGTAGAAGTAATGTTTGGTTATGAAGAATAAAATGACTATGAAAAAGATTTAGTTTGGTTAATATTTTCTTAATTGAGAAAATGATTTATATTAAGTTAATATCATGGTTTAGTTTGCTGAAATAATAATAACCAGAGAAGTGATATGAGTTGTTGATGATTATGATTAGTACTTGATGAGGTTGACCCATTTATTTTCGATGGTATGTGATGCATGTGGTAAGGTTGCATTTTCATGGCATATCATGACACCGGTTATTTTTACTTTAAGTTGAACCTGATAATAAGTCAACTTGAACATATCGTTGATCGAGTCATGGTGCCACTAAATCGAGTTTTTCCCCATGCAACCACATTTGCCTTTATGGGATGGCCTTTATTCGGTCCGTTGTCATGCCTCTGGTCGGTGCCTCCAATGAGGGAAGGTTATGGGCGTGCGACCCTGGCCCGGTAAGCAGACATAACCTTGTGTGCTCGTTGTTGTTATGGTACCTTGTCCCCGTTTGGGACCGTTTATGTTTTGGCACGACGGTGGCCGTTGGTGTCTTTGGTAGACACGGGGCCACCCAGGACTTAGCCCAGTGGGGAGTGAGTCGGAGTGGCCGGGAGAGTGTCATGGCAATGGAGGGTTTTCGTCGGAATGTCGTTGGTCCACCCGAATGGGAGTGCGAGGACATGGATTCTGTGGTGTGGGTACAGTGCGCTATCTCTGCAGAGTGTATTTAATCTATCGATAGCCGAGTCCACAGTTACAGACACAACTCGGAAGTAGGTCCCACCATGGGTCAAAGTTTAAATAATCATGCACTAAAGTTAATAACCTGGCACTGTTGGAAAGAGAATGGTTGAGAAACCATATTGATGATGGAGACCAAGTTGTTGGTTTGTTTGTGATCCGAGAAAGATCACCGTTTGGTTACGAGGTAATCCATTTGACGACCAAGTTGTTGGTCCGTTTGTGATCCGAGAAAGATCACCATTTAGTTACGAGGTAACCCGTTTGGTAAGCAAGTCCGAGAGACTTGAGGCATAGATCTTATTCACTGCATCCCTAGTGTGATTATGCATTGATGACAATTTGCTTAATATCATGATATTGTTTGTCATTATGTTGATGCTTGTTGTGAGCTTGCAAGTACATTCAATGTACTGACCTGGCGTGTCATGCCAGATTTCAGGAAAGTCTCATGGGAACGGAGTGCTGTCCGTGTCTAGATCGTGTCCACATCGGTGTCCCTGTGCTATGGAGTCCCGCTTCGTCGTCGTTCCGCTGCCGCACAGTTGTTGTGATCGAGGCCCCTTTATGTTCACTTAATAATGTACATATTGTTCAGCCGCACCGTGTGTGCCGCTTGGCCTCGCAACTTGTTGTAATATGAACTATGTTCCGCTAGTATCAATAAAGCGGTTGCTTTCTGTACCAAGATGTTGTACATGGTCTCTGGGCTGGCAATGCAAGGTAAACCGGTTGCTCTGAGCCAGGGTGCCACAAAGAAGAAGCCCGATGCCGTAGCCCACCCATCCACCTCGAAGGCCCTGCCGCACGCGACCACCGACGCCGTGCGGGCTACGGGGACGCATGGGGGACATGGTCGGCGCAGGCGGAGTCATCACCACCTCCCCTGCTGAGGGAGTCCTGGACTAAGGGGTCCTCGGACGTCCGGCCTGTTAGCCATGGGCCGGACTGATGGGCTGTGAAGATACGAAGACCGAAGACTGCACCCGTGTCCGGATGGGACTCTCCTTGGCGTGGAAGGCAAGCTTGGCGACCAAATATGTAGATTCTTTTCCTTTGTAACCGACCGTGTGTAACCCTAGATCCTCCCGGTGTCTATATAAACCAGAGGACTTAGCCCGGAAAGCACACATATTCATTACCATAGTCATACAGGCTAGACTTCTAGGGTTTAGCCATTACGATCTCATGGTAGATCAACTCTTGTAATACTCATATCCATCAAGATCAATCAAGCAGGAAGTAGGGTATTACCTCCATAGAGAGGGCCCGAACCTGGGTAAACATCGTGTCCCCTGTCTCCTGTTACCATCGACCTTAGATGCACAGTTCGGGACCCCCTACCCGAGAGCCACCGGTTTTGACACCGACATTGGTGCTTTCATTGAGAGTTCCATTGTGCCGTCCCCAAAAGGTTCGATGCCCCCTTCAATCGTTAACAATGCCGCTATCCAAGGAGGAACCTTCCTCCCTGGACAGATCTTCGTGTTCGGCGGCTTGTACTGCGGGCCAACTCGTTTGGCCACCTCGAGCAGATCGATAGCTACGCCCCTGGCCATCAAGTCAGATTTGGGAGCTTGAATTATGTTGCGGACATCCGTGGAGATTTGATCTTCGCCGGATTCGAGACTGCGGCGACCGCTCCTGGTCACCTTGACGGACACGACTTAAATCTGTCGTCAGACCGCATCCAGGAGATAGCTCATGTAACCCCTCTGGCTTTAGATCCAGAACACACTGCGGCATCCCAGGATCGGAGGCTCGACCCCACCACGGAGGCCACAAACTCCCCGGCGCTGGAGCCACACATGAACTTAACCTCACACAATACTCGCGTCACAAGAGCTCCGGACTCTTCTCCGGGTATAAGTTCCGAACCGCGTGAGTCCGCGGATGCCGAACTTGATTGCTTGTCGATTTTTGAGTTTAGTGCCGCAGACATCTTCCAGCACTCGCCCTTGGGCGATCTGCTGAACTCGTTAAAAAAACTTGTCCTTGGCGGAGGACTCACAGCCGAATTATGTCCGGTTCGAACTAGAGGTTGATGATGAAGGAGAATTTCGCTTCCCACCCACCACCCATTTCGTAGCCACTGTCGAAGATTTAACCGACGCGCTTGACTATGACTCCGGAGACATCGACGGTATGGACGACGATGCCGGAGACGAGGAGGCCCAAAACCCGCCGTTCACCGGACGATGGACGACCACTTCCTCATACGACGTCTACATGGTAGATACGCCGAAAAATAATAGTGGCGAGGACAAGGAAAACCCCACAAAGGAGGACCCTCCTAAAACACAACCAAAGCGCCGGCGTCAGCTGCCGCTCTAAATCCCGTCGTATCCGGGACAACAACACCGGCACATGAGACGATAGCACTCCGGATGGTACCGAAGACACAGAAGAACCCGATGAACAAACTGCCGAACAAGACCATCGGGAAGACGGGCAAGTCAGACCTGATGAACAGGCAATGGAAGAAGACTCGGAGGATGGTAGTTACCATCCGCCCTCCGAGGAGGAGGCAAGCCTCGGCAACAACGACTTCATCGTGCCTGAGGAGCCTCTGGAGCAGGAGTGCTTTAAGCGCCAGCTAATAGGCACTGCGAGGAGCCTGAAAAAGAAGCAGCAGCAGCTTCAAGCTGATCAAGACTTGCTGAATGACAGATGGACCTATGTCTTGGCAGCAGAGGAATACGGCCTTAAACGCCCAGCCAAAAGTTACCTGAAGCGCAAATTGCTACCTCAGTTCGATGATGAGACGCCAGAGCCCGCACCACATCACGCAATGCGGACGATCGGCCACCGCGCGGCCGGGATAAAACGGCAACCCGAGCCGAAAAACAGACTGTTCCACCTCGCCGCAAAGGCAAGGATAAGACAACTCGGGGCTATACATATGACCTTCGGCAAGACTTCGACAGTAGAGCAGGACATACAAGATCGATCTACGGATCGCGAGGACGTGCTTTGACACGCGACGACGGCTACCTATTCGGACATGGCAAACCTAGTCACGCCAGGGCCGATAACCATAGACGGACTCCATCGGAGCTACGTCACGACGCGGCTCGATATAGAGGCGCCGCACACCCTCTGTGCTTCACTGATGAAGTAATGGACCATGAGTTCCCCGAAGGGTTCAAACCTGTCAATATTGAATCATACGACAGAACAACCGATCCCGCGGTATGGATCGAGGATTTTATTCTCCACATTCACATGGCCCGCGGAGATGACCTCCATGCTATCAAATACCTCCCACTAAAGCTCAAAGGGCCAGCTCGGCACTGGTTAAACAGCCTGCCTGAAAATTCCATCGGCAGCTGGGAGGACTTGGAGGAAGCCTTTCTTGACAACTTCCAAGGAACATATGTCCGGCCACCAGATGCCGATGACTTAAGTCACATAGTCCAATAGCCTGGAGAGTCAGCAGGAAATTCTGGACTAGATTCCTAACTAAAAAGAACCAGATCGTTGACTGTCCGGACACCGAAGCCCTAGCGGCCTTTAAACACAGCATCCGTGACAAGTGGCTTGCCCGCCACCTCGGCCAAGAAAGGCCAAAATCCATGGCAGCCCTCACGACACTCATGACCTGCTTTTGCGCGGGTGAGGATAGTTGGCTGGCTCGTAGCAAAAACACAGCCAGCGAGGCAGGCCCCTCTGAGGTCAGGAACAGCAACGGCAAGCTCCGATGCAGCAGGCACAAACGCCGAAGCAATGGCGACAACACCGATGACACTACCGTCAACGCCGGATTCAGCGGCTCCAAGTCCGGTCAGCGGAAAAAGCCATATATAAGGAACAATCAGGGACCATCCGGCTTGGACCGCATACTCGACCGTCCGTGCCAAATCCATGGCACCCCAGAGAAGCCAGCCAACCATACCAACAGAGATTGCTGGGTTTTTAAGCAAGCTGGCAAGTTAAATGCCGAGACCAAGGAAAAAGGATCGCGGAGCGAGGACGATGACGAGGAACCCCGGCAGACAAACACAGGGGGACAGAAGAAGTTTCCCCCTCAGGTCAAAACGGTGAACATGATATATGCTACACACATCCCCAAAAGGGAGCGCAAGCGCGCACTAAGGGACATTTATGCGATAGAGCCAGTCGCACCAAAATTCAACCCATGGTCATCGTGCCCGATCACTTTTGATCGTCGGGATCATCCGACCACTATCCGGCATGGCGGATCAGCCGCACTAGTCCTGGACCCAATCATTGATGGATTCCACCTAACGCGAGTCCTCATGGACGGTGGCAGCAGCCTCAATCTGCTCTATCATGATACAGTGCGTAAAATGGGCATTAACCCATCACGGATCAAACCCACAAAGACTACCTTTAAAGGAGTCATACCAGGTGTAGAGGCCCGCTGTACAGGCTCAATCACATTAGAGGTAGTCTTTGGATCTCCGGACAACTTCTGAAGCGAGGAATTAATCTTCGATATCGTCCCCTTTCGCAGTGGCTATCATGCACTGCTTGGACGAACCGCATTTTCTCGATTCAATACGGTACCTCACTATGCTTATCTTAAGCTCAAGATGCCCGGTCCACGCGTCGTTATAACGGTCAACGGAAACACGGAACGCTCCCTCCGTACAGAGGAGCACACCGCCGCCCTAGCAGCAGAAGTACAGAGCGGCCTTTTCAAGCAGAACCGTAATTCGGCTGCCGAGCCCCTGGACACCGTTAAAAGAGTCCGAACTATGCTGCAACAGGACATCTCGGCTCGTCAAGAGCTCGATTTGCAATTCAGCCTCCGTCCCAGCCCTGATCAAGTAGTGGCATTCGTACCACGCATACATAATTACGTACTCGAAATTCCATGGGCATCGACGGAGGCATAGACAGTTTGTGATCCATAGTTCGGCTTGACCGATCCCGTACACACGTATACTTCCACTATTTCCTTTTTCCTTTTTCAGATTTTCTTTTACATAAGCCTTCTTCGACGGCCGGACTATTGGCCCTGTCAAAGGATGAAACACACCAAGGAAGCAAGGAGCTTTGGCGTACAAGGGAACCCCCAGGTGGTCTCTGCTAACGATTGCTATACCTGTTTTACATACCCACACGCAGCTCGCTCTCGGTCATGGCATGTTAAATAGCCTTACTTGCTTATCGCATTTCTTGTACAAGTACGCCTCGACGTATTAATCACATTACAATGGTAAATAAATGGTAGCATCAGCTTATTACTTGATTTTCTCCTTGCCTTTGTATTTATTACTCATTGAACCCGTACACTCTGGTACGTATCACTTCGCCAGGGGCTTCATCACGCCCTGCAGTACGGCAATAAAGTCCGAACACTTTTTATAGTACGGTTTGGCACCCCGAACTTATAGCATTATATGCATCGGCTCCGAATCATGTCTTTGGTCAATAGTTGGGTTGCCCGGCTCCTGTGCTTACTACCTTACGTTCCGCTATATCGGCTAGGGTAGTAAAGGGAGAACTACTGCAATTGTGTCCCGGTTCCTCCGGACGAGCACCTCAGTAGAGGAAGCCAAAAACTGACTGTCATGATGCAGCGAGAGCTGGTCAGCTGTTCGAGAGGTTTCAAATCCTTAGAGATTTTTTCCGCTTTATGCGAGGAATCGGTTTTTATCCGATCAGGCGTGTATAGCGCCCCTAGCTCAGTCTTCCAAATACCAGGGGCTTCGCCAAAGATTCTTATTGTCAAACCCCTATGGCTACGTGAGGGCGATAAAAGCCATATAGTCCGATTGCCTTGTTCGTTGCGCTAAACACCTCCTTTAAGGACCAGAATGTGGAGTAAAGAGTGTTTAGATTTATCCCGAACACCCCCGTAGTATCTACGTGGGGGCAGAAGCCGACGACTGGTTAACCCTCAGATTACATAAACGGCCGCACAGGAGGTAAATTTTAAGAGTCACAAGCATTATATTACATAACGACCTTGTTTCATGGTTACAAGACAGGATAACATGAATGTTTTCATGGGAATATAACATCCTTCGCACATTGCTCCGCCACAAGGCGGGATCCCTCCAGGACACCATCAAAATATAGCTCGGGTCGGCGGTGCTCCTTGCCCTCAGGCGGCCCTTTGGTCATTAACTTCTTGGCATCCATCTTCACCCAGTGCATCTTGACGCGGGCGAAGGCCATCCGTGCACCTTCAAGGCAGACCGACCGCTTTATGACTTCAAGCCGCGGGCATGCACTAACAAGCCGCTTCACAAGTCTGAAGTAGCTGCTGGGCATAGGCTCGGCAGGCCATAGACGGACTATTAGGTCCTTCATGGCTAGCTCGGCCGCCTTGTGCAGCTCGACCAGCTGTTTCAGCTGGTCGCTGAAGGGCACCGGATGGTCTGGTCCGAGGTATTGAGACCATAACAGTTTCTCCGAAGAACTCCCTTCTTCGGCTCGATAGAACTCGGCAGCATCTGATATGCTGCACGGCAAATCCGTAAACGCCCCTGGAGAGCTCCAAATTCGGGTAAGTAAAAGGAACGCTTCCTTCACAGACTTGCTTTGCATAATGAAAGCCTTACCCGCCGCGATCTTCTTGGCCGCCTGGATTTTCTGGAGGGCGCTCTGGGCTTTGGCTCGGGCATCTCGTGCGCTCTGGCGGGCCTTCGCAAGTTCGGACGCTTGCGTCTTAGAATCGCGCTCTAATGACTCGTACTTCTTGACAGCATCCTGGAGCTCTTGCTGGACCTCGCCGACCCGGGCCTCGTGCTTCTCGCGTGCGGCGTGCTCCTTGGCCGCTTTGTCCTTGGCCTCGGCTAACGCCTTCTTGAGGGCCGCCACCTCGGTCATGGCCCCTACCAAAGTTCATGACGCTTTAGTCCGCACGAAACATTCATTCTTCCTAAAATATACGCGTAGGTTATTGCATACCTTGGCTGTCCCCCAGCTGCTTCTTTACGAGGCCGAGCTCTTCGTTGGCTCGCTCAAGGCTCTGCTTTAGGCCGGAGACCTCCGCAGTATGAGCGGCAGCAGCCAGCAGCGACGCCTGCTTATTCACATAGACATCTTATGTTAGACTCCTGCAAAAATTGTTTTGATCCTCTGTTCGGCTTTTTCTTTCCGAACATCGAACAGAGCATCAGGGGCTACTGTCTACACCGTGACATTCTTTCTACTATTATTACCTCAAAGCCTGTTAAAAGGCTAGTGCAGGCCTCGGTCAGTCCGCTTTTGGCGGACTGAACCTTTTCGATCACCGTACCCATAAGGGCACGGTGTTCATCCACAATGGAGGCGCCTCGCAGCGCTTCCAGCAGATTATCCGGTGCCTCTGGTTGGACAGAGGTCACCGGCGGAATAGGCACACCTCCTCCTTTCGGGGAAGGTCGTTCGCTGAACTCCGGAGCCGTGTAGGTCTCCAGAATGGTATCCGGCTGAGGGCCGAATGGAACTTGGCCCTCATCAACAGTCCCCATGGGGGCTTTTCCCCCCATGTGTCCGGCGGCCGAGGAGTCATCCTGGGGCACCACCCTGACGATCTCCGAAACCTCCCCTCGGTCTGGGAAGGTCCTTTGGGACACCACCTCGTCATCACCCTTGGGCGAGACAGAGTGAGCGGGCGGCGGGGACATGCTAGCCATCTCCTTTGAGTCTAGCGAACCCTCTGTTGAGGATCGCGGGGAGCTATCGCGGGCTGGACTGCAATGGCACAATTTAAACTTATTAATATTACAAAGCGGAAAGGCCAGGCATCTGATGTGCATAAGATTTGGGGTACTTACGAGGCGGCCCGAGGCTTGGTCTAGGGCATTCGCTCCGGACTGCTATCGACATCCCACGCGGAGTTATCCGCTGGGGAGCCCTTCCTCCTCTTGGGCGCCTTCGCCTCCAGACTGGTGGCGGTCCCCCTTTTCTTCCTTTCCCCCTCAGGGGGGAGCCGCTTTCTTCTTCCTCCTCGCTGTCGTCTTTGGCGGCCGAAGAGTCAGTCTCGTCTTCGGGTGACATGTCCGAAGCACCCTTTTGGCAAAGGCCACTCCTGGTCCCTTTGGTTGTCTTCTTGGCCTTCTTCTCTGGCACATCATAAGGTGCCGGAAACAACATCTTCGTCAGGAGTGGGGTCTCTTCATCTTCGGGTAGCGGAGCTGGACAATTAATCCGCCCTGCTATGTTGGTCCGGGCCTAAAAGAAATTGATAGGAAGGCTTAGGCTCTTTCCTCAAAATATGCCAGTAAAGGCAATACCTTGAAAACATGAAAGAGCTTACCGAATTAGCCTGGCGCTTTAAGCTAAGCCCATGATCCTCGGTCTTAGGCGGTGGTGTCTTGCCGGCCTTGAATAGCACTTTCCAGATGTCTTCGTGCGTCGTGCCGAAGAGCTCTAGCAGCGTCTGGTGCTTGGCCGGATCAAACTCCCACAAATAGCAGGTACGGCGTTGGCACAGAAGGATCCGGCGAATAAGCATAACCTGGATCACGTTCACAAGTTTGATCTTCTTAGTTATCATGTTCTAGACGCACGTCTGGAGCCCAGTCAGCTTGTTCGAAGAACCCTATGTTAGGCCCTTCTCTTGCCAGGAGGTGAGCCGCATCAGAACTCCGGATCGGAATTCGGGGGCCGCCGCCCAGTTGGTATCGCGCGGCTCGGTGATGTAGAACCACCCCGACCGCCACGCCTTCTCCGTCTCCACAAAGGAGCCTTCGAGCCAGGTGACATTGGGCATCTAGCCCACCATGGCACCTCCTCACTCTGCTTGTTGACCGCTCACCACCTTCGGCTTCACATTGAAGGTCTTCAGCCACAGGCCAAAGTGAGGTGGGACGCGGAGAAAGGCCTCACACAGGACTATAAATGTCGAGATGTTGAGGATAAAGTTTGGGGTTAGATCATGGAAGTCTAGCCCATAGTAAAACATCAGTCTGCGGACAAACGAGTGGAGAGGGAATCCCAGCCCGCGGACGAAATCCGCGAGGAACACCACCCTCTCATGAGGCTCGGGGGTAGGGATGATCTGCCCTTTGGCCGGGAGTCGGTGAACGATCTCCTTGGCCAGGTATCCGGCCTCTCGGAGTTCCTTGATATCTCTCTTCTTCACGGAGGAGGCCATCCACTTGCCTCCGGCTCCGGATCCGGACATGGTTGGAGCGCTTTCTCGGGCGGGGAAGGCTAGAGCTTGGGCGCTAGAGCTCAAGGATGGATGGGTAGAGGAAGTAGAAGGCGTAGGCGAATGAGGACGAATCCTTATCCCTTTATAAAGGCCGCGAATGTCAAGCACCTCCCCACTCGCCCTAAAACTCGCCTGTTCCCAAGGGCTGTGTAAATGGCACGGTTGGGTTACCCACACCCATATTGATGAGAATCCCGCAATAAGGGGACACGATCTCTGCTTCGACAAGACATGCCGATGGCAACCGCGTCTCGAAACATGGAACGACAGAACAAAATGGTCTGAAGTTATGACCGGGCAGGCATGATGTCACGTTGTAAAAAGTTGTCAGCGGATTGGACTCGTGAAATATTATATTCTCTCTGCGGTTGTGTGTGGTGTGTGTTACAGGTCCGGATACAATCATCACGTCTAGAGACTATCTTGGAGTTCGGAAAGAAGGGAACCCGCCTTGCAATGCCGAAGACAAATTTGCGCGCCGGACTCCTCGTCATTGAAGCCAGGTTCAGGGGCTACTGAGGGAGTCCTGGACTAAGGGGTCCTCGGACGTCCGGCCTGTTAGCCATGGGCCGGACTGATGGGCTGTGAAGATACGAAGACCGAAGACTGCACCCATGTCCGGATGGGACTCTCCTTGGCGTGGAAGGCAAGCTTGGCGACCAAATATGTAGATTCTTTTCCTTTGTAACCGACCGTGTGTAACCCTAGATCCTCCCGGTGTCTATATAAACCGGAGGACTTAGTCCGAAAAGCACACATATTCATTACCATAGTCATACAGGCTAGACTTCTAGGGTTTAGCCATTACGATCTCGTGGTAGATCAACTCTTGTAATACTCATATCCATCAAGATCAATCAAGCAGGAAGTAGGGTATTACCTCCATAGAGAGGGCCCTAACCTGGGTAAACATCGTGTCCCCTGTCTCCTGTTACCATCAACCTTAGACGCACAGTTCGGGACCCCCTACCCAAGATCCGCCGGTTTTGACACCGACACCTACGACCGAAACGGGAGCGGGAGGCACCAGAGAAGGACAGCACCAACAGCATCCTAGCAACCACGCTCCACGAGGTACGGGTGCAGAGATCATTCCTTCAGCACCTCTCCACCCGGCCGAAGGGCACAGCCGCATCGGCGGCACTCGCTCTGGGGCGAATCGCAACTCTCCGGCCGCTCCCGCTGCGGGTGCGACCGCATGCGCCACCCCCGGAATGAGTTGACCCAGCCAATGTGCCACCCCGGAACGAGTTGACCCAGCCAATGCGCCAAACGGAGCCGCTGATCCTCGAGCGCCTCCACCTCGTCACCACGCCATCCAGACGGCTCGCTCATGACGACGACAGCAAGGCGCGGCCACTACCGGCACCGTCAGGAGCCGGGCGACGTTACGATCTACATCATCATCCATGCCAAGCACCGCTTCGGAGGCCATGGCGCGGGCCCAGCTGCTGTTGAGATTTCCGCCGGCAACAGATCAGATGGATGAGTGGAGAGCCACCATTCAGAGCCTGATTGGTTTCGCCAAGGCGGGAGGATCGCAGCAAGCTGGCCCGCCACGGCCTCCCCAGGCGACGATAACGGCGCACGCTGCTAGCCGTGCGGAAGGAGCCACCCCCACGGTGCAATACCCTCCACGGCAGCCAGCGCGGGAGCCACATGACCAAGAGCTCGACCACGTCTCGATGGCATCGTCCGACCCTCGAGCGCATCAAGGCCAACGGCGAGTCCTAGAGGACAGGCAAAGGGAAGGCGCGCGTGTCACCATCGGGCGACGCCGCGACACCCACCACCAGTCCGATAGGCGTGATGGCCCCAACGTCGACGAGCCCGCGCTCGGCGAAGGTGGGTACCTGCCTTTCGAGTCTGGGTGCCCCGCCTTCACCCGAGAGTTGCGGCAAGTCCGTTGGCCATCCACTCGCATGTTCAAGCTAGAAATACCAGAGAAGTATGATGGGAGACTAAACCCGGCAGAGTTCTTGGGCATCTACACCATCGCTGTTCAAGCTATCGGGGGAAGAGACAAGAAGGTGTTCGCCAACTACTTCCCTTTGGCACTCAAGCCAAATGTGAGGTCTTGGCTGATGCACCTGCCAGAGAACTCCATTTCGACCTGGGCTTGTTGGGGAACGTAGCATGCAATTTCAAAAAATTTCCTACAATCACGCAAGATCTGTCTAGGAGATGCATAGCAACGAGAGGGGGAGAGAGTGTCCACGTACCCTCATAGACCGCAAGCGGAAGCGTTAGGTTAACGCGGCTGCTATAGTCGAACGTCTTCACGATCCAACCGATCTAGTACCGAACGTACGACACCTCCGAGTTCAGCACACGTTCAGCTCGATGACATTCCTCGAACTCTTGATCCAGCAAAGGGTCGAGGGAGAGTTTTGTCAGCACGACGGCGTGGTGACGGTGATGGTGATGTGATCCGCGCAGGGCTTCGCCTAAGCACTACGACGCAATGACCGGAGGAGTAAACTGTGGAGGGGGCACCGCACATGGCTAAGAGAATAACTGTTGTGTCTTGGGGTGCCCCTTTGCCCCCGTATATAAAGGAGGGGAGGAGGAGGCCGGCCACCAAGGGGCGTGCCAAGGAGGGGGCGGAGTCCTACTAGCACTCCACTCCTGGTAGGATTCGCCCCCCCCCCCCTTTTCCTTCTCATGGAGGGGAAAGAGGGAAGGGAGAGGGAAGAGGAGAAGGAAAGGGGGGCGCGCCCCCTCCCCTAGTCTAATTCGGACTCCCTATGGGAGGGGGGTGCGACCACCCCTTGTGGGCTGCCTCCCCTCTCCCTTATGGCCCATGTAGGCCCATTACTTTCCCCGAGGGGTTCCGGTAACCCCTCGGTACTCCGATAAATATCCGAAATGTCCCGAAACCATTCCATTATCCAAATACTACCGTCCAATATATCAATCTTTACCTATCGACTATTTCAAGACTCCTCGTCATGTCCGTGATCTCATCCGGGACTCCCAACAATCTTCGGTCACCAAAACACATAACTCATAATACAAATCGTCATCGAACGTTAAGCGTGCGGACCCTACGGGTTCGAGAACTATGTAGACATGACCGAGACACATCTCTAGTCAATAACCAATAGCGGAACCTGGATGCTCATATTGGTTCCTACATATTCTACGAAGATCTTTATCGGTCAAATCGCAATAACAACATACGTTATTCCCTTTGTCATCGGTATGTTACTTGCCCAAGATTCGATCGTCGGTATCATCATACCTAGTTCAATCTCGTTACCGGCAAGTCTCTTTACTCGTTCCGTAACGCATCATCCCGTAACTAACTCATTAGTCACATTGCTTGCTAGGCTTATAGTGATGTGCATTACCGAGAGGGCCCAGAGATACCTCTCTGATACATAGAGTGACAAATCCTAATTTGGATCTATGCCAACTCAACAAACACCTTCGGAGACACCTGTAGAGCATCTTTATAATCACCCAGTTACGTTGGGATGTTTGATAGCACACAAGGTGTTCCTCCGGTATTCGAGAGTTGCATAATCTCATAGTCAAAGGAATGTGTATAAGTCGGGAAGAAAGCAATAGCAATAAAACTTAACGATCATTATGCTAAGCTAACGGATGGGTCTTGTCCATCACATCATTCTTCTAATGATGTGATCCCGTTCATCAAATGACAACACATGTCTATGGTTAGGAAACTTAACCATCTTTGATTAATGAGCTAGTCAAGTAGAGGCATACTAGGGACACTTTGTTTTGTCCATGTATTCACACATGTATCAAGTTTCCGGTTTAATACAATTCTAGCATGAATAATAAACATTTATCATGATATAAGGAAATATAAATAACAACTTTATTATTGCCTCTAAGGCATATTTCCTTCAGTCTCCCACTTGCACTAGAGTCAATAATCTAGATTACATTGTAATGATTCTAACACCCATGGAGTCTTGGTGCTGATCATGTTTTGCTCATGGAAGAGTGAAAGAACATGTGGTGCCCCCATGTTTGGTTTTGGTAATTTATGCCAATCTCTATGGACTAATGGTTGCCTTGAGTTATATTTGAAGGTTTTGTCCATAGGCTTTTCTTGGAGTACATGTGTTGGTTTCAAGGAGAGTTTGTGTCGACCAAGGTGTTATTCAAGGAATTACCCAAAGATTGGTCTTGTGAGCGGTTGATCAAGACTAAGTCAAAGAGTGAATCAAGTTGATCAACACACAAAGCGTAGAAGATGTACCGAGAGGGATCAAGTGATCTCATGGTATGGTAAGCATTGTCAATTATGCTTTGTGTACTAACCCGTGGTCTTCGTGAGAGTTCTTTGTGGGGTTAGGTTGCGGTGTGCAAGTTCAAGTGATGCATCACGAAGAGATCAAGCGCTTGAAGCTTGCCGTCCATTGTGGTGACAATGGACTTGTGAAGATGTGCCGAAGAGTGGCTCACCCATAGTGGACTGTAGGGGAGCAATCATCTAGTCTTCATCGAGCCAATGCAATCAAGAAAGGTGGTCCAACTTGAGGGAGTCAAGATCATCATCATATAGCTCAAGTGGACTGTTGGGGAACATAGTAATTTCAAAAAAATTCCTACGCACACGCAAGATCATGGTGATGCATAGCAACGAGAGGGGAGAGTGTCGTCTACATACCCTCGTAGACCGTTAAGCGGAAGCGTTATGACAACGCGGTTGATGTAGTCGTACGTCTTCACCATTGACCGATCCTCAATACCGAACGTACGGCACCTCCGCGTTCAGCACACGTTCAGCTCGGTGACATCCCGCGAACTCAGGATCCAGTAGAGCTCGAGGGAGAGTTTCGTCAGCACGACGGCGTGGTGACGATGTTCATGAAGCTATCGTCGTAGGGCTTCGCCTAAGCACCGCTACGATATGACCGAGGTGGATTATGGTGGAGGGGGGCACCGCACACGGCTAAGAGATCAATGATCAATTGTTGTGTCTATGGGGTGCCCCCTGGCCACGTATATAAAGGATGAAGGGAGGAGGAGGCCGGCCCTCATAGGGCGCGCCCAAGTGTGGAGTCCTACTAGGACTCCCTAGTCCTAGTAGGATTCCACCTCCCACATGGAATAGGAAAAAGGGAAGGGAGAAGGAGAAGGAAGGAAGGGGGCGCCCCCCCTCCCTAGTCCAATTCGGACCAGTCCATGGGGAGGGGTGCGTCCACCCTTTGAGGCCTTTCTCTCCTTTCCCGTATGGCCCATTAAGGCCCAATACGAATTCCCGTAACTCTCCAGCACTCCGAAAAATACCCGAATCACTCGGAACCTTTCCGATGCCGAATAGAGTCGTCCAATATATCGTTCTTTACGTATCGACCATTTCGAGATTCCTCTTCATGTCCCCGATCTCATCCGGGACTCCGAACTACCTTCGGTACATCAAAACACATAAACTCATAATACAAATCGTCACCGAACCTTAAGCGTGCGGACCCTATGGGTTCAAGAACTATGTAGACATGACCGAGACACGTTTCCGGTCAATAACCAATAGCGGAACCTAGATGCTCATATTGGTTCCTACATATTCTACGTAGATCTTTATCGGTCAAACCGCATAACAACATACATTATTCCCTTTGTCATCGGTATGTTACTTGCCCGAGATTCGATCATCGGTATCTTAATACCTAGCTCAATCTCGTTACCGGCAAGTCTCTTTACTCGTTCCGTAGTGCATCATCCCATAACTAACTCATTAGTCACATTGCTTGCAAGGCTTATAGTGATGTGCATTACCGGGAGGGCCCAGAGATACCTCTCCGACAATCGGAGTGACAAATCCTATTCTTGATCTATGCCAACTCAACAAGTACCATCAGAGACACCTGTAGAGCACCTTTATAATCACCCAGTTACGTTGTGACGTTTGGTAGCACACAAAGTGTTCTTCCGGTAATCGGGAGTTGCATAATCTCATAGTCATAGGAACATGTATAAGTCATGAAGAAAGCAATAGCAGTAAACTAAAACGATCAAGTGCTAAGCTAACGGAATGGGTCAAGTCAATCACATCATTCTCCTAATGATGTGATCCCGTTTATCAAATGACAACTCATGTCTATGGTTAGGAAACTTAACCATCTTTGATCAACGAGCTAGTCAAGTAGAGGCATACTAGTGACACTCTGTTTGTCTATGTATTCACACATGTATTATGTTTCTAGTTAATACAATTCTAGCATGAATAATAAACATTTATCATGATATAAGGAAATATATATAACAACTTTATTATTGCCTCTTGGGCATATTTCCTTCAGTCTCCCACTTGCACTAGAGTCAATAATCTAGTTCACATCGCCATGTGATTTAACACCAATAGTTCACATCACCATGTGACCAACACTCAAAGGATTTACTAGAGTCAGTAATCTAGTTCACATCGCCATGTGATTTAACACCAATAGTTCACATCACCATGTGACCAACACTCAAAGGGTTTACTAGAGTCAGTAATCTAGTTCACATCGCCATGTGATTAACACCCAAAGAGTACTAAGGTGTGATCATGTTTTACTTGTGAGAGAAGTTTAGTCAACGGGTCTGCCAAATTCAGATCCGTATGTATTTTGCAAATTTCTATCTCTACAATGCTCTGCACGGAGCTACTTTAGCTAATTGCTCCCACTTTCAATATGTATCCAGATTGAGACTTAGGGTCATCTGGATCAGTGTCATAACTTGCATCGACGTAACCCTTTACAAAGAACCTTTTGTCACCTCCATAATCGAGAAACATATCCTTATTCCACTAAGGATAATTTTGACCGATGTTCAGTGATCTACTCCTAGATCACTATTGTACTCCCTTGCCAAACTCAGTGTAGGGTATACAATAGATCTGATACATAGCATGGCATACTTTATAGAACCTATGGCTGAGGCATAGGGAATGACTTTCATTCTCTTTCTATCTTCTGCCGTGGTCGGGTTTTGAGTCTTACTCAATTTCACACCTTGTAACATAGGCAAGAACTCTTTCTTTGACTGTTCCATTTTGAACTACTTCAAAACCTTGTCAAGGTATGTACTCATTGAAAAAAAACTTATCAAGCGTCTTGATCTATCTCTATAGATCTTGATGCTCAATATGTAAGCAGCTTCACCGAGGTCTTTCTTTAAAAAACTCCTTTCAAATACTCCTTTATGCTCTCCAGAAAATTCTACATTATTTCCGATCAACAATATGTCATTCACATATACTTATCAGAAATGTTGTACTGCTCCCACTCACTTTCTTGTAAATACAGGCTTCACCGCAAGTCTGTATAAAACTATATGCTTTGATCAACTCATCAAAGTGTATATTCCAACTCCGAGATGCTTGCACCAGTCCATAGATGGATCGCTGGAGCTTGCACATTTTGTTAGCACCTTTAGGATCGACAAAACCTTCTGGTTGCATCATATACAACTCTTCTTTAAGAAATCCATTAAGGAATGTAGTTTTGACATCCATTTGCCAGATTTCATAAAATGTGGCAATTTGCTAACATGATTCGGACAGACTTAAGCATCGCTACGAGTTAGAAAATCTCATCGTAGTCAACACCTTAAACTTTGTCAAAAACCTTTTTTCGACAAGTCTAGCTTTGTAGATAGTAACACAACTATCAGCGTCCATCTTCCTCTTGAAGATCCATTTATTTCTATGGCTTGTCGATCATCGGGCAAGTCAACCAAAGTCCACACCTTGTTCTCATACATGGATCCCATCTCAGATTTCAGAGCCTCAAGCCATTTGGCGGAATCTGGGCTCATCATCGCTTCCTCATAGTTCATAGGTTCGTCATAGTCAAGTAACATGACCTCCAGAACATGATTACCGTACCACTCTGGTGCGGATCTCACTCTCGTTGACCTACGAGGTTCGGTAGTAACTTGATCTGAAGTTACATGATCATCATCATTAGCTTCCTCACTAATTGGTGTAGGAGTCACATGAACAGATTTATGTGATGAACTACTTTCCAATAAGGGAGCAGGTACAGTTACCTCATCAAGTTCTACTTTCCTCCCACTCACTTCTTTCGAGAGAAACTCCTTCTCTAGAAAGGATCCATTCTTAGCAACGAATGTCTTGCCTTCGGATCTGTGATAGAAGGTGTACCCAACTGTCTCCTTTGGGTATCCTATGAAGACACATTTCTCCGATTTTGGGTTTGAGCTTATCAGGATGAAACTTTTTCACATAAGCATCGCAACCCTAAACTTTAAGAAATGACAACTTTGGTTTCTTGCCAAACCACAGTTCATATTGTGTCGTCTCAACGGATTTAGATGGTGCCCTATTTAACATGAATGCAGCTGTCTCTAATGCATAGCCCCAAAACGATAGTGGTAAATCGGTAAGAGACATCATAGATTGCACCATATCTTATAAAGTACGGTTACGATGTTCAAATACACCATTACGCTGTGGTGTTCCAGGTGGCGTGAGTTGCGAAACTATTCCGCATTGTTTCAAATGAAGACCAAACTCGTAACTCAAATATTCTCCTCCATGATCAGATCGTAGAAACTTTATTTTCTTGTTACAATGATTTTCCACTTCACTCTGAAATTCTTTGAACTTTTCAAATGTTTCAGACTTATGTTTCATTAAGTAGATATACCCATATCTGCTCAAATCATCTGTGAAGGTCGGAAAATAACGATACCCGCCGCGAGCCTCAACACTCATCGGATCGCATACATCAGTATGTATTATTTCCAGTAAGTCAGTTGCTCGCTCCATTGTTGTAGAGAACGGAGTCTTAGTCATCTTGCCCATAAGGCATGGTTCGCAAGCATCAAGTGATTCATAATCAAGTGATTCCAAAATCCCATCAACATGGAGTTTCTTCATGCGCTTTACACCAATATGATCTAAACGGCAGTGCCACAAATAAGTTGCACTATCATTATTAAATTTGCATCTTTTGGCTTCAATATTATGAATATGCGTATCACTACGATCGAGATCCAACAAACCATTTTCATTGGGTGTATGACCATAGAAAGTATTATTCATGTAAACAGAACAACAATTATTCTCTAACTTAAATGAATAACCGTATTGCAATAAACATGATCAAATCATATTCATGCTCAACACGAACACCAAATAACACTTATTTAGGTTCAACACTAATCCCGAAGGTATAGGGAGTGTGCGATGATCATATCAATCTTGGAACTACTTCCAACACACATCGTCACCTCGCCCTTAACTAGTTTCTGTTCATTCTGCAACTCCCGTTTCGAGTTACTACTCTTTAGCAACTGAACCAGTATCAAATGCCGAGGGGTTGCTATAAACACTAGTAAAGTACACATCAATAATATGTATATCCAATATACCTTTGTTCACTTTGCCATCCTTCTTATCCGCCAAATAGTTGGGGTAGTTCCGCTTCCAGTGACCAGTCCCTTTGCAGTAGAAGCACTTAGTCTCAGGCTTAGGTCCAGACTTGGGCTTCTTCACTTGAGCAGCAACTTACTTGCCGTTCTTCTTGAAGTTCCCCTTCTTCCCTTTGCCCTTTTTCTTGAAACTAGTGGTCTTGTCAACCATCAACACTTGATGCTTTTCTTGATTTCTACCTTCGTTGATTTCAGCATCACGAAGAGCTTGGGAATCGTTTCCGTTATCCCTTGCATATTATAGTTCATCACGAAGTTCTAGTAACTTGGTGATAGTGACTAGAGAACTCTGTCAATCACTATCTTATCTGGAAGATTAACTCCCTCTTGATTCAAGTGATTGTAGTACTCAGACATTCTGAGCACATGCTCACTAGCTGAGCTATTCTCCTCCATCTTGTAGGCAAAGTACTTGTCAAAGGTCTCATACCTTTCGACATGGACATGAGTCTGAAATACTAATTTCAACTCTTGGAACATCTCATATGCTTCGTGGCGTTTCAAAAACGTCTTTGAAGCCCCGATTCTAAGCCGTAAAGCATGGTGCACTAAACTATCAAGTAGTCATCATATCGAGCTTGCCAAACGTTCATAACGTCTGCATTTGCTCCTGCAACCGGTCTATCACCTAGCGGTGCATCAAGGACATAATTCTTATGTGCAGCAATGAGGATAATCCTCAGATCACGGATCCAATCCGCATCATTGCTACTAACATCTTTCAACTTAGTTTTCTCTAGGAACATATCAAAAATAAAACAGGGGAGCTAAAACGCGAGCTATTGATCTACAACATAGATATGCTAATACTACCAGGACTAAGTTCATGATAAATTAAAGTTCAATTAATCATATTACTTAAGAACTCCCACTTAGATAGACATCCCTCTAATCATCTAAGTGATCACGTGATCCATATCAACTAAACCATGTCCGATCATCACGTGAGATGGAGTAGTTTTCAATGGTGAACATCACTATGTTGATCATATCTTCTATATGATTCACGCTCGACCTTTCGGTCTCCGGTGTTCCGAGGCCATATCTGCATATGCTAGGCTCGTCAAGTTTAACCCGAGTATTCTGCGTGTGCAAAACTGGCTTGCACTCAATGTATAAGAACGTTGAGCTTATCACACCCGATCATCACGTGGTGTCTCGGCACGACGAACTTTGGCAACGGTGCATACTCAGGGAGAACACTTGTACTTTGAAATTTTTAGTGAGAGATCATCTTATAATGCTACCGTCGATCTAAGCAAAATAAGATGCATAAAAGATAAACATCACATGCAATCAATATAAGTGATATGATATGGCCATCATCATCTTGTGCCTTTGATCTCCATCTCCAAAGCACCATCATTATCACCATCGTCATCGGCGCGACACCTTGATCTCCATCGTAGCATCGCTGTCGTCTCGCCAACTATTTCTTCTACGACTATCGCTACCGTTTAGTGATAAAGTAAAGCAATTACAGGGCTATTGCATTGCATACAATAAAGCGACAACCATATGGCTCCTGCCAGTTGCCGATAACTCTGTTACAAAACATGATCATCTCATACAATAAAATATAGCATCATGTCTTGACCATATCACATCACAACATGCCCTGCAAAAACAAGTTAGACGTTCTCTACTTTGTTGTTGCAAGTTTTACGAGGCTGCTACGGGTTGAGCAAGAACCGTCCTTACCTACGCATCAAAACCACAATGATATTTCGTCAAGTTAGTGTTGTTTTAACCTTCACAAGGACCGGGCATAGCCACACTCGGTTCAACTAAAGTTGGAGAAACTGACACCTGCCAGCCACCTGTGTGCAAAGCACGTCGGTAGAACCAGTCTCGCGTAAACGTACGTGTAATGTCGGTCCGGGCCGCTTCATCCAACAATACCGCCGAACCAAAGTATGACATGCTGGTAAGCAGTATGACTTGTATCGCCCACAACTCACTTGTGTTCTACTCGTGCATATAACATCTACGCATAAACCTGGCTCGGATGCCACTGTTGGGGAACGTAGTAATTTCAAAAAAATTCCTACGCACACGCAAGATCATGGTGATGCATAGCAACGATAGGGGTGAGTGTCGTCTACATACCCTCGTAGACCGTTAAGCGAAAGCGTTATGACAACGCGGTTGATGTAGTCGTACGTCTTCACGATCGACTGATCCTCAGTACCGAACATACAGCACCTCCGCGTTCAGCACACGTTCAGCTTGGTGACGTCCCGCGAACTCATGATCCAGTAGAGCTCCAGGGAGAGTTACGTCAGCACGACGGCGTGGTGACGATGTTGATGAAGCTACCGCCGCAGGGCTTCGCCTAAGCTCTGCTACGATATGACCGAGGTGGATTATGGTGGAGGGGGGCACCGCACACGGCTAAGAGATCAATGATCAATTGTTGTGTCTATGGGGAGCCCCCTCGCCATGTATATAAAGGATGGAGGGAGGAGGAGGCCGACCCTCATAGGGCGCGCCCAAGTGTGGAGTCCTACTAGGACTCCCTAGTCCTAGTAGGATTCCACCTCCCACATGGAATAGGAAAAAGGGAAGGGAGAAGGAGAAGGAAGGAAGGGGGCGCCCCCCTCCCTAGTCCAATTCGGACCAGTCCATGGGGAGGGGTGTTGGGGAACGTAGTAATTTCAAAAAAAATCCTACGCACACACAGGATCATGGTGATGCATAGCAACGAGAGGGGAGAGTGTTGTCCACGTACCCTCGTAGACCGAAAGCGGAAGCGTTAGCACAACGCGGTTGATGTAGTCGTACGTCTTCATGATCCGACCGATCCAACTACCGAACGTACGGCACCTCCGAGTTCAGCACACGTTCATCTCGATGACGTCCCGCAAACTCCGATCCAGCAGAGATTCATGGGAGAGTTCCGTCAACACAACGGCGTGGTGACGGTGATGATGATGCTACCGACGCAGGGCTTCGCCTAAGCACCGCTACGATATGATCGAGGTGGAATATGGTGGAGGGGGCACCGCACACGGCTAAGAGATCAAGAGATCAATTGTTGTGTCTAGAGGTGCCCCTGCCCCCGTATATAAAGGAGCAAGGGGGGAGAGGCGGCCGGCCAGGGAGGGCGCGCCAAGGGGGGAGTCCTACTCCCACCGGGAGTAGGACTCCTCCTTTCCTAGTAGGAGTAGGAGAAGGGGGAAGGAGGAGGTGGAGAGAAGGAAGGACAGGGGGGCCGCCGCCCCCTTCCCTTGTCCAATTCGGACTAGGGCAAGGGGGCAGCGCGCCATCTCCTGGCTGCCCTCTCTCTTCTCCACTAAGGCCCAATAGGCCCATTACTTCCCCGGGGGGGGGTTCCGGTAACCCCCGGTACTCCGGTAAAATCCCGATTTCACCCGGAACACTTTCGATATCCAAATATAGGCTTCCAATATATCAATCTTTATGTCTCGACCATTTCGAGACTCCTCGTCATGTCCGTGATCATATCCGGGACTCCGAACTACCTTCGGTACATCAAAACACAAAACTCATAATACCGATCGTCATCTAACTTTAAGCGTGCGGACCCTACGGGTTCGAGAACTATGTAGACATGACCGAGACACGTCTCCGGTCAATAACCAATAGAGGAACCTGGATGCTCATATTGGCTCCTACATATTCTACGAAGACCTTTATCGGTCAAACCGCATAACAACATATGTTGTTCCCTTTGTCATCGGTATGTTACTTGCCCGAGATTCGATCGTCGGTATCTCAATACCTAGTTCAATCTCGTTACCAGCAAGTCTCTTTACTAGTTCCGTAATACATCATCTCGCAACTAACTCATTAGTCACAATGCTTGCAAGGCTTATAGTGATGTGCATTACCGAGAGGGCCGAGAGATACCTCTCCGACAATCGGAGTGACAAATCCTAATCTCGAAATACGCCAACCCAACAAGTACCTTTGGAGACACCTGTAGAGCACCTTTATAATCACCCAGTTACGTTGTGACGTTTGGTAGCACACAAAGTGTTCCTCTGGTAAACGGGAGTTGCATAATCTCATAGTCATAGGAACAGGTATAAGTCATGAAGAAAGCAATAGCAACATAGTACACGATCAAGTGCTAAGCTAACGGAATGGGTCAAGTCAATCACATCATTCTCCTAATGATGTGATCCCGTTAATCAAATGACAACTCATGTCCATGGCTAGGAAACTTAACCATCTTCGATTAACGAGCTAGTCAAGTAGAGGCATACTAGTGACACTATGTTTGTCTATGTATTCACACATGTATTATGTTTCCAGTTAATACAATTCTAGCATGAATAATAAACATTTATCATGATATGAGGAAATAAATAATAACTTTATTATTTCCTCTAGGGCATATTTCCTTCAGTCTCCCACTTGCACTAGAGTCAATAATCTAGATTACATAATAATGATTCTAACACCCATGGAGTTTTGGTGTTGATCATGTTTTGCTCGTGGAAGAGGATTAGTCAACGGGTCTGCAACATTCAGATCCGTATGTATCTTGCAAATCTCTATGTCTCCCACATGGACTTGGTCCCGGATGGAATTGAAGCGTCTCTTGATGTGCTTGGTTCTCTTGTGAAATATGGATTCCTTTGCCAAGGCAATTGCACCAGTATTGTCACAAAAGATTTTCATTGGACCCGATGCACTAGGTATGACACCTAGATCGGATATGAACTCCTTCATCCAGACTCCTTCATTTGCTGCTTCCGAAGCAGCTATGTACTCCGCTTCACACGTAGATCCCGCCACGACGCTTTGTTTAGAACTGCACCAACTGACAGCTCCACCGTTCAATGTAAACACGTATCCGGTTTGCGATTTAGAATCGTCCGGATCAGTGCCAAAGCTTGCATCGACGTAACCATTTACGACTAGCTCTTTGTCACCTCCATAAATGAGAAACATATCCTTAGTCCTTTTCAGGTATTTCAGGATGTTCTTGACCGCTGTCCAGTGATCCACTCCTGGATTACTTTGGTACCTCCCTGCTAGGCTAATAGCAAGACACACATCAGGTCTGGTACACAGCATTGCATACATGATAGAGCCTATGGCTGAAGCATAGGGAACATCTTTCATTTTCTCTCTGTCTTTTGCAATGGTCGGGCATTGAGTCTGACTCAACTTCACACCTTGTAACACAGGCAAGAACCCTTTCTTTGCTTGATCCATTTTGAACTTTTTCAAAACTTTGTCAAGGTATGTGCTTTGTGAAAGTCCTATCAAGCGTCTTGATCTATCTCTATAGATCTTGATGCCTAATATGTAAGAAGCTTCACCGAGGTCTTTCATTGAAAAAGTTTTATTCAAGTATCCTTTTATGCTATCCAGAAATTCTATATCATTTCCAATCAACAATATGTCATCCACATATAATATCAGAAATGCTACAGAGCTCCCACTCACTTTCTTGTAAATACAGGCTTCTCCAAAAGTCTGTATAAAACCATATGCTTTGACCACACTATCAAAATGTTTATTCCAACTCCGAGAGGCTTGCACCAGTCCATAAATGGATCGCTGGAGCTTGCACACTTTGTTAGCTCCCTTTGGATCGACAAAACCTTCTGGTTGCATCATATACAACTCTTCTTCCAGAAATCCATTCAGGAATGCAGTTTTGACATCCATTTGCCAAATTTCATAATCATAAAATGCAGCAATTGCTAACATGATTCGGACAGAGTTAAGCATCGCTACGGGTGAGAAAGTCTCATCGTAGTCAACCCCTTGAACTTGTCGAAAACCTTTTGCAACAAGTCGAGCTTTATAGACAGTAACATTACCGTCAGCGGCAGTCTTCTTCTAGAAGATCCATTTATTCTCAATGGCTTGCCGATCATCGGGCAAGTCAACCAAAGTCCACACTTTGTTCTCATACATGGATCCCATCTCAGATTTCATGGCCTCAAGCCATTTTGCGGAATCTGGGCTCACCATCGCTTCTTCATAGTTCGTAGGTTCTCCTTGGTCAAGTAACATGACCTCCAGAATAGGATTACCGTACCACTCTGGTGCGGATCTTACTCTGGTTGACCTACGAGGTTCAGTAGTAACTTGATCTGAAGTTTCATGATTGATATCATTAGCTTCCTCACTAATTGGTGTAGGTGTCACAGGAACCGGTTTCTGTGATGAACTACTTTCCAATAAGGGAGCACATATTGTTACCTCATCAAGTTCTACTTTCCTCCCACTCACTTCTTTCGAGAGAAACTCCTTCTCTAGAAAGGATCCATTTTTAGCAACGAATGTTTTGCCTTCGGATCTACGATAGAAGGTGTACCCAACAGTTTCCTTTGGGCATCCTATGAAGACACATTTCTCCGATTTGGGCTCGAGCTTATCAGGTTGAAGCTTTTTCACATAAGCATCGCAGCCCCAAACTTTAAGAAACGACAACTTTGGTTTCTTGCCAAACCACAGTTCATAAGGTGTCGTCTCAACGGATTTTGATGGTGCCCTATTTAACGTGAATGCAGTTGTCTCTAGAGCATAACCCCAAAACGATAGCGGTAAATCAGTAAGAGACATCATAGATCGCACCATATCTAGTAAAGTACGATTACGACGATCGGACACACCATTACGCTGTGGTGTTCCGGGGGGCGTGAGTTGCGAAACTATTCCACATTGTTTCAAATGTAGACCAAACTCGTAACTCAAATATTCTCCTCCACGATCAGATTGTAGAAACTCTATTTTCTTGTTATGATGATTTTCAACTTCACTCTGAAATTCTTTGAACTTTTCAAATGTTTCAGACTTATGTTTCATTAAGTAGATATACCCATATCTGCTTAAATCATATGTGGAGGTGAGAAAATAACGATACCCGCTGCGAGCCTCAATATTCATTGGACCACATGCATCAGTATGTATGATCTCGAACAAATCAGTTGCTCGCTCCATAGTTCCGGAGAACGGCGTTTTAGTCATCTTGCCCATGAGGCACGGTTCGCAAGTACCAAGTGATTCATAATCAAGTGATTCCAAAAGTCCATCAGTATGGAGTTTCTTCATGCGCTTTACACCAATATGAACCAAACGGCAGTGCCACAAATAAGTTGCACTATCATTATCAACTCTGCATCTTTTGGCTTCAACATTATGAATATGTGTATCACTACTTTCAAGATTCAACAAAAATAGACCACTCTTCAAGGGTGCATGACCATAAAAGATATTACTCATATAAATAGAACAACCATTATTCTCATATTTAAATGAATAACCGTCTCGCATCAAACAAGATCCAGATATAATGTTCATGCCCAGCGCTGGCACCAAATAACAATTATTCAGGTCTAAAACTAATCCCGAAGGTAGATGTAGAGGTAGCGTGCCGACGGTGATCACATCGACTTTGGAACCATTTCCCACGCGCATCGTCACCTCGTCCTTAGCCAGTCTTCGCTTAATCCATAGTCCCTGTTTCGAGTTGCAGATATTAGCAACAGAACCAGTATCAAATACCCAGGTGCTACTGCGAGCTCTGGTAAGGTACACATCAATAACATGTATATCACATATACCTTTGTTCACCTTGCCATCCTTCTTATCCGCCAAATACTTGGGGCAGTTCCGCTTCCAGTGACCAGTCTGCTTGGAGTAGAAGCACTCAGTCTCAGGCTTAGGTCCAGACTTGGGTTTCTTCTCTTGGCCAGCAACTTGTTTGCTGTTCTTCTTGAAGTTCCCCTTCTTCTTCCCTTTACCTTTTTTCTTGAAACTGGTGGTCTTATTGACCATCAACACTTGATGCTCCTTCTTGATTTCTACCTCCGCAGACTTTAGCATTGCGAAGAGCTCGGGAATTGTCTTATCCATCCCTTGCATATTATAGTTCATCACGAAGCTCTTGTAGCTTGGTGGCAGCGATTGAAGAATTCTGTCAATGACACTATCATCCGGAAGATTAACTCCCAGTTGAGTCAAGTGATTGCAGTACCCAGACATTCTGAGTATATGCTCACTGACAGAACTATTCTCCTCCATCTTGCAGCTGGAGAACTTATTGGAGACTTCATATCTCTCAATCCGGGCATTTGCTTGAAATATTAACTTCAACTCCTGGAACATCTCGTATGCTCCATGACGTTCAAAACGTCGTTGAAGTCCCGGTTCTAAGCCGTAAAGCATGGCACACTGAACTATCGAGTAGTCATCAACACGCGACTGCCAGGCATTCACAATGTCTGCAGTTGCTAGCGCAGGTGGTACACCTAGTGATGCTTCCAGGACGTAATTCTTCTGTGCAGCAATGAGGATAATCCTCAAGTTACGGACCCAGTCCGTGTAATTGCTACCATCATCTTTCAACTTTGCTTTCTCAAGGAACACATTAAAATTTAACAGAACAACAGCACGGGCCATCTATCTACATACAACATAGACAAGCAAAATACTATCAGGTACTAAGTTCAAGATAAATTTAAGTTCAATTAATCAAATTATTTAAGAACTCCCACTTAGATAGCACTTAGATAGATATCCCTCTGATTATCTAAGTGATCACGTGATCCAAATCAACTAAACCATGTCCGATCATCACGTGAGATGGAGTAGTTTTCAATGGTGAACATCACTATGTTGATCATATCTACTATATGATTCACGCTCGACCTTTCGGTCTCAGTGTTCCGAGGCCATATCTGCATATGCTAGGCTCGTCAAGTTTAACCCGAGTATTCTGCGTGTGCAAAACTGGCTTGCACCCGTTGTAGATGAACGTAGAGCTTATCACACCCGATCATCACGTGGTGTCTCGGCACGCCGAACTTTGGCAACGATGCATACTCAGGGAGAACAATTTTATCTTGAAATTTAGTGAGAGATCATCTTATAATGCTACCGTCAATCAAAGCAGAATAAGCTGCATAAAGGATAAACATCACATGCAATCAATATAAGTGATATGATATGGCCATCATCATCTTGTGCTTGTGATCTCCATCTCCGAAGCACCGTCATGATCACCATCATCACCGGCGCGACACCTTGATCTCCATCGTAGCATTGTTGTCGTCTCGCCAACTATTGCTTCTACGACTATCGCTACCGCTTAGTGATTAAGTAAAGCATTACAGGGCGATTGCATTGCATACAATAAAGCGACAACCATATGGCTCCTGCCAGCTGCCGATAACTCGGTTACAAAACATGATCATCTCATACAATAAAACATAGTATCATGCCTTGACCATATCACATCACAACATGCCCTGCAAAAACAAGCTAGACCTCCTCTACTTTGTTGTTGCAAGTTTTACGTGGCTGCTACGGGCTGAGCAAGAACCGTCCTTACCTACGCATCAAAACCACAACGATAGTTCGTCAAGTTGGTGCTGTTTTAACCTTCTCAAGGACCGGGCGTAGCCACACTCGGTTCAACTAAAGTTGGAGAAACTGACACCCGCCAGCCACCTGTGTGCAAAGCACGTCGGTAGAACCAGTCTCGCGTAAGCGTACGCGTCATGTCGGTCCGGGCCGCTTCATCCAACAATACCGCCGAACCAAAGTATGACATGCTGGTAAGCAGTATGACTTGTATCGCCCACAACTCACTTGTGTTCTACTCATGCATATAACATCTACGCATAAAACCTGGCTCGGATGCCACTGTTGGGGAACGTAGTAATTTCAAAAAAATTCCTATGCACACACAGGATCATGGTGATGCATAGCAACGAGAGGCGAGAGTGTTGTCCACGTAGCCTCGTAGACCGAAAGCGGAAGCGTTAGCACAACGCGGTTGATGTAGTCGTACGTCTTCATGATTCGACCGATCCAAGTACCGAACGTACGGCACCTCCGAGTTCAGCACACGTTCAACTCGATGACGTCCCGCGAACTCCGATCCAGCAGAGCTTCACGGGAGAGTTCCGTCAGCACGACGGCATGGTGACGGTGATGATGATGCTACCGACGCAGGGCTTCGCCTAAGCACCGCTACGATATGATCGAGGTGGAATATGGTGGAGGGGGGCACCGCACACGGCTAAGAGATCAAGAGATCAATTGTTGTGTCTAGAGGTGCCCCCCTACCCCCGTATATAAAGGAGCAAGGGGGGAGAGGCGGCCGACCAGGGAGGGTGCGCCAAGGGGGGAGTCCTACTCCCACCGGGAGTAGGACTCCTCCTTTCCTAGTAGAAGTAGGAGAAGGGGGAAGGAGGAGGTGGAGAGAAGGAAGGAGAGGGGGGGTCGTCGCCCCCTTCCCTTGTCCAATTCGGACTGGGGCAAGGGGGGCCGCGTGCCACCTCCTGGCTGCCCTCTCTCTTCTCCACTAAGTCCCAATAGGCCCATTACTTCCCCGGGGGGTTCCGGTAACCCCCGGTACTCCGGTAAAATCCCGATTTCACCCGGAACACTTCCGATATCCAAGTATAGGACTCCAATATATCAATATTTATGTCTCGACCATTTCGAGACTCCTCGTCATGTCCGTGATCATATCCGGGACTCCGAACTACCTTCGGTACATCAAAACACAAAACTCATAATACCGATCGTCATCTAACTTTAAGCGTGCAGACCCTACGGGTTCGAGAACTATGTAGACATGACCGAGACACGTGTCCGGTCAATAAACAATAGCGGAACCTGGATGGTCATATTGGCTCCTACATATTCTACGAAGATCTTTATCGGTCAAACCGCATAACAACATACGTTGTTCCCTTTGTCATCGGTATGTTACTTGCCCGAGATTCGATCGTCGGTATCTCAATACCTAGTTCAATCTCGTTACCAGCAAGTCTCTTCACTTGTTCCGTAATACATCATCTCACAACTAACTTATTAGTCACAATGCTTGCAAGGCTTATAGTGATGTGCATTACCGAGAGGGCCGAGAGATACCTCTCCGACAATCGGAGTGACAAATCCTAATCTCGAAATACGCCAACCCAACAAGTACCTTCGGAGACACCTGTAGAGCACCTTTATAATCACACAGTTACGTTGTGACGTTTGGTAGCACACAAAGTGTTCCTCCGGTAAACGGGAGTTGCATAATCTCATAGTAATAGGAACATGTATAAGTCATGAAGAAAGCAATAGCAACTAGTAAACGATCAAGTGCTAAGCTAACGGAATGGGTCAAGTCAATCACATCATTCTCCTAATGATGTGATCCCGTTAATCAAATGACAACTCATGTCCATGGCTAAGAAACTTAACCATCTTCTATTAACGAGCTAGTCGAGTAGAGGCATACTAGTGACACTATGTTTGTCTATGTATTCACACATGTATTATGTTTCCGGTTAATACAATTATAGCATGAATAATAAACATTTATCATGATATGAGGAAATAAGTAATAACTTTATTATTGCCTCTAGGGCATATTTCCTTCAAGGGGTGCGGCCACCCTTTGAGGCCTTTCTCTCCTTTCCCGTATGGCCCATTAAGGCCCAATAGGAATTCCCGTAACTCTCCAGTACTCCGAAAAATATCCGAATCACTCGGAACCTTTCTGATGTCCGAATATAGTCGTCCAATATATCGATCTTTACGTCTCGACCATTTCGAGACTCCTCGTAATGTCCCCGATCTCATCCGGGACTCCGAAACTACCTTTGGTACATCAAAACACATAAACTCATAATACAAATCGTCACCGAACGTTAAGCGTGCGGACCCTACGGGTTCGAGAACTATGTAGACATGACTGAGACACGTTTCCGGTCAATAACCAATAGCGGAACCTGGATGCTCATATTGGTTCCTACATATTCTACGAAGATCTTTATCGGTCAAACCGCATAACAACATACGTTGTTCCCTTTGTCATCGGTATGTTACTTGCCCGAGATTCGATCGTCGGTATCTTAATACCTAGCTCAATCTCGTTACCGGCAAGTCTCTTTACTCGTTCCGTAGTGCGTCATCCAGTAACTAACTCATTAGTCACATTGCTTGCAAGGCTTATAGTGATGTGCATTACCGAGAGGGCCCAGAGATACCTCTCCGACAATCGGAGTGACAAATCCTCTTCTTGATCTATGCCAACTCAACAAGTACCATCGGAGACACCTGTAGAGCACCTTTATAATCACCCAGTTACGTTGTGATGTTTGGTAGCACACAAAGTGTTCTTCCGGTAATTGGGAGTTGCATAATCTCATAGTCATAGGAACATGTATAAGTCATGAAGAAAGCAATAGCAGTAAACTAAAACGATCAAGTCCTAAGCTAACAGAATGGGTCAAGTCAATCACATCATTCTCCTAATGATTTGATCCCGTTTATCAAATGACAACTCATGTCTATGGTTAGGAAACTTAACCATCTTTGATCAACGAGCTAGTCAAGTAGAGGCATACTAGTGACACTATGTTTGTCTATGTATTCACACATGTATTATGTTTCCAGTTAATACAATTCTAGCATGTATAATAAACATTTATCATAATATAAGGAAATATAAATAACAACTTTATTATTGCCTCTAGGGCATATTTCCTTCATGGACTTTGTGCAAGGGCAAAGGTTTTCCCTTGATAGGTCTTCTATTTTACCGGTCTCATGGTGGTAGTTGGGAGACCGGGTTATAGGATCGATTGCCGTACTATCAAGGGGGGCTCTCAATGAGTAGCTTGATCGTATCATTCGTAGAGAGCTCAAACCATTGCATCCTTGCATCATCTTTCTTGGTCTTGTTTGTTTCTCTTTGTGAGATTTGGAGCTTATGGTCATCTTCTTGACAAGCTCTAGTTCATCGAAAACGGAGTTCACATGCTTCTTCTATTGCGTTTTCGGTGTTGGAGGTTTTATCGGTCTTATTCGAGGAAGGGTTCTCACCATTTTCTTATGGGCCTTTTATAATTTGCTTCTTATTGTTATTTCTATCAAGATTATGTTAGCCCTTGTCGCTAGCTTTCCAACAAACTTGGTTTCGTTGAATTCGGAGTCCGTTTGCAGAAGTTGTGTCAGTTTTGGTGTCCTTATAAAAGCTGAAGCGGTACTACCGCTCGTGGGAGCGGTACTACCGCTTGGAGGGGATGTAATTTTTTTTTACTTCCGCTCTTCGGAGCGGTACTGCCGCTTGGAGTAGTACTACCGTGGCTACTTCCACTCCGGACCAAAATCTCGTCACAAGTCCAGCGGTGGTAGGCACGGATGTATTTTTTTAGTACCGCTCGCAAGCATTAGTACTGCTACCCTTTGAGGTAGTACCGCTACCCCTAGCGGTAGTACCGTGAGATCGAGCGATAGTACCGCTCTGTGCGGGCTGTGAGCATAATGGTTGGTTTTTTCCCCACCTATAAAAGGGGGTCTTCTTCCCCAATGAACCTTATCCTTTGAGCTCGTGTTCTTCCCCCATTGTTGACCTTCTTCGAGCTTGCTATCTCTCAATCCCTCCATGGATTCTTGCTAGTTTTTGAGGGAAAAGAGAGAGGAGATCTGTTGGGGAACGTAGTAATAATTCAAAATTTTCCTACGTGTCACCAAGATCAATCTAGGAGATGCTAGCAACGAGAGAGAGAGGGAGTGCATCGTCATACCCTTGAAGATCACTAAGCGGAAGCGTTACAAGAACGCGGTTGATGGAGTCGTACTCGCGGCGATTCAAATCGCGGAAGATCCGATCTAGCGCTGAACGGACGGTGCCTCCGCATTCAACACACGTACAGCCCGGGGACGTCTCCTCCTTCTTGATCCAGCAAGGGGAGAGGAGAAGTTGAGGGAGAACTCCAGCAGCACGACGGCGTGGTGGCAATGGAGCTCGTGGTTCTCTGGCAGAGCTTCGCCAAGCACTACGGAGGAGGAGCAGGAGTTGGAGGAGGAGAGGGCTGCGCCAGGCCAGGGGTGCGGCTGCCCTCTCTCTCCCTCACTATATATAGGGGGAAGGGGGGTGGAGGAGGCGCCCTAGGGTTCCCTAGGGGAGGGGCGGCGGCCACAGGGGAAACCCTAGATGGGTTTGGGCGCCCCCACCCCTAGGAAACTTGCCCCCCAAGCCGGGAGGGGTGGCTGCCCTAGGGGAGGCGCCCCCACCTCTCCACGTTACGTGAGAGGGGTTGGGAGGGGCGCACAGCCCCTGTGGGCTGGTGTGCCCCCTCCCCTTGGCCCATAAGGCCCCCCAACGCTTGCCGGGGCCTCCGAAACACCTTTCGGTCACGCTGGTCGTCACCCGGTACTCCCAGAACAATTCCGGACTCCAATACCCTTCGTCCAATATATCGATCTTCACCTCCGGACCACTCCGGATTTCCTCGTCACGTCCGGGATCTCATCCGGGACTCCGAACAACCTTCGGTAACCACATACTATTTCCCATAACAACTCTAGCGTCACCGAACCTTAAGTGTGTAGACCCTACGGGTTCGGGAACCATGCAGACATGACCGAGACACCTCTCCGGCCAATAACCAATAGCGGGATCTGGATACCCATATTGGCTCCCACATGTTCCACAATGATCTCATCGGATGAACCACGATGTCGGGGATTCAATCAATCCCGTATACAATTCCCTTTGTCTATCGGTATGTTACTTGCCCGAGATTCGATCGTCGCTTTCCCAATACCTCGTTCAATCTCGTTACCGGCAAGTCTCTTTACTCGTTCTGTAACGCATGATCCCGTGGCTAACTCATTAGTCACATTGAGCTCATTATGATGATGCATTACCGAGTGGGCCCAAAGATACCTCTCCGTCATACGGAGTGACAAATCCCAGTCTCGACTCGTGCCAACCCAACAGACACTTTCGGAGATACCTGTAGTGCACCTTTATAGCCACCCAGTTACGTTGTGACGTTTGGTACACCCAAAGCATTCCTACGGTATCCGGGAGTTGCACAATCTCATGGTCTAAGGAAATGATACTTGACATTAGAAAAGCTCTTAGCAAACGAACTACACGATCTTGTGTTATGCTTAGGATTGGGTCTTGTCCATCACATCATTCTCCTAATGATGTGATCCCGTTATCAATGACATCCAATGTCCATGGTCAGGAAACCATAGCCATCTATTGATCAACGAGCTAGTTAACTAGAGGCTTACTAGGGACTTGTTGTGGTCTATGTATTCACACATGTATTACGGTTTCCAGTTAATACAATTATAGCATGAACAATAGACAATTATCATGAATAAGGAAATACAATAATAACCATTTTATTATTGCCTCTAGGGCATATTTCCAACAGTCTCCCACTTGCACTAGAGTCAATAATCTAGTTCACATCACTATGTGATTGTAATGAATCCAACACCCATGGGGTTTGTTCATATCTCGCTTGTGAGAGAGGTTATTAGTCAACGGGTCTGAACCTTTCAGATCCGTGTGTGCTTTACAAATCTCCATGTCATCTTGTAGATGCAGCTACCACGCGCTACTTGGAGCTATTCCAAATAACTGCTCTACTATACGAATCCGGTTTACTACTCAGAGTCATCCGGATTAGTGTCAAAGTTTGCATCGACGTAACCCTTTACGACGAACTCTTTTACCACCTCCATAATCGAGAAAATTCCTTAGTCCACTAGTTACTAAGGATAAGTTCGACCGCTGTCATGTGATCCATTCCTGGATCACTCTTGTACCCCTTGACTAATTCATGGCAAGGCACACTTCAGGTGCGGTACATAGCATAGCATACTATAGAGCCTACGTCTAAAGCATAGGGGACGACCTTCGTCCTTTCTCTCTCTTCTGCCGTGGTCAGGTCTTGAGTCTTACTCAATACTCACACCTTGTAACACAGCCAAGAACTCCTTCTTTGCTGATCTATTTTGAACTCCTTCAAAATCTTGTCATGGTATGTATTCATTTGAAAGTACTATTAAGCGTTTTTGATCTATCCTTATAGATCTTGATGCTCAATGTTCAAGTAGCTTAATCCAGGTTTTCCATTGAAAAACACTTTTCAAATAACCTTGTATGCTTTCTAGAAATTCTACATCATTTCTGATCAACAATATGTTAACAACATATACTCATCAAAAATTCTATAGTGCTCCCACTCACTTCTTTGGAAATACAAGTTTCTCATAAACTTTGTATAAACCCAAAATCTTTGATCATCTCATCAAAGCGTACATTCCAACTCCGAGATGCTTACCCCAGTCCTTAGAAGGATTGCTGGAGCTTTGCATACTTGTTAGCATCTTTCAGGATTGACAAAACCTTCTGGTTGTATCACATACAACCTTTCCTCAAGAAAATCGTCGAGGAAACAATGTTTTGACATCCCATCTGCAATATTTCATAAATAATGCAGTAACTGCTAATATAATTCCAACAGACTCTTAGCATCGCTACGAGTGAGAAAGTCTCATCGTAGTCAACTCCTTGAACTTGTCGGAAAACATCTTAATGACAAGTCGAGCTTTCTTAATGGTGACACTTACCATCATTGTCCGTCTTCCTTTTAAAATCCATCTGCACCCAACAGCCTTACGACCATCAAGTAGTTTTTCCAAAGTCTATACTTTGGTTTTATACATGGATCCTCTCTCAGATTTTATGGCCTTGAGCCATTCTCGGAATCCGAGCCCACCATCGTTTCTCCATAGCTCGTAGGTTCATTGTTGTTTAGCAACATGACTTCCAAGACAGGATTACGTACCACTCTGAAGTAGTACGCATCCTTGTCGACCTATGAGGTTTGGTAGTGACTTGATCCGAAGTTTCATGATCACTATCATAAGCTTCCACTTCAGTTGGTGTAGGTGCCACAGGAACAACTTCCTGTGCCCTGCTACACACTAGTTGAAGTGACGGTTCAATAACCTCATCAAGTCTCCACCATCCTCCCACTCAATTCTTTCGAGAGAAACTTTTCCTCGAGAAAGGACCCGTTTCTAGAAACAATCACTTTTGCTTCCGGATCTGAAATAGGAGGTATACCCAATTGTTTTGGGTATTCTATGAAGATGCATTTATCCGTTTTGGGTTCGAGCTTATCAGCCTGAAACTTTTTCACATAAGCGTCGCAGCCCCAAACTTTTAAGAAACGACAGCTTAGGTTTCTCTAAACCATAGTTCATACGGTGTCGTCTCAACGGAATTTCGTGGTGCCCTATTTAAAGTGAATGCGGTTGTCTCTAATGCCTAACCCATAAACGATAGTGGTAATTCGATAAGAAACATCATGGTATGCACCATATCCAATAGGGTGCAGTTATGATGTTCGGACACACCATCACACTATGGTGTTCCAGGCGGTATTAGTTGTGAAACAATTTCCACAATGTCTTAATTGTGTGCCGAACTTGTAACTCAGATATTCATCTCTATGATCACATCATAGACATTTTATCCTCTTGTCACGATGATCTTCAACTTCACTCTGAAATTACTTGAACCTTTCAATAATTCAGACTTGTGTTTCATCAAGTAAATATTCTCAGCATCTACTCAAATCATCTGTGAAGTAAGAACATAACGATATCCACTGCGTGCCTCAGCACTCATTGGACTGCACACATCAAATGTATTGCTTCCAACAAGTTGCTCTCTTGTTTCATCTTACTGAAAACGAGGCCTTTTAGTCATCTTGCCCATGTGGTATGATTTGCATGTCTCAAGTGATTTAAAATCAAGCGAGTCCAAACGATTCATCTGTATGGAGTTTCTTCATGCATATCTACCAATAGACATGGTTCGCATGTCTCAATCTTTTCAAAAACGAGTGAGTCCAAAGATCCATCAACATGGAGCTTCTTCACGCGTTTTATACCAATATGACTCAAATGGCAGTGCCACAAGTATGTGGTACTATCATTACTATTTTATATCTTTTGGCATGAACATGTGTATCACTACGATCGAGATTCAATAAACCATTCATTTTAGGTGCAAGACCATTGAAGGTATTATTCAAATAAACAGAGTAACCATTATTCTCCTTAAATGAATAACCGTATTGCGATAAACATAATCCAATCATGTCTATGCTCAACGCAAACACCAAATAACAATTATTTAGGTTTAACACCAATCTCGATGGTAGAGGGAGCATGCGATGCTTGATCACATCAACCTTGGATACACTTCCAACACATATCGTCATCTCACATTTAGCTGGTCTCCGTTTATTCCGTAGCTTTTTATTTCGAGTTACCAACACTTAGCAACCGAACCGGTATCTAATACCCTGGTGCTACTAGGAGTACTAGTAAAGTACACATTAATGTAATGTATATCCAAGATACTTCTGTCGACCTTGCCTGCCTTCTCATCTACCAAGTATCTAGGGTAGTTCTGCTTCAGTGACCGTTCCCCTCATTACAGAAGCACTTAGTCTCGGGTTTGGGTTCAACCTTGGGTTTCTTCACTAGAGCAGCAACTGATTTGCCGTTTCATGAAGTATCCCTTCTTTCCCTTGCCCTTCTTGAAACTAGTGGTTTTACTAACCATCAACAATTGATGATCTTACTTGATTTTTACTTTCGCGGTGTCAAACATCGCGAGTTGCTCAAGGATCATCATGTCTATCCCTGATATGTTATAGTTCATCACGAAGCTCTAATAGCTTGGTGGCAGTGACTTTGGAGAACCATCACTATCTCATCTGGAAGACAACTCCCACTCGATTCAAGCGATTGTAGTACTCAGACAATCTGAGCACATGCTCAACGATTGAGGTTTTCTCCCTTAGTTTGCAGGCTTAAGAAACTTGTCGGAGGTCTCACACCTCTTGACGTGGGCACGAGCCTAAAATCCCAATTTCAGCTCTTGAAACATCTCATATGTTCCGCGACGTTTCAAAATGTCTTCGGTGCCTCAATTCTAAACCGTTTAACATTACGCACTGAACTATCACGTAGTCATCAAAACGTGTATGTCAGATGTTCGCAACATCCACAAACGACGCTCGAGGTTCAGCACACCGAGCGGTGCATTAAGGACATAAGCCTTCTGTGCAGCAATGAGGACAATCCTCAGTTTACGGACCCAGTCCGCATAATTGCTACTATCAACTTTCAACTAAATTTTCTCTAGGAACATATCTTAGTAGAACTAAAGCGTAAGCTACGACATAATTTGCAAAGACCTTTTGACTATGTTCATGATAATTAAGTTCATCTAATCAAATTATTTAATGAACTCCCACTCAGATAGACATCCCTCTAGTCATCTAAGTGATACATGATCCGAGTCAACTAGGCCGTGTCCGATCATCACGTGAGACGGACTAGTCATCATCGGTGAACATCTCCATGTTGATCGTATCTACTATACGACTCATGTTTGACCTTTCGGTCTCTTGTGTTCCGAGGCCATGTCTGTACATGCTACGCTCGTCAAGTCAACCTAAGTGTTTTGCATGTGTAAATCTGGCTTACGCCCGTTGTATGCGAACGTTAGAATCTATCACACCCGATCATCACGTGGTGCTTCGAAACAACGAACCTTCGCAATGGTGCATAGTTAGGGGGAACACATCTCTTGAAATTTTAGTGAGGGATCATCTTATTTATGCTACCGTCGTTCTAAGCAAATAAGATGTAAACATGACAAACATCACATGCAAATCATAAAGTGACATGATATGGCCAATATCATCTTGCGCCTTTTGATCTCCATCTTCGAGGCGCGGCATGATCACCTTCGTCACCGGCATGACACCATGATCTCCATCATCGTGTCTTCATGAAGTTGTCTCGCCAACTATTACTTCTACTACTATGGCTAACGGTTAGCAATAAAGTAAAGTAATTACATGACGTTTTTCATTGACACGCAGGTCATTAATAAATTAAGACAACTCCTATGGCTCCTGCCGGTTGTCATACTCATCGACATGCAAGTCGTGATTCCTATTACAAGAACATGATCAATCTCATACATCACATATATATAATTCATCACATCCTTTTGGCCATATCACATCACATAGCATACCCTGCAAAAACAAGTTAGACGTCCTCTAATTGTTGTTGCATGTTTTACGTGGCTGCTATGGGTTTCTAGCAAGAACGTTTCTTACCTACGCAAAAGCCACAACAGTGATATGCCAATTGCTATTTACCCTTCATAAGGACCCTCTTCATCGAATCCGATCCGACTAAAGTGGGAGAGACAGACACCCGCTAGCCACCTTATGCATCAAGTGCATGTCAGTCGGTGGAACCTGTCTCACGTAAGTGTATGTGTAAGGTCGGTCCGGGCCGCTTCATCCCACAATGCCGCCGAATCAAGATAAGACTAGTAACGGCAAGCAAATTGAACAAATCATCGCCCACAACTACTTTGTGTTCTACTCGTGCATAGAATCTACGCATAGACCTAGCTCATGATGCCACTGTTGGGGAACGTAGTAATAATTCAAAATTTTCCTACGTGTCACCAAGATCAATCTAGGAGATGCTAGCAACGAGAGAGAGGGAGTGCATCTTCATACCCTTGAAGATCGCTAAGCGGAAGCGTTACAAGAACGCGGTTGATGGAGTCGTACTCGCGGCGATTCAAATCGCGGAAGATCCGATCTAGCGCCGAACGGATGGCGCCTCCGCGTTCAACACACATACAGCCCGGGGACGTCTCCTCCTTCTTGATCCAGCAAGGGGAGAGGAGAAGTTGAGGGAGAACTCCAGCAGCACGATGGCATGGTGGCAATGGAGCTCGTGGTTCTCCGGCAGAGCTTCGCCAAGCACTACGGAGGAGGAGGAGGAGTTGGAGGAAGAGAGGGCTGCGCCAGGCCAGGGGTGCGGCTGCCCTCTCTCTCCCTCACTATATATAGGGGGGAGGGGTGGAGGAAGCGCCCTAGGGTTCCCTAGGGGAGGGGCGGCGGCCACAGGGGAAACCCTAGATGGGTTTGGGCGCCCCCACCCCTAGGAAACTTGCCCCCCAAGCCGGGAGGGGTGGCTGCCCTAGGGGAGGTGCCCCCACCTCTCCACGTTACATGAGAGGGGTTGGGAGGGGCGCACAACACCTTAGTGGGCTGGTGTGCCCCCTCCCCTTGGCCCATAAGGCCCCCCAACGCTTGCCGGGGCCTCCGAAACACCTTTCGGTCACACTGGTCGTCACCCGGTACTCCCAGAACAATTCCGGACTCCAATACCCTTCGTCCAATATATCGATCTTCACCTCCGGACCACTCCGGAGTTCCTCGTCACGTCCGGGATCTCATCCGGGACTCTGAACAACCTTCGGTAACCACATACTATTTCCCATAACAACTCTAGCGTCACCGAACCTTAAGTGTGTAGACCCTACGGGTTCGGGAACCATGCAGACATGACCGAGACACCTCTCCGGCCAATAACCAATAGCGGGATCTGGATACCCATATTGGCTCCCACATGTTCCACGATGATCTCATCGGATGAACCACGATGTCTGGGATTCAATCAATCCCGTATACAATTCCCTTTGTCTATCGGTATGTTACTTGCCCGAGATTCGATCGTCGCTATCCCAATACCTCATTCAATCTCGTTACCGGCAAGTCTCTTTACTCGTTCTGTAACGCATGATCCCGTGGCTAACTCATTAGTCACATTGAGCTCATTATGATGATGCATTACCGAGTGGGCCCAGAGATACCTCTCCGTCATACGGAGTGACAAATCCGAGTCTCGATTCGTGCCAACCCAACAGACACTTTCGGAGATACCTGTAGTGCACCTTTATAGCCACCCAGTTACGTTGTGACGTTTGGTACACCCAAAGCATTCCTACGGTATCCGGGAGTTGCACAATCTCATGGTCTAAGGAAATGATACTTGACATTAGAAAAGCTCTTAGCAAACGAACTACACGATCTTGTGTTATGCTTAGGATTGGGTCTTGTCCATCACATCATTCTCCTAATGATGTGATCCTGTTATCAATGACATCCAATGTCCATGGTCAGGAAACCATAACCACCTATTGATCAACGAGCTAGTTAACTAGAGGCTTACTAGGGACATGTTGTGGTCTATGTATTCACACATGTATTACGGTTTCCAGTTAATACAATTATAGCATGAACAATAGACAATTATCATGAACAAGGAAATACAATAATAACCATTTTATTATTGCCTCTAGGGCATATTTCCAACAAGATCTAGATCCACATTTCCACCAATCACTTTCTCCTCTATGTGAGGGGAAGCCCTTGGATATAGATCTTGGAGTTCTTGGTGTTCTCCTTCTTGTTCTTCCTCTCATTTTCCTCCCTAGCATTAGTTGCTTCGGTGGGATTTGAGAGAGAAGGACTTGGGCACTCCGTGTGCCCTTGCCATTGCATTTGGTGCATTGGTTTGAGTTCTCCATGATGATACGTGGAAGTTACAAGTTGAGAAGCTTATTACTCTTGGGTGCTTGGTACCCTTGAGCTTGTTCCTCTTGGGTGCTTGGGCGCCCTAGACGGTTGGTGGTGTTAGGAGCTCAATCATTGTGGTGTAAAGCTCCGGGCAAGCGTCGGGGTCTCCAATTAGGTTGTGGAGATCGCCCCGAGCAATTTGACGGGTACTGGTGACCGCCCCCAAGGGTTGCCAAAGTGTACGGGTTCGGTGACCGCCCCCAAGGGTTGCCATTTGTACGGGTTCGGTGACCGCCCTCAAGGGTCCCTTAGTGGAATCACGGCATCTTGCATTGTGCGAAGGCGTGAGGAGATTACGGTGGCCCTAGTGGCTTCTTGGGGAGCATTGTGCCTCCACACCGCTCCAAACGGAGATTAGCATCCGCAAGGGTGTGAACTTCGGGATACATCGTCGTCTCCGCGTGCCTCGGTTATCTCTTACCCGAGCCCTTTACTTATGCACTTTACTTTGTGATAGCCATATTGTTCTTGTCATATATCTTGCTATCACTTAGTTGTTTATCTTGCTTAGCATAAGTTGTTGGTGCACATAGGTGAGCCTAGTTGTTTTAGGTTTTGTGCTTCACAAATTAACCGCTAGGTTTATTCCGCATTTGTTCAAGCCTAAACCGTAATTATTTTAAAAGCCTATTCACCCCCCTCTAGGCGACATCCACGATCTTTCAAAGAGGCTTAGTCAACGGGTCTGCAACATTCAGATCCGTATGTATTTTGCAAATCTCTATATCTCCCTCCTTGACTTGATCGCGGATGGAGTTGAAGCGTCTCTTGATGTGTTTGGTTCTCTTGTGAAATCTGGATTCCTTCGCTAAGGCAATTGCTCCAGTATTGTCACAAAAGACTTTCATTGGACCCGATGCACTAGGTATTACACCTAGATCGGATATGAACTCCTTCATCCAGACTCCTCCATTGCTGCTTCCGAAGCAGCTATGTACTCCGCTTCACACGTAGATCCCGCCACGATGCTCTGCTTGGAACTACACCAACTGACAGCTCCACCACTCAATATAAATACGTATCCGGTTTGTGACTTAGAGTCATCCAGATCAGTGTCAAAGCTAGCATCGACGTAACCATTTACGACTAGCTCTTTGTCACCTCCATAAACAAGAAACATATCCTTAGTCCTTTTCAGGTATTTCAGGATGTTCTTGACCGCTGTCCAGTGATCCACTCCTGGATTACTTTGGTACCTCCCTGCTAGGCTAATAGCAAGACACACATCAGGTCTGGTACACAGCATTGCATACATGATAGAGCCTATGGTTGAAGCATAGGGAACATCTTTCATTTTCTCTCTATCTTTTGCAGTGGTCGGGCATTGAGTCTGACTCAACTTCACACCTTGTAACACAGGCAAGAACCCTTTCTTTGCTTGATCCATTTTGAACTTTTTCAAAACTTTGTCAAGGTATGTGCTTTGTGAAAGTCCTATCAAGCGTCTTGATCTATCTCTATAGATCTTGATGCCCAATATATAAGCAGCTTCACCGAGGTCTTTCATTGAAAAATTCTTATACAAGTATCCTTTTATGCTATCCAGAAATTCTATATCATTTCCAATCAACAATATGTCATCCACATATAATATTATAAATGCTACAGAGCTCCCACTCACTTTCTTGTAAATACATGCTTCTCGAAAAGTCTGTATAAAACCATGTGCTTTGATCACACTATCAAAGCGTATATTCCAACTCCGGGAGGCTTGCACCAGTCCATAAATGGATCGCTGGAGCTTGCACACTTTGTTAGCACCTTTAGGATCGACAAAACCTTCTGGTTGCATCATATACAACTCTTCTTTAAGAAAACCATTAAGGAATGCAGTTTTGACATCCACTTGCCAAATTTCATAATCATAAAATGCGGCAATTTCTAACATGATTCGGATAGACTTAAGCATCGCTACGGGTGAGAAGGTCTCATCGTAGTCAACTCCTTGAACTTGTCGAAAACCTTTCGCAGCAAGTCGAGCTTTGTAGACAGTAACATTAGCATCAGCGTCAGTCTTCTTCTTGAAGATCCATTTGTTTTCTATGGTTGCCGATCATCGGGCAAGTCAATCAAAGTCCATACTTTGTTCCCATACATGGATCCCATCTCAGATTTCATGGCCTCAAGCCATTTTGCGGAATCTGGGCTCATCATCAATTCCTCATAGTTTGTAGGTTCGTCATGGTCTAGTTACATGACTTCCAGAACATGATTACCGTACCACTCTGGTGCCGAACGTACTCTGGTTGACCTACGAGGTTCGGTAGTAACTTGATCTGAAGTTTCATGATCATCATCATTAGATTCTTCACTAATTGGTGTAGGCATCACTGGAACTGATTTCTGTGCTGAACCACTTTCCAATTCGAGAGAAGGTACAACTACCTCATCAAGTTCTACTTTCCTCCCACTCACTTCTGTCGAGAGAAACTCCTTCTCTAGAAAGGATCCATTCTTAGCAACAAAAATCTTGCCTTTGGATCTATGATAGAAGGTGTACCCAACAGTTTCTTTTGGGTATCCTATGAAGACGCACTTCTCTGATTTGGGTTCGAGCTTATCAGCTTGAAGCGTTTTCACATAAGCATCGCAACCCCAAACTTTAAGAAACGACAGCTTAGGTTTCTTGCTAAACTACAGTTCATATGGTGTCGTCTCAATGGATTTAAATGGTGCCCTATTTAACGTGAATGCAGCCGTCTCTAAAGCATAACCCCAAAACGATAGTGGTAAATCGGTAAGAGACATCATAGATCGCACCATATCTAATAAAGTACGGTTACGACGTTCGGACACACCATTACGCTGTGGTGTTCCAGGTGGCGTGAGTTGCGAAACTATTCCACATTGTTTCAAATGAAGACCAAACTCGTAACCCAAATATTCACCTCCACGATCAGATCGTAGAAACTTTATTTTCTTGTTACGATGATTTTCTACTTTACTCTGAAATTCTTTAAACTTTTCAAATGTTTTAGACTTATGTTTCATTAAGTAGATATATCCATATCTGCTTAAATCATCTGTGAAGGTCAGAAAATAACGATACCCGCCGTGAGCCTCAACACTCATCGGACCGCATACATCAGTATGTATTATTTCCAATAAGTCAGTGGCTCGCTCCATTGTTCCGGAGAATGGAGTCTTAGTCATCTTGCCCATGAGGCATTGTTCGCAAGCATCAAGTGATTCATAATCAAGTGATTCCAACAGCCCATCAGCATGGAGTTTCTTCATGCGCTTTACACCAATATGACCTAAACGACACTGCCACAAATAAGTTGCACTATCATTATTAACTTTGCATCTTTTGGCATCAATATTATGAATATGTGTATCACTATGATCGAGATTCAACAAAAATAGACCACTCATCAAGGGTGCATGACCATAAAAGATATTACTCATATAAATAGAACAACCATTATTCTCTGATTTAAATGAATAACCGTCTCGCATCAAACAAGATCCAGATGTAATGTTCATGCTTAATGCTGGCACCAAATAACAATTATTTAGATCTAAAACTAATCCCGAAGGTAGATGTAGAGGTAGCGTGCCGACGGCGATCACATCAACCTTGGAACCATTTCCGACGTGCATCGTCACCTCGCCTTAGCCAACCTTCGTTTAATCCGTAGCCCCTGTTTCGAGTTGCAAATATGAGCAACAGAACCAGTATCAAATAACCAGACGCTACTACGAGCATTTGTAAGGTACACATCAATAACATGTATATCAAATATACCTTTCACTTTGCCATCCTTCTTATCCACAAAATACTTGGGGTAGTTCCGCTTCCAGTGACCAGTCCCTTTGCAGTAGAAGCACCCAGTTTCAGGCTTAGGTCCAGACTTGGGCTTCTTCCCGGGAGCAGCAACTTGCTTGCTATTCTTCTTGAAGTTCCCCTTCTTTCCTTTGCCCTTTTTCTTGAAACTAGTGGTCTTGATAACCATCAACACTTGATGCTCCTTCTTGATTTCTACCTCCGTAGCCATAAGCATCGCGAAGAGCTCAGGAATTGTCTTTTCCATCCCTTGCATATTATAGTTCATCATGAAGCCTTTATAGCTTGGTGGCAGTGATTGAAGAACTCTGTCAATGACACTATCATCCGGGAGATTTACTCCCAGCTGAGTCAAGTGGTTATGGTACCCAGACATTCTGAGTATGTGTTCACTGACAGAATTGTTCTCCTCCATTTTGCAGCTATAGAACTTGTTGGAGACTTCATATCTCTCAACTCGGGCATTTGCTTGAAATATTAACTTCAACTCCTGGAATATCTCATATGCTCCATGACGTTCAAAACGGCTTTGAAGTCCCGATTCTAAGCCGTAAAGCATGGCACACTGAACTATCGAGTAATCATCAGATTTAGCTTGCTAGACGTTCATAACATCCGGAGTTGCTCCTGCAGCAGGCCTTGCACCTAGCGGTGCTTCCAGGACGTAATTCTTCTGTGCAACAATGATGATAATCCTCAAGTTACGGACCCAGTCCGTGTAGTTGCTACCATCATCTTTCAACTTAGCTTTCTCTAGGAACGCATTAAAATTCAAGGGAACAGTAGCACAGGCGATTGATCTACAACAACATAGATATGCAAAAACTATCAGGACTAAGTTCATGATAAATTAAAGTTCAATTAATCATATTACTTAAGAACTCCCACTTAGATAGACATCCCCCGAGTCATCTAAATGATCACGTGATCCATATCAACTAAACCATGTCCAATCATCACGTGAGATGGAGTAGTTTTCAATGGTGAACATCTCTATGTTGATCATATCTACTACATGATTCAAGTTCGACCTTTCGGTCTCAGTGTTCCGAGGCCATGTCTGTACATGCTAGGCTCGTCAAGTTTAACCCGAGTATTCCGCACGTGCAAAATTGTCTTGCACCCGTTGTATGTGAACGTAGAGCTTATCATACCCGATCATCACGTGGTCTCGGCACGATGAACTGTCGCAACGGTGCATACTCAGGGAGAACACTTATACCTTGAAATTTTAGTAAGGTATCATCTTATAATGCTACCGTCGTACTAAGCAAAATAAGATGCATAAAAGATAAACATACAATGCAATCAAAATATGTGACATGATATGACCATCCTCATCTTGTGCCTTTGATCTCCATCTCCAAAGCACCGTCATGATCTCCATCGTCACCGGCTTGACACCTTGATCTCCATCGTAGCGTCGTTGTCGTCTCGCCAACTATTGCTTCTACAACTATCGCTACCGCTTAGTGATAAAGTAAAGCAATTACATGGCGATTGTATTTCATACAATAAATCGACAACCATAATGCTCCTGCCAGTTGCCGATAACTTTTACAGAACATGATCATCTCATACAATAACTTATATCACATCATGTCTTGACCATATCACATCACAACATGCCCTGCAAAAACAAATTAGACGTCCTCTACATTGTTGTTGCAAGTTTTACGTGGCTGCTACGGGGTTCTAGCAAGAACCGATCTTACCTACGCATCAAAACCACAACGATTTTTCGTTAAGTGTGCTGTTTTAACCTTCAACAAGGACCGGCCGTAGTCAAACTCGATTCAACTAAAGTTGGAGAAACAGACACCCGCCAGGCACCTTTATGCAAAACAAGTTGCATGTTTGTCGATGGAACCGGTCTCATGAACATGGTCATGAAAGGTTGGTCCGGGCCGCTTCATCCAACAATACCGCCGAATCAAAATAAGACGTTGGTGGTAAGCAGTATGACTATTATCGCCCACAACTCTTTGTGTTCTACTCGTGCAAATCATCTACACATAGACCTGGCTTGGATGCCACTGTTGGGGAACGTAGCATGCAATTTCAAAAAAATTCCTACGATCACGCAAGATCTATCTAGGAGATGCATAGCAATGAGAGGGGGAGAGTGTGTCCACGTACCCTCATAGACCAAAAGCGGAAGCGTTAGGTTAACGTGGTTGATGTAGTCGTACGGTACCTTCGAGTTCAGCACACGTTCAACTCGATGACCTCCCTCGACCTCTTAATCCAGCAGAGGGTCGAGGGAGAGTTTCGTCAGCACGACGACGTGGTGACGGTGATGGTGATGTGATCCGCGCAGGGCTTCGCCAAAGCACTAAGATGCTATGACCGGAGGAGTAAACTGTGGAGGGGGGCACCGCACACGGCTAAGAGGATAACTGTTGTGTCTTGGGGTGCCCCTTTGCCCCCGTATATAAAGGAGGGGAGGAGGAGGCTGGCCACCAAGGGGCGCGCCTAGGGGGGGTCCTACTAGGACTCCACTCCTAGTAGGATTCGCCCCCCTTTTTTCCTTCTCATGGAGGGGAAAGAGGGAAGGGAGAGGGAAGAGGAGAAGGAAAGGGGGGCGCGCCCCCTCCCCTAGTCCAATTCGGACTCCCTATGGGAGGGGGCGGCGGCCACCCCTTGTGGGCTGCCTCCCCTCTCCCCTATGGCCCATGTAGGCCCATTACTTTCCGCGGGGGGGGGGGGGGGGGGCGTTCCGGTAACCCCTCGGTACTTCGATAAATATCTGAAACGTCCCGAAACCATTCTGGTGTCCAAATACTATCATCCAATATATCAATCTTTACCTCTCGACTATTTCGAGACTCCTCGTCATGTCCGTGATCTCATCCGGGACTCCGAATAATCTTCGGTCACCAAAACACATAACTCATAATACAAATTGTCATCGAACGTTAAGCATGCGGACCCTACGGGTTCGAGAACTATGTAGACATGACCGAGACACATCTCCGGTCAATAACCAATAGCGGAACCTGGATGCTCATATTGGTTCCTACATATTCTATGAAGATCTTTATCGGTCAAACCGCAATAACAACATACGTTATTCCCTTTGTCATCGGTATGTTACTTGCCCGAGATTCGATCGTCAGTATCATCATACCTAGTTCAATCTCGTTACCGGCAAGTCTCTTTACTCGTTCCGTAATGCATCATCCCGTAACTAACTCATTAGTCACATTACTTGCAAGGCTTATAGTGATGTGCATTACCGAGAGGGCCCAGAGATACCTCTCCGATACACAGGGTGACAAATCCTAATCTTGATCTATGTCAACTCAACAAACACCTTCGGAGACACCTGTAGAGCATCTTTATAATCACCCAGTTACGTTGTGACGTTTGATAGCACACAAGGTGTTCCTCCGGTATTCGGGAGTTGCATAATCTCATAGTCAAAGGAATATGTATAAGTCATGAAGAAACCAATAGCAATAAAACTTAACGATCATTATGCTAAGCTAACGGATGGGTCTTGTCCATCACATCATTCTTCTAATGATGTGATCCCGTTCATCAAATGACAACACATGTCTATGGTCAGGAAACTTAACCATCTTTGATTAACGAGCTAGTCAAGTAGAGGCATACTAGGGACACTTTGTTTTGTCTATGTATTCACACATGTATCAAGTTTCCGGTTTACAATTCTAGCATGAATAATAAACATTTATCATGATATAAGGAAATATAAATAACAACTTTATTATTGCCTCTAGGGCATATTTCCTTGAAGACCGACCTGTGCCACGAGTTTGTTTGCGCCTTCACGGGCGACCATCAAGAACCAGGACGGCCCAGCGACTTGCAGCTCCTCCCGCAGAAGGAAGGAGAGACTCTGCGGAAGTACATGCAGAGGTTCAGCCAAGTACATAGGAACATTCCAGACATCCACCCGGCAGTTGTGATAGTTGCGTTCCAGTCCAACGTGCGCAATCGTCGAATACGTTCCAAGATGAATGTTCGATTGCCCAAGACTGTGAAGGAGCTTTACACTCTAGTGGATAAGTGTGCTCAAGTAGAGGAGGGGAGACGGCTCCCCGGAGAAGAGGATGGCGTCGACATCAACTCAGAGGATGATGGCGAGGCCACTAGTCAGAAGAAGAACAAGAAGTGCAATAAAAGGCGCATGGATAAGGCAGTGATGACCATTGAAAAATCGGGCATGCCTAGTACTGGCAAGAAGGCCAAGACCGAGGTTCCCGACAAGTTGTTGCGTGCACTGATTGCCAGGAAGCCACGGCTGCCGAGAAGGCTGGAAAAGGTGATGGGCCGTACTGCAAGATCCAGCGGACCAAGGGCCATGATCTCCAGGAGTGTCATCAGGTTGAACAACTTGTCAAGAAGCAGAGGGCTAAATATGAGAAGAAAACCCCCGAGGGTAACCCTAGATCAGAAGTTCCGCCGCCGCAAGCCTTTGTAGCCATGAAAAACCAATCTAGACCCCGTTCTGGCACTCCGCCGGAGGGGGAGATCATCACCGGTGGCCATCTTCATCATCTCGGCAGGCCCCATGATGAGGAGGGAGTAGTCCACCATCGGGGCTGAGGGTTTGTACCAGTAGCTATGTGTTTAATCTCTCTCTCTCTCTCTCTCTCTCTCTCTCTCTCTCTCGTGTTCTTGAGATGTCACGATCTTGATGTATCACGGGCTTTGTTAATATAGTCGGATCATATGGTGTTTTCCTCTCTTTATCTTATTGTGATGAATTGAGTTTTTCCTTTGAGATTTCGTTTTATCGGATTGAATACTTTTATGGATTTGAGAGCACTTGATATACGTCTTGCATATGAATACCCGTGGTGACAATGGGGTATTATATTGATTCACTTGAGATATGTTTTGGCACTCAACTCGCGGATTCCCGAGGTGACATCGGGGTAATCTATGCATAGGGGTTGATGCACGTTCTCATCTTTTGTTTCTCCGGTAGAAATCTTCGGGCACTCTTTGAGGTTCTTTGTGTTGGATTGAGTATTATGAATCTGAATTTGCTTTGGTGTTATTTTAGTACGAACTCTTGATAGATCGATCAGAAAGAATAACTTGGTGTTATTTTAGTATGAACTCTTGGATAGATCGATCGGAAAGAATAGCTACAAACAATTTCTTCTTATGTTCTCCGCTAGATAAGAACTTTGGGATGATTCTTCATCGCATGTTGAGGGATGGTTATGTGATCCAATTATATTAGCATTGTTGAGAGATTGCACTAGCGAAAGTACGGACCCTAGGCCTCATTTTCAAGCATTGCAATACCGTTTGTGCTATGTTTTATCAATTGCTACCTTACTGTTTTTTATTGTTCCTATTACAAAAATCAATATCTACTATCCATATTACACTTTTATCACCATCTCTTCGCCGAACTAGTGCACCTATATAATTTACCATTGTATTTGGTGTGTTGGGGACACAAGTGACTCTCTGTTATTTGGTTGCAGGGCTATTTGAGAGAGACCATCTTCATCCTACGCTTCCCACGGATTGATAAACCTTATGTCATCCACTTGAGGGAAAAATGCTACTATCCTATAAAACTCTGCGCTTGAAGGCCCAACACGAGTCTACAAGAATAAAGTTGTGTAGTAGATATCATGGACTCACTCATGCGTGCGTACTCATCAACAAGATCATTGGGAACTCCGTTTGCAAGCATCCGAACGACCGCAATACATTTCTGGTAAGAGGAGAAACCAATCTTTTCAAGGGCATCATACTTGCACTTGAAGTAATCATCATACCTCATCAGTCCCTCATGAATACGGTTGAATAATGATCTCGCCATACGGAAGCGTCGCCAGGAAAGCTTGGCAGAGAATAGTGGTTCTGTGAGATCGAAATAATAGTTGTAGAGTAGGACATGACCGTTTTCTCTGTTATGAGTCAACCCAGAAGCATGGCTCGGGATCATTCCCCTAAACAATGGTCCATGCCACGAATGTGCCCACTGACGATAAAAGTAGCAACAAACATCATCATCATCAGAAGAAGATGATGAACATATGATGTTATTGTAAAAAAAAACTCATCCGAGCTATCTGTTATGATCCTTCGGAGTGATGACTCCGTATCCCCGTAGACAGTAGCGGACGGCTCGTCCGGGTAAACAACCGAACACCTTGTGGGCGGGGACAGAGGCGAGCGTGGACGAGTCGTGGCCGATGAAGGGTCCCGTCCTTGGCATGTTCAGGCAGCAGGGCTGTCGAACCCCGCGTCCTCTGGCGGTGACGGTAAAGGTAGCGGTAGTATGCCTAGGGCTGCTGGCAACCCTGGGTAGGCGGCCCTTGTACTGCTCCGTTGGAGGCAAGAAGCGGCCACAACGCTGACAGAGTGGACGCCTGTGGCTGTGGTGGCGGCGATGCAGTCGGTGGGTGCGGCGGTGGCGAAGATGTCAAAAGCTGGGCAGCGACGATGAGAGCAAAGAGGCCGGGGTGATTGTGACGTGCGGGGGAAAATGGCCCGTGTGCCACCGATAGGCGGGCCAGGAGAGGATGCCACGGGTGTCCACTGTGTGTCCGCGAGGACACAAATCCAGTCTAAATTTGGGCTGAAATGGGTCAAGCAAACAGCAATACTGAAATCGTTTTTTTTTATGTCGACGCGTCCAAACCGGAAGAAATGGGTCAAGCTTTGGAGTTGCGAGCGGGTGGAGCGGCACGCCACAGCATCGGAGTCAGCACTGCGGATAACCCATTCTCGCCAGAACCAAACCTCACCCGGCAGGCGGCCGGGCCGTCTGCCCAGTTCCCACCTCCTGGGTGGGGTCCACGCACCACACGGCCGGCCATCTCTTCCCGGTCTCTCTCCTGCTAGAAGCGTCGTCTTCGTCGCGCTCCGCTCCGCTCCACTACTCCCCCCAAACTGCTGCCGCCTGCATCGAAGAGAAAACGTAAACAACCCAGACACGGCCCTCTCCAATGGAATCCACTGAGGGTCCACGACGCCCCGCTCCCGCCCACTAGCCCACTGACCCCACCACCACCGCCGCCATGCTCCAGCTCCAGCTCCAGCCCCCTCGCTTCCTGCCGCTCCCTCGCTCCCGCCTCCCCGGCCGCCGCCGCCGCCGCGCGACCGCGCCCGTCCTCGCCGTCCGCTCCCAGTGGAAGCTCCCCGATGTCGACACCGGTGGGCGCCCTCCCTGAAGCCCCCGATAGGTCGTGCCCCGTGCTCTCTCTGATCGCTGCGGGCTTGCTGTTTCGCAGATGCGGTGCAGGAGCGGGTGCGTTCGTGGTTCTCCCGGGCGCGGGGCGCGGTGGTGGACGTCACGCAGGCGGCGCGGGAGCGGGGGAAGCGCAAGGAGGAGGCCGATGGGAGGAAGAAGCAGCGGAAGGAGGAGGTGGAGGAGGAGCCGCTCGTCGCGGTGCCGGAGATCACCCTGGAGCGGCGGGTCGGCCGCGGCTGGCTCTCCGTGGACGCCATTGTCGCCATCGAGCAGTTTGCTAGGTGTGTCAAGCGACCTTGCACTTGCTCTGCCCTTCGGGTTAATCTGTCGTAGATGTAGAATAATAAATGGCCAGATTCATTCTGTTAATAAAGTGACTACCAGTTCGTTTCCTAACTATCATAATGTTAAACGATTAATAAAGCCACAAACTGCGTTTCTCTTGGACTCAATTGACAGGACGCTTGTTGGTGATATCATATTAGGCCTACTCTGAACCATGTGCTGTAATAGATAGGATCATCTTAGGTAGTGGTTAGAATCATCTGGAATTGTAGTGTAGATGTTGCAAGAATATTAAGTCTTCTCTGGGACTTGGGGATTTTTTCCTTCTAATTCCTGTGAAGTTGCGGTGTTCCAAGGAGGCTTTCAGTGGATAAATTCAATACTACAAAATAGAAACCCTTTAACCAAGTTTGGTCTTGCATTGCTGCGGCAAATAAGGAACGAGAATTTTCTGGAGTACAATGGGATGAAACACGCATAGCATAGGAAGCAGAAATTTCTCTGACCAAATCGATGCAAACTAAGTAACTAACCAAACCAGTAGAAAGAATAACTGGAAGACGTTTGCTTCCCTTGTTTAATTTTGCATATGATGTCTTGGGAATCTCAGCTACCCCATCAAATTCCTCTCCCAGGTCTGTGAGCAAGTAACAATAAATTGGGGATCCTTAATGGATTGATTCCAATGCAAATCAACCAAATTAAATAAGAAAGGAAGGATCGGTAAATTGATCAAACTAATGGTCAGTGATGACTATGATGACAAATTGAGAATGTGGATCAAAACTTGGTGTCGCCCAGCCCACTATGGAAGAGGTTGTGAGTGATCTTGTCTCTCGCCTTGCTGGCGCTCTCAGAATGCACAAGGTTCTTTGGCACTGTCTCGTCGTCAATGATGTCACACTGTAGCTCTGGGCCCATCTCTTCCCCTTTCACCTGACATATATTGTGCAGCACACAACATGCGCCGATCATGGTAGGGAGATCCGAGATCTTCATATGTGCGTGCTTTTGCAGGCACGTCCATCGTTCCTTCAGTCATGCAAAGGCATCCATGGACACGTGCCGTAGCTTCGCGACCTTCTTGTTGAACGCTTGTTGTTCCCTTGTCAGGTTTTGGTGTGTGTATGGGACGAGAATCCAGTCCATCAGTGGGTAGCTAGAGCCGCCGACCACCCATGAGCCAATCATCATGCCATTGCAGCCATGCTGCTGCAGAAGTGAATTGCTGAGGACCTCATCATCATTCATGCTTCCAGGCCAACCGATGCATACATCACTGAAAATGCCATTATGGTCGACGACCCCCTGGAGGGTGGTGGAGTAGGAGGGCTTCTTGTTGCGCTTTGCGTGACTAGGGTTGTAGTACTTGCTGGCCCACATTTGCGGTTCGATGATTGGGATGTGGGTTGTATAGATGACACAAACGACGTCTGGCATGCTGGAGATGGCCTTAAAGCTGCCCTTGAAGATGGCGGCCTGGTCAGGCCGCCGAAGAAAGCGGGGCATGAGCCTTTGGCGGATGGCGGTGCAGACCTCAAGGACGATCTTGTGGCATGTAGAAAGGCCAATACCAAAGCGGCCAGAGATGATGCAGAGGGGCTCACCGGTGGCGAGGCGCCAGATTCCGACGGCAACACGTTGGCGCACAGGGATGGAGGGGCGGAGCGAGGTATCCTCCTTGGCGATGGCGGAGCCCAGTGCATCACATATCATGTCAAAAGTGTCCCAACCCATCCGGAAATGGCTGCAGAATTTGGCCTCTGGGTAGCCAGGGCTGCTGCACTGCTTCCACCACATGCCCGACCGGTCCTTTGGCCACAGCTTCTGTTGTTGATGAGGTGAGATGTCAATGCCCCCAGCTCCAGTACACTGGCGGACAGTCTGCTTGGACGACCCACTAGTCCTGCTCCCATCCACTTGAGTTAGTTGAGACTCAGCCTCATCCTCGTCACCATTCATGAGATATAGATCATGGATTGCAGCGTTAGTTTGTTGGCGATGGACCCCTTCTTGTTCGTGTCATTGCAGTCACCACCACCTCCATCATCTACCATGGGTTCATCGCCTGTACCGTATCTCTTTCCGCGCTTGGGCATCGTAAACGTGCTTGGAGAGGGAGGAGGAGGAATGTTTTGTATGGATGAGAAAGGTGTTGTCTTATATTTCATTTACTAGTGGAGAAGGTGGGTGTGAGCTCACCAAGTCGCTAGAGCATAAAAAAGAAGTAAAACATTGGTGTGAAAAGTTAATTGGTTCTAGGTGTTGCACTTTCCTTCTTGTTTCGGATGAGAAAACGTGACAAAGAAGAGAATGTATGGGTGTAAACGCTAGAGCTGGAATCCGGAGAGAGTAGCAATGAAGTCAATGAGACCGTTTTGTCCTCATTGTGTTCGTTTTTTTGGGGGAGTGGGGGGCAAATGATTACCAAATTCTGATGGCCGCATGCACGCGTATCTCTGGCTATGAGTTTTTTTATTTACCTTTTGGTAATACTTTACAATGTTTCCTGTGTTGACATGCTAATTCATGCTGTGCTAATTATTTGCCAACTAGACTCCTACTTCCTTACAGATGTAAAATGCTATTTTGCGTTCGCCTGCATGGAGTGTTTCTGTGAACGCTAGGATCCTGAAACATGGAAGGGGACCTATCCGCCTAACCAACATGTGGGGCTGTTCGCTTGGTGTAGCTTCGAAGCAATATTCTAGTGTCACACAACTGAACTGACAAGCATAGCCCACATGGCAGCCACACAACTGTGAACAGGGACCAGTGCAACTTCATAACAGGGAGTCCGGGACATTCATCGTTATACCTGGACAGGTGGGCTATGCCTGTTAGGTCTGTAGTATCCTTAAAAGTTTCTAGCAGTTTGAAAGTTACTGGATCCCTTGAAATCGGTGTGGTCTAACTCGGTAGGTACTGTCTAGTGTTATGCTGGACTAGAATCAGTTGGTAGATTGCGATAGACACCTGCAATATTTTCTTATTGAACCTGTACTGGGAGCATGGATTATCTTCTCCTTGGCTTTTATGCTAGCGCAACTTCCATCGTAGAGATGCAATGTACAGATAAAACTTGGGTTCAGGTGTTGTTTCTGGATAGTGGTCTCGTGTTTCATGTAGGATACTGATTAGCTAATGAGAAATGGACATAAATAGTTTGAAAGTTCAGTTGAGCCATTTTAAATAGTGTACGACAAAAGTGAGTTGTTTACAGGAGTTCCTGGTAATTTGCTATCTCAGTTTACATTCACGCTTCTCATGAGGCTTTTTGTTAGGTTGAATGGGTTGACTGGGAGGCAGGTGCAGAGGATCTTCAAAGCGCTTGCTCATGAACATGTCCACAATGATGCTCGAAGTCTAGTTGAATATTGCTGCTTCCGGTACTTGTCAAGAGATAACTCCGATTTTCATCCAAGTCTGAGGGTAAATTAGTTGCTAATTCAGCATCAATGTGTATTGAAGTGTAAAATAATGCTCCAATTGTTTGGCAGGAGCACAAAACATTACTGCAGGCTTGCTGCATTTGTTTTGTTTAGCCAGTTCTACTTTGGCTAATACTTCTACTTTAAATGTCTGCAGGAGCTTGCATTTCAAAGGCTTATCTTTGTGACTATGCTTGCATGGAATGATCCATATGATGAAGACAATGATCCACACTCTTCACTAGATAACTACTCTATACTGGTAGTTTTGATTCTACTGTATTCTCAAAATTGTTTCGTTGTGAACGGGACCCCAATTTTTTATCCGGATACGATTTTATTTCATGCACCACCATGGCAAGTTTTCTGAGTTTGATATTTTTTATATGGTAGGGAAGACTTGTTGAAGAAGATGCCTTTGTCCGAATTGCTCCTGCTGTGGCAGGTGTTGCTGATGCTTCAACAGCTCATCATCTCTTTAGGGCCCTTGTTGGCGCTGAAAAGGGACTGTCATTGGATCTTTGGACAACATACCTTGGTGAACTTTTGAAGTAAGACTGCCTCTGTGGACAACAAACATGTAGCAGATTTCAACTGAGTATATATCTCTGCTTAAGTCTCAAGTTGCAGGAAGTGTATTTTTAACTTTACTTTAGGCTTCTAGTGTGCTATACCTCTTTCATTTGATCTATACTACAGATATTTGTTCAACCACATGATTGGTAGGCGTTGATGACTAGTATTCTAGAAATATCAGTCTTGCTTAAATTTTGTAAGACATGGGCCCATATCGTGAGCTTTTGTTCGCCAATTTGAACCGCTAATATAGTTCACTATTTCATATCTCTGTCATATGGTCATGCTGAGTATGCATTAAATATTTGGATGTTCTGTATTAATTAATGTGTTACAATGTGCATTGTACAAGGGTTCATCATGGGAGGCAAACACATAAGATTGGAGATAATTTTCTGTCTGATGAGCAAGTTCTGTGCATAGGCTCTAGTAGAAAGAGGCCTGTTCTAAAATGGGAGCAGAATACTGCATGGCCCGGACACTTAACCTTGACCAACAAGGCACTCTATTTTGAGGTATGGATTCCTACTCAAAACGTCCGGTACTTGTTTGGAGAAAGAAAACTATATTTGAAGACATACATATTTATTGTTGCTATCCTAATACATGGCAAGCATTTTCATGATTTAAAGGTTATATTATAAAAAATAGTAGGGCATGCTATTTGTTAGTATTTCTGCAGTAATGTTTGAACTTCGAGCTTTTTTCTAAAGCGAAACCATGCAGGATAGCTGCATTATATATATTAGAGAAGTTTTAGACAGCAGTATGACAGACCAAGCGATCATAAACAAAATGATCTCACCTGCTGAAAGGCCCCTGCAATGTTCATATCCATGAACATGGATAAATTGTTCATAAGTACAATTTCAACCCCCCCCCCCCCCCCCACACACACAACCACAACAAAGCCTTTAGTCCCAAACAAGTTGGGGTAGGCTAGAGGTGAAACCCATAAGATCTCGCGACCAACTCATGGCTCTGGCACATGGATAGCAAGCTTCCACGCACCCCTGTCCATAGCTAGTTCTTTGGTGATACTCCAATCCTTTAGGTCTCTCTTAACGGACTCCTCCCATGTCAAATTCGGTCTACCCCGACCTCTCTTGACATTGTCCGCACGCTTTAGCCGTCCGCTATGCACTGGAGCTCCTGGAGGCCTGCGCTAAATATGCACAAACCATCTTAGACGATGTTGGACAAGCTTCTCTTCAGTTGGTGCTACCCCAACTCTATCTCGTATATCATCATTCCGGACTCAATCCTTCCTCGTGTGGCCACACATCCATCTCAACATACGCATCTCAGCCACACCTAACTGTTGAACATGTCGCCTTTTAGTCGGCCAACACTCAGTGCCATACAACATTGCAGGTCGAACCGCCGTCCTGTAGAACTTGCCTTTAAGCTTTTGTGGCACTCTCTTGTCACAGAGAATACCAGAAGCTTGGCGCCACTTCATCCATCCGGCTTTGATTCGATGGTTCACATCTTTATCAATACCCCCATTGTTGAGGATATAGACCTTAGAGTCACCCGCCAGGAGGGGCCGGGTTACTCTAATGGTCATTACCAGAAGCCCGGCGCCAAGCTTGAAGACGATGGGCCAGAGATGGGCTTAAGACCCGGATATGGCTTAAGGCTCGTAGTTGCAATCATTATTATGGTAGAACTTGTAGTGTAAGGCAAGCATAGTTGAGAGTCCGAGCCGGACACTCTTATGAGCCGGCCGGGACTCTGAGAGCTGCTGGGCGTCAGCCTCCCTATATAAAGGGACGACCCGGCAGCGGTTTAGGGACAAGAACAATCTCATCGAGAGCCGGGCATAGCAGTTTTAGCTCCCTGGTGATCGTAACCCTAATCAATACCACCTTGACTGGACGTAGGCTTTTACCTTCACCGTAAGGGGCCGAACCAGTATAAACCCTCGTGTTCCTTGTCCCGCATTAACCCCTTCAAGCTTCCTAGCTGCGATGGCTCCACGACTAAGTCCTAGCTCGAGGACATCTGCCGTGACAATTCCACGACAGTTGGCGCCCACCGTGGGGCCAGCGCACGGTGGATTTGAGTTCTTGAAGGGCAGCTTCGAAGGGCTCAAGAGATACGCTGTGGGCCGGATGACCAAGAGTCGTCGCGGCAAGCTCTACATCGACGATGCAAACTGGGGCCCCGACGCCGGCTCAATTGAGTACGGGTACCGGGTCCCCTTCGGCGGAATTCATGTTTTCATCGGCAAGATTGGTGAGCCGGGCCCTGAGCCGGATCACTGCGCCGATCTCATCGAGACGGCCCAGCGTGCGCGACCCGCCCGGGCCCGGCCTGCCTTAAGGCATGCTTTTGTGGGGTGTATCCACGGAGGATTCTCTGATCGATCTGGATCTGGTGATGAGACGGCCGCCGGCTCTGACGGCGAGTCGGCCACCGATGAGTCAAACTCGTTGTATCAACTTCAAGATGGCAGGCTCATGGGTTATTCCGATGGTGACAGTATTCCGGACCCGTTTGAGCCGCCAAGTCAGGTTGGGGTCTTTATGACCGGTGCGCAGCCTATTCAGAACCCCGCTGCTGGAGCGGGAAACCCGGTGCCTTCTCCGGCTCAGGTGCTGATGGATCTCACGGACAAGATGACGGCCCTGTTAACCGCCACGGTTGACCCGGCAGATCAAGCTCAGCACGATGCGGAGGTGGCACAGTTAAGATTGGATCTAGTGAAAGCTAAATAGGATCTTGCAGCGGAAGGGATCAGGCTGGCTGCGGAGAGGGCGACTCTCGATGCCCAAACTCAGCTGATCCAGGCGCAGCCCTTCCAACTCACGATGGATCAGAACGCGGCCAATGAGGTCATGAGAAGGAGGCATCAAAAGACCCAATCTCGACTCCCTCCGGTTTACGATCCACGCAACCTCTTCAACACGCCAGGTGCAGGGTCTAGTAACCCGCCAGGGGTCATAGCGCCCGGGTCTGGACCCCTTATTCAGCCACGAGTGATGGGGCCTCCTCAGGTGCCCCCTGCCCCGCCTCAGTATGTGCCAATACCCCCGGGTCATTATAATAACCCGCTGGAGAACATGGTCGCTGCGGCAGCACGACTGGCGGCTCTCCCAGTTGACGGCGACTCTCCGACGGCTATTGAAACCCGCCGGGTCAGGGAACTCCTTCAGACAGCACTGGCGCAGCAAGAGGCGTACTCCTACAGCCGGGACAGAATCCACTCGACCCCTCGTCCAGGCCAGAGCCCAAGTTACAGCCGGCACATGGTCTCAACAACCGGCTCAAGTAACGTCCGACGCCATGACCCGTCCCCTGGCCACGGCCTGGCTCACAATGGAGCCTTTCACGCAGCAGACCAGGACAGAGCGCGGCAAGAGGCGGAGCAAGTGCCTCAATTGACGGCTTATCAGACCCCTCCGGCTTATCCGACGACTTCCGTCGACGTGGGTATCCCTACCAGGACCGGGGTTGTCCCTTGTTTAGTGCCAGCTATCCGTAATGAACGTCTGCCTAAGGACTTCAAGGGCCCTAGGAAGGTGCCTAATTACACAGCTGACTTATAACCCGCAGCCTGGATCGAGAGTTATGAGATGGCTATGGAGCTGCTGGAGGTCAGTGAGGCGGCCATGGCTAAGTATTTCATCATGATGTTAGATGGGACTGCCCGCACTTGGTTGAAAGGGCTACCACCGAATTCCATTGGGTCTTGGGCTGAGCTGAAAGCCCGGTTCATCCAAAACTTCAAAGATACCTGTAGACAGTCTATGTCAATTGTGGATTTGACTAACTGTAAGCAGCAGGAGGGTGAGTCTACGACATATTGGGTTCGCCGGGTTAAGGAGATCATACACTCGTCAGACAAGATGGATGCCGGCTCAGCGGTTTTAATGCTGGAGCAGAATTGTCGTTTTGTGCCCCTGAAGATGAAACTCGGGCGGCTTAAGCGCGACTGCAGTGATATGGGTACACTAATGGCAGCTCTTGTCAAGTACGCCGATTCTGATGGTACCAAGGATCCCCCTTTAGATGATGAAAGGACAGGGAAGGGAAAGAAGAACGGCAATGGCAAGGGTCCTCAGTTTAACCCGGGGAACCAAGGAGGAGGCAAGCGCAAGGCCGATGGCAGCCTAGAGTTGTAGCCAACGCCAGCTCACAAGGTAATAACCAGCGACGCAAGGGGAGGCCCCCTTCCGAGGCGGCGGGTCAGGTCCGACGCTGGAGCAGCTGTTGAATGAACCTTGTCCAAGGCATGGCTCTAGAGAGAAGCCAGCGACTCATCTGTGGAAGGATTGTGCGATCATGAAGGCCTTTAAGAATTACAATGGCCCGGGCGGCGGCTCAGGCGGCGGCGGCTTTCATGGCCCAGGCGGCGGCTCCAATTCCGGTCCTCAGAACGGTCAAGGGGGCTTTAATCAGCAGTCTGGCCAGGGTCATCAACAGCAGCAGGGGGTTATCAGACCAATCCAAAGCAGCTTAGCGGTGGACAGTATCATGTGTTTACCACCAGTCTGTGTAAGTGAGATCAGAAGCTTCATAAGAGGGCAGTGGATGCTGTTGAGCCGGCGGTCCCATGATACTTGCGGTGGTCTGAGCAGCCTATAGTGTGGAGTAGGGAGGATCACCCTCCCCGGGTGGATAACCCGGGCCACTTGGCCTTAGTAGTGGCTCCTCAAGTGGGAGGATATAAGTTCACGAAGGTGCTCATGGATGGAGGCAGCAGCATCAACATCCTCTATTATGAGACTTTTCGCCGTATGGGGTTGGTTGATAAGAACCTCAGCCAGTCAAACACTATCTTCCATGGTGTGGTACCTGGTAAGTCGGCTTATCCAGTCAGCAAGATCGAATTGGAAGTGGCCTTTGGTGATGAGTACAACTACAGGATGGAGAAATTGACCTTTGAGGTGGTCAAGATAAGAAGTCCATACCATGCTATATTTGGACGGCCGGCTTACGCCAAGTTCATGGCACGGCCGTGTTATGTGTACTTACATCTCAAGATGCCGGGTCATAATGGGACCATTACGGTTCACGGCAGCCGGAAAGTGGCTCTGGAGTGTGAGGAAGGCGATGCGGCTTATGCAGAATCTGTTTGTGCTACAGAGGAGTTGAAGTTTTACAAAGACAATGTTGACCCAACAGATATGACCTCTCTGAAAAAGCCAACTACAGAACAAGAGCTGGCAATGAAATTTAAATCGGCTGATGAAACTAAACTTGTTGATTTTGTTCCAGGTGACTCATCTCAGCAGTTTAGCATCAGTGCAAATCTGGATCCAAAATAGGAAAGCGCGCTCATCGAGTTCATCCGTGAGAATAGGGACATCTTCGCATGGAAACCTTCTGACATGCCAGGTGTACCTAGAGAACTCGCTGAGCATACTCTCAATGTTGATCCGAAATTTAAGCCGGTCAGGCAGTTCCTTCGGCGGTTTAATGAAGAGAGGCGGAAAGCTATTGGTGAAGAGGTGGCCCGGCTCTTGGCGGCCGGGTTTATCGTTGAAGTCTTTCATCCAGAGTGGTTAGCTAACCCGGTGCTCGTACTCAAGAAGAACGGCACTTGGCGGATGTGTGTGGACTACACGGACTTAAACAAGGCGTGTCCGGCTGATCCTTTTGCCCTCCCCCGTATTGATCAAATCATTGATGCTACGGCAGGTTGTGCACGCTTAAGTTTCTTGGATGCTTATTCCGGTTATCATCAGATTAAGATGGCAGTTAAGGATCAGGAGAAGACGGCGTTCATCACTCCTTTTGGAGCCTTCTGCTATGTGTCTATGCCCTTTGGACTCAAGTGTGCACAGGCGACTTAGCAGCGTTGTGTACAGAACTGTCTTCATAAACAGATTGGGCGCAATGTTTACGCTTATGTGGACGATATTGTGGTTAAATCCATAAAAGAGGAAACCCTGATAGATAATTTAAGGGAAACTTTTGATAACCTCCGGGTCTATAAGATGATGCTTAACCCGGCCAAGTGTGTATTTGGTGTCCCTGCAGGCAAGCTCTTAGGGTTTTTGGTTTCTGATAGAGGCATTGAGGCTAACCCGGAGAAGATCAAGGCCATCACCTCCCTGGCTAAGCCGGCGTGTATAAATGACGTTCAGCGTTTGGCGGGTCGCATCGCTGCTTTAAGCCGGTTTATAAGCCGTTTGGGTGAGAAGGCCATGCCATTGTATCAGTTGATGAAGAAAACTGATAACTTTGTCTGGAATGCAGCTAATACCGCTTTTGAGGATTTGAAGAAGCAGCTGGCAAAGCCCCCAGTCCTTGCTGCTCCGGTTGATAAGGAGCCCTTATTACTGTATGTGGCGGCAAACGCACGAGCCGTCAGTGTGGCTATTGTGGTGGAGCGCAAGGAGGAGGGTAAGGAGCATCCGGTTCAGTGGCCGGTTTATTATGTCAGCGAAGTGCTCATTGAGTCCAAGCAGCGGTACCCGCATTGGCAGAAGCTTGTGTATGGTGTGTTCATGGCGAGCCGGAAACTTAAGCATTATTTTCAGGGTCATCCCATCACTGTGGTCAGTTCTGCCCCTCTTGGTGATATCATTCAAAACAGAGAGGCCACAGGGAGAATTGCTAAGTGGGCTATAGAACTTGGACCTCATGGTAATATGTGCCACGCACTGCTGTTAAATCTCAGGCCTTGGTGGATTTCATCAATGATTGGACAGAGTCACAAGTGCCCGAGCAAAAGCCGGATAACACGTATTGGACTATTCACTTCGATGGGTCCAGGCAGTTGGAGGGCTCGGGGCTGGCGTTGTATTGGCTTCCCCTAAAGGTGACAAGTTCCATTATGTGCTACAGTTGATGTTTTCTTGCACTAACAATGCGGCTGAGTACGAGGCCTTGCTCCACGGTCTTCGGATGGCTAAGGAGATGAGCTTGAGCCGGGTAAGGTGCTTCGGTGACTCAGACTTGGTGGCTCAACAAGTATCAGGCAAGTGGGACTCTAAGGACCCTCTCATGGCGGCTTATCGCCGCGAAGTTGATGCCATTGCTGGGCACTTTCAGGGCTACCAAGTAGAGCACATTGATCGCAGGAAGAACGAGGCGGCTGATGCTCTAAGCCGGCTAGGCTCTCAGCGAAAGCCGGTACCGCCTAACACTTTCCTGGACGTCCTGTATAGCCCTTCGGTTAAGTTGCCTACGGAGGAAGACTTGGCTATCCCTGACCCGGAGGCACGACTGGTGGCGGCTCTTCATATCATACCAGACTGGACAATGCCATATCTGGCTTATATGACCCGGGGCGAGTTGCCTGAGGATGAAACTTTGGCCAGGCAAATAACCCGGCGGGCTAAGTCAATGATCGTTATCGATGGCGAGTTGCATCATCGCAGTGTTACAGGAGCATTTCAGCGTTGTGTCTCCCCTGAGGAAGGTCAAGAGATCTTGCGTGAGATCCATGAAGGGGATTGTGGCTATCACGCCGGCTCAAAGTCCCTTGTGGCCAAGGCTTTTCGTCATGGTTTTTATTGGTTGACGGCTCATGCTGATGCAGAGGACTTGGTCAGTAAATGTGATGGTTGCCAAAGATTCTCACGACAGGCTCATGTGCCGGCTCAGGAGCTGAGGATGATCCCAATCACTTGGCCCTTTGCGGTCTGGGGGCTTGATATGGTTGGCCTTTTAAAAGGTCCAAGGATAAGAAGACCCACCTCTTGGTGGCAGTTGACAAATTCACAAAGTGGGTGGAAGCTGAGCCAGTTAGCAAGTGCGATGCAGTCACGGCGGTTCAGTTTATGAAAAAGGTGATTTTCCGCTTTGGCTTTCCGCACAGCATTATAACTGACAATGGCACCAATCTCTCCAAAGGCGCCATGGAAGAGTTTTGTCTACGCGAGCATATCCGACTTGATGTTTCCTCAGTGGCTCATCCTCAATCCAACGGTCAAGCTGAGAGAGCTAATCAGGAGATTCTGAAAGGTATCAAGCCCCGGCTTTTGGTCCCTTTGCAACGGACACCGGGTTGTTGGGTGGAGGAGTTGCCCTCCGTGTTATGGAGCATCAACACTACTCCTAACAGGTCTACAGGCTTCACGCCTTTCTTCATGGTTTATGGAGCAGAAGCAGTCCTCTCCAGTGACATCCGTCATGACTCACCTCGAGTGGCGGCTTACGTTGAGGCGGATAATGAACAGGCGCGCCAAGATGCTCTTGACTTGTTGGACGAACAGCGTGATGTGGCAGCAGCTCGTTCAGCGATTTACCAGCAAGACCTGCGCCGTTATCATAGCCGCCGGGTTAAATCCCGGGTCTTCCAGGAAGGCGATCTCGTGCTCCGGCTCATCCAGGATCAAACAGATGCACACAAGTTATCCCCGCCTTGGGAAGGGCCCTTTGTGGTCAGCAAGAACTTGCACAACGGGTCATATTACCTCATTGACATTCGGGAGCACAAAGATTCACGTAAGTCGGAGGAAGAGACCCGTCGGCCGTGGAATATAGCTCAGCTTCGGCCTTACTACACTTGAGCCACTGGCTCTCGTGGTGTACATATTTCTCTCAGCCATGTATATATTATGATAAGCAATAAAGCAGGACCTCTGTCCTTTTTTCTCCTCCAAATATGCACGTGTTATTTTTATTGCAAGATTACATGATGACTTAAAAGAGGATCCGGCTTATGATCGTATTCGAATCTAGCCGTAAGCAGTAAAGTCACTTGGGGGCTTCCTGTTTAAACATGGGTCGTACTCGAACAAAAGAGAACATAGCTGTCGATACCCATTTGATTGGCAAAGTGCCGAGCTCATTGGGAGGTTACCTTTGGTCATATTTGAATCATAGTTTAACCCCTCTGAGAATCGACGTGGATCGTATTCGAATCAGCGTCGTTAAACAATTCTTAAAATCACTTGGGGGCTTCCTATTCAAACATGGGTCGTATTCGAACCAAAGAGAACATAGCTGGCGGTACCCTCTTGATTGGCATCGCCACACCCACTGGGGGCTATATGATCGTATCCGAATCTTAGCTTAACCCCTTTGGCCGGGTCTCTGGTCATATTCGAACCGGAAGCCCCTAAGTTCTTCTGCTTTATCACAAGTTTTCTTTGATTATGTCAAGGTGTGTACAGCCGGGTCTCACTTTGCCGGCTTAACCTTGGTTTACAGTATTGCTGAACGCAATGGGTGTTATAAGGCAGGTAAACCGGAGTGGCGGTACCAACTTTCTCATCCGGATTATCTAAACCGGAAGTATGCTTGCAGGCCGTTCAGCGTGTTCTTACGGCTGTATTCAGGATATTATTGAAGACAAGTCCTTTTCGATTCATATTCCGGGTTATCTAAAATTTATGATTCTCAGGACGGTAAGACGCCTCGAGTTTTGTGATTTGCCCTTTTATGCAGGATAATTAAAGGCACCTCTTTTGAGGTTAAGAAAAACAAAGGATTGATTATGACCCGGAGAAATATCAAAGAGAGAACTTCAAAAGACTTTAGCATTCAATACGTGCACGATGGCACGACAGAGATGAACTGTTGCACCTACTCTATTACGTTCCTATCTTCTCCTCCGGCTGATCCCAAGACCTGGAAAGTTGATGACTTCCAGTCGATGCCGCGGAGAGCTTCGAATTGGGCTTCCTCGTCAATTAACCCGGCCGGGTCAATCTCCGGGGCGAAAGTGTGCCGACGAGCCGGAGGGATCAAGTTGAGGGCTTCATAGCGAGGGGTTGGAATCCTCTGATTCTCCGCATCGTAGCCCGGCTGGTACTTGGTCAGATCTGTGTCGTTCCCGATAAGGGTGGCCACTGGGCGTACGGCCTTCACGCAAGCTGCGAAGTCCTTCTGATCGAAAGCTGAGCCGTCTTCCTTCAGGCTTGGATAGCCAAGGGCGATGTCCGCCGGGTCTAACTCCGGCAGGAATGCCTTGGCCCGGCTCAGCGCGGCGATCGCTCCGGCTCTCGCAGAGGCCCGTCGCAGCTCTTGGATCCGCTGAGGCAGAACGGCGAGCCGGCGCAGGACTTCTGCCAGGTGAGTCGGCACCTCGTTGGATAGGGCCACCACAGCTAAGGCACGCTGTGACCCGGTGTAGAGCTGCTCCACCAGGGTATACACGGCCTTTAGCTTGGTGACCACGCTCTGGTTGAGGTTGGCACTTCTGGGACCTGTTTAACAGAATCAGATAAGCCGGCGACAAGGATGAATCATGAGATATAAACATTCTAAACTTGATGAAAGCCGGTGAGGCGACTTACCAAAGATGGCGGCCACCATCTGGGAAACCTGGCGCTTTAGGCCGGAGAGCTCGGCGGTCTTCTCGGAGAGAGCCTTCTCCGCCTGTTCAGTCCGGGTCACCAGTGCGACCTTCTCTTCGGCCCAGGCTTTCCGCTCAGCATCAAATTCTGTCTTCAGCTTCTCTTGAGCGGCGATGCTGGATACAAACTTGGCGTTTGCCTTCTGGGTCTCCATCTCTTGCGTCTTTAGCCGGTTCTTGAGATCCGCAAGGTCCGCCTCTAGCTTCTTGCTAACAGCCTGCGTACATTTCCGGGTTATTAACAGTTACTATATAAGTCCCAAGCGTTTTCCAAGCAAAGACATTTGGCACTTGGGGGCTAATGCATATTGAACGTGTCTATCTACAAACTGCCGGCTCAATTGAGTAAGCCGGAACCTAAGTCTACAACATATTCAATCATAAGTCGTCGACTTGGGGGCTGGCATGGTAAAGGTAACTATGCAGTAAGTAAGAGGACAGCAGAATGATACCTCAGATTTCTGTTGAATCTGGTTCACCATGGCAACCTCTGTGTCCCGGCTCTTGTGCACTTGGCTGATGTAGCCAGAGACGAGCTCTCCAACGCTCAGGTTGGTGTAGTCGGAGAGGTCCAGGTTCACCCGGTGGGGCTGCAGCAACTCCCCCTTAGCGGAGCACTTGGCCAGCACGGTAGGTCTCCTCGGCTCAACGAACTCCGTCCGGGTGATTACCACGTCCGGGTCGTCTGCTGGTGGAGCCGAGCTGGAGGCCTCCGGGTTAACAGAAGCTTCTGTAGTTGCTTTGGTAGTTGGGGCAGCGGCCTCAGGTGCCTTGTTGGTTGGAATGGTGGCTTCGGGGGCGGAGGCAGCTGGCGGTTCTTGAGCCGTCACTTCCGGTTCAGGTAAACCCGGCACTCCGGCTGACTTGGTCTTCTTCGCTCTCTTGGTGAGCTTTGCCTGGGCGCTGAAAGGACAGAAACGTTAAGCATAAAGAGAGTAAGTACAGACAAGTATAATTTGAGATGGTTGTCATTACCCGGGCGCGGTCTTGAAAGTCGGAAGACTCGACTGCATAGAGTCGCCCGAAGAGGGGGAGGTCTCCTGATAATTGGAGTCAGAAGAATTGAGTGGCTGACGGATAACACCCGCCAACGGATGAAAAGGGTACAAGTGGGAAATAACCTCAGTTCGGCGCTTCCTTGTTGCGTCGGGTAACCCGGCGGAGAGGTCGGTGTCCTTGTCGGTCCGGGTGTGACGCCGGCTTTCATGAACCTGTCGCTTCAAAATAAATTGAGGGTCTTGATAAGCTAAAGGATGTGAAAAGCTTACTTTCCGGGTTACCCTTTGGACTTTCAGCTGTGGCAAGGGCTCCGAGTCGGAGGAAAGTGACATTACCTCTTCAACCACCGGGTTACTTGCGCCGGTGTCATCCTGTCAATGAGCAAGTATTAATAAGGCGGACAGCAACAAACAGTGAATATCGCAAGGGCTTAAAGGCTCAGGGGTTACCTCTGACTTGGAGCTGTTGCTTAATTGCATCAGCTCGGAGGCGGTAGGCCTGCTTCCTTTCCTGCGAGGGGCGGCTTTCTGGCCTTCTTGGCCGCCTCATGGTCATACTTGACCCGCCAGAATTTGTCGTCAACCTGAAAAATACAATGATGATTTCTTCAAACGATTCAGATGAAAGTTATATACAATAGAAGATAGGATGTTCAGATTGGCGGCTTACCGCTGGGGCTGGGTTGGTCTTGCAGAAGGGGGCTAACCCGGTCCTTCCGCAGTCTGCCAGGCTCTCGTTTAAAAGAGCCTTGGTCATCTCCTCTGCAACGTCTTCAGGAAGATCATTGCGGCTGTGTCTCTGAGGGTCATCCTTTCGTCCTGTGTACTCACACATTAAGCCGGGGCGGCGGCTCAATGGGATCACCCACCATGAGATCCAGACCCGGACCAGGTCGATTCCGTTCAGACCATTGCCCAGGAGAGCTTTGATCTTGTTGATAGTAGGGAGCAGGGGCTGGCGCTCTGCTTGAGTCAGCTTGTCTGACAGTGGGTGAGTCGGCTCCAGACGTGTTGGGCGAAAGCCGGGCAGCGGACTTTCATCAGCCGGGGACGTATCTTGGCAGTAGAACCAAGTCATGTTCCAGTCCTTTGGGTGGCTCGGCGGCTCTGCGTAAGGGAAAAGGCAGTCCCTACGCCGCTGGATGGAGATACCACCTAACTCCAGACTTGGCCCATTGGCGCACTCATTCTGGCGGTTTAAGTAAAAAAGCTCTCTGAAGAGCAGCAGACTAGGTTCTTCTCCAAGGTAAACCTCGCAGAAGACTTGGAAGTTGCAGATGTTGGACACTGAGTTGGGTCCAATGTCTTGAGGTCGCAAGTCGAAGAAGTTTAGCACGTCCCTAAAAAACTTTGAGCCGGGCGGTGCGAAGCCCCGGCTCATATGATCCGCAAAAATCACTACCTCCCCGTCCTTTGGCTGTGGTCTCTCTTCTGACGGGTCAGGGGCACGGTAGGACATGATGTCTTTCTTGGGCAGATATCCGGACTTGACAAAATCTGCTAGGGTCTCATTGGTGACATTGGACCTCATCCAGTTGCAAGTAATGGGAGCTTTGGGAGGCATGGTGAAAGTCGGCAGTCTATGACAAAAAGGAAAAACGTCCGGGTTAATTATAAGCCGGAGGAGATCTACAGTTAAAATCTAAGGTGGCGGCTTATGAAGGGGACTAATGGTATATACCTAAGTACAGCGGGTTATTTAAGCCGCAGGGGCATTCAGAATAAATTAATTATCTACGGCTTTATCACAGCTAAGCCGGAGGATTCTACGAAGCATGGTTTTCTTTAAGCCGGAAGGTTCTACGGCGCGCGGTTTTTTTAAACCGGAATTATAAACCGCCAAGATTCAATGATTGCAGTTTTTTACTAAGTGTGGTAAAACAGGTTTCACATATTGCAGTAACTTTTTTGGATCAAAATGGTCGGGTAAAAGAAAACAATTTCTAGACCTAGAAACAGAAGTGAGGGAGTTCTTGGGCTCGAACAAAGTTCCTATGCAGTAAAAAGAGAGCTGCTTGCGTGTAAAATGGGTACCAAACAACCGCCGCACTAGTTCTATGCAGATTTAAGATCAAAAGGAGCAGTAAGAAAGAAAACTACCGGAGTTTGTGGCAATGGCGACGAACACGGACGAACACGGATGAACCCTACTGCAGATCTGTTCTACGGGGTAGTGAGGACTTACCGGTGCTGAAAGGGTGCGGGGGTCGCCGCCGTTTGTCTGGTCCGAGTCAGGGTGATGCAGCGGCCAAGGTTGACGAAGACCGGAGGCGAGGCGACGGCGGCAGAGTGCGAGCTCAGGTAGAGAGGCAGTGGCGCGAGGAGGAAGAAGGGTGGCAGAGAAGCCCGTCGGGCCGGCCTATTTATAAGGGCGGGCTCATGAGTGGGCGGGAGGATCAAGGAGTCCACGGCGTGGTTATCTCCTCACGAAACGCCTCGATTTTCGGGATGACAGTAAAAGCAAAGATCCGTTGCGGATCTGGTGGAGTAAAAAACGGGCTTAATGGAAGATGACGTCACGGTGGATTATCCGGAGTCCAGAGGATGACGTCACGCTGGGTTATGGCCTTCACACAAATGGTAAGCCGGAGATTTTTTCTGTCGAAAGAATTGAAGATTGACATGAGCCGGCTCAAATCAATCTGGGGCCTAATGTTGTGGATATAGACCTTAAGAGTCACCCGCCAGGAGGGGCCGGGTTACTCTAATGGTCATTACCAGAAGCCCGGCGCCAAGCTTGAAGACGATGGGCCAGAGATGGGCTTAAGACCCGGATATGGCTTAAGGCTCGTAGTTGCAATCATTATTATGGTAGAACTTGTAGTGTAAGGCAAGCATAGTTGAGAGTCTGAGCCGGACACTCTTATGAGCCGGCCGGGACTCTGAGAGCTGCTGGGCGTCAGCCTCCCTATATAAAGGGACGACCCGGCAGCGGTTTAGGGACAAGAACAATCTCATCGAGAGCCGGGCATAGCAGTTTTAGCTCCCTGGTGATCGTAACCCTAATCAATACCACCTTGACTGGACGTAGGCTTTTACCTTCACCGTAAGGGGCCGAACCAGTATAAACCCTCGTGTTCCTTGTCCCGCATTAACCCTTTCAAGCTTCCTAACTGCGATGGCTCCACGACTAAGTCCTAGCTCGAGGACATCTGCCGTGACAATTCCACGACACCCATCCTCCTGCAGCATTGACCCCAAATACTGAAAGGTGTCCTTCTGAGGCACCACCTGCCCATCAAGGCTAACCTCCTCCTCACACCTAGTAGTACTAAAACCGCACATCATATACTCGGTTTTAGTTCTACTAAGCCTAAACCCTTTCGATTCCATGGTTTGTCTCCATAACTCTTAACTTTCTATTTACCCTCGTCCGACTATGTCAACTAGCACCACATCATCCGCAAAGAGCATACACCATGGGATATCTCCTTGTATATCCCTTGTGACCTCATCCATCACCAAGGCAAAAAGTAAGGGCTCAAAGCTGACCCCTGATGCAATCCTATCTTAATCGGAAAGTCATCAGTGTCGACATCACTTGTTCGAACACTTGTCACAACATTACCTTACATGTCCTTGATGAGGGTAAATGTACTTTGCTGGGACTTTGTGTTTCTACAAGGCCCACCACATAACATTCCGCGGTATCTTATCATAGGCCTTCTCCAGGTCAATGAACACTATGCAAGTCCTTCTTTTGCTCCTTGTATCTCTCCATAAGTTGTCGTACCAAGAAGATGGCTTCCATGGTCGACCTCCCAGGCATGAAACCAAACTGATTTTGGACACGCTTGTCATTCTTAAGCGGTGCTCAATGACTCTCCCATAGCTTCATTGTATGGCTCGTTAGCTTAATTCCACGGTAATTAGTACAACTCTGAACATCCCCCTTGTTCTTGAAGATTGGTACTAATATACTCCATCTCCATTGTTCTGGTATCTTGTTTGCCCGAAAAATGAGGTTGAAAAGCTTGGTTAGCCATACTATCGCTATGTCCCTGAGGCCTTTCCACACCCCAATGGGGATACAATCAGGGCCCATCGCCTTGCCTCCTTTCATCCTTTTTAAAGCCTCCTTGACCTCAGACTCCTGGATTCGCCGCACAAAATGTGTGCTGGTCTCATCAAAGGAGTCGTCCAATTCAATGGTAGAACTCTCATTCTCCCCATTGAACAGCTTGTCAAAGTACTCCCGCCATCTATGCTTAATCTCCTTGTCCTTCACCAGGAGTTGGTCTGCTCCGTCCTTGATGCATTTGACTGGCCAATACCCCTCGTCTTCCTCTCTTGGATCTTGGCCATCTTATAGATGTCCCTTTCGCCTTTTCGTGCCTAACCGTTGGTAGAGGTCCTCATACGCCCAGCCCCTTGCTTCACTGACAGCTCGCTTTGCGGCCTTCTTCGCCATCTTGTACTTCTCTATGTTGTCTGCATTCCTATCTAGGTGTAGGCGTCTGAAACAATCTTTCTTCTCTTTAATCGCCTTCTGGACATCATCATTCCACCACCAGATATCCTTATCCTCGCTTCTCTCTCCCCTGGACACTCCAAACTCCTCCGAGGCCACCTTACGAATGCAAGTCGTCATCTTCATCCACACATTGTCTGCATCCCCTCCTTCCTCCCAAGGGCCCTCCTTAATGACCCTCTCCTTGAACGCCTGAGCTACCTCCCCCTTGAGCTTCCACCACTTCGTTCTAGCTATCAACACCTCACCTCACCACTGCATCAACTAGCTCCCGAAGCTTCCCTGTCAGAGATCCTACGTTCCAGCTACCTAAGCGAATTCTCCTAGGCTCGGCTAGCTTCCTTACCCTTTACACTCGCCAAGTCAAATGCGAAGACCCTTGCTCATTTTCCACTACATCCGGGCGCCGATGTAGCGCGCCACTAAGGATGTGACGACCCGATCCTCGCTCACTTGCCACCGTATCCAGATCAAGATACGGCGCGCCACCAGGGGGGTGACGGCCCGACCCTTGCCCATTTGACACCACACCCGGGTTCCGATGTGGCGCGTCGTTGAGAGGGTTATGCCCCAACGAAAATCTTTTGGGTTTCATCTCCATAAGAGTGGCTGAGTTTTTACGTTGGCTCGCCAAGCCTATCACAACTCTCCTTTACCCGGGCTTGGGACCGGCTATGTTGAGACGACATAGGCGGAGTCCCCCCCCCCCCCCCCCCCCCCCCCTATGTTGGGATCGGCTATATATATAGTTCATATATAAGAAGAAGAAGAAGAAGAAGAAGAAGAAGAAGAAGAAGAAGAAGAAGAAGAAGAAGAAGAAGAAAGGCAAAGTTTTTTCAGTCATGGCATTCATGTTTCTTTGTCCTGCGTAACAAATCTGCTGAATGCCATTTTGAAACTTCACAAACTATGATTGACCTTTGGCCTGACGACTTCACTTTTGCATTGATATTGGCAGGCCATTGGACTGGCAGGTATGAAGAAACCATTGAGGCTTGACCTTACAGATCATAATTCAAAGATTGAAAAAGCAAAGGTTGGACCATTTGGGTCCAGGTTATTTGACTCTGCTGTATCTGTTTCATCTGGTTCAGTGTAAGTATGACCGATAACTCCCTAGGATGTCCATTTCCTGTGTGCACATGTTTTTTCACTGCTATCTGCAATTTGATAGGAGAACACCCAGGTCGTTGATTACTGCCAGGTTGTTTGGGTGCAAGCATAACAGTACATAATATTAGCTATTTAACCTGCCTGACCATTCCTAGTGTTCATAAGTTGTAAAATGTGTATGTATGGCAAACATGTTACATGTAATTCGTTAATCCAGTGAGAAGCACCACATTACTCGGGAGGTCCTATTACTAGTTTCCATGACTCAATGCATTATTTGTTAGCATTTCCCTAGGAGAGCAATCATCTTAAGCACTTCACTTGCATCTACTCCCTCCGTTCCAAAATAGATGACCCAATTTTGTACTAACTTTGTATTAAAGTTAGTATAAAGTTGAGTCATCTATTTTGGAACGGAGGGAATATCATATATGGCTTTATGGCTGCACACTTGTACTGTAGACATAGAAGCATATCGTCCGTGCTATTTGATCTTAGTCATAAAACACAGCTACAGTGATCTCATGCTAACTCATTAATTGTTTACAGGTCAAATGAGTGGACATTAGAGTTTGTTGATTTTGGTGGAGAGATGAGACGAGATGTATGGCTTGCGTTCATCAATGAAATTATTTCTGTTTATAAGTTCATTCGTGAATATGGACCAAGCGATGATGATCCAACCATTCATCATGTATATGGTGCCCGCAGAGGCAAGAAAAGAGCTGTTAGTAGTGCAACAAACAGTATTGCAAGGCTTCAGTCTCTGCAATTCATACGTAGATTACACGAGGACCCAGCTAAGTTAGTACAGTTCTCCTACCTATCAGGTGCACCTTTTGGTGATGTTGTTCTTCAGACCCTAGCAGTGAGGTTCTGGGGTGGGTCACTGATTACAAACTCGAAAGTGGCAAATGAAAGATCACTTCAAAGGCATAAACATTCAGAAGGCTCATCTAGTGGTCGCTCACAGGTTTTCGACATAGACGGTAGTGTGTACTTAGGCAAGTGGATGACGTCTCCAAGCTGGGCATCAAGCCATTCAGTCAGTTTTTGGAGAGGCTCTTCAGTCAAGCATGGTGTAATATTAAGTAAATCCTTAGTTGTAGCTGATAAAAATCTTGTAGAGAAGGCGATGGTTATCTGTAAAGAAAAGAGCAAAGTAGTTGACAAGACACATGCTACGATTGTTGCTGCTACGGTTGAAGGTATTCCAAGCAATATTGACCTCTTCAAGGTAAAATGGTTTCTCCAGTCAAGCTACTTACTATGATATATCTAGTAGATATGTTATATGTGGTTGCCTAGTACGTAGGTCCAATTCTATGCTTATTTTCAAAATCGGATTCCTTCTTTCCTCAAATATAGTGGACAAATAGCGTGTTAATTTTCATTGAGAAAGCAAGCTCTGCATCCTGGCCAGCAAATCCATGTCTCAGTATATGTTTATCATGGTAAATCATTGTAACACCTCTTATTTTCTGGGTCAGGAACTTGTACTTCCCTTCGCAATAATGGCTCAAAAATTCAAGAAACTTCAACGCTGGGAGAATCCCCGTTCAACCATTTGTTTTCTACTGTTAGTTTATACCGTTATTTTCAGGTAAGCCAGTTTGCTCTAATGAGTTGAATTTTGAGTTACTGAGGATTTTGTGTGTGCCTTTGGAAGAGGTCAGGAGAGGTCTGTGGTAGGAGATGATTTTCCTGGTCAAGCAGTGATCACATTTTACATTTTGTTGTCAGAGCTGGTTTAAATTGTAGTCCTAGGAGATAGGGATGCAAAAGAATGCACAACAAAGCACTTTTATACAGTAAGGCGAATTGCAAAATATTTTACCAGTTTACCGTATTGGCATACTATAGGATGATACCGTGACAAAGTTGCATATCATCTTTGCATAATTGTTCGATTATGGGGTTCTACTCCCTCCGTTCCTAAATAACTATCAAAAGGTCATATACTTAGGAACGGAGGGAGTAGAAGGTAATAGATGGTCCTTTCATTTCAATATCTTTAAAGAATTTTGTGCTAGTTGGCACATTGTCCTATAGACAATTTTCGAAGTACACCACTGCAGGTGGAACTAGATTTCAGGCAATTGGATATTTAGATTTATATGGTTCAAAATCTAGTCCAAAGAATTAGCATGGCATGCTCACGAGTCATGCCGTACCATTTTCTGGTTCCTTTGCCTGTTTGTTATTTATTTTTCCAACTATATGGATCGTTGACATCCAATATTATATAACTAGGCACATAGGCATTGTTGTAACATCCGAGGCTTTTATTATGATTTGTAGGAACATGCTCTTTTATATATTTCCGTTTACCTTGATGGCGATGGCCCTTTCCATGCTTGCCCTGAAAGGGCTGAGAGAACAAGGCCGGCTGGGTAGATCTTTTGGCAAAGTGACAATAAGGGATCAACCACCTTCCAACACAATCCAGAAGATCGTAGCTCTCAAAGAGGCAATGGCCTCGGTCGAAAATTCTCTGCAGCACCTCAATGTCTCTCTTCTGAAGATGCGCACAATCTTTTTAGCAGGCCAACCTGAGGTACGCTCGAATAAGTTTTATTAGTGCTCAAGTAATATTGACCAAAAGGCAAGTAAAAACCAGCTCATAGGTATGTTGATATAAGTGTCCTTGATCTGTTTGACAGGTTACAACTCAGGTTGCTCTCATTCTTCTAGCATCCTCTGCTGTTCTTCTCGTGGTTCCTTTCAGATACATTCTTGCCGTCTCTACCCTTGATCTCTTCACAAGGGAGCTAGAGTTCCGGAGAGAAATGGTGGCGGCGTTCATAAGCTTTGTGAAGGAACGGTGGGAGTCAATACACGCTGCCCCTGTGATCGTGCTGCCATACGAGGGCGACGATAACAGCAACAAGACGCTCCCTGCAAAAGCTTCCAGGCAGACTGAATCGAAAGACGTGCAAGACCAACGGAGTGACATCTATGTGAATGGAATCCGCCCTTCATGATACTTGTAAGTGTGGGGAGTTGTGTTGTAATGTACAGTTGTAGAATGTACATAACAGTTGGGATGTCCAATTAGGTATATAGCTCACACCGAATGCATGGATTTATTTTGTGCTCTTGTAATATCATCTCTTGGTTTGGGCTTGCTAGAAGATGGCTGGGATAAGGATTTCATATTTCCTCGAGGGGCTAGGAGTTCGTACAATAGAACATGAGGAAACATAAGAGAAGGCAGCTCTGGTGAGTACCATGTAGGGTTTTGTCTAAATAGTTTTTGGATTTCCTGTTCTGTAAAACAAAGGTGGGTCACAACAATAAAAATTAGGACTATTGTTACATGAAATTTCAGCTAGCGGCAAGGTTGCATGAAAATTTCTTCTATATACTGTTCGAGGGGGGTATAGATTATTCTCCGCACTTTACTAGGGGTTTGATGATTTGCCCCATGGTTATCTCAATGATGGGCAGGGAACAGAGTAACCGTCCTATAGAACATCGTACTGTGCTAAATCGGGATATCTATGAGAAGTGAACACAAATCACAATACTCCACATATCAAAATGATAACGTATTTGCCTCATGGTTATTCCGACAAAGATTTGAGAGTATCTTCGAACGCCACTAGAAAGGGAAGAACCAACGCGAGCATCAAATCAAGAGAGTTTTTATAGTATTTAGTTGATCTAACGGTTAATATGGATCGGTAAAATTTAAACTCTAGGATATATTGGTAATTCTACATAAAGATAGATTTGTCTTTTTCTATTTAATAAATCCTAATTGATCTAACTAATTAGTTATTCTCATCCCATCCACGCCGACCCATTCTTCCGCTACTCCCGACACCATGCCGCCGCAAAATCTTCATGCCGGCGGCGGACCTCCGACCGGAGCCACTGCAGCCAAGTGCTTGCATAATAAAGCGACACGAAATAGAATCTAGTTTCCTATGATGCGTGGTGCGGCTTGCCACTTTGATTTTCAGTTGATCAGTAGCTTTGGGAAGGCGGCGGACAGTATGATGGCGAGCAAGGCGGCGCGTGCGTGCCAGGCGGACTACGTGTTCGTGTGCTAGGGGAGCGACGCCTCGGTGCACTCCGTGAACCCCCTTGGGTGGAGCCATTAGCGGGTGAGTCTGCCGCCCACATCGTCGCTGCTCCCTTGGGCTACCGAAGTGGCTCTACGGGAGAGCCACCGCGGCGACGAGGTCTTGCCGGCGTGGTTGAAACACAACACGCTGCCCCCCCGTGCTCGTAGGTCAGGAGCATCGGGCACCTCCCGTCGAGGCGGCTGGTCGTCCCGGAGGCGCTCGCAGGCAAGGGCATAGGTCAGCTCCCGTCAAGGTGGCTCGTTGTCCCGAGCCGTCCGGCAGGAACTCGTCGGAGTAGCAGAAGTGAGACGAGGAGATCGGCGTTGGAGGAGAACCTGCTGTACCCGCGTTCCCATCCCATCTTCGATCCCACCCGTGCGGAGCTCTGCCCGTCACCGCCTCTCGAGGAACTGACGAAGGCCGTCGTGTCGTGCCATGATGAATCCGATGAAACCTGCTACGACGGCGTCTCCAGGCACCCGTTCAGCGGTTCAGCCTCGTCGGCTTCTGCCTGACGACCGAGCTCATGGAGTTTGCCGGCGAGATGGAGGCCCTTCTTGGCCGGCTAGACATTGGCAACGGCAACGAGCGGGAACAGTTTTGCATGGAAGCATTGTGCCTTATCGAGAGGATGGACGTAGAAGGCGGGCAAGCGTGCGGCCTCTAGCCGGTGCCCGAGGTGTCCGGCGATATGATTGACATTGACTTCGACTGCGGCTCACCTTAGATGACAACGGACGAGAACGCGGGAAGCAGCGGTGCCAGCGCCGACGTTCAGTTCGTACCACTAGGAGACCTGCTTGTGTGAACCTGCCTGATTGATTGATAAAAAGTTAACTACCTAAAATGCCCTTAACTACTCAATATACTACCAGAAATCTACCGTAGTATTGCCTCATCTGGACCCTCCAATCACATAAAATGAACGGTCCAAATATATTTGATGCACCGTAAAAGGTCTCTCAATCAAAGGATAACGTAGGGTGTCCTCACGCGGTACTTGCCGCTGGTGTCGGTCCACACCACGGCCCCGTAGGCGGCCTTGCCTCCGGGAGTAGGCGCGGTGAGCTTGATGTCTACCTCGAACGAGAGCTTCTGCCCTGCCCCGCTGAACTCCAGCGTCGCCGGCGTCACGGCCACGGCCACGTTGCTCGGCGAAACCCATGAGGCGTGGTACGTCGCCGGACCTAATCCGACGCTGGTCACCGTCCTGCTGAACCGCATCTCCCCGCTGGTGGCGTTGAAGCCGAAGCTCGCCACGAACGACGGGTAGTTCACGTCGTTGGACGAGAAGGAGCAGTTATACGCCGTCGACGACCTCGTGATCGCCGCGATCTGGGCGTTGGTATAGTTCGCGGAGCAGAGCAGCTCGACGAAGTCCTTGGGCCCGGCGTCGTACACCAGCCCCGGGTCCATGGCCGAGTTGGGGCTGACTTGGCCGGAACCCATGGCCAGCGGGCTCGCCGTGGTGCCGTTGTCGTTGCCGTCGAAGCCGGCGCCGGCGTCGGTGATCGGGTGGAACGTGTTGTCGTTGGTGGTCGCGGTGGTCATTATCGCCGACTTGATCATGGCAGGGCTCCAGTCCGGGTGCGCCGCCCGCAATAATGCTGCCACGCCGCTGGCGTGCGGGCACGCCATGGACGTCCCGGACGCCACCAGGAAGTCGCTGCCCAGCGAGGTCTGGCCGATCAGCCCCAGTGGAGATACGGGCGCCCACGACGCGAGTATTCTGTCCCCCGGCGCTAGTATGTCCGGCTTGAGCACGCCGGGGTAACTCTGGGACGGGCCTCGAGAAGAGTACACGGCGACCACCGGCGCCGGCCGCGTGCCGAGGATCGTCTGCTGGAACTTCATTGTCGCCGTTGGGGTCATGGTGGAGTTGATGTAGCTCAGCAGCGCCGGTGCGTCTTTCGAGCTGATGAAAATGGCTGGGAGCGGCATGGTGTCATCAAAAGTCTTGACGTCCGTGATGAAGATGGCACCGGCGACGCCGGCCTCGTTCGCGGTGTTCAGCTGCTCAGTGGCATACCCGGTGTCACGACACACGACTATGCTCTTCGTTACGTTTGCCATTGACGCCGACGAGTTGCACGCCGAGATGGTGTCGTCGTACACCAGCTTCGTGCCCACCACCCAAGCGTTCGCCGGATAGTTCGTCAAGCCTGTTATGGTGGTTAGCGTCGCGTTGCCATATGACACGGTGCCAGAGAACATTATCCGGTCCACCGTGCCAGCCGCGACTGTGAGCAGCCATGGGATGCCATTGTGCAAACTGCCGGGGCGTGGGCCGTCGTTACCCGCCGAAGCCGACACGAGGATACCGTGCTCCATTGCGGCGAAAGCAGCTATGGCCACCGGGTCCTCGTACAGCGGCACGCCGTCGAAACCCATTGAGATGGAGATGACATCAACGCCGTCCGCGATGGCCGCGTCCATGCCGGCTAGCACGTCAGACGCATACCGGCCCTCATGCCAGATGACCTTGTACATGGCAACATGAGCACGCGGGGCAACTCCACGGGCCGTGCCGAGCCCGTACCCGAAGAAGGACGCGCCCGGCACGGGGCTTCCCCCGGCTGTCGACGATGTGTGCGTGCCGTGGCCTATGGTGTCGCGCGTGGAGTTCATGCTGATCTTGATGCCGGGGTTCGCGGCGACCAAACCCCTGTTGAAGTAGCGCGCTCCGATGAGCTTCCGGTTGCACAGGGAGGCGGGGAACGCCACACCCGGCTCGCACGTGCCGCGCCACCGGGACGGCACGGGGGACATGCCGGCGTCGTTGAAGCTCGCGCTCTCCGGCCACACTCCGGTGTCGATCATGCCGATAATGACGTCCTCGCCGAGCTTGGCTGCAGGCCACAGCCCACCGAACGGGCTGAGGTGGAGGAACTCCGTGGAGTGGGTGGTGTCGTGAGTGATGTCAGAGCGGCGGTCCGGGTAGGCCGAGACGAAGCCTGGCGCGCGGCTCAGGGCTCGGAGCTCGGAGGCCGAGAGGGTGGCCGCGAAGCCGTGGAGCGCATCGTCATAGGTGTAGACGAGCCGCGGCTGGTCGCCGCTAGCAGCTCCCGGTGAGTCGACTGCTGCTGCTGCTAGAGACGCTAGCACGGTGGAGTACCACTCACGGTGGTTGGAGAGCGCTTGCGGCATGGCGGACTTGTCCATGTGGACGATGTACGACGTCCGCTGATCGGCGGCAACCGGAGTAAGGAAGAGAGAGCAGAAGAGGAGCCATGAGCTACTCACTAGGAGTAGAAGCGATGCCATGTTGACGACCGAATAGTTCTAACTTCTTAGCACGGGAGTCCATTTATATACGTGGCGGTGCATTGCATTCATCGGAATCGACGCACCAAGTACTTGGTTGTCCTTCTTCCATTGTTTTGTACGAGGGTACACATCGAAGGAATCGTTTTCTTTCGTCCTAAAACCATCGACGGCAGCGGTAGTCGGTGTGTCGCAGGAGGAACCGAGGTCATAAAATCCCAAAAAATAAATAGGACAGTGTGAATTTTTTTACACTTTAGCTACATGTCAGCTCAGTTTTAACTTTTGGATCAGTCGATTTTTTAACCGTTGATTGCGGCTTCAAGATGTGTGCTACTTGCTTTTTTTCCTGTTGTGTGTGCTTTATTGGGCTGGACGTTTTTTATTGACGCCTATCTTGGGTCAGTAAATTTCTTGTTGGGCTGAAGTCTTACGTGTTTTCTTATTAGGTTATTTGTGTGCGTTTTTGCTTCTGTTTTTTGTCGGTTTTTATGGGTATATTTTGGATGTTGGGTGAATATAAAATATATACACACGTAGTAATTTATAATATGTGTATAAAGTGTAATTTTGTGAAAAACGCACTATTATGTGCTTATTTCTTACATACTACTAAAATAGTGAAGTTTCATTATAATTGTATTTTCTGTGAAAATTCCACTACCATATGCACATTCTTGCATATTATTGAAAGCACAATTTCTTGTACATATTGTGTGTAAATTTTGTTATTGTTTGATTAATTTATAATTCCTTATTCTTAAAGGGTAATATCAATGCAACTAATTAATTCTTACTTAGAAAACTTCATTATTTTGATTTTGTTTTAGTAGTTATTTCATATTTTTCTGAAGAGTAATACCAAAACCACTAATTCATTTTTTCTTACAAAACTTCATTATTTAGTTTTTGATTTAGTATTTGTTTCATTTTCTTTTTTTAATGGTAATACCAATGTCACTAATTCATTCCTTCTTAGTAAACTTTCTTTTTTGTGAGAATTCTACTATTATATACTTAATCTTGCATATTATAAAAAATGCAATCTTTGCATAAATTATGTGCAAATTTCTTATTTTTTTGTTTCCTTTCTTCTTAAGGCTTCGTTCGGTTGTTGGGGTTTCCTTCCCTGTGAGGAACCAACCTCTGCAGGGATTGGGTGAATCCGCTCATGTCACCCAATCCCTGCCAACACCTTCCCCACAAATCCCTTCGTCTTAAATTCTGTTCGGTTACTCCCTCCCATAAGCAACACTTCTCACTACAAAATGCAGTGAAACTATAAGACACTAGCTCAACACAGTAGCAGCTAACTAAACTGTCAAATCTAGCTCATCACAGTAGCAGTTAACAATAGCATCAGATCATACAATATATATGCGTTGTTTCATCAAGCAAAAACACAGGCTGGATTTAGAGTTCATCAATCACACCAGATTCGACTGATCAACGGAAGAGTCGTGGCTGACTTATCTGCTTGCGCACTTGCTAGCAGCCGCCACAACGACACCAAACGCTCATGCTTCATCAGATTTTAAGTCGAAGACGACCCCACGGTGTCAAGTTAGAGCGCAGCGCCTCAATCACTGTCCTATCGGCGTCCAAAAGTGGTTTCTAGCAAAACTTGAGAGGACGTGTCCGTTCATTGTTGGTGATGTCGGCCATGAATTCCTCCACAAACATGGCCACTTATACATGAGCTCTTCATTCCTGCATAGATACAGCATTAAAGATTGCTAGCAGTACATCATAAGTATAATTGCAATGAATAATTTAGACATCAGCACAAGTAAACATGGTAAATAAGCATGTCATGGACTTCTCACATAAAAGAAAGAACCGTTGATCTGCAGTAAGTTAGATGAAAGAAAGTAACTGGAAGTTGAAAGAATGCAACGGTAACCTATTTTCTCTCCTTGTTAGCTTAGAAATTGTTCTTTTTATCTTTCATTTCTCTTGGTCAATGCTAAGAAGAAAAATGAATTTTTGAACAACTAGCTAAGCAATGCAAAGCGAGAATAATAGTGCAATCTGGGCACAATCATTGATACTCTGAATCACATGGCAAAAATATAGGGTATACATAACATTTTTTAGATTTGAAAAGTCTTGTTATCGAGCTCTGGAACTTTACCAAAAAGGCCTATTGTCTAATGATATTGGTTGCTGGATATGATAAAGAAACTGCGAACCAGAGCAAGAAGAACCCAAGAAACTGAGGACCGGAGCATGAAGAAAAATAAAAATTGAGGAGCACGAAACAGAGGAAGAGCTCATCGAGTGGTAACGGCGCCGCCCTCGATGAAGTCATGCTGCAAGACGAGGTGGCAGCCCCGTCTTAGGGGCGTTTGAGGAAAATAAATAAATAAATAGACAGAACTGAAAAATCTGAATACAAGTCTTGTTCATTAGTTGCTTGTCCAAGGAACCCACCCATCTATCAGTCTAATAATATGTGTAAATATGTCTAGTATCTTCCCAATAATTTATAGAGTTCAAAGACACCCTTATTTTGATACGAACAATACTTGATGTTCAAGTGAAGCAAATAATCTCTCCTGTAAAATAGTTCAAATCAAAGCTTGAACAAGAAAAAGAAAGGTTGAATCTTTTGGTGCATGCACATTGGCCTATTCAATCAGTTCATACCCCTAATTCCTCTAAAAAAAAGGAAAACAGACACTAAACAGCTGGTTGAGCATGCAACAGACAGTGACTAATCGAGCAACATGGAGCAATGCCCCTGGGAACCCATGACTAACCCAATTCGCCTGAGAAAAACACACAGCTCATTCAATTTTTTTTAACAGTCAGCTCCTTCAATTAGACATGTCAAGGACATCAAAGGTAGCATCACAGATACCACAGCAACCAACTCAAAGCACAACTGCTTTTGCATCATCGAAGGAAGTCAAAAATCACCCCGTATCACCAATTTTCTCAAATCAAGAATCTATGAACCCTAGGAATAAAGGGGATGAGAAGGGGGTCAAGAAGAGGAGGAAGGGCTTACTAGCCCACCGTCGTGGGAGAGTGATGCCGGCGATGGGTTGCTCCAGTCGCCACAGCTCCCGCCGCAGCTGCTTCCCGTCGCCGCCGAGCTCGCGCCGCAGCGACTAGATGTGGTGGCGCTGCTTGGACAGGAGAGAGGGAGAGGGAGGGGGGGGGGGGGGGGGGGGGGAGGTACGGCGCCGCCGCGGTCTCCTCCAGTAGCGCTGCTGCTGTCCCTCCTTCTCCGCTCTCCGGCGTCGTCGCCGGTCGGGGCGAGAGAGAGCGTACCGTTTTGCGAGAGAGACGGGGTTTGCTTCCACGAGGTGGGACGCGTGGGTCATTTCCCGGCGGTTTCCACGGGGTTTAGAAGGGATTAATCCAGACCGGGTCTAACCGAAGGCTGTTATAAGCCAGACCGGGATTCGACCCCGGCCGGGGCGAAACCCACGGCGGGGTTTGGGCTGTTCGGTTGCAACAAAATTGAAGGGGTTTGAAGTGGATTGGGGCGGATTATATCCCATACAAGTCAAAATCTCACTCAATCCCTTCCAAACCTCTCCAATCCCCTCCAGGAGAAGTTTAACCGAACAAGGCTTCAAGGGTAATACCAATGTCACTAATTCATTATTTCTTAGAAAACTTCATTATTTTGATTTTGATTTAGTTTTATTTTTATTTATTGTCTTCCTAAAGGTTATTACTAAGACTTCTAACTCATTCTTTCTTAGAAAAACTTCATTATTTTTATTTTCATTTAGTATTGGTTTTATTTTATTTCTTATTTAATTGTAACACAAGTGCCGCTAATTCATTCTTATTATGAAATTTCCTTTATTGCAAATATTTCACTATTATATGCTTATTCTTGCATGTTAGAAAAAAATCATAATTTATGTGTAAATTGTGTGCGATTTTCATCACTATTTGTTTTTTATTTTCTTTCTTCCTAAAGTGTAATAGCAATGTCATTAATTATTTTTTAGAAAACTTCATTGTTTTTATTTTCTTTTGCTTTTTGTTAAATTTACTTTCTTCTCTAAGGGTAATGTGTACATAATTCATTCATTCCATCTTAGCAAACATTTTTTAATGAAAATTCCACTTTTGTATGCTTACTCTTTCATATTATAAAAAAATGCAATTTCAATGTAAATTGTGTGTCATTATTTCATCTGCATTTTCTTCATCTTTAAGGTTAATACTAATGTCAGTTAATGCATTGTTTCTTAGAAAAATATTACTATTTTTGATTTTGTGATTTCGCTTAGGTAGTTACTTCTTTTCTTTCTTCTCAAAGGGTAATACCAAAACCAATAATTCATTATTTCTTACAAAGCTTCATTATTTTGTTTTTGATTTAGTTTTTGTTTCATTTTATTTATTCTTTATTGGTAATACCAATGTCTCTAATTCATTACTTCTTAGGAAAATTTCTTTCTAGTGAGAATTCTTCTATTATATAATTATCTTGCGTATTATAAAAAGTGCAATTTCTGTGTAAATTGTGTGCAAATTTCTCTTTTTTTATTTTCTTCTTTCTTCTTAAGTGTTAATACCAATGTCACTAATTCATTCTTTCTCAGAAAACTTTATTATTTTTTATTTTATTTTATTTCTTCTTAAAGTGTAATACCAAAGCCTTTAATTCATTCTTTCGTAGAAAAACTTCATTATTTAATTTTTCATTTAGTTTTTGTTATTTTATTTCTTAGTTAATTGTAACTCAAGGCCACTAATTCATTCTTTCTTAGGAAATTTTGTTATTGCGAATATTTCACTATTATATGTGTATTTTTGCATATTGCAAAAAGCACAATTTCTGTGTAAATTGTATGGACAAAATCATTATTTGTTTAAATTTGTGTATATATTTTTCTTCTTGAAGGGTAATAGAAATACCACAAATTTATTGTTTCTTAGAAACCTTTTTTGCTTCATTTATTGAAGGCAACACCAGCCCAAGTATTAAAATTTCACATGACTGACCTTTTTCTTCCTTTGGTTATTGGGTTAATAGTGCACACCTCCTCGTGAGTTTGCAGTGCATGTGCAGAACGACGTAGTTTCCTTAGGAACTAATTTAATATTTTCTCCATTTGAAAGTTCTGGGCATTTTGTTGATGTACATGTTAGTAAGTTATATGTTGCAGTAGCACACTTTTTTAGATAATGTATGTAGCACGTGTGTTGAATTTTTTTGTATGCAACACATCTTAGTAACTCTGAAGGTCTAACTTTTTTTCCATGGATCTTTGAAGTCTAACTGTTGGAATGAAAAAGATGACCGTCTAAAAGCCTCAAAGCATTGAAAATTTGGAATATATGGGACCTATCATGTGCAAAGCCCGGTAGTCTATGTGCTTGCTCGCTACATTTGTCTATTGTGTGGCATGTAGAGTCTTGAGATGTTACAGGACACACGCACATGGCCCAAGCAATCAATGTTGGGAAACTTTTGTTAATGGGCCTATTACATTGATTCCTTGCTAATGGGCCTGCTAAGCAGCTGGCCCACTCTGTACGCTCGGAACTTAATTTGATCGCGAGAACGATTGAAGCAGTTTTTGGTCAGTCGACTGAACCAAATTCTGTTTTCAATCGACTGACATCTAGCCGCTCCCATTTTTGAATAGTATACACCGGTAGTTGTTCACATACATGACCGGTAAGGCCAACTCTACGGCGTCGACCTATTTCGTCTGGTCGCGTTCATTTTGATTTGAGCAGACAGAAAATGCGGTCCAAAGCGCCGACGCAAACGGATGGGCATCTGTTTTTTGTTCGTTTAGACCCATTTCCGACTTAAATTTGGACTCATTGCGTGTCCACGACACTTCCGTCGTCCTTCATTGGTTCACCCCGTCCGTGGAGCACATACCATTCTTTCCCACAACAATTACCACGCCCTCTTCGCCATCACATCCGCCGCCTACTTCCGGCCTCTGCGCCAACGCCCCACCCCCGCCGTCACATCCACCGGTGGCTCCATGTTTTGCCGCATCTAGGGCCGTCCACTTTTACCATCAAAATTTTGAACAGAGTGGGCGTCGAAGGGGTGGTTTTTGTGTGAAATTACTGTTCAGGCCCACCACTACGCGCACGTGGGAGGCATCAACATTGCCACGTGTGTCGACTCGCTTGAACCGTTCCACTTGACGCAGAGCCATTCATCATCATTGGACGGCTTGCTCGCGTGAACTCGAGACAATCATGCACGCAACTGCATTTTAAGCAATTGGGTTGTTTATACGGGTTGGTGGACGAACTATTCAACTCTCTTGCAGGCCCATAAACAAGCGAACAGAAAGCAAAAAAGAGCCGAACCCCTCCTCCTCCCCATGACCAGATAACGGGCACGCAGTAAAAGGAATAGAAACAGGCCAAAAGCAGGGTGAATCCTATTTGGTGCTTCACACGCCCATTAATGTGTATTAGAACCTTTTCTTTCTTTTATTCTTTCTTTTTCCTTTTTCCTTTTTTTAGTTTTCCCCTTTAGTTTTCTATTTTTTCCCTTTTTCCTTCTTCTGGGGTCAATGAATTGTTTGCAAATACGTGAAATTTTTCTTCAAATCAATGAACTTATTTTGAAATTCGATGAACTTTTTCAAATTTGATGAACTTTTTGTCAAATCGATGAAATTTTTCCCAAATTTTTCATATTCAGATGAACTATTTTCAAAATTGATGATTTTGTTTTCAAATTCAACTAAATTTTCTAAAATATTTTTTGCAAAAGCCATGAACCTTTTCTGATTATGTGAACATTTTTTCGAAATCATGAACCTTTTTACAAAATCCATAACCATTTTTTTTCAATTGTGATGTTTTAAAAATCGACAAACTTTTTTCCAAAATCGATGAACTTTTTTTCAAAATCAATCAACATTTTTCAAATTTTTGTGAACTTTTTTTCAAAATCAATGAACATTTTCTAATTTGTAAACTTTTTTGAATACATTAACTTTTTTCTAATTCATGGTTTTTATAAATCTGTGAAATTTCAAATGTTGTTCACATTTTTTCTATAAAATTCACGTTATTATTAAAATGTATGTGCAATAAATAGCGTGCTTGCAGTTTGTTCTTATATATTTCACGCTGCAATCATTCACCTTGTCCTAGTAGCTCCAGTGGTTAGGCAACGTGCACCACATCTGAACGATGTGACCTCAAAACCTCGTGTTCCTAGGCTGGCCTACCAGGTGCAGCATTGGGCGCCAGTTCCCTGATCTGGCGCTTAAAGCGTCGTATAGGAGCTCCCCAAAATCAGTGAACGCAACGAAGTGAGCGCGTGAGAGTGAAACAACGGGCGTGTTTGGTTGCCTGCATGAGGCCCGGCCTGGCTCGCGCGGGACGCAAACGGGCCGATTGGTTGCCTGCTTTTACTATTGGGCCTGCATGGCACGATGTTTAAAGCACTCATGGGCCTGGCTCCCCGGGAACGCTCGAATCGGCAGTTTCTCTAGGGGGGGGGGGGAAGCGGTGCACGTGGGCAGCGGCGGTTGCACGCGCGCGACCACGCTCGAGAAGCCGCGTTGCTTCCCGAAGCGCCGACAATTATTAGCCTCACCGCCCCTCACCGCTCCCTCTCCCCACTCTCCCCCACTCTCCCAACTCTCACCGGCAGCGGATCGGAGGAGAGCAAGAAGACCATCGGACTCCATCACCGGCGAGCGGATCATCACCTAGCCCGCGGCAATGGCGGTAAGCACTTTTTTGTTCGTCATGCACTACTTCTTCGCGTTCGATCCAGCGGTAGATTCGATCCACGGCGAAGAGGGGAATGGGGAATAGAGGTATATAAGCATGGCAGTTCATACTACTTCGTACTAATTCATACGAGTTCATACTAGTGAAGGAAATATGCCCTGGAGGCAATAATAAAGTTGTTATTTTATATTTCCTTATATCATGATAAACATTTATTATTCATGCTAGAATTGTATTAACTGGAAACTTGATACATGTGTGGATACATAGACAAAACAGCGTGTCCCTAGTAAGCCTCTACTAGAATAGCTCGTTAATCAAAGATGGTTAAGTTTCCTAACCATAGACATGTGTTATCATTTGATGAACGGGATCACATCATTAGGAGAATGATGTGATGGACAAGACCCATCCGTTAGCTTAGCATAATGTTCGTTAAGTTTTATTGCTATTGCTTTCTTCATGACTTATACATATTCCTTTGACTATGAGATTATGCAACTCCCGGATACCGGAGGAATACCTTGTGTGCTATCAAACGTCACAACGTAACTGGGTGATTATAAAGATGCTCTACAGGTATCTCCAAAGGTGTTTGTTGGGTTGGCATAGATCGAGATTAGGATTTGTCACTCCGAGTATCGGAGAGGTATCTCTGGGCCCTCTCGGTAATGCACATCATAATAAGCCTTGCAAGCAATGTGACTAATGAGTTTGTTGCGGGATGATGCATTACGGAACGAGTAAAGAGACTTGCCGGTAACAAGATTGAACTAGGTATGAAGATACCGATGATCGAATCTCGGGCAAGTAACATACTGATGACAAATGGAATAACATATGTTGTCATTACGATTTGACCGATAAAGATCTTCGTAGAATATGTGGGAGCCAATATGAGCATCCAGGTTCCATTATTGGTTATTGACCGGAGAGGTGTCTCGGTCATGTCTACATAGTTCTCGAACCCATAGGGTCCGCACGCTTAACGTTCGATGATGATTTGTTATTATATGAGTTATGTGATTTGGTGACCGAATGTTGTTCGGAGTCCCAGATGAGATCACAGACATGAAGAGGAGTCTCGAAATGGTCGAGAGGTAAAGATTGATATATAGGACGATGTTATTCAGACACCGGAAGTGTTCCGGGAAGCACCGAGTACTTATTGGGTCACCGGAAGGGGTTCCGGGCACCCCCGGCAAAAGATATGGGCCTTATGGGCCAAGAGGGGAAACACACCAGCCACAAAGGGGCTGGTGCGGCCCCCCATATGGGCTGGCCAAATTGGAGAAGGAAAGGGGAAGGAGGAAAGGAAAAAGGGAATGGGATTCCCCCTTCCACCTCTTCCCTTCCTATTCCGAATAGGAATAGGAAAGGGGGGAGGCCGAATTGGGAGGTGCCCAAGTAGGATTCCTCCTACTTGGGGCGCCCCCTTGGCTGCCTCTCCTCCCCTCCAACCTATATATATGAGGGGGGCACCGCTAGAACACACACCAACAATTGTTAGCCGTGTGCGCCCCCCTCCCCTCCACAGTTTACGCCTCCGGTCATATCTTCGTAGTGCTTAGGCGAAGCCCTACGCGGATCACTTCACCATCACCGTCACCACGCCGTCGTGTTGAAGGAACTCTCCCTCGACACTTTACTGGATAAAGAGTTCGAGGGACGTCATCAAGCTGAACGTGTGCAGAACTCGGAGGTGTCGTACGTTCGGTGCTTGATCGGTCGAAACGAGAAGAAGTTTGACTACATCAACCGCGTTGTGAAACGCTTCTGCTTTCGGTCTACGAGGGTACATGGACACACTCTCCCCCTCTTGTTGCTATGCATCTCCTAGATAGATCTTGCGTGGATGTAGGAATTTTTTTGAAATTGCATGCTACGTTTTCCAACAGTGGCATCCGAGCCAAGTCTATGCGTAGATGATATGCACGAGTAGAACACAAAGGGTTGTGGGTGGTTATCGTCATACTGCTTACCACCAATGTCTTATTTTGTTTCGGCGGTATTGTTGTATGAAGCGTCCCAGACCAACCTTACATGACCACGTTCATGAGACCGGTTCCACCGACAAACATGCAACTTGTTTTGCATAAAGGTGGCTGATGACCCACAAGTATAGGGGATCTATCGTAGTCCTTTTGATAAGTAAGATGTCGAACCCAACGAGGAGCAGAAGGAAATGACAAGCGGTTTTCAGTAAGGTATTCTCTGCAAGCACTGAAATTATCGGTAACAGATAGTTTTATGATAAGGTAATTCGTAACGGGTAACAAGTAACAAAAGTAAACAAGGTGCAGCAAGGTAGCCCAATCCTTTTTGTAGCAAAGGACAAGCCTAGACAAACTCTTATATAAAGGAAAGCGCTCCCGAGGACACATGGGAATTATCGTCAAGCTAGTTTTCATCATGCTCATATGATTCGCGTTCGTTACTTTGATAATTTTATATGTGGGTGGACTAGTGCTTGGGTACTGCCCTTCCTTTGACAAGCATCCCACTTAAGATTAACCCCTCTCGCAAGCATCCGCAACTACGAAAGAAGAATTAAGGTAAACCTAACCATAGCATGAAACATGTGGATCCAAATCAGCCCCTTACGAAGCAACGCATAAACTAGGGTTTAAGCTTCTGTCACTCTAGCAACCCATCATCTACTTATTACTTCACAATGCCTTCCCCTAGGCCCAAATAATGGTGAAGTGTCATGTAGTCGACGTTCACATAACACCACTAGAGGAAAGACAACATACATCTCATCAAAATATCGAACGAATACCAAATTCACATGACTACTTATAACAAGACTTCTCCCATGTCCTCAGGAACAAACGTAACTACTCACAAATCATATTCATGTTCATAATCAGAGGGTATTAATATGCATAAAGGATCTGAACATATAATCTTCCACCGAATAAACCAACTAGCATCAACTACAAGGAGTAATCAACACTACTAGCAACCCACAAGTACCAATCTGAGGTTTTGAGACAAAGATTGGATACAAGAGATGAACTAGGCTTTGAGAGGAGATGATGCTGGTGAAGATGTTGATGGAGATTGACCCCCTCCCGATGAGAGGATCGATGGTGACGTTTTCCCCCTCCCGGAGGGATGTTTCCCCGGCAGAACAGCTCCGCTGGAGCCCTAGATTGGTTCTGCCCAGGTTCCGCCTCGAAACGGCGGCGCTTCGTCCCGAAAGCTTCCTTCTGATTTTTTCGAGGGCGAAAGACACCTTATACCAGAAGATGGGCATCGGGGGGCTTCCAGGTGGCCCACGAGGCAGGGGGGCGCGCCCAGGGGGGTAGGGCGCGCCCTCCACCCTCGTGGACAGGGTGTGGCCCCCCTCTGGTGCTTCCTTCGCCCAATATTTTTAATATATTCCAAAACTGACTTTCGTGGAGTTTCAGGACTTTTGGAGTTGTGCAGAATAGGTCTCTAATATTTGCTCCTTTTCCAGCCCAGAATTCCAGCCGCCGGCATTCTCCCTCTTCATGTAAACCTTGTAAAATAAGAGAGAAAAGGCATAAGTATTGTGACATAATGTGTAATAACAGCCCATAATGCAATAAATATCGATATAAAAGCATGATGCAAAATGGACGTATCAACTCCCCCAAGCTTAGACCTCGCTTGTCCTCAAGCGGAAGCCGATATCGAAAAATATGTCCACATGTTTAGAGATAGAGGTGTCGATAAAATAAAATACGGACATGAGGGCATCATGATCATTCTTCAAACAACAACATATATATATTGTCATATGATTTCTTATGCTGAAGTAACAATCTATTCACAGTGTAAAGTATGAATCAGAAACTTCATTGAAAACTAACAAACTATAATCTCAGTCATTGAAGCAATTGCAATTTATCATAACATAGGAAAGAGTCAATATAAGAGCTTTTCTGCAAGTCCACATACTCAACTATCATTTAGTCTTTCACAATTGCTAACACTCACGCAATACTTATGGGTATGAAGTTTTAATCGGACACAGAGAAAGATAGGGGCTTATAATTTTGCCTCCCAACCTTTTACCTCAAGGGTAACGTCAACAATAATGCTTTATGAAAACTCACATCCAATTGGATATATATTCCAACACATAGTGCTTGCCAAAGGATAAAGTGTAAAAAGGAAAGGTGAAGATCACCATGACTCTTGTAAGGTATACGACAAAAATAAAAGATAGGCCCTTCGCAGAGGGAAGCAGAGGTTGTCATGTGCTTTGATGGTTGGATGCACAAAATCTTAATGTAAAAGAACATCACTTTATATTGCCACTTGTGATAGGGACCTTTATTATGCAGTCCGTCGCTTTTATTTCTTCCATATCACAAGCTCGTATAAAGCTTATTTTCTCCGCCATAATAGATCATACATATTTAGGGAGCAATTTTTATTGCTTGCAACAATGACAACTTACTTGAAGGATCTTACTCAATCCATAGGTAAATATGGTGGACTCTCATGGCAAAACTGGGTTTAAGGATATTTGGAAGCACAAGTAGTATCTCTACTTGGTGCAAAGAATTTGGCTAGCATGAGGGGGAAAGGCAAGCTCAACATGTTGGATGATCCATGACAATATAATTTATTTCGGATATGAGAAAACATAACCCATTACGTTGTCTTCCTTGTCCAACATCAACTTTTTAGCATGTCATATTTTAATGAGTGCTCACAATCATAGAAGATGTCCAAGATAGTATATTTATATGTGAGAACCTCTCTTTCTTTATTACTTCCTATTAATTGCAACGATGACCAAAACTATGTTTGTCAACTCTCAACAACCTTTATTCATCATACTCTTTGTATGTGAGGTCATTACTCTCCATAAGGTCAATATGATCTTTTTATTTCTTTTTATTCTTTCTTTTATTCCCTCAAGATCATAGCAAGATAGCAAAGCCCTCGACTCAAAACTAATCTTTATTCTCACGGACTCGATTACATAGAGGAATCATAAAGCAAAACTCAAAACTAGATCATACTAAAACTTTATTCTACTAGATCAAGATATTACCAAAAGGATCGAACTAAGAAAAATGGTAAAGATAGAAGTGTGATGGTGATACGATACCGGGGCACCTCCCCCAAGCTTGGCAGTTGCCAAGGGTAGTGCCCATACCCATGTGATTATGTCTCTTTCTTCAGGGGTGGTGATGATGGAGTGTCGCACATCGAGCGTAGGAGATCCTCCAACTTGCGGATAATGCCCTTGAGTGCGGTGATATGCTCTTGCAACAAAAGATTTTCATGTGTGAGATACTTATTTCGTATGCGAGCTAACTCAATCATCTTGAAAGCTTCAATCTCATTTGGGGTGAGATGATTATAGTAAGGTTGAGAGAAGCCTTCTTCTTCTACTGTCGGAACTTGCTCCCTCGCGACCTCCTTGATCTTGTAACCTTCCTTGGTTTCCCGGATTTCTTCCCGCTTCATCTCTATCTTCATTAGACAAGCATCGTCGCCCGCGTTGTTGGAGGAGGGGGACGACATGATGCCTGACCTTGAAAACTCTGGCAGAAAACAGCTAGGAACAAAAACAGGAGATATTTGCGTGATATGGTGGTCAAAACCTTCGGGAGATTATATAATGAATTTTTTACCGACCAAAAGATGTATCGTGTAAGAAAACGGAGTCCGGAGGGCACACGAGGTGTCCACGAGGCAGGGGGGCGCCCAGGGGGGTAGGGCGCGCCCTCCACCCTCGTGGATGCCTCGTGTCCTTCCCGGACTACTTCTTATTTTCCTATTTTCTTAAATATTCCAAAACGGAGAAAAATTGCTATTAGAACTGTTTTGGAGTTGGTTTACTTACCATACCACATACCTATTCCTTTTTGGAGTCTGAAACGTTCTGGAAAGTGTCCCTTATGTACTCCTCCGGGGTTACGGTTTTTCAACAACATTAGTTTCAACATTTATGGGATTACCTGAGATATAATGTTTGATTCTTTGACCGTTCACCACCTTTGGATTTGTACCTTCGAAGTTGTTGATTTTTATGGCACCGGAACGGTAGACCTCCTCGATAACATAAGGACCTTCCCATTTGGAGAGAAGTTTTCCTGCAAAATATCTTAAACGAGAGTTGTATAACAAAACATAATCACCTACATTAAACTCACGCTTTTGTATCCTTTTTCCATGCCATCTTTTAACTTTTTCTTTAAACAGTTTGGCATTCTCATATGCCTGGGTTCTCCACTCATCAAGTGAGCTAATGTCAAATAGTCTCTTCTCACCGGCAAGTTTGAAATCATAATTGAGCTCTTTAATGGCCCAATATACCTGATGTTCTAGTTCGAGAGGTAAGTGACATGCTTTTCCATAAACCATTTTACACGGAGACATACCCATAGGATTTTTATATGCAGTTCTATAGGCCCATAATGCATCATCAAGTTTCTTGGACCAATTCTTTCTAGATCTATTAACAGTCTTTTGCAAAATTAATTTAATCTCTCTATTACTCAGTTCTACTTGACCACTAGACTGTGGGTGGTATGGAGATGCAATTCTATGATTAACATCATACTTAGCAAGCATTTTGCGAAAAGCACCATCAATAAAATGTGAACCACCATCAGTCATTAAGTATCTAGGGACTCCAAACCTCGGAAAAATAACTTCTTTAAGCATCTTAATAGAGGTGTTATGATCAGCACTACTAGTTGGAATAGCTTCTACCCACTTAGTAACGTAATCAGCAGCAACTAAAATATGTGTATACCCATTAGAGGAAGGAAACGGTCTCATATAATCAAAGCCCCAAACATCAACTGGTTCAATAACAAGTGAATAGTTCATAGGCATTTCTTGACGTCTACTAATATTACCAATTCTTTGACATTCATCGCAGGACAAGACAAACTTACGAGCATCTTTGAAGAGAGTAGGCCAATAAAAACTGGATTACAATACCTTATGTACAGTTCTATCTCCAGCGTGGTGTCCTCCTGTCGTGGTGGGCACACGGCAGATGCCATGGGATGGCAAAAGATAGGAGGAGGCTCGAGGGCACTGATGGGCTCCAGAGGCGAGGTCGGCATGAGCGAGCGCGAGGCGCCAGACATACCCAGGTTCGGGGCTCTCCGGAGAGATAACACCCCTAGTCCTGCCGAGTGTAGTTGATACGTATGAGTACAGAGTTGCTCCTGGAGCTGTATGGAGGAAGAAGGGAGGCTGGCCGAGGCTTAGGCAACTCCCTCTCCTCGGGTGTTGCTTGCTAGATGTGTGAGTGGGTGGATGGGTGAGTGCATTCTTGCCCGTATGCATGAGGGCTCCCGGGGGTTTTTATAGGTCAACCCCCCAGGGGTACAAGGGTAATGTTACAAGGCTGTAGGGCCGGGCTGTCAGTGTCCGGGAACCCGGTGCTGGGACCCGCCGGGTGCCAGGTCTCGCCGGGTTCCTCGGGCGCGGGCCCCATGCGCCTAGGGGCACCGTGCGCCGTCTTGTCGATCGTCAGGGAGTGGCCGAGTCGAGTCGGCTACAGGGGTGCTCCGTCAGGTCACCGCTTCTTGGCGTCATGGGTGACGATGATTGCACTGTTGCCACGCCGGCCCTGGTCAGCGAGTATGTGGGGGGCACTGTTGCCACGCCTGGCTGACCAGAGGCATGGGTAGGGCACTGTGGCTTCGGTCATCAGTTGGTGGAGACTCGTCCCATCGTACGGCCGGGATGGGACGGCCGCTGACCCTCGGCCGGGTTTGGAGAGCACGCCAAGGGTGGAGCTGGCTTGTTAGGGAAGTCTGGCCGGGTTGGAGAGTTTGGCCGGGTCGAGGGACTTGGCCGGGTCGAGCGACCCGGCCGAGTGTCACGACCGGTTTTCCAATAAAAATATTTATTAAGAAACCGATCCCTTTTACGGACCAGTAGAGAAGAATTCTCCTCACTGGTAGACAATTTCTTGATCACAGAAGAAAAACCAGGAGTACTAAATATAATACAAGGTTGAGCGGAGATTGCTCAACAATTTATTACAAATGCGCCAATATTACACATAAAGGCGGATAGGGTGGCATAACTACTGACTCACAATAAAAGCGGTGGTGGATATGTCATAGTGAAGTGGGTGACATGACTCCTGAATCTAACAGCTCTTCGAGCGTCGGAGTGAGGCTCGAGGATACTTATTGTGGTTGGCGGAAGCGTATATAATACAAGTGACCAATATCCAGGATCGCACGGGACTGACTGGGTTTCCTCTAGGCGTCGGACTCACTATCAAACTCTTCATCCATGAGATCGCCTTCATCAACATCTGGCCAAATCAACAAGCCAGGTGAGTACTATGAAAGTACTCGCAAGACAGTTCGGACATAAGATATAACAAATGTAAACATGATGCATATGAACAGATTAACAAAGCGCACTCAGAGAATGAGATAGCAATGCATGGGGAAAATAAAAGGGAAGTCAGGCGGTAGTCCTCCCGAAATCCCAGTGTAGTACTGAAGGCCAATCGAGTGTCTGAATGACTCCTCGAAAGGATACAAATGAAATAACAATGCCGCAGTCAGGCGTCAAGGCGACACCTCATAAAGGGCTTATAATGGAAAGTAAATAACAGTGTATGCCACAGTCGGACGTCTGAGCGACATCACGTAAAGGGCTTATATCAAAAGTAAGTAACGGGCGTGCCACAGTCGGACGTCTGAGCGATGTCACATAAAGGGCTTATATTGAAAGTAAATGACAAGAGTGCCACAGTCGGACGTCTAAGCGACATCACATAAAGGGCTTATATTGAAAATAAATGACAAGAGTGCCACAGTTGGACGTCTGAGCGACATCACACAAAGGGCTTATATTTCATAACTTAATATTTCAGTAGCTCATGAATTTAAATCATCGCAAGGGAATATTCAGGTACGAGATAAATAAAAGGTTAGTCCATCCACATGAATAACGATTCAACCGGGTTTACCACTCAAGCTTATTCACCGGGGATTTACCACGAGGACTGACATAGATATGGATATACTGGCCATGGTCCTTGACCATGGACACGATGACTCGGAAGGATTTGACTCTGCAGAGTTTGTACTATTTAACCACAGCCAACGGATTTCAGTAGTCACAAGGGACTAGTTCCGTTTACGGTGTTTTAGGAGAAACACATCTAACCAGTACACACCCATTCAACATTCCGATGCCAGGAATCACCCTCGGCAACGTTCAAGAAAAACTTTGAGACGGGGAGGCTACAACCTCGCGTAGCATGGGATCAAAATTATATACGCGTGCTCTAAGGGGTGCCCCCCTCTCGGTCCCAACCGGAAACACCCATGCCCCCTGACCGGATGACTGGCTTTAATCCAGGGCCATGGAACCCTCATCCCGGCCCCTCTATTTGGTGTGTACAAGGAAAGAGGTTAACAACTTACTAAACCGTATTCTTTGCAGAAAACATGTGGCAGCACGAAAAGGGAAGAACGGTAACGTGGCTCAGTCCACGTTAACGTCGGAGTTTATCGGATGACGTAAGACTGGCATGCTACAACAATACCATCTTACTACCTTTCATGTCACCACATGATCAGGTCATCTCTCATCGAAGATCACAGTCACTTCGAGACACAGGATTAGTTGCCTTGCATGCAACGTAATACTCACCGATGCTCACATGCCATGCATAAACCATTCAAGCAAACATGCAAAACACCTATCATATCAAAGGTTCAAACATGCTTGCCTGGTTCGGAGAAGTCGGAGTCTAGCTCGGTGAAGTTCGCGGCTCCGTCACCTCCTCCGGAACCTACGGTATAACGAAACCGTACACTAACGTGAAAATCGTCGCGTACATAAAAATTGTTCCAAATTTTTTCCAAATAAATACTATAAAAAACTAGACAAAAATACAAGACTGACAGAAAAAGAATCAATCAAAAATCATCTTTCATTAAAAAGATATAAGGGTTTTGGTCCAAGGACTGATCTGTGATGAAACAGAAAAGAACCAGGGACTTGTTTGAGAAACCAGAAAACGGTTCGGTAGGAAATGCGCCAGCCCAAAGAGAAAACGCATTTTGCCCGAAGGCGCTACCAGAAAATGGTTCGAAGGGGGAAAAGAAGAGAGGCTGACGGGGGGGGGGGGGGGGGGGGGTTCCCACCCGTCAGGTTTAAACTCCAACGACGCTCGCCGGCGCCCGAAGGCTGCAGTGGTCGCCGGTGTTGAACCATGGCGAGGCAGAGAGATCGGAGGGTACCAATAGGTTCAGGGTGTTCTTCCGCGTCAGTGGGTGGTGGACTTGGCCGTCGGAGAGCACCACGTCGACGGCGACACTTTCTCCGGCGGACGGTGGTTCGGGCGATGGTGGAGTACTCCGGTGGATGCTGCAAACTCCAAATTGACGCGCGGGTCAGAAGAGTGGGTGTACTAGGAGGTTACTGGCAAGAGCTGAGGGGTAGGGGTGCACGCACGGGGGTGAATCGAGCTGGATCCCGTGGCGGGTCGAGGCGGCTGGAGTTGGGGAAGAAGGCTCCCTCGGGGCTCTCCCAGTGGCTTGGCGTGGTATTGGTGGTGTGCAGAGGTGGTGTGGGTTCGAGTTCGAGCTTGGGGCCCCCCTTTTATAGGCGATCCGAGGGGGTGGCCGTGAACGGGGTAGCTCCGGCGAGCGATTACGGCGAGGCAGAGGTTGGGCAGGGGATTTAGGAGGCTAGGCACCATCAGGGAGGATCACTGGTGCCGTTCCCCCGCTAAACCTCGGTTGGGCTAGGCGTAATGCGCTGATCCTCGACGGGATGGCCGTACGGGCACGTCGGCGGCAGAGAGCGCGCTCCGCGCCTACCAGTTCACGACGACTGACTGCAGCGAGCACGGGTGAGTGGATGGCCACGCGGTGGCCTCTGGTGGCTTGGGCGGCGCTGGACGGTGCCGTCCACGCTGCGCCTCTCTCTGGCAGCCGCAAAGGCCGCTGCTGCCGTCGCTCACGGGGTGGCGCACCTCCTCCTGCTCGTCGCGGACGCCCGCAAACCTCCAGGCGATCATGCGGCGCAGGGATAAGAAGGAAGCACAGGGCGCACGGCGCCACCGCAGCCACTGGCGAGATCGAGAACAGGTTCTGAAGAAAACGACAGTGCTCACTGAAACTGTTTACTAAACTTCTGAACATTGACAGTAACAGTGCCCTTCAGGTGTTCGACGAAATGATTTGGCATGAAGAAATTTTTTTCTGGAGCTGGGACTTGGTGAGGTGACCTCTCAATGCATCCAGAGGCTGCCTGAATTTTCTCAGATTTTTAGGAGGAGAAAACAATTGAATCTCATCAAATTTGGCAAATATGGTCCAAACTTGCAGCAAGCACAATTTGAAATCTTTGAACTGGAGACCAGTGGATCATCATGGATCTTGGTTAAGGGATCTAAGGACTAGCCAGGGAAAAAGGTTTGGAGGCAAAACTCAAAGGAGAAAAGGTAGTTCCTTTGTAAATCTCCAAGAGCCAAAGTAGAGGGAAGAAATTATTTTTGATAAGAAATAAATGGAAGAGAAATTATGGGGAGGTTCAACTTGCTGGATTTGAAGTATAGCTTGACACAAAGATGAGGAATGGCTTTTGGGAGGTGGTTTCCACTCATGTCATGGCAAGAGTGGATTTTTGAAAGGGGAAAAGATCACTCCAAATGCCATAGGCTATTTTAAAAGATTTTCAAAAAAAATTCTTCCAAATGAAAAACATTTGAGCCAACATGAGATGAAAAACCTCCAAGACCAAAGACCAAGTCTTGGATGAAACCAAACAAAATTCTTGTCACAAAAGGAAATTTTTGAGAGGGAGAGTTCTTTAGAAGAAAAATTTAAATAACCTCCCTTGAATCAAATAAAAGTTCGAAAAAGCCAAATAAAACTTTTGGGTGTCACAACACCTACCCCCTTAGGAAAAATCTCGTCCCCGAGATTTCAGCTGATCCTCAAATAGATGTGGGTACTCTACCTGAAGAAAATCCTCTCTCTCCCATGTTGCTTCATCCTCGGTGTGATTGCTCCACTGAACCTTGAAGAATTTTGTTGTTTTCTGGCGGGTTCTCCTTTCAGACTCTTCCAATATCTTTACTGGCCGCTCTCTGTAGGTGAGGTCTGGTTGCACATCAATGCTCTCATGAGATACATGCTTCTCTGGGTTGCTCACATATTTCCTCAACTGTGAGACGTGGAACACGTCGTGGACGTCTGACAGCTCTTTGGGTAGGTCTAGCTGGTAGGCTACTGTGCCTCTTCGTGCAACTATACAGAAGGGTCCAATAAATCTCGGGGCTAGCTTCCCCTTAATTTTGAACCGTTGCAGGCCTCGCATAGGAGACACTCGTAGGTATACGTAATCACCGGGTTCAAAGCTGACCTCACGATGTTTTCGATCGTAATAGCTCTTCTGTCGGCTCTGAGCTGTCTTGAGTCTGTCCCTGATCTGTTTAACTTTCTCCTCGGCTTCCTTGAGCATGTCTGGGCCGAAGATACAACTGTCACCTGTTTCTGACCAATTTAGTGGGGTACGACATCTCCGCCCGTACAATGCTTCAAAAGGTGCCATTTGTAGGCTGGTCTGGTAACTGTTGTTGTAAGCAAACTCAGCATACGGCAAACTCTCTTCCCAACTGGATCCATAGGTGATCACACAGGCTCTCAGCATGTCCTCTAGGATTTGGTTCACGCGTTCCGTTTTTCCATCAGTCTGAGGGTGGTACGCTGTACTGAATGCTAGTTGCGTGCCCAGAGCTTGTTGTAAGTGATCCCAAAATTTAGAGACAAATTGAGTGCCTCGGTCGGATATTATAGTCTTTGGGACTCCATGCAGACAAACTATACGGGAGAGATAAAGCTTGGCTAGCCTTTGAGTGGAGTAGGTCATCTTCACGGGAATGAAATGTGCTACCTTGGTTAGCCTATCTGTGATGACCCATATGGCATCATTTCCGCGTTGTGATCGAGGTAGTCCGACGATGAAGTCCATTCCAATTTCATCCCATTTCCACTTAGGTATCCTGTTTGGCTGTAGTAGCCCTGCTGGCTTTTGATGCTCGGCTTTTATGCGCTGACATGAATCGCAACAAGCAATGAATGCGGCTATATCCCTTTTCATACCGTGCCACCAAAATCTTTCCTGAATGTCTTTGTACATTTTGGTTCCTCCAGGGTGTATCGAATATGGGGCGGTGTGGCTTTTGGTTAGGATTTGTTGCTTGAGTTCCTCAATGTTTGGTACGCAAAGTCTGTCCCCGTACCATAATATTCCTTCATTGTCTATGATGAACTCTGAAGCCTTGCCAAGGCTCATTTTCTTCTTTATACCTTCGATGCTGGGATGTCCATGCTGAGCCTTCTTAATTTGTTCCATTAGGGTGGGATGTATCTCCAGATTTGATACGTTGCCCTCAGAGACTAACACCATGTTGAGTCTAGCGAACTCCTGCTGAAACTCAGGCCTCATGTTCTGTGGACTGTCGCTGCCCGGGCTGGGGTTCCGACTAAGAGCATCTGCCAGTACATTTGCTTTCCCTGGATGGTAGTGAATGCCGACATCATAGTCCTTGACCAATTCCAACCAGCGTCGTTGTCGTAAATTTAGCTCTGGTTGCGTGAAAATATATTTAAGGCTCTTATGGTCCGTATATATTTCACAACGATTTCCCAACAGAAAGTGCCTCCACTCTTTGAGTGCATGGATGACTGCTGCTAGCTCTAAGTCATGAGTTGGATAATTTTCCTCATGCTTCCGTAGTTGCCTGGAAGCATACGCGACAACTTTGCCGTCCTGCATCAATACGCACCCGAGGCCCTTCCGAGATGCGTCACAAAACACTTCAAAACTCTTGTGTATGTCTGGCACAATCAAAACCGGTGCTGTTGTTAGTTTCTTCTTGAGCTCTTGGAAGCTTTTCTCGCATGCTTCCGTCCATACAAATTTCTTGTCTTTCTTGAGCAACTGTGTCATTGGTTTTGCCACAGTGGAGAATCCTTCAATAAATCTTCGGTAATATCCAACCATTCCTAGGAAACTCCGTACATCTGTTACGTCGGCTGGTGGTTTCCAGTCAAGTATGGCTTTGACCTTTTCTGGGTCTACGGCCACGCCTTCTTGGGTCAATATATGGCCTAGAAAACCAACTTGTCTTAGCCAAAATTCACACTTGCTAAATTTGGCGTACAATTGATGTTTCCTTAATTCTCCCAAAACAATTCTGAGATGTTCGGCATGTTCTTCTGGTGTCCTTGAGTATACCAGAATATCATCAATGAATACCACAACAAATTTGTCCATAAATTTCATAAACACTTTGTTCATGAGGTGGACGAAATATGCGGGGGCATTCGTCAGTCCAAACGGCATTACTGTGAACTCATATAATCCGTATCTGGAGGTGAATGCTGTCTTAGGGATATCTTCTGTCCGTACTTTTAATTGATGATACCCCGATCTCAAATCAATTTTTGAGAACACCTTGGCTTGTGCGAGCTGGTCAAACAAATCATTTATCCGTGGCATCGGATATTTGTTTTTGATGGTGACCATATTGAGAGCTCGATAGTCTATACACAATCTCAGTGTCCCATCCTTTTTCTTGGCGAATAATACTGGCGAACCCCATGGTGAGGAGCTGGCTCGAATAAATCCTTTGTCCAGTAATTCTTTTATTTGCTTCTTCAATTCTACCAACTCTGAGGGTGCCATTCTATAAGGTTTCTTGTAGATGGGGGTGGTGCCAGGTGCTAGTTCAATGCTGAACTCTATCTCTCTGTCTGGTGGCATGCCTGGTAGTTCTTCTGGAAATACGTCGGGAAATTCACACACCACTGGAACTTTTCTCAGTTCTGAAATGTCCACTTTGTTCAGCTTTGGTTGCCGTGACCGTGGTCGCTCTTGAGCTGTAACTTTTATTGTCTTGCCGTGATGATGAGTGAGAATCACAGTCCGATTGAAACAGTCAATAAATCCCTTTTTGGTGGTTCAACTCGCTGGATTTGAAGTATAGCTTGACACAAAGATGAGGAATGGCTTTTGGGAGGTGGTTTCCACTCATGTCATGGCAAGAGTGGATTTTTGAAAGGGGAAAAGATCACTCCAAATGCCATAGGCTATTTTAAAAGTTTTTCAAAAAAAATTCTTCCAAATGAAAAACATTTGAGCCAACATGAGATGAAAAACCTCCAAGACCAAAGACCAAGTCTTGGATGAAACCAAACAAAATTCTTGTCACAAAAGGAAATTTTTGAGAGGCAGAGTTCTTTAGAAGAAAAATTTAAATAACCTCCCTCGAATCAAATAAAAGTTTGAAAAAGCCAAATAAAACTTTTGGGTGTCACACCGAGTGCAAGCCGGATTGAGGGGCAGTGCTGGCCCTGTTGTTTTTGAAAAGGATCCGGGTTGCGTTGCCTGCCTGGGGTTCATTCCCCCGACAGTAGTCCCCGAAGCTGTGAAGGTCCGCCGTCTTCAGATGGGAGGGCCTTCGCAGTTTCCCCCTTGCGGAGGCAAATTTGGTGACCGCCGGGTCCGGCAACACCCACTGTGTGCCGGCTTCCGGAAGCCAGATCGCGGCATCCCGCTCGTGGCGGGAAACCGAGGAGTTCGACGAATCTTGGGCAATCTTTTGGGCCTCGCGCGGCCGCCACATGGCGCCTGGCAGCCGGAGGGGCCTGACAGGCCACGCACGTGACAGGACGGGGCGATGCCCTGGGGCCCGACGCCGCATGCCCTCGGCCCACGCGCGTGGATTTATTGCGGCGTCCGCGGGTCGGTTGCCATTCTCTAGGCAGTTACTGTGTGCGTACATGCGCACTTATTGCGGGAAAGTGGGAGGGGCGAGCGCAAACGATCCCACTTCCCCACGTTTCAAATCGTGGCCTATAAATTGGGGGCGGAGGGAGCGGCGGAGATCATTCGTGCTCGCGCTCCCCTGCCTCTTCATCCTTCCTCTGCTTCTTCTGACCGCCGCTAGCTGCGACGCCCGCTGCCTTGAACAAAGCCCTCTTGCCATCTTCTTCCTTCTCTCTTCCGTGCTTGTGTTGATGGCGCTACCGTCAGGATCGTGGATGGGTTCGATCGTCACCCTCGACGACATCGCCTACCTCTACGACACCAGGCGCCTGCCGGGGGCGGCGGAGGTCGAGGCGCGCCTTCCGCAGGGCGAGCGGGAGCCGCAGCCCGAGGGCTCGGAGCGCGTGGTCTTCTTGCCGGACTTCAAGCACGGGTTCGGGCTTCCTGCGAGCGGCTTCTTCCGCGACTTCCTGGAGTTCTTCGGGCTCCAGCCCCATCATCTCGGCGCCGGCGCCATCGTGCAGCTGTCGGGCTTCGTCACCCTCTGCGAGGGGTACCTGGGGGTCGAGCCCTCGATCGACCTCTGGGTGCGCTTCTTCCCCTTGAAGCAGCAGGGGCCGAAGGCCGGGGAGATGTCCGAGTGCGGGGCCGCCGTCATCATCAAGCGGTCGGGCACCGACTGCCCGAGGATGCCGCTGGAGGACTCTGCCAAGAAATGGCAGAATTCTTTCTTCTACGTCCGCAACCTCGGCGCGGACCGCATCAACCTGCCGCCGTTCATCAACTTGCCGCCGTGGGCGAAACTGAACTGGGGGTACTACCCCAAGGACCCGTCGCAAGAGGTGCTCAACCTGTGTGAGCAGGTGTCGGTGATGAAGGAGCGGGACAAGCTCACCGGCACCGACCTCATAACCGCCTTCATCGTCCGGCGAGTGTTGCCGCTGCAGCAGCGCAGCCACCTCATCGGTTAGATGACCGGCCTCCAGGACCCCAACCGCATGGCGAACACGCGACTGGCGGCGGACCAGGTCGCGCGCCGGTTCAACGACATCTCCAAGGCCAATCTGCAGGTTGACTGGGAGTTCGGGAAGGCCCCGTATAGCCATACGAACCCGGCACCGTTGGTGAGTCCCTGGTCTCCGTATTTCGCTGTTGCTTATGTTCTGGTTCGCCCTGACACGACACGAGAGGTGCTTCTGAATGCCATCCGGCATCCTTACGACTGGGCGTGGGCGCAGGTGGTGCGCGTTGCCTTGGAGGAGCCCAAGGCCCATGGAGGAGGGGAGGCGGCGGCCGCTGATGCGGGTGCAGGGCGCCGAGCGTGTGAGTCTTGTTTTTACTTCTTGAGCTGCCGGTGGCGGGACGGCATTGGGGGTGCTGACGTGAGCCGTTGGTGTAGCAGCGCCGGGTGGAGGAGGCGGCAGCGCGGCCAGAGCCGGGTCGTCCTGGGGGGCGTCGGCGGCGAGGAGGCCGCACGGGAAGGACAGCGTTGCGCCGTGGGCCCTGACCACGAAGCGCGCGGCGGACCCGGCCGGAGTTGCGAAGCCGCCCGTCAAGAGGAGGCGCGGCGCTCCGCAGGAGAGGGCGGCGAGGCCCATCGTTCCGGTGGTGCCGGGGTGAGTTCCCCTTTTTGTTCGAGCCGAACGGCCGAGCGGCTCTGCTTGGCTTTGCGTACTTACTTTTGTCTTGGGTTTCAGGTCGCCGATCTCGCTAGCGCTGGCAGCAGCGGATGCTGCGTCTGCTGAGGGCGCCGCGTTCCGGAGGAGCCGGTCTGGCACCGTCGACCGGGACGAGGAGGAGGCACGGGTGGATCCGGACCTTGGTCTGGACCCGGCCGACGCCGAGGGCCTGGCCTGGCGGACCAAAACTGGGCCGAGGCGGAGTTGGAGGCGGCGTCGATCCAGGCCTTGGTTAGCACCGCGGCGATGTGGGCGCGAGCCGATGAAGAGCCGGCGTGGCCGGAGATGCCGGCGGGGGCGGTGGTGGCGGCGACGGTCTTCGTGCCGTCATCGGAGGGGCAGCATGGCCAAGGTGGCCGTGCGGACGTGATAGACCTTGACTGGGAGGTCGTGGTCGTTGGGGACGGCACCCCGCCGCGGACCGACGTGGTCGAGCGGGCGGGGGTCGATGGAGGCGGCGGTGATGCCGTCTTGGGGGAGGCGGCGCGGACGGCGTCGGAGGGGGTGTCCCGGACGTCCGCGAGCTAGGCGCCGTCGGTGGTGGAGCCTCAAGCCACTCCGCCCACCGAGCCGGCGTCGGTGCCGGAGAGGGCGCTGGAGAAGGCGCCGGCCTCAGGGGAGGCGGCCGGCGGGGAGCACGCCCTGGTGCTCAGGCCCGGAGGACACCGGGTTGCCGGGCCGCAGTCGTCGCGGAGCGGGACCAGCGAGGTCCCCTTCGGACCTCCGACCCAGGAGGAGGCGGCGATGGCCGCCGTGACTCGGCGCCTGTGAGGGCGGACGGACCGGATCCAGGCCTTCGCCTAGGCAGAGGTCGAGGCGACGCAGGAGCTGGAGCGCGCCATCTTTGTAAGTTTTCCATTGCATTTTGCTTTTCTCTTTTCGTTGCTTCTCCTTCGTGGGGGCGCGCTAGCGCACCCACTGGGTGTAGCCCCCGAGATTTGGGCCAACTGCGTAGCAGTTGGGTCGAATCTTATCTTGCTGGCTTGCGTTGATCGTTGCTTTCTGCAGCAACTGGACTCCTACCGGGTCGGCGTCTTCAACCGGCTCCCCGAGACACACCGGCGTCTCAAGGAAAGGCTCGTCTCCAAGGAGGAGGAGCTCCGCGCCGCGGCAGGTACTTTTCTTTCATGCTCTTTTCTAGTGGGGGTGCGCTAGCGCACCCACTGGGTGTAGCCCCGAGATTCGGGCCAACTGCGTAGCAGTTGGGTCGAATCTTAAAATAGTACTCTGTTGCTGAGTTTCTCTTCTGCAGCCGAGGTGCTGTCTTGGAGGACCCGGCTGATTCGGGCCGGTTTTCACTACGACCGGCTTGTTGCAGACGTCAGCTGGCTTGGAGCCGAGGTGGAGAAGGCGAGGACGGAGGCGACGGGAACCCGACAGGCGCTCGACAAAGCCAGCCGGCTGCAGGAGCAGCTAGCGGGCGACAAGGGCCGCCTCGAGGCCGAGGTGGAGCGCCTCAAGGCGGAGGCCGCCAAGGTCGTGGATGCGTAGCAGGCCCTTGCCGAGGCAGACCAGCAACACGGCAAGCTGGCCGATGACAAGGGGCAGCTCCAGGCCGAGGTGGAGCACCTGAAGGTGCTGGTGGCCACGGCGGAGGAGACCCGGCGCCGCGAGGAGGCCGTGAAGGCGGCCGAGGACAAGGACGCCGAGCTGAAGGCGTCCCTTGCCAAGGTCGCTGTTCTGGAGACGACGCTCCAGGAGCGTGACCGCACCATCGCCCGGGAGCGGCGCGGTACGTTGCTCGTAGCGCAGCACCTGGAAGAGTCTTTCTCCAGTAAGTGCTTTCCTTTGGTTTTGTTGTTGCCGGATCGAGACTCCGGCTTTTCTTCCTTAGTGACTTTCTTCTGACTTGCTTTTCTTTTCGACAGGGACCTTCCCGGAGACCCGTCAACTGGCGAAGGAGGCGGTCCGCTTTCAGCGCGACCCGCAAGGGATCGTCGGCTCCGGGACTGACCCGCGGGTGGCCTGGACCTTCCCGGAGATCGTGACCGCCGCCGAGGCCCGTCTGCGAGTCTTGAGGCCGGTGCGGCGATGACGACAGCCCTCAGGCCGGGTTCCGTCGCGCCAAACAACTTCACGCGGCTGGCGCGCTGGTTGGAGGCGGGGCTAGATCGGCTTCATGACTGGCGGGTTTCCGCCGCTCGTGCTGGCGCCGAGATGGCGCTCAGGTTCGTGATGTCTTGTCATCCGGACTTGTCGCTGGACGCGTTGATGGGCCAGCGAGCCGGCTCGGAGAGCCAGCTGCAGGTGGAGGTCGGCCGGATTGCTGCTCGGGCAGCTACATCATCGGTTCGCCTTCCACGACGAGTTCTGGCCGGAGCGGGTGGAAGACGGCGGAGTCGTGCTTGCTGAGGACTGCGGCTTGCTTCTGGCCGACCCGGAGGGCAGCTTCGAGGAGACGGACGTCTACCGCGACGCGGACGTCGGGGAGGAGGACACCGACACCTCAGCGGACCCGGGAGCGGCGCGATCCGGCGACGGAAACGCCTGATTTTTAACTTAGTAAAAATTTCTGTTAGGTAGCAGGTCCACCCACCCACTGGGGGTTAACTGGGTGTAATTAGGGGTGGGCATATAAACCGAAAACTGAACGACCGAACCGATTTAACCCGAACCGAAGCCGAAGTGACCGAAACCGAATTGTCCGGTACCATGCTCGGTTAGCAATTCTGAGAAACCGAACTTTGTTTGGTGATTTCGTTCTGCACAGTCGGTCAACCGAATTGACCGAAGCACCGAGGCCCGCCACCAACTGTGTCGCGTGTCTCCATAAATTAGTTCCCATTTGTACGCTTTGTGCTACCAGCCAACGAACATCAATTACCCCTGCAAAAAAATCAAATGAATTGATGGCACGTCAATGTGATTGAGTGGCAAACAGTGCCATAGGCTGGCCGGCTGTCCCGAGGTTCCCTCCATGCTTCTCGCCACGTGTACTGGATGCCCGCCTGCTTTCTTTTTTTAGAACCTAGGTGCTGTTTGTTGTTGCGTGCTGTCTCGCTCACAACCTGTTATCCTTTTTTTTCTTTGAGCATAACACGTGTTGTTATATAGCTCACACAAACCATATCTCTTAGCCCAGCCGAGACAAACAAGTATAGCAGCTATCCCATCCGGCTAGCCCAACCCGCCAGCTTTTTGGTCTGTTGGTGCAAAACCGAGTACCGAACCGATCGATGAGGGCAACGAAGCCTCGGTTTTGTTTATTGCTAGAGACCGATCGGTCCACGTTTTCAAGGGAACCGAACTCATGTGCTTGCCAGCCAACAGCCGAAAACCGGTTCTGCGGCTTAGGGCGAAGTGAGAGGCCGTGGCGATCCAACGCGTCAGGAGCCACTAAGGGGAACGGCGGGTGGCCAAGCCGGCCAGCCCCCGAGCCCCCGGGTCGAGCGAGTCGACCCGGTGGCCGGGTTGGTTTAAGAGTAAAGTAATGCACAAATGTAGGAGACACAATATCTTGGTCGCAAAAGGGGACGCTCGGGGATCCAATAGTTTTCAGATGATTACAAAAGGCACCGATACATACGTGCACACGGCTAACTGTAAAACGGGCGGAGGAGCTCTGCATTCCATGGCCGGGTTGTTTCTTCGTCGGCGATGTCCCTCTTGCGCTTGTTTGTCTTGCGGGCATCGATGAGGTAGTACGCGTTGCGGTCGCACAAGGCCTTGCTGACGATGAAGGGGCCCTCCCAAGGGAAGGACAGTTTGTGCTGGTCAGTCTGCTCTTGGACGAGCCGGAGGATGAGGTCTCCCTCTCGGAAAGCGAGGGGCTTGATCTTCTTGTTGTGGTAATGCCTCAGGCCTTGCTGGTAGATGGCTGAGCGACTGAGCGCTAGGAGACGTGCTTCTTCGAGTAGGTCGACGCCATCTTCGCGGGCTTCCTTTGCTTCGGCTTCCGTGTACATCATGACGCGCGGTGAGTCGAACTCGACGTCGGTCGGGATGACGGCTTCTGCTCCATAGACGAGGAAGAAAGGGGTGAACCCGGTCGACCTGTTTGGCGTGGTGCGGAGACTCCAGAGGACGGCCGGCAACTCATCAAGCCAACTACCGGGTGAACGGATGAGGGGCTTGACGAGTCGCGGTTTGATGCCAGATAGGATGAGGCCGTTAGCCCGCTCGACCTGGCCGTTGGACTGCGAATGTGCGACGGAAGCCAGGTCGAGGCGGATGCCGGAGACGGAGCAGTACTGCGCGAGCGCGCCCTTGGCGAAGTTGGTGCCATTGTCTGTGATGATGCTATTCAGCATGCTGTAGCGTACCGCAATGTCCTTGACGAATTGAACGCCCGTCGGCCCGTCCAGCTTCTTGATCGGCCTTGCTTCGATCCACTTGGTGAACTTGTCCACCGCCACCAGCAGATGCGTCATGCCGCCTCGAGCGGTCTTGAAGGGCCCCACCATGTCGAGTCCCCAGACTGCGAAGGGCCAGGCGACGGCTGGTGGCTGCGCTTGCTGAAGCGCTGGTATCCCTCACACTTGAGGACGAGTGACTCCGCATCTTCGAGGGCCGTGGGCTAGTAGAAACCGTTGCGGAAAGCTTTGGCCACCAGGGAACGCGAGGCAGCGTGGTGCCCGCACTCGCCCTGGTGTATGTCGAGGAGGATCTCGATGCCCCTGTCCCGCTCGACGCAGCACTGAAAAACGCCTGTGGAGCTGCGCTTGACGAGCTTGTTGTTGATGATGATGTAGGCGGACGCTCGGCGCTGCACTTGCCGAGCTTCGGTCTCGTCCATGGGGAGGACCCCGTTCTCCAGGAACTCCGAGATGGGCAAGGCCCAGGATGGTGCCGTGACCACGGCGAAGACGGCCACCACGGCGGGTTCCGGGGCGGCAGCCCCCGAGCCTGGTTCAGCAGCCCCTGGGCCGGGTTGAGGTGTGGCCGGGTCGGCTATAGCAGTCCCCGGACCGGGTTGATGCACGGACGGGTCAGCTGGAGCAGTCCCCGGGCCGGGTTGAGGCGCGGCCAGGTCGGCTGGGACGTGGATGGACTCGGAGTCCGGAGACGGCTTGACGGACGGCTTGTGCCGATGCTCGAGGGAGACGCCGGACGGAATGGACTGCCGGGACAAGGCAATCTTGGCGAGCGTGTCGGCCGCCTCATTCTCTGCGCGCGGGACGTGGAGGAACTCGCAGCCCGCGAAGAATCCGGATAGCTTTTGGACGATGAAGCGGTAGCTTGCCATGTTGGAGTCGTGGGCGTCCCACTCGCCGGAGCATTGCTGCACCACCAGGTCCGAGTCGCCGTAGCACAGGATGCGCCGGATGCCGAGTTCCTTGGCAAGTCGGAGGCCGTGCACAAGGGCTTCATACTCGGCGACGTTGTTGGAGGCGGCAAAGTGGATCTGCAGTGCGTACTTGAGTCGGGTTCCCTTGGGGGAGGACAGCACGATGCCGACCCCTAGGCCGAGTCGCATCTTCGAGCCGTCGAAGTGCATGCGCCAGTGCGTCGAGTCCGGTGGCGGCGACAGGTACTGGGTCTCGGTCCAGTCGACGAGGAAGTCGGCCAAAGCCTGGGACTTGATCGTGGTGCGAGGCTCGTAGAGGATGGTGTGGCCGGCTAGCTCGAGCGCCCACTTGGCGACCCGGCCAGAGGCATCCCAACACCCGATGATTTCGCTGAGAGGGGCCGTGCTGACCACGGTGACGACATGCTCTTGGAAGTACTGCTTCAGCTTCTTTGTGGTGAAGTACATGCCGTAACACATCTTCTGGTAGTGCTGGTAGTTTTGCTTCGAGGCGGAGAGCACCTCGCTCAGGTAGTAGACGGGACATTGGACGGCTTGGACCTTGTCCTTCTCTGGTCGCTCGACCACCATCACTGCTCTTACCGACCGCGAGGTTGCGGCGATATAGAGCAACAGCGGCTCCTTCTCGGTCGGTGCGGTCAGGACTGGTGCGGTGGAGAGCATGCGCTTGGGATCCCGGAAAGCTTCGTCCGCCTGGTCGTTCCACTCAAACGGCGCCGTCTTCTTCATCAGCTGATGTAGGGGCAGGGCCCACTCGCCCAGCCGACTAAGAAACCGGTTGACCGAGGCCAAGCAGCCGGTGAATTTCTGGACGTCGCACAGCCGAGCCGGCTTGCGCATGCGCTCGATGGCCTTGATCTTCTCCGGGTTTGCCTCAATGTCGCGCTCCGAGACGAGGAAGCCGAGTAGCTTTCTGGCCAGGACGTCAAAAACGCATTTTTTCCGGGTTGAGCTTGACCTTGTACTCGCGCAGTTTGGAAAAGGTCTCCTTCAAATCGTCTAGGAGCGTGAGGTGCTGCTTGGTCTTCACCACGATGTCGTCCACGTAGACGTGGATGTTGCGGCCAAGTTGCGGCAGCAAGCATTTCTGCATGCAGCGCTGGAAAGTGGCGCCGGCGTTCTTCAAGCCGAACGACATGCTGATGTAGCAATACGCCCCAAAGGGCGTGATGAAGGACGTCTTCAGGGCGTCGGCCGGGTCCAGCTTCATCTGATGATAGCCGGAGTAAGCATCCAGGAAGGACAGGAGCTCGCACCTGGCAGTGGAGTCGATGACTTGGTCGATTCGCGGGAGGGCGAACGGGTCTTTGGGGTAGGCCTTGTTCAGGCTGGTGTAGTCGATACACATGCGCCAGGTCTTGTTCTACTTCAGGACGAGGACTGGGTTGGCCAGCCACTCGGGGTGAAACACTTCCATGATGAAGCCAGACGCCGAAAGCTTGGCGACCTCTTCACCGATGGTCCTTCTCTTCTCTTCGGAAAAACGTCGTAGGGGTTGACGGACAGGCTTGGCGTCCTTGCGGATGTGGAGTTTGTGCTCGGCGTACTTCCTCGGGATACCCGACATGTCCTTTGGGGTCCATGCTAAGATATCCCGATTCTCACGGAGGAAGTTGACGAGCTCGCCTCCCTATTTGCTGTCGAGGCGGGTGCCCACGATAACGTACTTGCTGCAGCTGGGGTCTTCGGGGTTCAGCTTCACCTTCTTGGTCTCCTTGGAGGGCTTGAACGCGGCCTCATCGGCCGGCTCCTCAGCCAGGATCTGTGAGGCCGACGCCTCTTGGGCCGAGGCGATGATCCGGTCGAGTTGGCGCCGCTCCTCGGCTATGACCAGTGACTCGGCTAGTTTGGCGCCGTCTCGGGCGCACTCCAAGGATTTGCGGTAGTTACTGGTGATGGTGATTAGGCCCTTTGGACCCGGCAGCTTCATCTTCAAGTAGGCGTAGTGGGGGACCGCCATGAACTTGGCGAGCGCGGGCCGGCCCAGCAGTGCGTGGTACGCGCTGGATAGGTCCACCACCTCGAACCAGATCGGCTCGCATCAGAAGTGGCTGCTGTCGCCGAACAGGACGTCGAGCCGGATCAGGCCGATCAAAGAGCAGGAGAGGCCGGGAACGATGCCGTGGAAGATCTTCCGGGTTGGCTCCAGGTCTTTGGCCTCGAGGCCGAGCTTGGTTAGGGTGTCGCGGTAGAGGATGTTGATGCTGCTGTCGCCGTCGACGAGAACCCGGGAGAACTTGCACGTGCGCCAGGGCATGATGATGGTGGGGTCGAGGACGAGAGCGTAACCACCCGGGTTCGGCATGACAGCCGGGTGGTCCTCCCGGGTCCAGGTGACCGGGCATTCCGACCAATGCATGTATTCCGTCTTGGCCGGGATGACGATGTTCACCTCCTGCCGAAGGAGGCGTTTGCTGCGCTTGTCGTCGCCGAGGCTGGTGAAGACAATGTAGGTCCCGTTCTGGGCCGGGTAGGCGTCGTCGCGCACCGCGCCGCCAGCCGGTGGCGGTGGTGGAGGCGGAGGCGGCTACCCTGCTCCCGGAGCCGGGGCCGGAGGCGGCGGGATGTCGCCCCTCGCGATGCGCTTGGTGATGGCGCACTGTCGGAGCGTGTGCGTGGTCGGCCTTGCGCCGCTGTGGTGCTTGCAGGGAGCGTCGAGCATCTCCTCGAAGCTCATGGCGGGCTGCCACGTCGTCTTGCCGGTCTACCGGCGTTTGGCGGCCGGGTCGGCCGCGGGCGCCTGCTCGGCGGTCGAGACGAGTCGGTTGTCGTAGCGCTGGGCCGGTTGATCGGCCTTGCGCTTGTTGTTCTGCTGGTTGTGCTGCTGCCGGCCTCCTTCACCGGCCGGCTTCGGAGAGGGAACCAGTTTTGCTTTGCCGGCTTCATCTAGTGCCACCTGGATCTTCATGGCGGAGTCGGCGTTGGTGTACTTATACGCCGTCACCATGAGCGCGGCCATGGTGGCCGGCTTGGAGCGCAAGAGCTTATGCTTGAGGAGGGTGCCGTCTCGGCACCCGTTGACGAAGTACTGGATCGCTTGGACTTCGTGGACGCCTTCGCAGCTGTTCCGGAGCTCGGTCCAGCGCGCGAGGTACTCACTGCCGGTTTCCGCCGGCCCCTGCACGCACATGGCGAGCTGACTGGGCGGCCGGGTCATTTGTAGGTGCCGGTGAAGTTGCGTGCAAAGGTCTACTCAAAGTCGACCCACGTGTTGATGCTGCTAGCCGGCAGACTATTCAACCAGGTGCGGGCAGACCCCTGGAGCATGAGGGGCGCGTAGCGCACGGCGAGGTGGTGGTTACCGCGGGCGATGCCGATGGCGGTGGTGTAGTCGGTGAGCCACTCCTCTGGCTTCACGGTGCCGTTGTACTTGGGGGTGTCGCGGGGGAGCGTGAACCCTTTAGTGAATGGCTCACCTCGGATGCGTGGTGCGAAACATGCCGGCCCGACCGTGCCGGTCTCCTCCAGCTCCTGGGAGAGGGTGAGTCGGTCGAGGCGGTGACGAGCGTCGGTGTCGTCGATGGCGCACGGGCCCAGACGGTCGGCGACCGCGCCACGGGGGGCCGGGTCGACCGTAGTCGGACGTCGGCCGGGTTGGATCAGGGGGTCGAGGCAGCGCCGGGCCTCCGAGGCCGGCTCGTCGCCCAAGCCGCCGGCACCCATCGAGGCGAGGTTGTGCTGGGTCCGAGTGCGACCGGAGTGCGCCTCGCCGGGTGGTGAAGACGTCATGTGCTGGTTGTTGCTGGGCCCAGCGACGCGGACGGAGCCGGATCCGGCCAGTCTGGCGAGCTGGTTGAGGCGGTCCTGCTGCGCGTTGGCCGCAGCGAGGAGGTCGTTCACCCTCTTGAGGCGGTCCTGCAGTTCCTTGCCCGCGAGCTGGTCCAGGCCGACCGCGGCCGCCTGGGCAGCGCACATGTTCTTCGCGGGAGTCTCGTAGACGGGAGGGAGAGCGCCGAAGGCGCGCCCGATCGCGCCGCCCCGGGCCCGCACATCGGTGACCCGGCTTGGCTCGGGCGCGTCCAGTGTGAAGCCGTAGGCGGCATTGCGCTCCAGCTGAGCGGAGTCGAGACGGTGCTGCGTGGCAGCAAGCGTCTCGGTGACGTCCAGCAGGCGCTGGCGATCCTCGTTGAGACGAGTCCGGGCTTCAGCGATGTTGAAGGCATCGATGTCGGTGCCGATGGGAACGCGGAGGCTCTGCATCATGGTGCACAGCGGGTTGGGCGAGGCGGCCCTGTCGCTGCGGCCTTAGCTTCGGCGGCCTTCCTTGCCATGCTCGACGTGGAGGAGGCGCCGGTGTCGGTGACGAAAACCTCCACGCAGAGTTCCATCGCTCCGGCGGGAGCGCCGTCGTTGATGGAGAGCGGGGAGTCAGAAAAGCTAAGTACCTCGCTGGGGTACTCGTCGGCCGTAGGCGCATCGGAGATGCGCAGCGTGGCGAAGGAGGCGACGAGTGCGTCGATGACGTCGTCCGCCAGTGTGACGGGCTCGTCGGAGTCGGAGAGGAGCCCCGTCTGGAGCATGCTCCCGGCCAGGACCTCGAGCTACCCCATGGTGGGCGCCAACTGTCGTGGTGGGCGCACGGCAGATGCCATGGGATGGCTAAAGATAGGAGGAGGCTCGAGGGCACTGGTGGGCTCCAGAGGAGAGGTCGGCATGAGCGAGCGCGAGGCGCCAGACATACCCAGGTTCGGGGCTCTCTGGAGAGATAACACCCCTAGTCCTGCCGAGTGTAGTTGATACGTATGAGTACAGAGTTGCTCCTGGAGCTGTATGGAAGAAGAAGGGAGGCTGGCCGAGGCTTAGGCAGCTCCCTCTCCTCGGGTGTTGCTTGCTAGATGTGTGAGTGGGTGGATGGGTGAGTGCATTCTTGCCCGTATGCATGAGGGCTCCCGGGGGTTTTTATAGGTCAACCCCCAGGGGTACAAGGGTAATGTTACAAGGCCGTAGGGCCGGGCTGTCAGTGTCCGGGAACCCGGTGCTGGGACCCGCCGGGTGCCAGGTCTCGCCGGGTTCCTCGGGCGCGGGCCCCATGCGCCTAGGGGCACCGTGCACCGTCTTGTCGATCGTCAGGGCATGGCCGAGTCGATTCGGCTACAGGGACGCTCCGTCAGGTCACCGCTTGCTGGTGTCATGGGTGACGATGATTGCACTATTGCCACACCGGTCCTGGTCAGCGAGTAGGTGGGGGCACTGTTGCCACGCCTGGCTGACCAGAGGCATGTGCAGGGCACTGTGGCTTCGGTCATCAGTTGGTGGAGACTCGTCCCATCGTACGGCCGGGATGGGACGGCCGCTGACCCTCGACCGGGTTTGGAGAGCACGCCAAGGGTGGAGCTGGCTTGTTGGGGAAGTCTGGCCGGGTTGGAGAGTTTGGCCGGGTCGAGCAACCCGGCCGAGTGCGAGCCGGATTGAGGGGCAGTGCTGGCCCCGTTGTTTATGAAAAGGATCCAGGTTCCGTTGCCTGCCTGGGGTTCATCCCCCCGACACCTCCATAAGCCTCAGAGTGACACTTGCGTAGGATATGTTCCTGTTCATGCTCAGGTACACAACATCTAATAACACCATCTACTCCTTTATAAAGGTGTGGGTCATCCCAGAAGTAATGTCTTAAATCATAGAAAAACTTTTTCTTTTGCTGGTATGTGAAACTAGGTGGTATAAATTTAGCAATAATGTAATTAGTGTAATCAGCATACCATGGAGCAGTACGAGAAGCATTTATGATAGCTAATTGTTCATCAGGAAAGCTATCATCAATAGGTAGTGGGTCATCAAGAACATTCTCTAACCTAGACAAGTTGCCTGCAACGGGGTTCTCAGCTCCCTTTCTATCAATAATATGCAAATCAAATTCTTGTAGAAAGAGAACCCATCTAATAAGTCTAGGTTTAGCATCTTTCTTTTCCATAAGATATTTAATAGCAGCATGATCAGTGTGAACAGTTACTTTAGAATCAACAATATAAGGTCTGAACTTATCACAAGCAAATACAACTGCTAAAAATTCCTTTTCAGTAGTAGCATAATTTCTCTGGGCACTGTCTAGAGTTTTACTAGCATATTGGATAACATTTAATTTCTTATCAACTCTTTGTCCTAGAACAGCACCTACAACATAATCACTAGCATCACACATAATTTCAAAGGGTAAATTCCAATCAGGTGGCTGAACAATAGGTGCAGAAATCAAGGCTTTCTTAAGTATTTCAAATGCTTCTACACAATCATCATCAAAGACAAAAGGGACATCTTTTTGTAAGAGATTAGTCAGAGGCCTAGAAATTTTAGAGAAGTCTTTAATGAACCTCCTATAAAAACCGGCATGACCAAGGAAACTTCTTATACCTTTGATGTCCTTAGGACACGTCATCTTTTCAATAGCATCAACTTTGGCTTTATCAACTTCAATACCTCTTTCAGAAATTTTATGCCCCAAGAAAATACCCTCATTAACCATAAAGTGGCACTTCTCCCAATTCAAGACAAGATTAGTTTCTTCACATCTCTGCAAGACTCGATCAAGGTTGCTTAAGCAATCATCAAAGGAAGTTCCATACACGGAGAAATCATCCATGAAAACCTCAACAATCTTTTCACAAAAGTCAGAGAATATAGCAGTCATACATCTTTGAAAGGTAGCAGGTGCATTACATAAACCAAAAGGCATATGTCTATAAGCAAAGGTACCGAAAGGGCAAGTAAAAGTGGTCTTATCCTGATCCTCTTTTGACACAGGTATTTGAGAGAAACCAGAATAACCATCTAGAAAGCAAAAATGTGTATGTTTGGATAATATTTCTAGCATTTGATCAATAAAAGGTAAGGGGTAATGATCTTTTCTAGTAGCTTTATTTAATTTGCAAAAATCAATTACCATTCTATAACCTGTAACAATTCTTTGTGGGATCAATTCATCTTTATCATTAGGAACAACAGTAATATATACCTCCCTTCTTAGGGACACAATGGACAGGACTTACCCACTGACTATCAGCAATGGGATAAATTATACCTGCCTCCAGAAGCTTTAGTATTTCATTTCTTACCACTTCTTTCATCTTAGGATTTAACCGTCGTTGGTGATCAACAACCGGTTTAGCGTCTTTCTCCAATTTTATTTTGTGCTGGCATAGAGTGGGACTAATGCCCTTAAGATCATCAAGAGTATATCCAATAGCAGCACGGTGCTTCTTCAGAGTTTTCAATAATTTCTCTTCTTCCTGCTCTGAAAGGTTAGCACTAATAATAACAAGATATATCTTTTTCTCATCAAGATAAGCATATTTAAGAGTATCAGGTAATGGTTTAAGCTCAAACATGGGACCACCCTTGGGTGGAGGAGGATCCCCTAGAATTTCCATAGGCAAGTTGTGTTTCAAAATAGCTCCCTGTTTAAAGAATACTTAATCTATTTCCCTTCTTTCATTCATAAACATATCATTTTCATGGTCTAGCAAATATTGTTCTAAAGGATCATTAGGAGGCATGACAATAGAAGAAAGACCAATAATTTCATCTTTACTAGGCAATTCTTTATCATGGGGTTCTCTACGAAATTTAGCAAAATTAAAATCTTGAGACATATCCCCTAAACCAACAGTAACAATATCCTTTTCGCAGTCTATCCTAGCATTAATAGTATTCAAGAAGGGTCTATCAAATATAATGGGACAAAAGTCATCTTGTGGGGAACCAAGAACAAGAAAATCAGTAGGATATTTAACTTTCCCACACAAGACTTCAACATCTCTAACAATCCCAACTGGTGAAATAGTATCTCTATTGGCAAGCTTAATTGTAACATCAATATCTTCTATCTCAGCAGGTGCAATATCATGCATAATTTCTTTGTATAAGGAATGAGGTATTGCACTCTCACTAGCACCCATATCACATAAGCCATGATAACAATGATCTCCTATTTTAACAGAAACAACAGGCATGCCGACAACAGGTCTATGTTTACCCTTAGTATCGGGTTTAGCAATTCTAGCAACTTCATTGCAGAAGTAAATAACATGCCCATCAATATTATCAACCAAGAGGTCCTTAACCATAGCAATACTAGGTTCAACTTTAATTTGCTAAGGGGGTGTAGGTGTTCTAGCATTACTCTTACGAACCACAGTTGAAGCTTTAGCATGATCCTTTATTCTAAGAGGGAAAGGTGGTTTCTCAATATAAGCGGTAGGAACAATAGGATCAACATTATAAGTGATAGTCTTTTCTTCAACTTTAAAAGGTTTAACTACTTTTACTTCAATGGGAGGATGATATGTAAACCACTTCTCCTTAGGGAGATCAACATTAGTAGCAAATGATTCACAGAAAGAAGCTACTATCTCAGAGTCAAGTCCATATTTAGTGCTAAATTCATGAAAAGCATCGGTATCCATAAAAGATTTAACACAATCAAACTTATGTGTTATACCTGACTCCTTACCTTCGTCGAGTTCCCAATCTTCAGAGTTGCATTTAATTCTTTCCAATAAATCCCATCTGAATTCAATAGTCTTCATCATAAAGGAACCAGTACAAGAAGTATCGAGCATGGAGCGATTATTGAGAGAAAGCCGAGCATAATTTTTTTGAATAATAGTTTCTCTTGAGAGCTCATGATTGGGGCATGAATATAACTACTTAAGCCTCCCCCAAGCTTGAGCGATACTTTCTCCTTCGCGAGGCCAAAAATTATATATATAATTACGATCACGATGAACCAGATGCATAGGATAAAACTTCTGATGAAATTCCAATTTCAATCGGTTGTAGTTCCATGATCCAATATCATCACATAGCCTAAACCATGTCAATGCCTTTCCATTCAAAGATAAAGGGAAGACCTTCTTCTTGATAACATCCTTGGGCATACCTCCAAGCTTAAATAATCCACAAACTTCATCCACATAGATTAGGTGCATATCGAGATGTAATGTTCCATCTAAGGAATTTCAAAATAACCATTTTCAGTAGGTTCAGTAGGTTGAGGGGAAACTCTTTGCTCTACTGGTCGGGGTGAAGATACCCCGAGCAAGCCCCTTAAAGGATTATTTTCCATAGTAACAAGTGACAGTAAATTTCATCACACTATATAATTTTTTCCTTACCAAACTCCACCTACCAAAGGCGCTTCACTCCGCGGCAACGGCGCCAGAAAAGGGTCTTGATGACCCACAAGTATAGGGATCTATCATAGTCCTTTCGATAAGTAAGAGTGTCGAACCCAACAAGGAGCAGACAGAAATGACAAGCGATTTTCAGTAAGGTATTCTCTGCAAGCACTGAAATTATGGGTAACAGATAGTTTTATGATAAGGTAATTCGTAATGGGAACAAGTAACAAAAGTAAACAAGGTGCATCAAGGTAGCCCAATCCTTTTTGTAGCAAAGGACAAGCCTGGACAAACTCTTATATAAAGGAAAGCGCTCCCGAGGACACATGGGAATTATCGTCAAGCTAGTTTTCATCATGCTCATATGATTCGCGTTCGTTACTTTGATAATTTGATATGTGGGTGGACCGGTGCTTGGGTACTACCCTTCCTTGGACAAGCATCCCACTTATGATTAACCCCTCTTGCAAGCATCCGCAACTACGAAAGAAGAATTAAGGCAAACCTAACCATAGCATGAAACATGTGGATCCAAATCTGCCCCTTATGAAGCAACGCATAAACTAGGGTTTAAGCTTTTGTCACTCTAGCAACCCATCATCTACTTATTACTAACCAATGCCTTCCCCTAGGCCCAAATAATGGTGAAGTGTCATGTAGTCGACGTTCACATAACACCACTAGAGGAAAGACAACATACATCTCATCAAAATATCGAACGAATACCAAATTCACATGACTACTTATAACAAGACTTCTCCCATGTCCTCAGGAACAAACGTAACTACGCACAAATCATATTCATGTTCATAATCAGAGGGGTATTAATATGCATAAAGGATCTAAACATATAATCTTCCACCGAATAAACCAACTAGCATCAACTACAAGGAGTAATCAACACTACTAGCGACCCACAGGTATCAATCTGAGGTTTTGAGACAAAGATCGGATACAAGAGATGAACTAGGGTTTGAGAGGAGATGGTGCTGGTGAAGATGTTGATGGAGATTGACCCCCTCCCGATGAGAGGAGCGATGGTTATGAAGATGGTGACAATTTCCCTTCCTGGAGGGATGTTTCCCCGGCAGAACAGCTCCGCCGGAGCCCTAGATTGGTTCTGCCCAGGTTCCGCCTCGAGATGGCGGCGCTTCGTCCCGAAAGCTTCCTTCTGATTTTTTCCAGGGCTAAAGACACCTTATACCAGAAGATGGGCATCGGGGGGTTTCCAGGTGGCCCACAAGGCAGGGGGCACGCCCAGGGTGTGTGGCACCCCGGCTCAGAGCAACCGGTTTACCCTGCATTGCCAGCCCAGAGATCGAGTCTTCTGGCAATACACACAACATGGTACAGAAATAACCGCTTTATTGATACTAGCGTGGTACAAAGGTCTGATATTACATCGAGATTCGAGGCCAAGCGGCACACACGGTGCTGTTGGACAATATGTACATTATTTAATGAACATGGTTGGGGCCTCGATCACACGAAACTACGCGGCAGCGGAAGAACGACGTAGCGGAACTCCATGGCACAGGGACACCGACGTGGACACGGCCTAGACACGAGATGCGCTCCGATGCGAATCAACTTGCCTGAAATCTGGCATGACATGCCACGTCAGTACATTGAATGTACTTGCAAGCTCACAACAAACATAAGCACGATGACAGGCACTATCACTAGTTTTCCGAGACCAAACGACTCCGGAGAAAACCCCATCCTCTGCTTCTCCACCGCCACCATCGCCGCCTATCCGCCCTGCCTCACACACCCAAGCTTCCTCCAGCTCCGGTCCGGCTCCTGCTCCGCAGCCCCCAATGGCGGTGTACGAGATTGACCCGCATCGCTTCATCCCAGTGGGTTTCGACATTGAAGATGGCAGAGCAGATCGTCTGCCCCGCACCTTCTACACGCCGGCCGTTCCACCACCCCGAGCGCATGAGCAGTACATGGTGGCCATTGTGGAGCCGATCTCGCCCCCAGAGCTGGTTGGTGTCCGTCGTCAGCAGGTTCTTGATTTTCTAGTTCAAGTGATGCATGTTCTGGTTATTTCTGCTCAAACTTGGTTTCAAGGAGTTGGTTTGTTCGAGATGGAAGATCCAGTTGTCCGGGGCTCTTTTACTCTACATCCGCCGTTTCCTTTAGGGGTCGATGATGAAGGCAATGAGTTTTTTGTCCGCTTTATCCCTCATAATCAGGGTGAAGGTTTTCGTGCTATTCATGGCCAGCGGACGGGGTGGTTGATGTTCATCGGCATCCCTTTAGATTATAGAAACACTCAGTGCATTGCTGATATGGTTGGCTCCTTCGGACAGTTTCACTACTGGAATAGCACTGACAGGCGTAAGGTTAGATCTTTGGTCCGTGCCTCGTTCCCTGATAATGTGCTTGTCCCTCGCTCAGCGACCTTTTGGGAATTTGCCAATTGGGGTGATGTCATGGTGTCATGGTCAGTTGGTTGTTATATATTATCTGGGGAATTTGCTGGTGCCATGATCCCAGCGGATGAAGATCCTATGCCTCTTAATGGGAATCCCCACCCGTTGCCTGGAGTTGAGGTGCCGCAACCGTTTTGGGCAATGCCTCCATACCCTGCTCTTGGATGGAATGCAGTTCCACCGGGCCCTAATCAAGGACATAATGATGTGGCAGGATGGGCTGATAACGTGCAACATGAAGCGGGATGGGGCCCTTGGGAGGAACAGGTTCAGCCTGATCACCAGCAGCATGAAGAGGTTCAACCAGCCCAGGACCAAAATTCTATGGTTTTGAACCCATCTGTGGACTCTTCTGATGATGAGGATATGGTTGACGTCCAGCAGCCTCTGCAAGCGCCACCGATAGTGTAGTTGGATCCGATTCACCTTGGAATGGTCAGGGTCTTTTATGGGCCAGTTCTTCCGCCGGCAATGATCTGGGAGAGATCTTTCAAATCTTTATTGCCTGAATTTTTCATCAGGGATATACCAGCTTGTCTGCCTAGGTTTTCTGAGACGTTGATGCAAGTTAAATTTGAGTCTGCTGATCTGCAACAGAAATTTCTGCTCTTGACTGCCACACAATGTGTCCCTGATCCTGGAAGCAGCTCTTCGGTGGTCATTGAAGAGTTGACATCTGATGATCTCTCGTGCTCCAATTCCCAGGTTCCACATTCTCCGCCACAGGTTTCTCAGGAGGATTTTCAGTTTACTTCGGTCTCTCCAACTTCGTTGGGCAAGCGACCACGTCAGTCTGCACGCTCCAGGCGTTCTCTCACGCTTGTGGAGCCAGTTCTGGACTTCTCCACCAGAAGGATGACGCGCAGTTCTGCCAAAAGGACGGGCATGAAGCCAGTTTCTGCAATCCCTCCGAGGTCTGCCCCCCTGCGTCGCCCGAAGGCAAAGAAGCTTCGTCTTGACGATGAGCACAGCCAGCTTCCTCTCCCACCCCGACGCCTATTCCAACAATGCAGGCAATTGGAGTGGCTCTGGGCATTGATCCGTCTGAGTTATCGGTCAAGAAGCTTATGGCTTCTCCACGTCCTGCTGAAGAAAACAATGGTCCACATGATGATTGACGGCCCAAGAAGCTTGATGGAGAGTTGGGCACTTTTGTTTTTGTGTCCGTTTTATGTTAGCACTTTCTGTTTGTGTGCCTGTCTGAAATCCTTGGTTACTGCTATTGGCACTTATGATATGATCTTGTCCACGCTGTTATGCAGCTGGACCTGCAACTACTTCCCAGCGTTGTTTTTATGTATAATTGTTATTTTCGAAATTGGAATGTGCTCTGTTGGAACGTGCGTGGGCTGAATTCTGAGGCTAGGCAGCATGACCTACATGCGAAGATTGAGGAGAGCAGATGTTCTGTTCTTTGTCTGCAGGAAACTAAATGCGAGAACTTTGATATTCAAATGATTAGATCCTTTTTCCCTAGGAGGTTTGATCAATTCGCGTTCTCGCCTTCTGTTGGAGCCTCTGGTGGGATTTTAGTCATTTGGAATTCATCGATCTTTCACGGCCAGCTTGTTGATATACAGAGATTTGGTGTTGTGGTCTCCTTCCAATCGTTGCAGAACTCCGAAAAATGGACCTTAGCCTCTGTATATGGGCCATGTGAGGGTCAGCCTAGGGACGATTTCGTTAGTTGGCTATATCATCTAGACATCCCTCCTGATGAAAATTGGCTATTGTTGGGGGACTTTAATTTCATCAGGTCATTGGATAACAGAAACCTCCCGGGTGGTGATATTAATGATATTTTCCTCTTCAATGAAATAATTGGTCACCTTGGTCTCTTGGAGCTGCCCTTGAAAGGCCATAGCTTCACCTGGTCTAATATGCAGCAAAACCCCCTACTCGAGCAACTTGATTGGTTCTTTACTTCTGCTGATTGGATTTCACATTATCCGAACACTGTGGTTAATCCACTCGCCAGAACTGCCTCGGATCACATGCCTTGTGTGGTGTCCATTGACACTACCATTCCTGCGCCCAAGACTTTTCGGTTTGAAATTTTTTGGTTTGATATGCCAGGGTTCATGGATTGTGTCACCAAGTCTTGGAATGCACCAGTTTTCTCTGATCTCTCTGCTTCTGCGGTTATCACAAGGAAATTTAAGCGGCTGCGGTATGATTTGAAAATTTGGAGCAAAAAGTTATCATACATCAAAAAACTTACTGTTGATTGTTCAAAGGTGATTCTACACTTTGATCAACTGGAGGAAGTGCGACCATTAACAAGGCCGGAATTCAATTTCCAGAAATTGTGAAGTTCCACTATGAACATCTGTTGAAAATTCACTATATTTATTGGAAACAGAGGTGCACTATTCGGTATATAAAGGTTGGCGAGGAGAATTCAAATTTTTTTCATGCTATGGCCTCGGAGCGTATGAGGAGGAATTCAATCTCCAGTCTGAAGACCAATTCCATGCTTGATCCTGTGACTGATCACGCTCAGATGGCGGGAATTCTTTGGGCTTCGTTCAAATCAAGGATGGGCCAGGCCCAAGGGATCAATATGGGCTTCGATTTGAACCAATTAATTCAGCCCATCCCGGGTCTGGAGGAGCTATCCTTGCCGTTTTCTGATGAGGAAATTAACAAAGTTTTAAAGGAATTGCCGGTGGATCGGGCACCTGGTCCGGATGGTTTTAATGGGATGTTTGTCAAGCGCTGTTGGCCTATAATTGAGAAGGACTTCTTGAGGATGATTCGGGATTTTTATGAGGGGAAGCTTTCGTTGGAAAACATTAATGGCTCCCTCATTACGCTTATACCCAAGATCCTTTCACCAGAAGGGCCCGATGATTTCCGGCCAATATCTCTCACCAACACTTGTCTTAAATTTCTAACAAAGTTGTTGGCCAACCAGTTGCAGAAGGTGATCCTTAGGTGTATCCACAAAAATCAGTATGGGTTCCTTAAGGGTAGGTCAATTCAGGATTGTCTGGCCTGGAGTTTTGAGTATATTCATCAATGTAAGCAGTCCAGCGTCCAATCATAATTCTTAAGTTGGATTTTGCTAAGGCCTTTGACACTGTTGAGCATGAGGTTATTCTTCAGATGTTGCAGCATAAAGGGTTTGATGCCAAATGGATTTTTTGGGTTAAACAATTGTTGTCCATAGGCTCTTCGTCTGTGCTGTTAAATGGCATTCCTGGAAAACAATTTAAGTGCATGTGTGGGGTCAGACAGGGTGATCCACTATCACCTCTGTTGTTTGTCATCGCAGCCGATCTGTTGTAGTCTGTGGTCAACCAAATGCTGGAGCATGGCACGCTCTCTTTGCCTATTCAAACCCATGACAGAGAGTTTCCCATCATTCAATATGCGGATGACACGATTCTATTTCTTGCAGCTAAGGATGTTGAGCTTGTTGCCCTAAAGAACATGCTGCTTACCTTCCAACAATCCACAAGTTTAAAGGTCAACTTTGCTAAATCTTCAATGATTCCATTGAATATGTCTGATGAGGAGGCTGCTAGGCTTGCTACTATTCTTGGTTGTAGAATTGGGCAGCTCCCATTTACTTATCTTGGATTACCTTTGGGAACTACAAGGCCAAGGATCATTGACCTAATGTCCCTAGTTGACAGTCTTGAGAGGAGGTTAACTGCAAGCTCTTCCATGCTAAATCAAGGCTCTCGTTTGCAGCTTCTTACCTCTGTCCTGACCTCTCTGCCAATATACTTTCTGTGCAGCCTCAATATTCCACCAGGGATCATTAAGCAGCTAGACAGAATCTTCAGGCAATGTCTTTGGAGGGGTAATAGTGATGCTCCAAAACAGTCTCTGGCTGCATGGGAGCTGGTTTGCAGGCCAAAAGATAAAGGGGGTTTAGGAGTTATTAATCTGAACATCCAGAATAAAGGACTCCTTATCAAGCATCTTCACAAATTCTATAACAAGGTTGATGTTCCATGGGTGACCCTGATATGGAACATCTACTATGATCATGGGGTTCCACAGGCAACAGCTACAGCTAGATCTTTCTGGTGGAGGGATGTTCTGAAGCTGCATGAGGCTTATTCTGCTATTGCCTCAGTTCATATCAACATGGGTGATTCTGCTCTGTTCTGGACAGATTCTTGGTGCATTGGGGGCTCTGCTAGACCCCTATGTTGGAGATTGCCTAGGTTGTTTTCATTTGTCAATAATGATAAGATCTCAGTGCAGGAATTTCTTCAATCCCAGGATCTCTTCTCTATGTTTCACTTGCCTCTTTCTCATGAGGCTGCTGCTGAATTACACATGCTGGAAGGTTGGATCATGCAGTTAGACAGAGACCCCACTATACCTGATGTTTGGATATGGCCTAGTAAATCAGGAGGATACACTGCCAAAAGTTTCTACACGATCATGCACTCACACCTACCTACAATACAACCTTGCAAATGGCTGTGGCAGAGTAGGTGCACTATGAAGATCAAGGTGTTCGGGTGGCTGTTATTCTTTGACAGACTAAACACAAAGGATATGCTGGTTAGGAGACACTGGCGCTCAAGCCAGGATGACAATCTCTATCTCATTTGCAGTGAGCTGGTGTATGAGGTTAGAATCCATCTGTTTTTTAACTGCACCTTCAGCTGTAGAATCTGGAATTACTTGGGCATTGATTGGTCTGGAGGCTCAGATATTCTGCAATGTATCATGCATGCTAGGTCCAGCTTCAGGCACCCTTTCTTCTTTGAAGTTATGCTAACTGCAACCTGGAATATTTGGATTTTAAGAAATGGCAGAACCTTCAGAGCTGAGAGAGCTACTTTCAGTGCTTGGAAGTGTAAATTCATCCATGATATTTCTTTGCTTGCTCATAGGGTGAAGGATTGTATTAAGCCAAAACTCTTGGCTTGGGTTGATTCTTTGTTGTAAAGCAGGTAGGGATGTTTAGCCATAGGTAGACTCTTTTTTTTGAATATTTACTGTGAGGCAAAGCCCCACAGCCCTTTATTAAAAAAAAAGATCCACTGTACAAGTATAACAAAATATACAAGAAAGGAAAACAAAAGGGGAAAGAGTCTACCTATTAGCTAACTAACTGTACTTACTTTACAACAAAGAATCAATCCAAGCCAAAAGTTTCGGCCTGTTACAATCCTTCACCCTGTGAGCAAGCAAGGAAATGTCATGGATGAAATTACACTTCCAAGCACTGAAAGTAGCTCTCTCAGCTCTGAAAATTCTGCCATTTCGCCGGATCCAAATATTCTAGGCTACTGTGAGTATGACTTCAATGAAGAAAGGGTGTGTAAAGTTAGACCTGGCATGCAGGAGACATTGCAGGATATCTGAACCTCCAGACCAATCAATACCCAAATAGTTCCAGATTCTACAGCTGAAAGTGCAGCGAAAAAATAGATGTATCCTATTCTCATACGCCAACTCACTGCAGATGAGGCAAAGATTATCATCCTGATTCGAACGCCAGTGTCTCCTAACCAGCATATCCTTGGTGTTAAGTCTATCAAAGAACAAAAGCCAGCCAAACACCTTGATCTTCATGGTGCATTTACTTTGCCAAAGCCATTTGCAGGGTTGTATTGTAGGCAAGTGGGAGTGCATGATCCTGTAAAAACTTTTTGCCGTATACCCTCCTGATTGACCAGGCCATATCCAAACATCAGGGATGGTGGGGTCTCTGTCTAACTGCATGATCCAATTTTCCAATGTGTGCAACTCAGCAGCAGCTTCCTGAGAAAGAGGCAGATAAAACATGGAGAAGAGATCCTGGGATTGGAGAAATTCCCTCACAGAGATCCTGTCATTAATGACAAAAGAAAACAACCTTGGCAATCTCCAATAGAGGGGTCTAGCAGAGCCCCCAATGTGCCAGGAATTAGTCCAGAAAAGGGCAGAATCACCCATGTTGATGTGGACTGAAGCAATAGCAGTGTAAGCCTCATGCAGCTTCAGAATATCTCTCCACCAGAAAGATCCAACAGTAGCTGTTGCCCGTGGGACCCCGTGATCATAGTAACTATTCCATATGAGGGTCACCCAAGGAACATCAACCTTGTTATAGAATTTATGCAGATGCTTGAGAAGCAGCCCTTGGTTCTGAATGTTCAGATTAATAATGCCTAAACCACCCTTATCTCTTGGCCTACAAACGAGCTCCCAAGCAGCCAGGGACTGTTTTGGAACATCATTATTACCCCTCCAAAGACATTGCCTGAAGATCCTGTCCAGTTGCTTAATGATCCCCGCTGGGATATTGAGGGTACACAAAAAGTATATTGGCAGAGAGGTCAAGACAGAGGTGAGAAGCTGCAAACGAGAGCCTTGATTCAGCATAGAAGAGCTTGCAGTTAACCTCCTTTCAAGACTGTCAACTAAGGGCATGAGGTCAATGATCCTAGGCCTTGTAGTTCCCAATGGCAATCCAAGATAAGTAAATGGAAGTTGGCCAATTTTACAACCAAGAATAGCAGCAAGTCTGTCAGCCTCCTCATTAGGCATATTCAGTGGGATCATTGAGGATTTAGCAAAGTTGACCTTTAAACCAGTGGATTGTTGAAATGTAAGCAGCATATTCTTGAGGGCCACAAGCTCATCATCCTTAGCTGCAAGAAATAGGATCGTATCATCCGCATATTGAATGATGGGAAAATCCCTGTCATGTGTCTGAAGAGGCAAAGAAAGTGTGCCAGACGCGAGCATTTGATTAACCACAGATTGCAACAGGTCGGCTGCGATGACGAACAACAGAGGAGAGAGTGGATCACCCTGCCTGACGCCACACTTACACAAGAATTGCTTTCCAGGAATGCCATTTAACAGCACAGACGACGAGCCTGTAGACAACAGCTGTTTAACCCAAAGAACCCATTTGGCATCAAAACCTTTATGCTGCAACATCTGAAGAATAACCTCATGCTCAACTGTGTCAAAGGCCTTAGCAAAGTCCAACTTAAGGATTACAATTGGGCGCTTGGATTGCTTACATTGATGAATATACTCAAAGCTCCAGGCCAGACAATCCTGAATCGACCGGCCCTTGAGGAACCCGTATTGATTTTTGTGGATGCACTTGAGGATCACCCGCTGCAATCTGTTGGCCAGTAATTTTGTGAGGAATTTAAGACATGTGTTGGTGAGGGAAATTGGCCGGAAATCATCCGGCCCTTCTGGTGACATGATTTTGGGAATGAGCGTAATGAGGGAGGAGTTGATATTTTCCAACGAGAGTTTCCCCTCATAAAAAGCCCGAATCATCCTCAAGAAATCCCCCTCAATGATAGGCCAACAGCGCTTGACAAACATCCCATTAAAGCCATCTGGGCCAGGTGCTCGATCCGCCGGTAAATCCTTCAAAACTTTGTGTATTTCTTTATCAGAAAAAGGCAAGGATAACTCCTCCAGCCCCGGGATGGGTTGAATTAAATAATTCAAATCAAAGCCCATAGAGATCCCTTGGGCCCGGCCCATCCTAGATTTGAAAGAGGCCCACGGGATTCCCGCCATCTGAGCATGATCAGTCACTGGATCAAGCATGGAGCTGGTTTTGAGGCTGGAGATTGAGTTTCTCCTCATACGCTCAGAGGCCATGGCATGAATTTTTTTTGAATTCTCCTCACCAACCTTGATGTACCTAATAGTGCACCGCTGCTTCCAATATATGTAGTGAAGTTTTAACAGGTGTTCATAGTGTAACTTCACGCATTTCCGGAAGTTGAATTCCGGCCGTGTTAAAGGTCGCACTTCCTCCAGCTAATCAAAGTGCAGAATCACCTTTGAACAATCAACAGTAAGCTTTTTGATGTACGATAATTTTTTGCTCCAAATTTTCAAATCGTACCGCAGTCGCTTAAATTTCCTTGTGATAACCGCTGAAGCAGAGAGATCAGAGAAAACAGGTGCATTCCAGGACTTGGAGACACAATCCATGAACCCCGGCATATCCAACCAGAAATTTTCAAACCGAAAAATCTTGGCCGCAGGAATGGTAGTGTCAATGGACACCACACAAGGCACGTGGTCAGAGGAAGTTCTGGCTAGTGTGGTAACCACGGTGTTTGGGTAGTGTGAGATCCAATCAGCAGTAGTGAAGAACCAGTCGAGTTGCTCAAACAGGGGGTTCTGCTGCATATTAGACCAGGTAAAGCTCCGTCCCTTCAAGGGCAGCTCCAAAAGTCCCAGGTGACCAATTATTTCGTTGAATAGAAAGATATCATTGGTATCACCACCCGGAAGGTTTCGGTTGTCCAAAGATCTGATGAAATTGAAATCCCCCAACAAGAGCCAATTTTCATCCGGTGGAATTGGTAAGTGATAAAGCCAACTAACAAAATCATCCCTAGGCTGGCCCTCACATGGCCCATAGACAGTGGTTAGGGTCCATTTTTCAGAATTCTGTAACGACTGGAAAGAGACGACAACACCAAACCTCTGAATATCCACAAGCTGGCCATGAAAGATCGAGGAATTCCAAACAACGAGGATCCCACCAGAGGCTCCAACAGAAGGGGAGAACACAAATTGATCAAACCGCCTAGGGCAAAAGGATCTAAGCGTACGGATATCGAAGCTCTCACATTTAGTTTCTTGCAGACAAATAACAGAACATCTGCTCTCCTCAATCTTGGCACGGAGATCACGCTGTCGAGCCTCAGAATTGAGCCCTCGCACATTCCAACAGAGCACATTCCAGTTGCGAAAATAGCAATTATCCATAAAAAACAACGCAGGGATATAGTTGCAGATCCAGCTGCTTAACAGCATGGACATAAACGGACCACATGTTGCAATAACAGTAACCAATTGTTGCAGACAGATACTGAAAACAAAAAAAGAGCGCAAAAGCAAAAGCGCCCAACTCGCCAGGAATCTTCGTGGGCCATCAAGCATCATGTGGACCATCACCTTCTGCAGCAGGATTAGGAGAAGCCATAAGCTTCTCCACTGATAACTCGGCTGGATCGATGCCCAAAGCCACTCCAATGGCCTGCAGCGTCGAAATAGGCGTCGGAGGTGGGAGAGGGAGCACGCTGGGCTCATCGTCAAGTCGAAGCTTCTTGGCCTTCGGGCGACGCTGGGGGGCAGACCTCGGAGAAATTGCAGAGACGGGCTTCATGCCTGTCCTCTTGGCAGCACTGCGCGTCATGCGTCGAATGGAGAAGTTGGGAGCTGGATCCACAAGCGTGATGGAGCACCGTGAGCGTGCAGACTGACGTGGTCGCTTACCCAGCGGAGAAGGTGTAACCGAAGAAAACTGAAAGTCCTCTTGAGAAACCTGGTAAGTGGAACACGAGTGATCGTCAGATGCCAACTCCTCAATGACCACCGAGGAGCTGGGTCCAGGGACGGAGACATCAGGCGGAGCAGAGAAAAGCTGATACTTCGCTTGCAGATCTGCAGACCCAAATTTGATTTGTAGCAACAGCGCAGAAGAACTAGGGAGGTAGGCTGGTATATCCTTGATGAAGAATTCAGGTAACAAAGTCTTGAAAGATCGCTCCCAGATCATGGCCGGCGGCAAAACTGGTCCATAAAAAACCCGGACCAAGCCAAGATGAATCGGCTCCAGCTGCACAAGTGGTGGGGCTTGTAGAGGCTGCTAGACCTCAGCCATATCCTCATCGTCAGAAGAATCCGCAGATGGGTTCAGAATCATAGAATCCTGGTCTTGGACAGGTTGGACCTCTTGATGCTACTGCTGATGGTCAGGCTGAACCTGCTCCTCCCACGGGCCCCATCCTGCTCCTTGCGGCACATTGTCAGCCCAGCCCGCCCCCTCATTCTGCCCTTGTGGAGGGCCCGGAGGAACAGCGTTCCATCCCAAAGCAGGGTATGGGGGCATTGCCCCAAATGGCTGCGGCACTTGAACTCCAGGCAACGGGTGGGGGTTCCCATTTAGAGGCATTGGGTCCTCATCCGCTGGGATCATGGCACCAGCGAATTCCCTTGACAGGATATAGCAACCAGCTGACCAAGAAACCATGACGTCGCCCCAATTGGCAAATTCCCGAAAGGTGACCGAACGAGGAACTAGCGCATTGTCGGGGAACGAGGCGCGGACCAAAGCTCGAACCTTGCGCCGGTCAGTACTATTCCAGTAATGAAACTGCCCAAAAGAGCCAACCATATCTGCAATGCACTGCGTATTCCGGTAGTCTAAAGGGATGCCGATGCACATCAACCACCCCGTCCGCTGACCATGAATAGCACGAAAACCTTCACCCTGATTATGCGGAATAAAACGGACCAAAAACTCGTTGCCATCATCATCAATCCCTAAGGGGAACGGAGGATGCAAAGTGAAAGAGCCTCGGACAACAGGATCTTCCATCTCAAACAGACCAACTCCCTGATACCAAGTCTGAGCAGAAAGAACTGGAACATGCATCACTTGAACTAGAAAATCAAGAACCTGCTGGCGACGGACCCCAACTAGCTCTGGAGGCGGGATCGGCTCCACAATGGCCACCATGTATTGCTCATGCGCTCGGGGCGGCGGGACGGCCGGCGTGTAGAAGGTGCGAGGTAGACAATCTGCTCCGCCATCTTCAATATCAAAGCCCACAGGGATAAAGCGATGCGGGTCAATCTCATACACCACCATTGAGGGCTGCAGAGCAGGAGCCGGACCAGAGCTGGGGGAAGCGTGGGCGTGCTCGTGTGGGCGGTCCGGCGGCGATGGTGGCGGTGGAGAAGCAGATGGGGTTTTCTCCGGAGGCGTTTGGTCTCGGGAAACTGGAGAGGCAGGGGGAGAATCCTCTGTTCGGTCCCGCTTCCCAAAACCCGGCGATGGGACTTTAGGCACCCAGATGGATAAGTCAGGCGGCTTACCGGTGCAATTTTTTTAACGTGTCCCGAACGAAAACAATTACGGCACCGGACCGGATTCGTGCATGTCTCTGATGTGTGGCGCATAGCCAAGCAATTCTGACAGTCCCAATAGCTCGCAGCCATCTCTTCAATCATAACATCAAAACTTTGCAGGTCTCGGATAATATCCTCAGGAGACGAAGCCCTAGAGGCCATAGGTGATGGGCTGCCACTCTCGTCATCTAACAAACATATGGGCTGCACCTGGAGCCCAACTGAGGATTATGGCCTGGTAGAAGCGGTTGAGCGGGTACGGTAGAATCCAAACCTTCCAATGTGAAAACTAAACGGCCATCCGAAGTTCCAGGGTTTAAACGGGCAGGAGATAAACCCTCCGGGGAAGGCGGGATTGTTCCAAACTGAATCGCTAGCCTTGCCGGCGGTGGGGTGGTCGCCGGGGAAAGATCATCCGCATCCTCATGAGACGAGACATGGTAGCCCGCTGCTCGGACCGTGGCCACCTCATCGGTAGACGGGCCATAGCTATAGCCCTTACGCGCTGGGTACTGCATGAACGTAGCAAACGTAGCATGCTTCTGAGGAAGAGATCTGGCCGCGCGAGCACGGAGAGAAGACTTGGCCGGCGGAAATTTCATGGCCTCTAAACCAATACGAGCTCTCCTCTTAGAGGGGCTTACTAAAACCCATTCCTCTTGGCATTCAGATTGCCAAAGACGGAATTCCTTCTGCCAATCCGGGCCTCCATGACACCAGAGGTGGAAAAAACACTTGAACTGATCGCAGACAAAACTCCGCTGGTGCAGAATGAAAAAACCCACCTCCTTGCAAGAAACGTTGAAAGAGTAGACACCATGGTGAAGAAAAGATACCTTGAGGTGGGAGCAATATCCTCCGATGGCCGCTTCAAGAGCGAACCCCACAGTTTCCTCATCTAGCCGGAAGGTGTGTCGTGCAAAAGAGACGACCATAATGAAATGGCCCGTGTCTTCAGATGGATGCACCGATCTGTTGAAGGTGCGTTGGATCTCAGACGCCAACTTCATCCCCGGGGAGAAATCCAATCCCAAGGAGAGCGCAGCGTGAACCGCCATGAGGAAGATGACAACCAGAGGCGAGAGGAAGAGACGCCGGGAAAGATGACCCGATCAGATGGCAAAACCCACGGAGAGATGTGGGGATCGCCGGCGATGTGGGGTGGCTAGGGTTAGGGTGGCGGTGGGGAGGTGGGAGTCGCCATCCTTTCCGTCATTTGGCTCTTTTCTTTTTTCCTTATATAGTCTGTAATTTGTTTGTACAGTTGTGCTTTCTTTAATAAAGGGCTGTGGGGCTTTGCCTCACAGTATATATTCAAAAAAAAGCATGCTAATTAATCAAGTTAAATTAATGCAAGAAATTACTACAAATGCAAAGCTATGCAAAGCAACCAAACAACGCACTGAGTCACACGGACTCGCTTACCAGACGGTTACCTCGTAACCAAACGGTGATCACATCGGGGTCACACCTGAAACTAATCACTCATGAACACCTTGAGTGTTCAAGGTTCACCACGAAACAATGCATCCCAACAATTACTAGTTTGCAAGATTAATTATAAAAGTTGATCCATGGTGTGACTTACTCCCGAGTCTTGCCCATAATCGAGGGCACGGCTATCGATAGATTAAATACACTCTGCAGAGGTAGCACACTTTACCCACAGTACGGAATACCTGGCCTCGTACTCCCATTCGGGTGGACCAAAGTATTCCGACGAAACCCTCCCTTTGCCATGCACTCTCCCCGGCCACTCCGACCATCTCCCTCTCAGGGCTAGGTCTTGGGTGGCCCCGTGTCTACCAAAGACACCAACGGCCACCGTCGTGGCAAAACGGTCCCAAACAGGGACAAGGTACCATAAAAACGAAACGAGCACACAAGGTTATGTCTGCCTACCGGGCCAGGGTATGCACGCCCATATCCTTCCCTCGCGGGAGGCATCGGTGAGAGCCACAACAAAGGACCGAATCAAGACCTTCCCATTAGGTAAATGTGGTCGCACTGAATTAAAAACCCGATTCAGTGGCACCATGATGTGATCAACATCATATTTAGGTTGAACTTAATCAAGTAATGACTTTCAGAAAAACTTTTTATTACTAACATGGCATCATACCGGAAATCATGCAACTACTCGTCACACAGAGCAAGCAACTCTTAAGCATGGATCAAAACAAGCAACATAACTATCTTGCAATATTAAGATCAGAAACTTCTCTGGTTATAACTCATTTTTATCTACGAACAACATTTTTATTAGTTCATCATTTAGTTGAAAACTATTACTAGCAAAAATAGCTACCATAACTTTCCATAACAAAATATCTAGTGCAAAATCTTACTCTACTTAGCCAAACAATTCTATGAACTCAACCAGAAGCTAAAACAAGCATATCAAGCATCATAAAACAACTAGCAATTAACCATATTAATTTATCAAATTTTAAATGCAAATAAAGACTCATATTCAAGTAGAAAATCATAGATATTGAAATAACACCATCCAAATGATGCTGTGGCTTGCCTTAGTGCAGAGGAGGGTCACACTCCTCCTGGTTAGCTTCAAGGCAAGATCCTCCTTCTGAAAATATTTTAAAACCACAAAAATAAATGTCAAAACACATTCTGAAAATCACCAGAAATTCTAGACAGCAAGGAAAAATCCACCTTTTGGTGTGCTGCTAGAGCTTTCTGTAACAAAGACAATGCAAAAAGAATCTATTCATTTGGACTTATGGTTTAGAAATGGTGGCTTGTGAAAGTTTAGTAAAATTTCTGAATTAAATTTGAATAAATAAAAAATCCTGGGGGGGGGGGGGGGGTGACGTCGAAGGCGTAAAGTGGGAGTGCGCCTCCACTCGTACCGCTTCGGGCGCGAGTGGTGAGGCTGACACTGGGCCCCACCAGTCAGGAGAGAGGGAAGGGGATCGAGATAAGAGGGGAGGCGGTGCTTCGCCGGAGCTCGTGCCGGCGACGAGGGGGTTTGGGGCTAGGCTAGAGGGATAGATCGGAAGCGGGGCTCGCGGCGCACGTGCCCGTACTCGTGGCTTGGCGAAAGGTGGACAGAGCTGGTCGCAGTCGAGCTCACAAGCTTCGATGGCGGACGGGGTTCGCCGGAGAGGTCGAAGACGGTGGCTAGAGGCAGCTCCGAGGGCTTGGCAGGGTCCAGGCACCTCCAGCAGACCACCAAGGCCCTGCCCAAGCAACTGCTTGAGCTTGAGAGGCCCTCGAGAGCGGCAGCTGGACTGCGGGGATCGCCGGAGTCCTCGGGTCGGGGCGACGGCCAGAGGCCTGCCCGACCGGGCTTCTGCTCGTCTACGTGTTCGTGGAGGTGGTGTGGAGTGGTGCGTGGCTAGCAAGGGAGGTGGGGTGGCTTTATATAGCCGGAGCAGAGGGGGGGGGGACGTGTCGCCGCCGGAGCGCTCTGGACACGCGGCGAACATCGATGAGAGGCTCCAACGCGAGGGGACAGGGTGCATCGTCAACGTCGGCGCTTGCCCACGCTCGCGGACGAGCACATGAGGCGGTTTGAGATGGGGACAAGCACAACGCGGACTGTGCCGTTTTGGCCGCGACTTGACCGGGCTTGCTGCGGTGGCTCCGGCATCGGCGAGCGCCAGGGAGGGGTCATGGGTGATGGGTCGAGGGTTGTGGCACGTTGCGGCAGTCGGAGGCGAGCGCTTGCATGCACACACGCGAAAAAGAACGCAAAGCGCCAGCCAAAGCGCGTCGAGACGCTGCCAGGCGCCGTGTCCTCACGCGGTCACCAAGCTGGCATGGCCAAAACGATGGCCAGGAGCGGCCAAACCTTGTCTACGAGCTCGACCGTGCAATGCTACGTCTAGGAGAGGTGATGGATCATACACAGGCCGACCAGACGCGACTCTACCAAGCTGGCAAGTTTCTGGTCAGAAACTTGGTCGCCATGTTTGTCCACCTTCTAGAAGGCCATTAGGGCTAATCTCATGGGGTTTAGGGTTTCTTAGGAAGGTGTTTAATCTCAAGAAATCTCAAGGCCAAAAGCTCAAGGAAAAATGCACTTCCTGTACAAAGTGCATTTTTGGTCCAGAAGTGAAAAGATTTTCTACAGCAAAAATATTACAAAAAGTGATGCAATATTTTTGCATGGGAGGATGTGCCATGATCCTAAGAATATTTAGGAATTATCTCAGATTTTTCTGAGCAAGAAAAATTGAGGTTGCTTTGGAGCACAAACTTCTGAAATGAGCTTAAGAGAGAAAAATGAATATTTTCCTTTTAGGAAAAAATATTCATTTTATTATTTTGGGAATTTGTGGGAGGAATAAGGTAGATAGGTCACTTGGGTGAAAGCGAAGGATATGCCCAAGTGACAAGTCCATTTGAATTGATCCAAAAATCCAAATCAAATCAGGGCAAAAACCACGATGAAAACCAAGTCCAGAAAGAGAGAGAAGGCAAGTCCGGTAAAAAGAGAGAAGGCAAAATCCAGGCTGTCACAAACCTCCCCCACTTAGGATGAATCTCGTCCTCGAGATTTGGTTGCTTGGGAAAACCATTCTGGGTATGCAGTCCTTAAAAATTTCTCTCTTTCCCAGGTTGCTTCTTCTTCGGTGTGATGCTCCCACTGAACCTTGTAAAATCTTATCTCTTTGCTGCGAGTGACCCTTTCTGTCTGATCCAATATTCTGATTGGCTTTTCCTCATAAGTCAAATCCTTAGCCAATTCTATCTTTGACATATCAGTCCTTTTCTCTGGTGGCGAGATGCATCTTCTTAGCTGTGAGATGTGAAACATGTTGTGTACTTCTGACAATTCCGGTGGCAATTCCAACTGGTAGGCAACTTCTCAGACTCTGGCCATGATGGGGAATGGACCGATATATCTGGGTGCCAATTTTCCTCGGGTCTGAAACCTCTTGACTCCTTTCATAGGGGTGACTCGGAGATATACGTGTTCTCCGGGTTCGAAGCTGATCTGACGATGTTTGGCATCATAGTAGCTCTTCTATCGGGATTTGGCCAGTTGCAGTCTGTCTCGGATTTCCTTGACTTGCTTTTCTGCTTCGAGCATTAAATCAGTCCCGAAAATACGGCTATCTCCGGTTTGAGACCAATTTAATGGGGTGCAACATTTCCGGCCATACAGGGCTTCATAGGGTGGCATCTTTAAGCTGGCCTGGAAACTGTTGTTGTAGGAAAACTCGGCGTAGGGCAGACAGTCTTCCCACTTGGTTCCTTGGGCCAATGTACATGCCCGGAGCATATATTCGAGTATTTGATTTACTCGCTCAGTCTGTCCATCTGTCTGAGGATGGTAAGCCGTGCTGTACTTCAGAGCGGTCCCCAAGGCTTGATGAAGTCGGGACCAAAATGCGGATGTGAATAGAGATCCCCTGTCGGAGGTGATAGTCTTGGGTACTCCATGCAGACTGACGATTCTTGATACATACAGCTGTGCAAGTTGATTTGCACGATATGTGGTCCGGATGGGTAGGAAGTGTGCCACCTTGGTTAGAGTGTCCACTATGACCCATATCACGTCGTTTCCTCGATGAGACCTTGGTAATCCGGTGATGAAATCCATGCAAATATCGTCCCATTTCCATTGGGATACCGGCAGAGGTTGGAGGAGTCCGGCGGGTTTTTGGTGTTCCGCCTTTACCTTATTGCTGATATCACAGCAGGCCACAAAATACGCGATGTCTTTCTTCATTCCATCCCACCAAAATATCTGACGAAGATCCTCATACATCTTGGTACCATCGGGATGAATTGAGTATGGTGCTTCATGTGCTTCCACCAATATTTTCTTCTTCAGACTGTCTTGGTTGGGTAGGCAAAGTCTTCCTCGGAACCTTAGCGAACCTTGCTGATCCATAGTGAAATCCGGTGCTTGCCCTTGGTGCAGCTTCTGAACATATATCCGTAACACCTATCATCCGCTTGAGCTCTGCGGATTTCTTCTTCGAGAGTAGGAGCAACTTCCAATATATTGGTAAGACGGGCGTCGGTGATTACCAGATTTAGCTGCATGATTTCTTCATAGAGCTCTGGAGGCAAGGAATCCATTAGGGCATTGAGGTTGGCTGGTTTGCGGCTGAGGGCGTCAGCCACCACATTAGCTTTGCCCGGGTGATAATTTATTCCGAGGTCATAGTCCTTAACCAACTCGAGCCATCTTCGCTGTCGAAGGTTCAAGTCGGGCTGAGTGAATATATACTTGAGACTTTTATGGTCGGTGAATATCTGGCACTTCTTTCCAATCAGATAATGTCTCTAGATTCTCAAAGCATGCACCACTGCGGCCAATTCCAAATCATGAGTAGGATAGTTTCCTTCATGTTGTCGCAGTTGGCGAGATGCATAGGCCACCACTTTGCCATCTTGCATGAGTACACACCCCGGTCCTTTTCTGGAGGCGTCGCAATAAACATCGAAACTGCGGTAGATATCTGGAAGAGTTAATACGGGTGCCGATATCAGTCTGGTTTTTAACTCATTGAAGCTCCGTTCACAGTCTTCAGTCCATACGAACTTCTTGTTCTTCTTGAGGAGCTCAGTCATTGGCTTGGCGATCTTGGAAAATCCTTCGATAAAACGATGATAATATCCGGCCAGTCCAAGGAAACTCCGGATTTCTGAGACGGTGGTGGGTGCGGACCAATCAAGTACATCTTTTACTTTGCTTGGGTCCACCGAGATTCCTTCTACCGAGAGGATATGTCCGAGGAATCCCACTTGCTGGAGCCAAAACTCACATTTGCTGAATTTGGCATACAGTTGATGATCGCGAAGCTATTGCAGAACTGCGCGAAGATGTTCCTTATGTTCGTCCTTGCTTTTGGAGTAAATGAGGATGTCATCAATGAACACCACCACAAACTTGTCCAAGAAGTCCATAAACACCTTGTTCATCATATGCATAAAGAATGCAGGAGCGTTGGTGAGGCCGAAGGACATAACAGTGTATTCGTAAAGACCGTACCAAGTGGTGAACGCGGTCTTAGGAATATCTTCCTTCTTAATCTTGAGTTGATGATATCCCGTCCTCAAATCAATCTTTGAGAATACTTTGGCCCCACTGAGTTGATCAAACAGATCGTCAATCCTCGACAGTGGATACTTGTTTTTAATGGTGACATCATTTAGCTGTTGGTAGTCTACACACATTCGTAGGCTGCCATCCTTTTTGTCCACGAAGATTGCTGGTGATCCCCATGGGGAAGAGCTTGGACGAATGTATCCTTTTTGCAGCATCTCATCCAGTTGTTTCTTCAATTCCACCAATTCCGAGGAGGGCATCCGATAATATTTCTTATGTATCGGGGTGGTCCCAGGCACTAGGTCAATAGCGAACTCCAATTCCCGGTCTGGTGGCATGCCGGGCAATTCTTCAGGAAATACATCTGGATACTCACTGACCACTGGGATTAATTCCACCTCTTCTGTCACGGCTGCGAAAACCATATCCTTCGTGGGGATGCGCTTGCGGGCATAAAAACTGGTAGTGCAACCTTCCATATTCTTCATGGTAACTTCTCTGGTCGCACAGCTATGCAGACTTGGTATTGGGTTAACCAATTCATGCCCAGAATGACATCCAATTTGTTGGAACCGATGATTATCAACGATGTTGGAAACTTGATGCCCTTGATGTCAATCTCCAAATTTCGGCAGACGAGATTGCTTCTGAGGAGGGATCCCAAGGATTGTACCAGCATGTGTTTTCCCAAAATCGAGCAAGAAAAATTGTTTTGGGAAGCAAAACTCCGCGAAATAAAAGAGTGGGAAGCCCCAGAGTCAAATAAAATTACGGCGGGTATGTCATTAACGAGAAACATACCAATGACGACTTCCCGGGTCCTCTTGGGCTTCGTCTGCGGAGATGTGATGAACTTGCCCTTGGATTATATCGGGGGCAGAATACTGCTCCATGTAGTTGACTTGCAGCTGAAATGGAGCGACGTGCTTGGTGTTCTTGGGACACTGATGGGCGTAGTGTCCGGTTTGACCACAGATGAAGCACGAATTGTTGCGCTGGCAATCGTCATGCACCGGGCTGGTCACGACATTCTTGACTTGTGTAGTAGTCTTGTTGACGTTCTGCTACCAATTGGGTTTGTACTCCACCTGAGTCTGTTGCCATGTACGAGCCTTTTGCACTGGTTGCATATCCTTCTTGGGCTCGAATTTGCGCTTGTGGTCATTAGCAGCTGGCTTGTTGTCGTGCAGGTGCTTGTGTTCCCTCTCGGCGATGAGGGCCTTGTTCACCAGAGTCAAGAAGTCCGGGAAATCAAACATACTGAGAGTGCACCGGATATGTTGATGTAGGCCTCCAAGGAATCGGTCGATCTTCCGCTCTTCTGTGGCCACATCATGGAGAGAATAGCGGGCCAGATGGTTGAATTTATTCAGATACTCGGCGACGGTCATGCTGCCTTGAGTGAGAGCGAGAAATTCGCATTACTTGATCTTCATGACTCCGGTGGGAATATGATATTTGCGGAAATGATCCTTGAATTTTGTCCAAGTAATTTCCTCGTCGGCAGACCATATTGCTTTGGCATTATCCCACCATATAGCGGCAGCTCCTTCGAGATAATGTGTTGCAAAGGGAACCTTGTCTCCGTCGTCTGTGCGAGCAATTTCCAGTTTTCTTTCAATAGTCCTTAGCCAGTCGTCGGCGTCCAAAGGATCAGTAGCATGGCTGAAACTGGGAGGCTTGGTTCGCTGAAAATCTGATAGCTTGGAATGATGGCCATTCTAGTTTCCATTCTGCCCAACCATAACTTGTACACTTTTCAGTATTTCCAGCAGATCGTTGCTCCTTCTTTCTTCAAACATTCGCAGGATTTGCTCGGTGGAAGGCGGTTGTGGCGGTGGAGGCCGAGGTGGCTGGTATGGTTCAGGGGAATGTCCTGCCTGTCTTGCGGAACGACAGACAGGGACATCCTCACCAGCTTGACTGCTGCTGCCTCCACGCGGCATCCTTTTTTTCGTTTTCCCAATACATAGCAACCATGATGAGAAAATTCCAAAATGGGGGAAAAACCAATGACAAATCCCGGAAGAAAGCAGCGAATAAAACCAAGTTGAAAAAGAGTCCAACATAATTATACATAGTCCCAACATGAAAATAAACATCGCAATGGGTCTACTACCCTCGTACATGAAACTACGCATCATGACAAGTGCGATTACATCCATACATCATGCTCATGACTACCATGATACTCTAACGATCTACTGCTCGGATGGTGCTGCTGCAGGCTCGTCTCCTGAGCTGGACCCAGATCCTGAACTGATAGTAGAGACTTCCGGGGGAAGAGAGGTGCGCTGGCGCTGCCTTGAGGGCTCTCCCTTCGGGGCAGGCGGGGGATGGGATCTAAGCATAGGAGCAGCAGGAGTAGCGACAAGAGAAGACCATGCATCAGGAGCGCTGCGAGGGTTCACCGTCAAAGGGTTAACGGTACCCTGCGAGGTCGTCGTAGGAACGGAGGTGGGAGGAGCAGAAGTGTAGATGACAGCGGGAAGAGGGTTCCTTATACGAGCAGCAGCGAGAGCGGCGCGAGCGCGTGAGAGCTCCCGAGCTAACTCGTAGTTAAGGAGATAGCTAGCGGTGATGTAGCGTGCAAGGTGGCTAGTGGGACGATCGCACACCGGATTAATCAAAGGAAAGCGGATACGCCCATTCTCGTGCAGAGATGGGTAGAAGAAAAGTCCAGGGTGGGTGTGCATGCGAACCTCATTGTAGCACAAGTCTACAAGAGCCTCGATAGTAGCAAACTGAACTGCCTGAGATGGCGTAGAAGCAAGACCACCCTTAGACAAACGAGTGTAAGCGCCGGATGGGGAACTGTGGTGTAGAGTGACCTCATCATAATACTCATACAATGCACCGACCAGATGCTCGCGATACACCTGATACTCTGGATCAGCACCCTCTGGATAGAGTCGTCGCCACACGTTCTGAAGCATGTGCGGCGATGTGCACGGAGCTGGCTCAGGATGGTACAAGATCGGTACTGGTGCCATCTACACTCACAAACCATACGGTTAGTAATAGCAACAATAAGTCATGCATGCAATGCAACAACCAATTGCTATGTCTACAGGCACTCAAACGAAACTATCTACCATTTTACTAACGCACTACCGGTCTAGCATGTCCTACAATCAGCGCGGCTCTCATACAAAGCGTTGTGGCACCCCAGCTCAGAGCAACCGGTTTACCCTGCATTGCCAGCCCAGAGATCGAGTCTTCTGGCAATACACAACAACATGGTACAGAAATAACCACTTTATTGATACTAGCGTGGTACAAAGGTCTGATATTACATCGAGATTCGAGGCCAAGCGGCACACACGGTGCTGCTGGATAGTATGTACATTATTTAATGAACATGGCTGGGGCCTCGATCACATGAAACTACGCGGCAGTGGAAGAACGACGTAGCGGAACTCCATGGCACAGGGACACCGACGTGGACACGGCCTAGACACGAGATGCGCTCCGATGTGAATCAACTTGCCTGAAAGCTGGCATGACACGCCAGGTCAGTACATTGAATGTACTTGCAAGCTCACAACAAACATAAGCACGATGACATGCAATATCATGATAATTAATCAAGTTAAATTAATGCAAGAAATTACTACAAATGCAAAGCTATGCAAAGCAACCAAACAGCGCACCGAGTCACACGGACTCGCTTGCCAGACGGTTACCTCGTAACCAAACGGTGATCACATCGGGGTCACACCTGAAACCAATCACTCATGAACACCTCGAGTGTTAAAGGTTCACCACGAAACAATGCATCACAACAATTACTAGTTTGCAAGATTAATTATAAAAGTTGATCCATGGTGTGACTTACTCCCGAGTCGCCCATAACCGAGGGCGCGGCTATCGATAGATTAAATACACTCTGCAGAGGTAGCGCACTTTACCCACACTACAGAATACCTGGCCTCGTACTCCCATTTGGGTGGACCAAAGTGTTCCGACGAAACCCTCCCTTTGCCATGCACTCTCCCCGGCCACTCCGACCATCTCCCTCTCAGGGCTAGGTCTTGGGTGGCCCCGTGTCTACCAAAGACACCAACGGCCACCGTCTTGGCAAAACGGTCCCAAACAGGGACAAGGTACCATAAAAACGAAACGAGCACAGAAGGTTATGTCTGCCTACCGGGCTAGGGTATGCACGCCCATAACCTTCCCTCGCGGGAGGCATCGGTGAGAGCCACGACAAAGGACCGAATCAAGACCTTCCCATTAGGTAAATGTGGTCACACTGAATTAAAAACCTGATTTAGTGGCACCATGATGTGATCAACATCATATTCAGGTTGAACTTAATCAAGTAATGACTTTCAGAAAAACTTTTTATTACTAACATGGCATCATACCGGAAATCATGCAACTACTCGTCACACAGAGCAAGCAACTCTTAAGCATGGATCAAAACAAGCAACATAACTATCTTGCAATATTAAGATCAGAAACTTCTCTGGTTATAACTCATTTTTCTCTACGGACAACATTTTTATTAGTTCATCATTTAGTTGAAAACTATTACTAGCAAAAATAGCTACCATAACTTTCCATAACAAAATATCTAGTGCAAAATCTTACTCTACTTAGCCAAACAATTCTATGAACTCAACCAGAAGCTAAAACAAGCATATCAAGCATCATAAAACAACTAGCAATTAACCATACTAATTTATCAAATTTTAAATGCAAATAAAGACTCATATTCAAGTAGAAAATCATAGATATTGAAATAACACCATCCAAATGATGCTGTGGCTTGCCTTAGTGCAGAGGAGGGTCACACTCCTCCTGGTTAGCTTCAAGGCAAGATCCTCCTTCTGAAAATATTTTAAAACCACAAAAATAAATGTCAAAACACATTCTGAAAATCACCAGAAATTCTAGACAGCAAGGAAAAATCCACCTTTTGGTGTGCTGCTAGAGCTTTCTGTAACAAAGACAATGCAAAAAGAATCTATTCATTTGGACTTATGGTTTAGAAATGGTGGCTTCTGAAAGTTTAGTCAAATTTCTAAATTAAATTTGAATAAATAGAAAATCCTTGGGGGGGGGGGGGTGACGTCGAAGGCGTAAAGTGGGAGTGCGCCTCCACTCGTACCGCTTCGGGCGCGAGTGGTGAGGCTGACACTGGGCCCCACCAGTCAGGAGAGAGGGAAGGGGATCGAGATCAGAGGGGAGGCGGTGCTTCGCCGGAGCTCATGCCGGCGACGAGGGGGTTTGGGGCCAGGCTAGAGGGATAGATCGGAAGTGGGGCTCGCGGAGCACCTGCCTGTACCCGTGGCTTGGCGAAAGGTGGACGGAGCTGGTCGCAGTCGAGCTCACAAACTTCGGTGGCGGACGGGGTTCGCCGAAGAGGTCGAAGACGGTGGCTAGAGGCAGCTCCGAGGGCTTGGCGGGGTCCAGGCAGCTCCAGCAGACCACCAAGGCCCTGCCCAAGCAACTGCTTGAGCTCGAGAGGCCCTCGAGAGCGGCAGCTGGACTGCGGGGATCGCCGGAGTCCTCGGGTCGGGGCGACGGCCAGAGGCCTGCCCGACCGGGCTTCTGCTCGTCTACGTGTTTGTGGAGGTGGTGTGGAGTGGTGCGTGGCTAGCAAGGGAGGCGGGGTGGCTTTATATAGCCGGAGCAGAGGGGGGGGGGGGGACGTGTCGCCGCCAGAGCACTCTGGACACGCGGCGAACATCGATGAGAGGCTCCAACGCGAGGGGACAGGGTGCAGCGTCAACGTCGGCGCTTGCCCACGCTCGCGGACGAGCACAGGAGGCGGTTTGAGATGGGGACAAGCACACGCGCGCACTGTGCCATTTTGGCCGCGACTTGACCGGGCTTGCTGCGGCGGTTTCGGCGTCGGCGAGCGCCAGGGAGGGGTCATGGGTGATGGGTCGAGGGTTGTGACACGTTGCGGCAGTCGGAGGCGAGCGCTTGCATGCACACACGCGAAAAAGAACGCAAAGCGCCAGCTAGAGCGCGTCGAGACGCTGCCAGGCGCCGTGTCCTCGCGCGGTCACCAAGCTGGCATGGCCAAAACAACGGCCAGGAGCGGCCAAACCTTGTCTACGAGCTCGACCGTGCAATGCTACGTCTAGGAGAGGTGATGGATCATACCCAGGCCGACCAGCCGCGACTCTACCAAGCTGGCAAGTTTCTGGTCAGAAACTTGGTCGCCAAGTTTGGCCACCTTCTAGAAGGCCATTAGGGTTAATCTCCTGGGGTTTAGGGTTTCTTAGGAAGGTGTTTAAGCTCAAGAAATCTCAAGGCCAAAAGCTCAAGGAAAAATGCACTTGCTGTACAAAGTGCATTTCTCGTCCAGAAGTGAAAAGATTTTCTACAGCAAAAATATTACAAAAAGTGATGCAATATTTTTGCATGGGAGGATGTGCCATGGTCCTAAGAATATTTAGGAATTATCTCAGATTTTTCTGAGCAAGAAAAATTGAGGTTGCTTTGGAGCACAAAGTTCTGAAATGAGCTTAAGAGAGAAAAATGAATATTTTCCTTTTAGGAAAAATATTCATTTTATTATTTTGGGAATTTGTGGGAGGAATAAGGTAGATAGGTCACTTGGGTGAAAGCCAAGGATATGCCCAAGTGACAAGTCCATTTGAATTGATCCAAAAATCCAAATCAGGGCAAAAACCACGATGAAAACCAAGTCCGGAAAGAGAGAGAAGGCAAGTCTGGTAAAAAGAGAGAAGGCAAAATCCAGGCTGTCACAGGGGGTAGGGCACGCCCTCCACCCTCGTGGACAGGGTGTGGCCCCCCTCTGGTGCTTCCTTCGCCCAATATTTTTAATATATTCCAAAACTGACTTTCGTGGAGTTTTAGGACTTTTGGAGTTGTGCAGAATAGGTCTCTAATATTTGCTCCTTTTCCAGCCCAGAATTCCAGCTGCCGACATTCTCCCTCTTCATGTAAACCTTGTAAAATAAGAGAGAAAAGGCATAAGTATTGTGACATAATGTGTAATAACAACCAATAATGCAATAAATATCGAGATAAAAGCATGATGCAAAATGGACGTAGCAGTGGCTGGCGGGTGTCTGTTTCTCCAACTTTAGTTGAATCTAATTTGACTGCGGCAGGTCCTTGTTGAAGGTTAAAACAACAAACTTGATAAATGCGTAGGTAAGAACGGTTCATACTAGAAGCCCGTAGCAGCCACGTAAAACTTGCAACAACAAAGTAGATGACGTCTAACTTGTTTTTGCAGGGCATGTTGTGATGTGATGTGGTCAAGACAAGATGTGATATAAGTTATTGTATGAGATGATCATGTTGTGTAAAAGTTATCGACAATTGGCAGGAGCCTTATTGTTGTCGCTTTATTGTATGAAGTGCAAACGCCATGTAATTGCTTTACTTTATCACTAGGCATTAGCGATAGTTGTAGAAGCAATAGTTGGGGAGACGACCACGATGCTACGATAGAGATCAAGGTGTCAAGCCGGTGACGATGGAGATCATGACAGTGCTTTGGAGATGGAGATCAAAAGCACAAGATGATGATGGCCATATCGTGTCACATATTTTGATTGCGTGTGATGTTTATCTTTTATGCATCTTATTTCGCTTAGTACGGCGGTAGCACAATAAGATGATCCCTTAACTAAATTTCAAGGTATAAGTGTTCTCCCTGAGTATGCACCATTGCGAAAGTTCTTCGTGCTGAGACACCACATGATGATTGGGTGTGATAGGCTCTACGTTCACATCCAACAGGTGCAAGACAGTTTTGCACATGCAGAATACTCGGGTTAAACTTGACGAGCCTAGCATGTACAGACATGGCCTCAGAACACTAGAGACCGAAAGGTCGAGCGTGAATCATATAGTAGATATGATCAACATAGAGATGTTCACCATTGGAAACTACTCCATCTCACGTGATGATCAGACATGGTTTAGTTGATTTGGATCATGTGATCATTTAGATGACTCGAGGGATGTCTATCTAAGTGGGAGTTCTTAAGTAATATGATTAACTGAACTTAATTTATCATGAACTTAGTCCTGGTAGTATTTGCATATCTATGTTGTAGATCAATAGCTTGCGATGTAGCTCCCCGTTTATTTTTTGATATGTTCCTAGAGAAAAATAAGTTGAAAGTTGATAGTAGCAATGATGCGGACTGGGTCCGTGATCTGAGGATTATCATCATTGCTGCACAGAAGAATTATGTCCTTGATGCACCGCTAGGTGACAGACCTATTGCAGGAGCAGATGCAGACGTTATGAACGTTTGGTAAGATCGGTATGATGACTACTTGATAGTTTAGTGTGCCATGCTTTACGGCTTAGAACTGGGACTTCAAAAATGTTTTGAACGCCACGGAGCATATAAGATGTTTCAAGAGCTGAAATTGGTATTTCAGACTCATGCCCAAGTCGAGAGGTATGAGACCTCTGACAAGTACTTTGCCTACAAGATGGAGGAGGATAGCTCAACCAGTGAGCATGTGCTTAGAATGTCTGATACTACAATCGCTTGAATCAAGTGGGAGTTAATCTTCCAGATAAGATAGTGATTGACAGAGTAATGTAGTCACTATCACCAAGTTAATGGAACTTCGTGATGAACTATAATATGTAAGGGATGACGAAAACGATTCCCGAGCTCTTCGCGATGCTAAAATCGGCGAAGGTAGAAATCAAGAAAGGGCATCAAGTGTTGATGGTTAACAAGACCACTAGTTTCAAGAAAAGGGGCAAAGGAAAATAAAGGGAACTTCAAGAAAGAATGGCAAGCAAGTTGCCACTCCCGTGAAGCAACCCAAAGCTAGACCTAAGCCTGAAACTGAGTGCTTCTACTACAAAGGGAATGGTCACTGGAAGCGGAACTACCCCAAATACTTGGCGGATAAGATGGATGGCAAAGTGAACAAAGGTATATTTGATATACATGTTATTGATGTGTACTTTACTAGTGTTCATAGTAACCCCAGGGTATTTGATACCGGTTCAGTTTCTAAGATTAGTAACTCAAAACAGGAATTGCAAAATGAATAGAGACTAGTTAAACGGCGAGGTGACAATGTGTGTTGGAAGTGATTCCAATGTTGATAAGATCACCAGCGCACACTCCCTCTACCTTAGAGATTAGTGTTGAACCAAAATAAATGTTGTTTGGTGTTTGCGTTGAGCATGAATATGATTGGATCATGTTTATTGCGATACGGTTATTCATTTAAGTCAGAGAATAATTGTTGTTCTGTTTACATGAATAAAACCTTCTATGGTCATACACCCAATGTAAATGGTTTATTGAATCTCAATCGTAGTGATACACATATTCATAATATTGATGCCAAAATATGCAAAGTTGATAATGATAATGCAACATATTTGTGGCACTGTCGTTTAGGTCATATTATTGTAAAGCGCATGAAGAAACTCCATACGGATGGATTTTTGGAATCACTTGATTATGAATCATTTGATACTTCCGAACCATGCCTCATGGTAAAGATGACTAAAACTCCGTTCTCCGGAACAATGGAGCGAGCCACTGACTTATTGGAAATAATACATACTGATGTATGCGGTCCGATGAGTGTTGAGGCACACGGCGGGTATCGTTATTTTCTGACCTTCACAAATGATTTGAGAAGATATGGGTATATCTACTTGATGAAACACAAGTCTGAAACATTTGAAAAGTTCAAAGAATTTCAGAGTGAAGTGGAGAATCATCATAACAAGAAAATAAAGTTTATACGATCTGATCGTGGCGGCGAATATTTGAGTTACGAGTTTGGCCTTCATTTAAAACAATGTGGAATAGTTTCACAACTCACACCACCTGGAACACCACAGCATAATGGTGTGTCCGAATGTCGTAACCGTACTTTATTAGATATGGTACAATCTATGATGTCTCTTATCGATTTACCACTATTGTTTTGGGGTTATGCATTAGAGACAGCTGCATTCACGTTAAATAGGGCACCATATAAATCCGTTTAGATGACACCGTATGAACTGCGGTTTAGCAAGAAACCTAAGTTGTCGTTTTTTAAAGTTTGGGGTTGCGATGCTTACGTGAAAAAGCTTCAGCCTGATAAGCTCGAACCAAAATCGGAGAAGTGCGTCTTCATAGGATACCTAAAAGAAACTGTTGGGTACACCTTCTATCACAGATCTGAAGGCAAGATTTTTGTTGCTAAGAATGGATACTTTCTAGAGAAGGAGTTCTCTCGAAAGAAGTGATTGGGAGGAAAGTAGAACTTGATGAGGTAATTGTACCTTCTCTCGAATTAGAAAGTAGCTCATCACAGAAAAAACCGTTCCCGTGATGCCTGCACCAACTAGTGAGGAAGCTAATGATAATGATCATGAAAATTCGGATCAAGTTACTATCGAACCTCGTAGGTCAACCAGAGCACGTTCCGGACCAGAGTGGTACGGTAATCTTGTTCTGGAAGTCATGTTACTAGACCATGACAAACCTACGAACTATGAGGAAGTGATGATGAGCCAAGATTCCGATAAATGGCTTGAGGCCATGAAATCTGAGATAGTATCCATGTATGAGAACAAAGTATGGACTTTGATTGACTTGCCCCATGATCGCCGACCCATTGAGAATAAATCGATCTTCAAGAGGAAGACGGACGTGATAGTAGTGTTACTATCTTCAAAGCTCGAATTGTCGCAAAAGGTTTTCGACAAGTTCAAGGTGTTGACTACGATGAGATTTTCTCACTCGTATCGATGCTTAAAGTCTGACTGAATCATGTTAGCAATTGCCGCATTTTATGAAATCTGGCAAATGGATGTCAAAACTACATTCCTTAATGGATTTATTAAAGAAGAGTTGTATATGATGCAACCAGAAGGTTTTCTCAATCCTAAAGGTGCTAACTAAGTGTGCAAGCTCCAGCGATCCATCTATGGACTGGTGCAAGCATCTCGGAGTTGGAATATACGCTTTAATGAGTTGATCAAAGCATATAGTTTTATACAGACGTGCGGTGAAGCCTGTATTTACAAGAAAGTGAGTGGGAGCACTACAGCCTTTCTGATAAGTATATGTGAATGACATATTGTTGATCGGAAATGATGTAGAATTTTCTGGAAAGCATAAAGGAGTGTTTCAAAGGAGTTTTTCAAAGAAAGACCTCAGTGAAGCTACTTACATATTGGGCATCAAGATCTATAAAGATAGATCAAGACGCTTGATAAGACTTTCGATGAGTACATACCTTGATAAGATTTTGAGGGAGCTCAAAATGGATCAGTCAGAGAAGGAGTTCTTGCCTGAGTTGTAAGGTATGATGTTGAGTAAGACTCAAAACCCGACCATGGAAGAAGATAGAGAGAGAATGAAAGTCATTCCCTATGCCTCAACCATAGGTTCTATAAAGTATGCCATGCTGCATACTAGACCTATTGTGTACCTTGCCATGAGTTTGGCAAAGGGGTACAATAGTGATCCAGGAGTAGATCACTGGACAACGGTCAAAATTGTCCTTAGATGACTAAGGAAATATTTCTCGGTTATGGAGGTGATAAAGAGTTCATCGTAAAGAGTTACGTCGATGCAAGCTTTAACACCGATCTGGATGACTCCGAGTCTCAATCTGGATACATATTGAAAGTGGGAGCAATTAGCTAGAGTAGCTCCATGCAGAGCATTGTAGACATAGAAATTTGCGAAATACATATGGATCCGAATGTGGCAGACCCGTTGGCTAAATTTCTCTCACAAGCAAAACATGATCACACCTTAGTACTCTTTGGGTGTTAATCACATGGCGATGTGAACTAGATTATTGACTCTACTAAACCTTTTGGGTGTTGGTCACATGGCGATGTGAACTATGGGTGTTAATCACATGGTGATGTGAACTATTGGTGTTAAATCACATGGCGATGTGATCTAGATTATTGACTCTAGTGCAAGTGGGAGACAGAAGGAAATATGCCCTAGAGGCAATAATAAATTTGTTATTTTATATTTCCTTATATCATTATAAATGTTTATTATTCATGCTAGAATTGTATTAACCGGAAACTTGATACATGTGTGGATACATAGACAAAACACTCTGTCCCTAGTAAGGCTCTACTAGACTAGCTCGTTAATCAAAGATGGTTAAGTTTCCTAACCATAGACATGTGTTGTCATTTGATGAACGGGATCACATCATTAGGAGAATGATGTGATGGACAAGACCCATCCGTTAGCTTAGCATAATGATCATTAAGTTTTATTGCTATTGCTTTCTTCATGACTTATACATATTCCTTTGACTATGAGATTATGCAACTCCCGGATACCGGAGGAATACCTTGTGTGCTATCAAACGTCAGAACGTAAATGGGTGATTATAAAGATGCTCTACAGGGATCTCCGAAGGTGTTTGTTGGGTTGGCATAGATCGTGATTAGGATTTGTCACTCCGAGTATCGGAGAAGTATCTCTGGGCCCTCTCGGTAATGCACATCATAATAAGCCTTGCAAGCAATGTGACTTATGAGTTAGTTGCAGGATGATGCATTACGAAATGATTAAAGAGACTTGCCGGTAACAAGATTGAACTAGGTATGAAGATACCGACGATCGAATCTCGGGCAAGTAACATACCGATGACAAAGGGAATAACGTATGTTGTCATTACGGTTTGACCGATAAAGATCTTTGTAGAATATGTGGGAGCCAATATGAGCATCCAGGTTCCGCTATTGGTTATTGACCGAAGAGGTGTCTCGGTCATGTCTACATAGTTCTCGAACCCGTAGGGTCCGCACGCTTAACGTTCGATGACGATTTGTTATTATATGAGTTATGTGATTTGGTGACCGAATGTTGTTAGGAGTCCCGGATGAGAACACATACATGATGAGGAGTCTCGAAATGGTCGAGAGGTAAAGATTGATATATAGGACGATGGTATTCGGACACCAGAAGTGTTCCGGGAAGCACCGGGTATTTATCGGGTCAGTGGACGGGCACCCCCGACAAAAGATATGGGCCTTATGGGCGAAAAGGGGAAACACACCAGCCACAAAGGGGCTGGTGCGCCCCTGATAACCCACAAGTATAGGGGATCAATTGTAGCCTCTTTCGATAAGTAAGAGTGTCGAACCCAACGAGGAGCTAAAGGTAGAACAAATATTCCCTCAAGTTCTATCGACCATCGATACAACTCTACGCACGCTTAACATTCGCTTTATCTAGAACAAGTATGAAACTAGATGTACTTTGTAGGTGTTTTTGGATAGGTTTGCAAGAATATAAAGAGCTCGTAAATAAAAAGTAGGGGCTGTTTAGATAAAGACACAACTAAATTAGTTTTAGTAGAGAGCTTTTTATCACGAGAAAGTTATTTGTCCCTAGGCAATCGATAACTAGACCGGTAATCGTTATTGAAATTTTATATGAGGGAGAGGCATAAGATAACATACTTTCTCTACTTGGATCATATGCACTTATGATTGGAACTCTAGCAAGCGTCCGCAACTACTAAAGATCATTATGGTAAAACCCAACCATAGCATTAAAGTATCAAGTCCTCTTTATTCCCATACGCAAACAACCTACTTACTCGGGTATGTGCTTCTGTCACTCACGCCACCCACCATAAGCAAATCATGAACATATTGCAAACCCTACAGCGGGGATCCCTCATGCTTGTGCGACACGGAGAGCACCATAGGACAACACCAATAATAAAACATGCAACTCAAACCAATCATGATCATCAATTAACACATAGGACAAAACGGATCTACTCAAACATCATAGGATAGCCATACATCATTGGGTAATAATATATAGTGTTGAGCGCCATGTTTAAGTAGAGATTACAGTGGGTAAAAGAGGGGTTACACCGCTGCATAGAGGGGGGAAGAGTTGGTGATGATGGCAGTGAAGTTGTTGGTGAAGATTGCGGTGATGATGATGGCCCCCGGTGGCACTTCGGCGCCACCGGAAGCGAGGGGGAGAGAGCCCCCCTTCTTCTTCCTATTCCTTGACCTTCTCCCTAGATGGGAGAAGGGTTTCCTCTCTGGTCCTTGGTCTCCATGGCATGGGAGGGGCGAGAGCCCCTCCGAGATTGGATCTGTCTCTCTGTTTCTGCGCTCTGGGATTCTGCCCTTTCACCGTTTCTTATATATCCGGAGATCCGTAACTCCGTAACTCCGATTGGATTGAAACCTTCGCCCAGATTTTTCTCCAAAAAATAGCTTTCTTGCGGCCAAAGAAGAGCAGCAACCGCCTTACGGGGGGCCCACGAGGGTCAGGGGCGCGCCCAGGGGGGCAGGCGCGCCCCCTGCCTCGTGGCCCCCTCGGGCACCTTCTCGCGTTGATTCTTCTTCCCATATTTCACAAAAATTCCAAAAATATTCTCCGTCCGTTTGTATCCCGTTTGGACTTCGTTTGATATGGGGTTTCTGCGAAACAAAAATATGCAACAAACAGGAACTGACACTGGGTACTGGATCAATATGTTAGTCCCAAAAATAGTATAAAAAGTTGCCAAAAGTATATGAAAGTTGTATAATATTGGCATGGAAGAATAAAAAATTAAAGATACAACGGAGACGTATCAGCTTCCCCAAGCTTAATTCCTGCTCGTCCTCGAGTAGGTAAATGATAAAAAAAAGATAATTTTTGATGTGGAATGCTACCTAGCATAATCTGGATCACATAATCTAATCATGGCATGTATATTAAGACATGAGTGATTCAAAGCAATAGTCTATCATTTGATATTAAGACAATAATACTTCAAGCATACTAACCAAGCAATTATGTCTTATCAAAATAACATAGCCAAAGAAAGCTCATCCCTACAAAATCATATAGTCTGGCTATGCTCCATCTTCACCACACAAAGCATTCAAATCATGCACAACCTCGATGACAAGTCGAGCAATTGGTTCATACTTTTTAACGCGCTTCAGCCTTTTCAACCCTCACGCAATACATGAGCGCAAGCCATGGACATATCACTATGGGTGGAATAGAATATGATGATGGAGGTTTGTGTGAGAAGACAAAAAAAGGAGAAAGTCTCACATCGACGCGGCTAATCAACGGGCTATGGAGATGCCCAACAATTGATGTCAATGTGAGGAGTAGGGATTGCCATGCAACGGATGCACTAGAGCTATAAGTGTATGAAAGCTCATACTGAAACTAAGTGGGTGTGCATCCAACTTGCTTGCTCATGAAGACCTAGGGCATTTGAGGAAGCCCATCATTGGAATATACAAGCCAAGTTCTATAATGAAAATTCCCACTAGTATATGAAAGTGATAACTCAAGGGACTCTCTATATGAAGAACGTGGTGCTACTCTGAAGCACAAGTGTGGTTAAAGGATAGTAACATTGCCCCTTCTCTCTTTTTCTCTCATTTTTGTTTTTTTCTTCTTCTTTTTTCTCTTTTTTTTGTTTTGGTGGGCTTCTTTGGCCTTTTTTTATTTGGGCTTCTTTGGCCTCTTTTATTTATTTTTAAAGTCCAGAGTCTCATCCCGACTTGTGGGGGAATCATAGTCTCCATCATCCTTTCCTCACTGTGGCAATGCTCTAATAATGATGATCATCACACTTTTATTTACTTACAACTCAATATTACAACTCGATACTAGAACAAAGATATGACTCTATATGAATGCCTCCGGTGGTGTATCGGGATGTGCAATGATCTAGCGTAGCAATGACATCAAAAAACGGACAAGCCATGAAAACATCATGCTAGCTATCTTACGATCATGCAAAGCAATATGACAATAAATGCTCAAGTCATGTATATGATGGTGATGGAAGTTGCATGGCAATATATCTCGGAATGGCTATTGAAATGCCATGATAGGTAGGTATGGTGGCTGTTTTGAGGAAGATATAAGGAGGCTTATGTGTGATAGAGCGTATCGTATCACGGGGTTTGGATGCACCGGCCAAGTTTGCACCAACTCTCGAGGTGAGAAAGGGCAATGCACGGTACTGAAGAGGCTAGCAATGATGGAAGGGTGAGAGTGCGTATAATCCATGGACTCACATTAGTCATAAAGAACTCATATACTTATTGCAAAAGTTTATTAGCCCTCGAAGCAAAGTACTACTACGCATGCCCCTAGGGGGGTAGATTGGTAGGAAAAGACCATCGCTCGTCCCCGACCGCCACTCATAAGGAAGACAATCAATAAATACCTCATGCTCCAACTTCGTTACATAACGGTTCACCATACGTGCATGCTACGGGACTTGCAAACCTCAACACAAGTATTTCTCAATTTCAAAATTACTCAACTAGCACAACTCTAATATCACCACCTTTATATCGCAAAACTATTGCAAGGAATCAAACATATCATATTCAGTGATCTACACGTTTTATGTAGGATTTTATGACTAACCATGTGAATGACCAGTTCCTGTCATCTCTCTAAATAGATATAAGTGAAGCAAGAGAGTTTAATTCTTTCTACAAAAGATATGCCCACGCTCTAAAAAATATAAGTGAAGCAAAAGAGCATTCTACAAATGGCGGTTTTCTATGTGAAGAGAAACAGGCAATCCAAACTTCAAGTGATATAAGCGAAGCACATGAAGCATTCTATAAAGCTGTACTCAAAAGATTTAAGTGAAGTGCAAAGAGCATTCTATAAATCAACCAAGGACTATCTCATACCAGCATGGTGCATAAAATAAAAATGAAAACTAAATGCAAAAGACGCTCCAAGATTTGCACATATCGCATGAACGAAACGAATCCGAAAACATACCGATACTTGTTGAAGAAAGATGGGATGCCTTCCGGGGCATCCCCAAGCTTAGACGCTTGAGTCTCCTTGAATATTTACTTGGGGTGCCTTGGGAATCCCCAAGCTTGAGCTCTTGCCTCTCCTTCTTCTCCTCACATCGAGACATCCTCGATCTTCGAACACTTCATCCACACAAAACTTCAACAGAAAGCTCGGTAAGATCCGTTAGTATAATAAAGCAAATCACTACTCTAAGTACTGTTGCAAACCAATTCATATTTTGTTTTTGCATTATATCTACTGTAATAAATCTTTTCCATGGCTTAATCCACTGAGAGGAATCGATAGTTTCATCAAAACAAGCAAACTATGCATCAAAAACAGAATCTGTCTAAATAGAACAGTCTGTAATAATCTGAACATTCACCATACCTCTGGCACTCCAAAAATTCTACAAAAATTAGGAAAAATAAACAATTTTTAAGGCAAGACAGTGCAAAAAGTTTCAGAACCATTTGACGTTCCAGTAAAAAAATGTAAAATCGTGCACTACAGCCAAAGTTTCTGTCCTGCACCGCACAAACCAACAAGCATTGTAAGCATCCTAAAGGCAAACCTTGGCACATTATTTTTATAATACAATGGAATTGTACAAGGGGATAATTATTTTTGTTGAAAAGTTTCTGTAATCAAGATTCACAAAGTTTCCGTGAGCATGAACAAAGTTCAAGGAGCTCCCCCACTTCAACAATGCTTGTCTCACTCACTTTCACTTTCCTTTTTGAAAAAGTTTTGGGTTCCCCTCTTTTTTTTTTAAACTATATAAAAGCACTCAGCAGAAATAAATGACTCTCTAAAACTTCCGGGTTGTCTCCCTGGCAGTGCTTTCTTTAAAGCCATTAAGCTAGGCATATAGTGCTCAAGTAATGAATCCACTCGGATACCAAGGTATATCAAATAACAATGATTTGTAATTTAGTAGTGAGCACAAAGTAACATATATCATGTAATGACGAAGTCTAACTCTCTTCCTATGCATCGGCATGTCATAAAAGAACAATTCATGCACACAAAGTAAAGGCCAATACATAGCTTAAGCAGTTTCTTGCAATTTTTTCATGTGGGAAACATAGAGAGGTGGAGATATAGTTCCTCTCTCATAATAATTGCAATTAGGAGCAGCAAGCACATGCATATTATATTCATCAAAATCATCATGTGCAACGGTAAAAGGCGACCCATCAATATTATCCTTAATAAGTACAAACTTCTCCGATATAGTGTAGTCAGGAGAATTCAAAAAGATAATAGGACTATCATGCGTGGGTGCAATAGCAACAATTTCATGTTTAACATAAGGAACTATAGCAAGTTCATCTCCATAATCATAATTCATATTGGCATCTTGGCCACACGCATAGCAAGCATCATCAAAAAGGGATATTCCAAAAGAATCAACGGGATCATAACAATTATCATAGCAATCATCCTTCGGTAAGCACGAAGGGAAATTAAACAATGTATGAGTTGAAGAGTTACTCTCATTAGAAGGTGGGCACGGGTGATCAATCCGCTCTTCCTCCTTTTGTTCTTCGCTCTCCTCCTCATCTTTTTCATCCAATGAGCTCACAATGTCATTAATTCCTTCTTCCATAGACTCCTGCAAAATATTAGTCTCTTCTTGGACAGCGGAGGAGTCCTCAATATATGGTTTAACATAGATATTAGAAGCGCATCAATATCGGCATTGTATTCATAATTCTCATAGCAATATTTAAGGATAGCTAAATTTTCAGGTCTATAAACTGAATCATCAAAATCTTCAAATTCTTTAAACAAAGATTCAATTTCACATGCACCCTTAAAAGCAACAAATTCTTCTATTCGTTCCACATCATAGTAATCATATATACCTCTAGCATAAGAAGCCAAAGTTTCATTATCATTAAACTTGCATGAAAAGGGAAGGTGTGGAGCCTTCATCCTAGAGCAACAAGTATAATCATATCTCAAGCATAGTTTCCTAGCATACCACTTCAACATATAAATTTGATCCCATAATAGTTTCCCTTTTCGAGTCAAGCGATAATCCCTAAAGTATTCACGTTGATCCAACGTGTCTCCCATTACAAAATTGAATGAGGTTTTCTCGGGATTATCAAAGTAGTACATAATATCTTTCACATAATGAGCATCGAGGGTTTTAGGAGGTTCCCCATCTCCATGCGTAGCAAGTAAACCTATTTTTTTTGGTATTTCGTGTTCCATATCCATAACTAAAGATAGAGAACAACTAAGAACAACAAATAAAAATTACTTAGTGATAAAGCAAACAAGCACACAAGAGAATATTCACCCCACGCTATAACTCCCCGGCAACGGTGCCAGAAAAAGGTCTTGATAACCCACAAGTATAGGGGATCAATTGTAGCCTCTTTCGATAAGTAAGAGTGTCGAACCCAACGAGGAGCTAAAGGTAGAACAAATATTCCCTCAAGTTCTATCGACCACCAATACAACTCTACGCACGCTTAACGTTCGCTTTACCTAGAACAAGTATGAAACAAGAAGTACTTTGTAGGTGTTTTTGGATAGGTTTGCAAGAATATAAAGAGCACGTAAATAAAAAGTAGGGGCTGTTTAGATAAAGACACAACTAAATTAGTTTTAGTAGAGACCTTTTTGTCACAAGAAAGTTATTTGTCCCTAGGCAATCGATAACTAGACCGATAATCGTTATTGCAATTTTATATGAGGGAGAGGCATAAGCTAACATACTTTCTCTACTTGGATCATATGCACTTATGATTGGAACTCTAGCAAGCGTCCGCAACTACTAAAGATCATTAAGGTAAAACCCAACCATAGCATTAAAGTATCAAGTCCTCTTTATTCCCATACGCAAACAACATACTTACTCGGGTATGTGCTTCTGTCACTCACGCCACCCACCATAAGCAAATCATGAACATATAGCAAACCCTACAGCGGGGATCCTCACGCTTGCACGACACGGAGAGCACCATAGGACAGCATCGATAATAAAACATGCAACTCAAACCAATCATGATCATCAATTAACCCATAGGACAAAACGGATCTACTCAAACATCATAGGATAGCCATACATCATTGGGAAATAATATATAGCGTTGAGCACCATGTTTAAGTAGAGATTACAGCGGGTAAAAGAGGGGTTACACCACTGCATAGAGGGGGGAAGAGTTGGTGATGATGGCGGTGAAGTTGTTGGTGAAGATTGCGGTGATGATGATGGCACCCGGTGGCACTCCGGCGCCACCGGAAGCGAGGGGGAGAGAGCCCCCCTTCTTCTTCCTCTTCCTTGACCTTCTCCCTAGATGGGAGAAGGGTTTCCCCTCTGGTCCTTGGTCTCCATGGCATCGGAGGGGCGAGAGCCCCTCCGAGATTGGATCTGTCTCTCTGTTATGCGCTCTAGGATTCTGCCCTTTCACCGTTTCTTATATATCCGGAGATCCGTAACTCCGATTGGATTGAAACCTTCGCCCAGATTTTTCTCCAAAAATTAGCTTTCTTGCGGCCAAAGAAGAGCAGCAACCGCCTTACGGGGGGCCCACGAGGGTCAGGGGCGCGCCCAGGGGGCAGACGCGCCCCCTGCCTCGTGGGCCCCTCGGGTACCTTCTCACGTTGATTCTTCTTCCAATATTTCACAAATATTCCAAAAATATTCTCCGTCCGTTTTTATCCCGTTTGGACTCCGTTTGATATGGGGTTTCTGCGAAACAAAAATATGCAACAAACAGGAACTGACACTGGGCACTGGATCAATATGTTAGTCCCAAAAATAGTATAAAAAGTTGCCAAAAGTATATGAAAGTTGTATAATATTGGCATGGAACAATCAAAAATTATAGATACAACGGAGACGTATTAGCCCCCCCATATGGGCTGGCCAAATTGGAGAAGGAAAGGGAAAGGAGGAAAGGAAAAATGGAATAGGATTCCCCCTTCCACCTCTTCCCTTCCTACTCCGAATAGGAACAGGAAAGGGGGGAGGCCGAATTGGGAGGTGCCCGAGTAGGATTCCTCCTACTTGGGGAGCCCCCTTGGCTGCCTCTCCTCCCCTCCAACCTATATATATATATATATATATGAGGGGGGGGGGCACCGCTAGAACACACACCAACAATTGTTAGCTATGTGCGGCGCCCCCTCCACAGTTTACGCCTCCGGTCATATCTTCATGGTGCTTAGGCGAAGCCCTGCGCGGATCACTTCACCATCACTGTCACCACGCCGTCATGCTGACAGAACTCTCCCTCGACACTTTGCTGGATCAAGAGTTTGAGGGACGTCATCGAGCTGAACGTGTACAGAACTCAGAGGTGTCGTACGTTCGGTGCTTGATCGGTCGGAACAAGAAGAAGTTCGAATACATCAACCGCATTGTCAAACGCTTCCGCTTTCGGTCTACGAGGGTACGTGGACACACTCTCCCCTCTCGTTGCTATGCATCTCCTAGATAGATCTTGCATGGACGTAGGAATTTTTTTGAAATTGCATGCTATGTTTCCCAACAACTAGTTCATGCAAGATCGGAATAGAGGTAGATGCAGATGGAGTCACTACAAAAAAAATACACTTCCGTGATGATACGTGTTTGTCACAGTAGGTCACGTTTTCTGCCATGCATGTACATCCATGATGATTTTATGACAGAATCAAGATAGTCATACCTGTGCTGTCGTAGAAGTGTTCCATGACATTACCAAAATTATCATCATGGAAGTGTCCACTTCCATGACGATAAATCGCGCGTCACAGAAGTGCTTTCGTCAAGGGTGACCGACACGTGGCATCCACCGTAACGGAACACCGTTAAGCTATCGGGTCCGGTTTTGGATCCGATAACCCGTTAACAGCCCCGGCCAATGGGGATTTTCCACGTGTAAAATCATCAATGGCTGGAGGAAACACGTGTTGGCTCACCGTTGGGACAGATGTCATCCACTCATTAGACCCAAAGCGCCTATGATACGTCGACACGTGGCACGGCCCAACAGAGGCCCATTCCTGTGAAAAGGCCGGCCCGTTTGACTTGGTCAAAAGGTGGCGAGCCGGCCCACTGCAAGCCTGTTATCGGCCTGTTCGCATATAGCCCATTTACAGCCCGCTAACCCAGGGCCCGTTTATGGCCTATCCGAATTAGGCCCAGTAGCGTCATCTGGGCCGTCCAATATAATTCCAGCCTGTTTTAACTTCCGGCCCATGTATGGCCCATGACGTCTTTCGGCCCATATGAGGCCCTTATTACTCTCGGCCCATTAACGGCCCGTGGTAAAACTGGCCCGTAATGAACAGTGTATCACTTTATACCCATTAACGGCACGTGGTGAAACTGGCCCGTAATGAACAGTGTATCACTTTATACCCATTAACGGCCCATTATTCAGTTGGGCCGTTTCCAGCCCATGTTATCTTTTGGCCTTCTCGGGGCCCATTTATTCTTGGGCTCATTTCCACATTCATTTACTTACGGCCCATTACTGTCATTTTCTGCTTGTGGATCAAATTCAGCCCGTGGTTACAGTCGGCCCGTTTGTGGCCCGTTAATACGTTGGGCCGTTTTCATAGCGTCATCAAAATACGGCCGATTAACGATGACCCGTTATGGTCGACCCATGAACGGATGATTTCAACTCTAGCCCATTTACGGCCATAATGTGGTCTGTTATTGGCCCATGTTTGGCCAACCGATCATACGGCCCGTAGAAGGCCCATTGATGATACGGTCCATAGAAGGCCCATTGTGTCTACGGCCCGTATAAGGCCCATTGTTTCTACGCCACGTAGAAGGCCCATTGTTTCTACGGCCCTTAGAAGGCCCATTGTTTCTACGGCCCGTAGGAGGCCCATGTTAACTACAGCCGGTGGGCATCAAAGTTCGCCACCAGTGCAAATATAGGGAACACCCTACACTATACAAAAATGGCTTGCTGTTTTCTTCAGCCGGTGGCTGCATGTTAAGAACAAATTTTGTATCGCACCAAAACAAATTACAACTATAAAACAAAAGGAAGGTTGGCATAAAAGTTAACAGTCTAGCAGATATATGCACCACCAGAAGTTCAGAAGCTCAGTTCATTTGACCTGGCTGTTATGTTTTCATGTTGTATTGTCCGATGGAGCACCGTAACCTTCGCCTTCAGTTCTCCTAGGCTCCTAAACAACATAGCAAATGTCTGATAGTCTGGTTTCAAAACCATGCATATCCTGACAACACCGAACAATGTCTCTCCTTGTTTCACAAAGGGTCTCTGTTAGGGAATGGACTTGTGTCTGGAGCGCAGATACAACATTGTTTTGAGCTTGCATATCTTGATCATGAGGTAGTTTGGACGAGATTGCCTTAACAACCAAGCCAGTATTATGCAGGAACGTGCTTTTGGCACTGTTAGTGGACAGGTACTGACCCACTGCAGCAAGAGCTGACATTGCGGTTATAGTTGCCTCGCCACCTTCAGAAGGTGGCGGTTCCACCATTTTTTCCATAGCTCGCTGAAAAGTTGTGGTTTTACATTAGTAGTACCAGAATAGAAGATATTAAGGAGGCAGCAAAACCAAACAAAATAGCTTTGGTCTATATACAGAACTTATTCTGGTGAACCCATGTAAAATAATAGTTGTATTTTATTGCACAGTACATAATAAAACCAGGTTCCAAACATATGACCATGTACCATCACTAATGTATTATCTATTTCTTCACATTGTATTGAGGGCTAAGGATAAAGAGACGAAGTTTATAATACGGTAAGCATAGTATGGCATCATTCATATCACAAAACAACTGAGAACAGACAAACAGGCAATTGTAACGTTGTGTGGGCAAGTCCAACACAGAACTAGATTACAGGTCAAGATCAAAGGAACATCACTCCTCTCTTATAAACCTTGTAAGGTGCAATGATACGCTAAGACAATTGTGTATAAAATTGAAAAGAGTAATAGAAATTGGCTGCAAACCATGCAGTTCAAGGCACAAGTCAGAGTAAGTAGTAGTTAAAAGGCATGAGGATTAAGGACTTACAACAGCAGCTTTGACTGGTGTAGTCATGCCCTTCTTCTTGCTGGTGTGATAGTCCTTGAAGATTTCCACAACATTTGGTTCAGGTACTTTTTTGTCCTTGCAGGCTTTCCTCTGCATTTGGAACAAGTCAATATAGATCTGATAATATGGTACAGCGAAAAGAGTGAAACAACAACTAATTACAAGAGCCTCGCAGTGTGCAATATAGCTACGGGATCTTGTCGTCTGTTGGAATTTCACTTTCGTACGGTTGGCCTTGTTCTTTGAATAGTTCACCTACAAGAAGATAGATTTGTGTGGCACATGCACAATAGGACTTCAACATGTGATCTGATCACATATATATAATGTACCTGATACTTCGGATTGGACCAATGTTTAACGAGGCCTCTCCAGTCTTCATCAGATATATTTTCCACTGGAGATGTTTGGGCAAGTTCACTGTTAGCCTTGCCTTCAAAGTGAGTTTTCATCAAGTTATACTGATACTATCGCAGAGCAGACTTGAAAACATGGGTGAAAGCTTGTCTGGTTGCATCATCTTGGCTATCCAACTTGAACCTCATCTGTTGAAAATTATGGGAATCTCATTATCAGCAACCTAGAAAGTATTGGACAGAGCAAGACGATATTACTAGTTTCCATACATAACCATACTTACAGATAAATGGTCGAGGAAGGTGTTGAACTGGGTTTCGTCTTTGTCATCCCTGTACTGAATCCATGTTGGGAGGATACTTACATGACACCTAACAGCAACCGCTGCCTCTGATACTAACTTGGCTGACTCTGTAGCATCACGTGGCCTTTTTAAACCTGCCTCAAAATGGATCTCCATTCTTCCTCCTCTAGATTTAGTTAACCTATCAAGCATTATCCCTGATGTTTGTTTCCTCTTGCGCCTAGCTGCCAGTCCAACAACAAACATAGGAAGTGTTAGTGTACATCAAACTGTGAGACTACATATAAAGAACCATGCAACTGTAACTTGACTCCAGCAACTACCTTCTTGCTGTTGAAGCTCACAAAGTTCATCTGATCTTGCCAACTCATCTTGTGTCAAGAGTGCTTCAGAAGTAGTGTCAGGTGGCAAGGGAGCTTGGGAACGTGCTGCTAGCTGAGTTGACCAACGAGTAAATCGTGCAGCTGGTGGTACTGTGGAAGGTGTTGCAACAACTAGGGTTCTCTCTGCTTGTTTGGTGGCAGCTATTTGTTTCTGTTTGGCTTGTTCTGCAGCTCGTGTAGCACGGGATACCTTGTCGGTACAATTTTCCACTGGACTTTGACCTTCTATTGCACCATCAGTACCAGCAGAATCTGCAGGATTGTTCCGCTTCCCTTTCCCTGTCGCTCTGTCTTGCTTCCTCTTTCTCTGTGCCATGTTAAGTCAAGCCGACAAGAAAAATGAATAACAATTTAGTTCTTCAGAACAAATGTACTTTGATGTAAGAACATGGTGTGATAGACAGATATTGTATGTTCTAGAAACAGGAACACGTGTCTTAGTCACAAGTATAATGTGTAAAGTAAGCAGATGAAATTCAACAAAATTAGAAGCAATACAAGCTAGACATCATACATAACATGCAACCACATATAATAGTGCCAAGTTAGAGGGAGCACCTGTGATGGGGCACTAGGGGAGACGTGCTCATGACCAACACAGCTACATTGAGTGTCTATGCATGTGTTGTCTTGGAAATCATCTTGGGGGGGATGGAGGAGTAGAATCTGTAGATGCCCTCCATTTGGAAGGAGCACCTTCATCCGCTGCCTTTCTAACTTCCTTCTGCTTTATTGATTTTGAATTGTCAAGTAAAACCGACAAGAAAAAGCAATAAAATTCACTCTTCAGAACTCATTCGTGCATGATACTGACAATCACTACTTTGATGTAAGGCAAACACATGATTCCAGGATGGAATAATACGAAAAACAGGACAGCATGGCATATTCACAACTGTTTGTGTAAACTAAGCAGAAACCATTTCACCAAATAAGAAGCAGTGCAAGCTAGACACCACGTGAAAGATGCAACCAATATGACTCTGCCAAGTTAAAAGTGTCCCATCATAAATGGCATTTCAACAAATTAGAAGAAGCGCATGCTATAAATCATATCAAAGATGCAACTAATATCACACTGCATATACTGAAGGTGTCTCATCATATTGATTTATGTGGGATACAAAAAAACAATAGTTTTATGTGAGGACATGCTTAATAGACAGATGTACTATGTAGTAAATACAGGAAGGCATGTCACATTAACAGGTATAATGTATAAGCTAAACAGAATAGCACATGTAGTTTAACCAGACTGGAAGAATTACAATCTAGACACCATATGCAACATGCAACCACATATCACGCTGCCAAGTTAGAGCAAGCACCTGCGATGCTAGTGTAGGGGAAATGCGGTAATCAACTACAGAGCTACGTTCACTATCTTCATCTAGCCTTGCTATTTCTTGAGAATCATGTCGGGAGGCTGACGCTGCATTCTTTAAATGAGGAGTAATCCACTTGCCTGACTGCCTCATCATAAGTGATTGATGAGGGATACACAAGAACATTAGTTTGATGTAAGAACATGGTTAATACACAGATGTACTAGTATGTACCAAAAACAGAAAGGCATGTCATATTCAAAGGTATAATGTGTAAGCTAAGCAGATGCAATTTAACCAAAATGAAAGCAATACAAGCTAGACATCCGGCTGGAGTGGTGAGCATGATCATCTAGGACCTGAGAGCGTGGTGGGAGGCAGGCTGCTTTGCCACCATCGCGGCTTTTTAGTTGGCTTCCAGGTGATGCCTCTCTTTGCTGGGCTTGTCACTGGCTCGGCCAGTGCCCTGACTAGCTATTTGTCTTCTGGTGCTGACGGGATGGTGGTTCATGTAAAAAATATCTTTCCTTATCTTAATAAAGACTGACTTCGGCCTTTCGAATACAAGCTAGACACCATATGGAACATGCAACCACATATGACACCGCGAAATTAAAGCAAGCACCTGGGATGGTGGTTCATTGCGAGAGAGGTCATCAACTCCAGAGCTACGTTTACCGTCTCCATCTGCTGATACTGCACCTATTATAAGGCTGAAATGTGTCTGGCCTATCCGCATACGACGCTAGAGCGACTTCTCTCTTTTCTTTTTTGCTTATCTCATAGCAGCAGAGTCTGAAATACCCTTGCATAAAACCACAATAGTGAGAGTATGGGTGAAGTGTGTGCAGAACAAGTGCACTGTAAAAGTAGCAGATAGCAGGTGGCTGAAAAATAAATGACAGGAGACATATGATAGCTCTACAACATTGCATGGCAAACAAAATTAGATTCTACTCTGTATGATTTTGTAATATATGAGCACAGGAAATGCAGGTACTCCTCCAGCACACCACCACATGTGGTCATATCAAGATAACAGTCGACTGAAAATAAATAGGTCAGTCGATTTTTTTAATGAACCGTCCGATCTATAAGGAACGGGCAGATGGCCTTCGTCTACCTCCCGCCAGTCACTATTGACGATCTTTCTCGAACCGCCAGCGACCACTGGCCCAGATCCCTGCCTCTGCCGCCCCGCCCTCCCCTCGACCTCACACCACCGTCGTGCTTGGCAGCGCCCCTAGGCCATCCCTTTAATCCCGACCGACCTCCAGATCAGGCGCCAGTAGCTCTAGGCCCCACATGCCCCTAAGATAAACACCGAGGCGCTGCTTCCCCGGCGTAATAGGCGGACTAGCGCCTGTTACGCCGGGGAATGCTTCCGTTAATTGGGAATCAACTAACCAGGAATTGAAATTCAGGGGGGCGACGGACCTCTAGCTAAGGTGAAATAGTATATGAGGAGAAACCTTGTGCATCGTGAGTTACTAGGAACATCTAGTATCAAGAAGAAGTGGTCAACTAGTGTCTTATGTGGGATGAATACCGTGCAAGCAGACACGTAAGATTTGCACGGATAAGGGAAGAGGAGTACCATTTTCGGTTGCCAGTGTGGTCGCCTCCACATGTCGCGTCGATCTTCTTCTTTTTGCCGGGGAAACCGATGTTTTGGAGGAGGGTGCAGGCTTGGACGAACCCATGGCCAAATTATTGACTGTGTTGCCGTGGCCGTATGTCGGCGGAGGGGAAGCAGATCCGAGGCGGCGAAGGACGGTGTAGCAGGAACAGCTCCGGTGCGGTGGAGGGTGGCGAACTTGGAGCGGCAGCGGTGAGGCGCAGGACGGCATGGTTGAACTGGCTCGGGTACGGACGGCTTGGCCTCAGCTTCAACTACTAGCCGTGGAGGGTGTTGCAGTTGAGGTTGCGGTGGACGACGACATCGGGGTATCAGCTCCGGCGTGATGGAGGAGGGCGGCGGTTGATGGGTGGAATGGGGTGGCGGACGGAGGGCGCCGGGGTTTCGCGGCTGCTGGAGAGGTAGTTTTTGCGCCCACGGAGTACGAATGGGGAATCGGATGGGTGGGCGGGGGGGGGGGGGGGGAGGGGAGAACCATGTTTCGGTCTGGGACGCGCTTGTTTTTGGATTTTTTGAACAGAAGATGGGACGCGCTTGTTTGAAATTTGGGGAAAGTACAAACTTTGCCCCCCTCTTAAATTTTGGACCTACTGCGGGTCGGGGGTAGGATGGTAATCCCAGGTGTCCCAAATAGTGGGCGGGAGCGATTTCGGCTGCGCGCATGTGTGCTTAGGCGGCCATTGTGTATGAATGTTTTTCGGAGGCGGTTGCGTGGCGTCTAGATGAAGCTACAAACCTACCCCGGTTTAGACCTTTGGACGTCGGGCCGGTAGGTTTCACGGGTCGGAGTTATTAGAAAAGTAATTTCCTTGTACTACTAAACATTGGTCTCACGCGGTTTCGGGCGAGTAGAGGCTCTTTTGGCGCTTCGTACGAAATTTTGAAACACAAGCATTCACGTTTAGAGTACTCTTGAACTTTGAGGACTGACCTAAATAGACAACGTTAAATTTGACCTTGTATGTTTGAAAACCTCATTAAATTATCCGCTTCTTTTTGAAAATTTGACACTTGAAAATCCTATAACTACGATTATTTTGGAATGGAGGAGCTAAATTAGAACCTATTTTGTAAACGACTACATATGCTATTATGTACAAAATCAGAGCAAAGATTGGTGCCTCCATAATTTAGGTATGATTTACAAATGCCATGATATCATATTAAAATAATTGAATGGACTTCATGTTGAATTCGATTTTTTTAAACCACCTTAAGTTGAATTCAAATGTATGCTAGTTCATAGGTAGCTACTTTTAATGTTCATTGTGTAACTTTCGTATGTATAATGTGCTTTACACACACAACATGAACTATACTCACGTTTATATTCGATTGCTAAAGCGATGCATTGTCTGGAGTTCAAAATACTAACTATGTGGATCAATTGTGTCGAATAATAACATAGACATGCTCAAATTCGATAGAATCTAGATGTCTGATGGATCAATGACCGTTCCTTACGCGAATTGCAAATATCATGATCCCATCCTAATATTTAGATACAATTTATATCTTTAATCAATCTGTACAGCAGTCTTGTACGTGTAGTTTCACTCTCCATCGGTGGTCTCTCACACATGCTCACACACTCTCTCCCGAGGTATCTTTCTCGCACACATGCTCTCGATATAACCCTCCCTCCCTCTCGTAACCATTTACGAATGTTTTCACTAACCTTTATCACAAGCACTCTTCCTCTCGCAAGCATACACACGCACAATCCCCATCAACCCTTTCTATATACATAGACCTGCCTACGTGTCTCCTGTACGCACATTATCTTTAGGCCTGTCTCTCACGCATTGTCTCACACCTCTCTTCCTAATCGACGAGTATGATTCTAGCAGAGCATTCTGTAGGATGCCCCTTAAAGTTAGGTTGGATGAATAGTAATATCAGAGATAAAGGGGTTACCTTAGTCCGAGAACCTAGGGTTACAAATCCTAGCCGGCTTTGTCAGTGGACATAGAGTCCTTCACAATTATGCTATCTTTGTCTTGTACGACTAGTCATCCATGGGTCTCCCTAAATGCGTCACGGGCCGACCAATGTGGCGCAGGACGGAACCGAACGAAGGGCCTCACCTCGACCCACCAGACCTCACGCGGTGACACACCCTCTGCCCCCACGTCTCGTTATCTTCTCACACCCACACATACCAACACAGACACCACACAAAAAAAATTCTCCTGGTGCCTCTATCCACTCCCCCTTGCATATACACACTCAAGGGAATCTCTCTCCGTGACGTCATATTCATCTCTCTCTCTAGACCACTCTCATTTCTCGTGCTATCTCTCCCACGCCCCCCTGTCGGCCCCTCTATCCATGCCTCTCTCGAATACGTAATAGACACACATACCTCTCTAGGCCCTACCAAATGCATCAACTACACATTCAGACATGTTACACACGTACCCTATTGATCTAAAAATCCCTCTCTTCACGTTTATTTCGCATACAACATTCCTTTTGAATAAAGTGTGGCCAAAAAAATATTTTAGAATTTCTACATATATACAACATTACAAAGTTATATGGAGGAGTATGAACGCTTGCATTGCATGGTGCCCACAATGATATTTATTTCGCACTATGAATTCGTATATTTTTATACTATATATAAAGTTAGTCATAATAAAGAGAAACGAAGAGCATCTCTCTCTCCATCGCATACCCCCCCCTCTACGCCCCTTTCACGTATGCACACAAACTATCTCCAGGTCCTCTAAAAGTAAGCCCCCAGCACATTCACGCATGTTTCGTCTTTCTCTCGCGATATATACAGTGACGATCATTGTATTTGAAGCGAAAGCATGATACGTACATTGGACTTCAGAATCCACTCATTACGTTCACCATTTACATTTTGTGGTTATTATACAGTCATGGACTCACCGTACAACTCTGTATTTGCTCAAGACACGACTAGTTGACCAGTTAAACGCTCCATGTGGCACCTCTAGTGTTGCATGACATTATCTCACTACCATCGGGCCCACCTGTCGGCTTGTATCTACTCTACATCTACACTCTTATAAAATACTAGCAAGATGCCCATGCGTTGCACGGAACATCAAGACGCATTTGTATGAGTAGTTTATCTTGTGGGACAAAAGGATGAACAAGGGAAGGCCTTATTTGCAAGTGTGGAGAGGGGTGTGGGTATCTTTTTGCAAAATTGCCATAGTTTCCTTCCTATCCGTCAGATATAGATCGGACGACCTATATTGCAGGATAGCAGGCACACAATCATCACCGACTATGCTTTTTATAAGAGTAGGGATAAAATACACTCTTATAAAAACAGAGTTGGTGATGATGGTGTGCCTGCCATCCTGCAATATAGGCCGTCCGATTTATATCTGACGGATAGGAAAGAAACTATGACAATTTTGCAAAAAGGTACCCACACACCTCTCCACATTTGCAAATAAGGCCTTCCCTCGTCCATCCTTTTCTCTCACAAGATAAACTAGTCATACAAATTCATCTTGATGTTACGTGCAACGCACGGGCATCTTGCTAGTAAGAATGAAAACAAACGACAAAAAAATATTGGACGGTGGTTCGAAGTCATGACCGCGGGCACAGCGGACATGGTGGCCTTGTATTGGTATGCTGAGCTGTCTGTTTTAACACACAGGAGCTGGTGTGGTGATTATACACACACGCACGCATGCACACGAACTACATGCACGCAACACTCACACGAACACATGCACCCACGCACGCACGCAACACTCACACGTACACACGCAGCCACGCATGCACGCAACACTCACACGCACACACGCACGCATTCATGCACACACCAGTACACCACACGACCAACACACACTCTCACGCTCAAGTGCTCAACCTACACGTGCATGCGCACACATTAGGCCCTGACAGACACATACACAACCAGGTGATTCCCGCGCACGGGGTGGAGTCTTGTCGTGCCTGTGTAAATTTGTGTTTATCTGACCTTTTCCCTATGTGACTGACAGGTGGGACCCACAAGGAACGTGGTCAATTTAACTAGTCAACATGGTGCCACGCAGACTATTTGGCCGGTCAACAGAGTGCAATCCGATGCTGAACTGTGAGCAAGTGACCGTATAATCACCGCAAAACGTATATAGTGACCGTAATCAGCTTATTCTGAAGTTCGGTGAACATATTACGCTTTTCTCTCTGTTAGCCCTCCAAAACTACATCTCTACACGTTCTCGCATGTTACATCTAACAACTATGCAATACATCACTACTACTACACTCTAACACAATAAATCATAGGTGTTTTTAGTTTTACTAGATATCATATTGTTAATTAATTATTCAATTTGCATACATTAAAATCGCCTTTGAAATGTATGGCCAGTATCATATACCGCGTGGGAAAAATCCCGCCCTTTCCTGTTTAATCGGGTTTGTATCGATGGATCGTGCGAAACAGCAAAACTTGTTGGGGAACGTTGTAATTTCAAAAATTTCCTACGCACACGCAAGATCATGGTGATGCATAGCAACGAGAGGGGAGAGTGTTGTCCGCGTATCCTCGTAGACCGAAAGCGGAAGCGTTAACACAACGCGGTTGATGTAGTCGTACGTCTTCACGATCCGACCGATCAAGTACCGAACGCACGGCACCTCCGAGTTCAGCACACGTTCAGCTCGATAACGTCCCTCGAACTCCGATCCAGCCGAGTGTTGAGGGAGAGTTTTGTCAGCACGACGGCGTGGTGACGATGATGATGTTCTACCGACGCAGGGCTTCGCCTAAGCTCCGCTACGATATTATCGAGGTGTAATATGGTGGAGAGGGGCACCGCACACGGCTAAAATATCATATATCAATTGTTGTGTCCATGGGGTGCCCCCCTGGCCCCGTATATAAAGGAGCAAGGGGGAGGCGGCCGGCCAAGGGGAGAGGCGCGCCAAGGGGGGAGTCCTACTCCCACCGGGAGTAGGACTCCTCCTTTCCTTGTTGGAGTAGGAAAAAGGAAAGGGGGAAGGAGAAAGAAGGAAGGGGGCACCCCCCCTCCCTAGTCCAAGTCGGACTAGTCCATGGGGAGGGGTGCGGCCTCCCTTTGGGGCCTTTCTCTCCTTTCCCATATGGCCCATTAAGGCCCAATACGAATTCCCGTAACTCTCCGGTACTCCGAAAAATACCCGAATCACTCGAAACCTTTCCAAAGTCCGTATATAGTCGTCCAATATATCGATCTTTACGTCTCGGCCATTTCGAGACTCCTCGTCATGTCCCCGATCTCATCTAGGACCCCAAACTCCTTCGGTACATCAACATACATAAACTCATAATAAAACTGTCATCGTAACGTTAAGCGTGCGGACCCTACGGGTTCGAGAACTATGTAGACATGACCGAGACACCTCTCCGGTCAATAACCAATAGCGGAACCTGGATGCTCATATTGGTTCCCACATATTCTATGAAGATCTTTATCGGTCAGACCGCATAACAACATACGTTGTTCCCTTTGTCATCGGTATGTTACTTGCCCGAGATTCGACCGTCGGTATCTCGATACCTAGTTCAATCTCGTTACCGGCAAGTCTCTTTACTCGTTCCGTAATATATCATCCCGCAATTAACTCATTAGTCACAATGCTTGCAAGGCTTATAGTGATGTGTATTACTGAGTGGGCCCAGAGATACCTCTCCGACACTCGGAGTGACAAATCCTAATCTCGAAATACGCCAACCCAACAAGTACCTTTGGAGACACCTGTAGAACACCTTTATAATCACCCAGTTACGTTGTGACGTTTGGTAGCACACAAAGTGTTCCTCCGGTAAACGGGAGTTGCATAATCTCATAGTCATAGGAACATGTATAAGTCATGAAGAAAGCAATAGCCACATACTAAACGATCGAGTGCTAAGCTAACGGGATAGGTCAAGTCAATCACGTCATTCTCCTAATGAGGTGATCCCATTAATCAAATGACAACTCATGTCTATGGCTAGGAAACATAACCATCTTTGATTAACGAGCTAGTCAAATAGAGGCATACTAGTGACACTCTGTTTGTCTATGTATTCACACATGTATTATGTTTCCGGTTAATACAATTCTAGCATGAATAATAAACATTTATCATGATATAATGAAATAAATAATACTTTATTATTGCCTCTAGGGCATATTTCCTTCAGTCTCCCACTTGCACTAGAGTCAATAATCTAGTTCACATCGCCATGTGATTTAACATCAATAACTCACATCACCATGTGATTAACACCCATAGTTCACATTGTCATGTGACCAACACCCAAAGGGTTTACTAGAGTCAATAATCTAGTTCACATCGCTATGTGATTAACACCCAAAGAGTACTAAGGTGTGATCATGTTTTGATTGTGAGATAATTTTAGTCAACGGGTCTGTCACATTCAGATCCGTAAGTATTTTGCAAATTTCTATGTCTACAATGCTCTGCACGGAGCTACTCTTAGCTAATTGCTCCCACTTTCAATATGTATCTAGACCGAGACTTAGAGTCATCTAGATTAGTGTCAAAACTTGCATCGACGTAACCCTTTACGACGAACCTTTTGTCACTTCCATAATCGAGAAACATATCCTTATTCCACTAAGGATAATTTTGATCGCTGTCCAGTGATCTACTCCTAGATCACTATTGTACTCCCTTGCCAAAATCAGTGTAGGGTATACAATAGATCTGGTACACATCATGGCATACTTTATAGAACCTATGGCCAAGGCATAGGGAATGACTTTCATTCTCTTTCTATCTTCTGCCGTGGTCGGGCTTTGAGTCTTACTCAATTTCACACCTTGTAACACAAGCAAGAACTCTTTCTTTGACTGTTCTATTTTGAACTACTTCAAAATCTTGTTAAGGTATGTACTCATTGAAAAAACTTATCAAGCGTCTTGATCTATCTCTATAGATCTTGATGCTCAATATGTAAGCAGCTTCACCGAGGTCTTTCTTTGAAAAACTCCTTTCAAACACTCCTTTATGCTTTGCAGAATAATTCTACAGTATTTCTGATCAACAATATGTCATTCACATATACTTATCAGAAATGCTGTAGTGCTCCCACTCACTTTCTTGTAAATACAGGCTTCACCGCAAGTCTGTATAAAACTATATCCTTTGATCAACTTATCAAAGCTTATATTCCAACTCTGAGATGCTTGCACCAGTCCATAGATGGATCGCTGGAACTTGCATATTTTGTTAGCACTTTTAGGATTGACAAAACCTCCTGGTTGCATCATATACAACTCTTCTTTAATAAATCCATTAAGGAATGCAGTTTTGTTTATCCATTTGCCATATTTCATAAAATGCGGCAATTGCTAACATGATTCAGACAGATTTAAGCATATATACGAGTGAGAAACTCATCGTAGTCAACACCTTGAAGTTGTCAAAAACCTTTTTGCGACAATTCTAGCTTTGTAGACAGTAACACTACTATCACTGTCTGTCTTCCTCTTGAAGATCCATTTAATCTCAATGGCTCGCCTATCATTGGGCAAGTCAATCAAAGTCCATACTTTGTTCTCATATATGGATCTCATCTCAGATTTCATGGCCTCAAGCCATTTCGCGGAATCTGGGCTCATCATCGCTTCCTCATAGTTCGTAGGTTCGTCATGGTCAAATAACATGACCTCCAGAACAGGATTACCGTACCACTCTGGTGTGGATCTCACTCTGGTTTACCTACGAGGTTTGGTAGTAACTTGATCTGAAGTTTACATGATCATCATCATTAACTTCCTCACTAATTGGTGTAGGAGTCACAGGAACAGATTTCTGTGATGAACTACTTTCCAATAAGGGAGCAGGTACAGTTACCTCATCAAGTTCTACTTTCCTCCCACTCACTTCTTTCGAGAGAAACTCCTTCTCTAGAAAGGATCCATTTTTAGCAACGAATGTCTTGCCTTCAGATCTGTGATAGAAGGTGTACCCAACTGTCTCCTTTGGGTATCCTATGAAGACACATTTCTCCGATTTGGGTTTGAGCTTATCAGGATGAAACCTTTTCACATAAGCATCGCAACCCCAAACTTTAAGAAACGACAACTTTGGTTTCTTGCCAAACCACAGTTCATAAGATGTCGTCTCAACGGATTTAGATGGTACCCTATTTAATGTGAATGCAGCTGTCTCTAATGCATAACCCCAAAACGATAGTGGTAGATCGGTAAGAGACATCATATATCGCATCATAGATCCATAAGATGTCGTCTCAACACATGTATTATGTTTCTGGTTAATACAATTCTAGCATGAATAATAAACATTTATCATGATATAAGGAAATAAATAATACTTTATTATTGCCTCTAGGGCATATTTCCTTCAAAACTATAGTACTATATACAGTACAAGTGACAGTTCATTGGGCCGTCGTGTCGTGTACTCCTCCGTCGTAAGAGTGGAGCGCTCGCTTTCATAAATCTTCTAGTCCCTTTCACCGACATGTGGGGCATCAAGCTACCGGGTCCACGTGCCATACCGGAATACAGTGCAGAGCAGCCGGGGTGAAGCACCCAGTCATGGCGCCGGCGTAGTAATGAGCAATGAGGCTCAAATCACAAAGCTGCACCTTTCCCGCAGTTAAGTTGGAGGGACAAAGTAATAATGCTAAAAAAAGAAGTTGGAGGGACGAAGCAACCATCATTTCACTCGTTGTTGAATCCGCTTCTCCCTCATCTTCTTCAAGTTAACCACGTGTTGCTTCTGCCGTTGTTCTGCCTCATGTGGGAAGCAGATCGGCTTGGTAAAGCACTGACACGTGGGACCGCATGTTAGCAAACCGCCAGGACAACGTCCTCTATAAATTAGAAACCTCCCCCGCCATCCGCGCGACAAAATCACCTCCTTTTTACTAATCTTGATTCTATATTTTTTTTAGATCAATATAATTGAGATTTGTATAGATAGCACACAGGAGCAAAACCAAGTGGTACGGTTAAGGGCATCCAAAATGTGTAGACAAATGTGAAAATAGCTTTTGGCATCGTGGGAACCATTGTGGACGGTGTTGCCAAAGCCAAAAGGATGGAACCGAAGCTCCTTGATTGATTGATTGAAGGAATAGAAAAATGCAACGTCTCTCCTCTTTCTCCCGTGCTTGGACGCATGTACAGTATAGAGGACAGAGTCTACTCCCTTGTCCCTTCTATCACAAATCACAAAGGAGTGAGGCGTCAAATCATAAAGCACGGACGAAGCAACCATCATTTCACTCTTCGCTGACTCCGTTTCTCCATCGTCTTCTTCGAGAAACCATCTCACTGCACTAAGCTGGATGGACGACGCTATTGTGTACGAGTAGTACTAGTACATTTACGCGTCCTTTGGTTCAATGGACTTCCTGGATGCAAATAAGGCGGTTGTCTCGGCTTGCAGGCGGCACTTGCGAACGACTTACCGTGGTCTCCCTCAATGGTGTTCTCCGCCAAACGCACTTCGCCAAACCACAACGTTCGAGATATCGTCGACGTCACCGCAATGGGGAAGGAAGTCAAATATAGTTACTACCTCCATTTTTTTGTACACAAGGCCAGTATATCAAAATTACAATTTGTAAAAGGCCACTAACACTAATCAAGGCAAAATTGATGGGGTTTGCCTCGTACTAGCAACCAAGGACATTAATATCCCCTGCATGCATGCGGAAGTGAGAAGGCTGGTTTGCATGGTGCTGCATTAATCAAGCGATGAGGAGTGAGATGGTTAGCTCTTTGGGCTTTGGAGGAAAAAATACGCATTAATTGACACGTGAAACGAGGATTTGTATCGATTAATCCCGCGATGGAAAACCCCGCCTTTCTTTTTTAACACTAGTACTCCTAGTACGTAGTACTACATACTTATCCTGTTTGGGTCTAGGCCTTGCATTGCCATACTTCGCCACACATTTTTGTCAATCTTGCCTAAAGTTTTCAGAATGAAAAGGAGGTACACTTGCGCACGGCTATTGCGGTCGCACCGCACCCTCACACGGTCGCTCCTGCACGCCGCGGTCGCACCGCACCCTCACATGCACAGTCGCTCCTGCACGCCGCAAACCCAACCAAGGGAACGCACCCTCACTGACACGTGCTGTCGCATGTGAACAAACCAAACTCAGCCATCCTACTGCTGACACATAATTTTCGTTCATAGAGTATGTTTATCCAACCGCATGTTGGGGAGTATCCGTACCGCCCGTGCGGTGGTCTGTTGGGGAAGAAGAAGAGGTGGGGAAGAAGGGTTAGGAGACGTAGGATATTCATCCAACCGCCTGAAATGGTAGACTGACCCAAGTCAGGCGACTTGCATAACAATATATGTTTTTACACAGCAAAAAATCCATAAAAACAACAACATAAAGAAAAACTATCACTGCTCGCGGAACGAGACGGCCTCGTCGTCTTTGGCTGCCGGTGCGAACCAGCCGTAGCTGCCGACGTGTGTCTCTGCACCGTGGTTGTCCTCGGCCTCCAGCTACTCGTTCATGCGGAGCGTGCGGGCGCTCTGCACGGACAAGAGCACCGCCCGGTTCAAGTCGAGGACATCCGGTTCCGCCTACAGGAGGGCCTCGATGGCAGCGGCATCCGCGCGCACCGCGTCGAGTCGAGCCTCCGCCGCCCGGTTCATGTCCAGGACGTCCGGTTCCGCCTGCAGGAGGGCCTCGATGAGAGCGGCATCCGCGCTCTCCGTGTCGAGTTGAGCCTCTGCCGCCCGGTTCAAGTCCAGGACGTTCGGTTCCGCCTACAGGAGGGCCTCGATGGCAGCGGCATCCGCGCGCTTCGCCTCAAGTTGGGCCTCCGCCGCCCGGTTCACATCCACGACATCCGGTTCCGCCTGCAGGAGAGCCTCGATGGCAGCGGCATGCGCACGCTCCGCGTCGAGTTGAGCCTCTGCCTCCCGGTCCTCCTTTAGTATCGCCAGGTTGAACTGCTGGTCCGCCTGCACCATGGGGGACTCGGACGCCGGCACGAAGTCGACGTCCATCGTCTCATACCCATCGAGGGCCTTCTGCGCCGCGACCTTCGCCATGAACATTGGATCGGCTTCCTCCTCCTCGTAGCTTGGCTCCAGAGAACTCGGGGATTGGCCCGCCGCAAAGAGAGCTTGGGAACGGAGGTCTCTGGCGCTGACCGCTGCCGTGATTTCTGCGCGGCGCTCCGGCGTCAGCATCTCGTAGTACGTGATCTTGCGACGCACCATGGCTTTCCGACGAACTAGAGGACGCTTGGTGCGGGCTAGGGGATCGAAAGGTGGGGGAAGGGGCTGGAGATTAGGTGTGGTTTTAGTTTAGGGCAGTGGCTGGCGTAGGCCGAGCAGCGAAGGTTCTGGTGTGAATAGTGGTTCCGGTGACGACCGGTCAATCGGTTTTGACTGTATATCGCTCTTGTCGCATTCGCGGTGCAGCCCGGCACGCTGGACCCTCCACGTCGCTCACCGAATGGAATGCGCTTTGTCTTGCGTTTTTGCTCGCTTGTGGGACCACAGTTGAGAGCAAACCGACGTCCCTCCCCCTCCCCCGCCCGCGTCATTTTATGCGGAGTAAATAAAAACAGAGGGAGTATACTACGGATGAGGATCCCCTGACGTGGCCGAACCCATTGAGTAACTGACATGCCAGTAAGTGACCGAAAGGGAGGGTAAGGCAGGGATACATATGTGAAAGGAGCTTCCAATGATATAATTTTCACATTATACATCTCATGTACTATTAATCTTGTCAATAGTCAAATGCGGTTTTGAAAAATGCATTAGAGCATGGTTAATTATATAGCCAGTCGATGGCTATAAGGAACTGCCATGTCATCTATAGCCATCATCTATTATATGCACTCATATAGTAGTGTGGGCTATAAGGTTGGCTATTTCCCGCAAAAATTTTTATAAGGTTGGCTATTGTATTAGTACTTTTTTCCATCTCCTCTCCATCTCTTTCTTCATATTTATTGTACGTATTTAACTAGGAATGCGTATATAGCTAGGCTCTTGCATGAGAGCTCACTCCCCTTACCTTTTCACATCTCTCTCCTCCACATAGGCCCTATATAAATGGAAGGAGGGAGTACAACTATGAGCACTGCATACTCTAGTATAGATGTTGTCAGTACTCCACTAGTACTATTGGACAGGGGGCTTAAAAAAGTTACTATTGGACTGGCTATACGTGGCGAAATCCTAGTAGGAAGAGCATGCGCGAGAACAAGCACATTCACGTGGTTGAAAACAAATTGGAAACCATCTTGAGTACAAATCTAGGAGTACGTACGAATCTAACAATATTCATTGGGCGTTGTTGAATGTTGATACTTTTCTTTATCAAAGTAGAGATACTTTGACTACACATAAAACTTATATGTAAACTAGAAAGGATAGGAGGGAATATATTGTACGTTCAAAAACGAAACGAACATTGAATACCCTTTATATATGATTTGCGGATGCTATGATCACCGGTTCAAAATTTTGAATCCGCCTTAGGTATCACACATGCCCCCACTCGTTCTCTCTCAATTTCATCTCGGGGTCCGGAGATCGATTGAAAGAGGACTAGGGTGGGTACAATACGTTCGTTTCGCTTATGAACGTACAATATACTCCCTCTGATCCCCACAGACCCCCCTCCCCCGCGGGTCATTTCTATCATAGAAACAGACCAAACCTTTTATCTCCTTGCACGACACGCAATTGATCTCTGAACATCAATCGATCTCGTCAACATGTGTCGAGGCATGAACCGAATGGGATGTCAAAACTAAGACGCGAAGCGACACATAGTGAAGGCAAAGTGAAACTTCAAACGAACCGTTTGTTTGTATGCATGTCGGACAAATTACAAATAAACATTGGAAATACAAGTAGGGTTGGAGAGGAATGAGAAATAAGCAAACGCCACATGATTATACTTGAACGGCTCAAATAAACAATAAGTTGTCTCGCTTGGCCTACATAGTGAAAGGCCTAATGCGCAATGCGGAGCACTAACGCTCGAATATGGCCGGGAAAACAGGGAAACCGACATGTGGGGCACACCTGTCGGGACAACGTAGCGCAAACTAGTCCAATGGAGGAGCTGGCCCACGACCTCCTCGCCACCGGCAACCGTTCATGTGGGTCATGGGGGCCAACAAAGTGGCGCAGCTCTAGCACCGCCTCTGGACACGGCGACCGCGGTGAGCGACACGCTCATCGTCGCTAGACATGGTCGGTTTCAGTGTGCCGAGGGTGGCGTTTGTGCTGTGGCACGACCAACAGTATGTTTGGTTTGTGCCCAAGGTTGCCCCATCAAAGCATTGGGTAGCCAAAATTTTGGTTGAGGTTTTGGTTGCCCATGATTTGGCCGACATCGGAAAGAAAAATGAACTAGAGTTGGCTAGAGTTCATTGGCATGCCAAAAAATGGCAACCATCCAAACAAAGACCAATCTATGGGTCATGACCAAAATTTTGGTAAGGTGCACTTTGGCCACAATCCAAACACACCCCAACACCCAGCTCATCGAGGATGCACGGGGCGCCGGGACGCGTCCGCGGAGTGGTGTAGCGCGGCCAACTGCATCCTCAGGACCTGAGACCATGCCGGGTCGTCTTGCTTTTTCAATGACATGGGTCGATCGCATGTGAGCAAAGGGCATCTCCAACGTTGCCACGACCGCAGCTGACTACCCTGGCACACCAAAACCCTCGTCCCTCGCGCCATCACGCGGTGCGTTCCCAGCTGGCGCCAGCTGCCCGCATTCATGCCGTCCGTCCGTATGACATCGTTAAGAGGCTCGGTGCCCGAGGAACCAACTCCGGCGACTTAATGACGCACCAGGACACTTGGCCTCACCGGAATGCGCTACTTAAAGCGGCAATGCCAAGCTAACCTCCACACCATAGCGCATCGTCCTCCTACCTGGCACCACATCCGCCATGACCGCAAGCATGAACGCTCTGCGGGAGAGCTTGTCTTCGGGGATGAAGCTCGAGGTCGCCTCCCTCGCTCAAGTCGCCGCACAAGCGGTGGCCATGCTGGCGGCCGACGACGGGAGCACCGTCAGCCACGCGTCCTACTTGCCGCCGTCCAACGTCCGGCACCGCCGAGGTCAAGGACTCCTCCGAGGATGAGTAGGGCATGGGAGGCGGCAGGGCATGGTGTGCCAACTGGCCGGTCGGTCTCCCGTGTTCTACTTTTCCTCGCCGGAGACCGCACCTTCACTTCACGGGTCTTAAACCCCGCCCCCGTACATGGAGATCGCAGATGGAGGACGTCGGTCGCCGCCGTAGAATAGGTTTAGGGTCAGGTTTCTTTTATTTTTCTGTCCTATAAAAGTTCGACATGTAATGAAAATCTGCCGTGTTTGCATTAATCTCAGCTGGTGTATATGAACTTTCACAATAATATAGTATATTGTAGGAGTACTAGCCAGATGCCCGTGCGTTGCACGGAAGATCAAGATCTTGTGGGAGAAAAGGATGAACGAGGGAAGGCCTTATCTGCAAATGCACATTCACGCATTTCACATCTTTATACATCTACGAAAACCTACGAAAGGGTTAACGTAAATTGCCTCTCTCTCTCCCCTCCCCTGATTTTCATGGTGGTGGGCCCCTCCCCCCCCCAATCTACAATCAACAGCTCACACGTTTCACATTATGTTAATTATGTAACTGGGACTACGTAGGTGTAGCATTACTCGTCCTAAAAAACCCAACTAAGCCAACCTCCCACCATATCGTGCGGGAAAAGACCCGGCCGTGTCGTTTTAGTCGGGATTACCGGATTACTAGTAGTAGTATCGATGGATCGCGCGAAGCAACAAGTTTTTTTTTGAGGGGGCGAAGCACCTAGTTTAAAAGGAAAAAAGGGGGTACACTCACAGCACCCCTGTCGCGGTCGCGGCACCCCACACACGTTCGGTCCTACACACGGTCACGCAAACGGAACGCGCTTCAGCTTGCCTCTTCACTGACACGTGGGATTGCACTTGGAGAAACCGACCATGCGCCAAACTCCCCCCGCCCAACGCGCGAAAATCCCCCCCCCCCCCACCCAAAAATTCCCCCCAAATCCTAGATTCAACCGCCCTTCGGCCAACTAGCCAATAATATTCCCCAAACCCCCTCCCCCCCGTCCCCCTCCACTCCATTCGCTCCGCCAAAGCCGCCCTCCCCACCACGCCGATACATCAGCGCCGCGGTTCGTCAAGGGGATGCACGGCGATCCTCTCGCTTCCACAGTACGCTCTCGTAGACTGCCGTCCTCTAGCCACGCCGCCACTGCTGGCGACGTTCTTGTGGAGGCACATGGCGGTCAGCGCCGCCACCGCTAGCGACGTTCGTGTGGAGACACACGCCGGTCAGCTTCTCCCACGGTACGCACATTCTAGACTGAGGCCCCGTGCATGTCGGTGTAGCGCTGAATGTTAGCTGATAGACGCTGTTAATCTCACTGTTTGCCGAAGTAGTTTACAGTCAATATGCTCTGCTTAAGAAGCTTCCTTGCCCTGTTCTGCACTCAATCTTCTTAGCTGAGATGGCATGCCAAGGCCGATTAGTTGCTAAAATATCCTGCCATATATTTATTGTGACGTAGATTGCCATGGTCTAGTAGCCAATCTTTTAGGTGAAATAGCTCTACACTGTTTTATACTCGATATTTGTTGCTGCGATGGCCTTCGATAGTTCGATGGTTGTGTGCTCGGCCTCATTGACTGCTGAAACAACCTGCCATAATTTAGCACTCAAATCTGTTTGTTGAATTAGCTTTACATATATTTCGTTACTTAGATCTGCTCGTCCAAATATCTTGCCATAGCTTTAGACATCGACCTAGGTATTTTCTTCTGGACTTCATAAAAAAGCATATATGTTTTTCCTATAATATCTAGTAGAAGAACTAATTTGTATGTCTAACAGATGGACAGGACTTGGATAACTTCTGCTCGAAGATTCTCCGCTGCATATGTCGAGGGGGTTGAAAACTTCATGAACTTTATCAGAGCTGAGTATGGTGGTCCGAAATCAGATGTGCTCTGCCCGTGTAGCAGTTGTATGAATTCAGTTACAAGACCCCAGTCAACTGTGCAAAATCATCTACACTTGTATGGGATGTCGGTCACATATACTAGGTGGGTTCATCATGGTGAAGCTGTGAACGTCAATGTTATTGACTACGTGGAAGCAGCAGATCACCATCTTGATCTGCCTGATGCTCAGGTGGAAGAGGAGGAGGAGGAGGTGGTGGCGGAGCCAGTGAGTTTGACCAACATTGAAACAATGCTACGAAATGCTCGTGCATTCCGTGAACTTTCACCTGCAGAAGAAAAACGGTGGGCCCGCATGTTGGAACAATGCAACGTGGCTGTCACCCCAGGAAATAAGCTGTCAGTATTCTCAGCTATGGTCACCGTTCTTTAGGTGAAGACATCTGAGCGGATGACCAACAAATCATTCGATGCGATGTTGGCTGCTTTCCGCAAAGCTTTCCCAGATGCGTCTAAGCTGCCACACACCTACAGTAAAATGAAGAATTTCCTTCGTGCAGTTGAAATTGGATATGATAAGATCCATGTTTGTAAGAATAATTGTGTTCTGTTCCGGAAGGATTATGCCAACTTAAGTGAATGCCCGAAATGCAAATCATCAAGATGGAAAGATGGCGATGCTGTGAAGAGGATTCCTCATAATGTTCTGAGACATTTTCCAATTACACCAAGATTGCAGAGGTTGTTTCATGATGCTGAAACAAGAGAGGATGTATTGTGGCATTCTAGGAACCAGGAGTACAGAGATCAGAATGTAATGAGCCATCCATCACATGGTAGTGAGTGGAAAAGCTTCAATCAGAAGCACGAAAAGTTTGCTGCTGACCCGAGAAACATTAGACTTGGCTTAGCTTCAGATGGATTTAACCCATTTGGCCACCAGAGCACCACATATAGCATGTGGCCAGTGCTTGTTATCCCTTACAACATGCCTCCAAATGTCTGCACCAAAGAATCAAACTACATGATGGCCTTGCTCATCCCAGGTCCAAAAAGTCCTAGAAAGGATTTTGATTTGTTCATGGAGCCTCTTGTGGAGGAACTTCAACAGCTATGGAGGGGTGTTCTCACTCGAGACCTATATAGCTGCCCACCAGCTGATTTCTTTTTGCGTGCTGTTATAATTTGGTGCATCCATGATTATCCGGCTTTGGGCACTATGTTAGGGCGAAGGACATAAGGTTACAATGCATGTGTTCGTTGTGACAGGAATCCACTGTCATACGCAATACTTAGCAAGATCTGTTACATTGGACACCGCTGTTTCCTTGTCAAGGACAAGCCGCATCCTAGAAAATACCGAAGACATGTGTTCAATGCAAAGCATGAAAACCATGATGCGCCAAAGAGGCTCACCGCCGATGAGTTGCAAGTGGAATTAGAGAAGTTCAGGCATATTACACCAGGAAACCATCCTGATAATGGTAGCGGGAAAAGGAAGCATGCCAGGGCAGAAGAGAGATTATTGTTTACCCGTAGGTCCACTTTGTGGGACTTGGAGTATTGGAAAGATTTGGATCTGCGGCATAATCTTGATGTGATGCACATCGAGAAAAATATATGTGACAACATTATCGGCACACTTCTTAATATTGAAGGCAAGACAAAAGATACCTTAAAATCTAGGATTGATTTGACACACCTGGGTATCAGACAGGATTTGCAGGTGCAAGATGAAGGTAAACCACGGGATATGGCACCAGCTGTTTACGTCTTGGATAAGGTAAAAAGAAAACAATTCTGCAAGGTCCTGTCACGTGTGAGATTCCCACATGGATTTGCTTCCAACCCTGAAAGGAGAGTCAGTGCAGATGGAAACAAGGTACAAGGGTTGAAAACTCAAGACTGCCACGTCCTACTTCAAAGGGTTTTACCTGTTATCCTTAGAGGATTGGGCCGCCCTGACTTATACAGAGCAATTGCAGAGTTGGGACAATTCTTCAGGGAACTCTGCAGTAGAAATATCAGGATAGATGCTTTGGAGCGTCTTAGAGACAAGATACCAACTATCCTATGCGACCTTGAGAAGATATATCCTCCAGCCTTCTTTGATGTGATGGTGCATTTGGCTGTTCATCTACCTGATGAGGCACTACTTAGAGGTCCAGTACAGTATGGCTAGATGTACCCTATTGAAAGGCGGCTAGGCACTTTCAAGGGCTATGTTAGGGACAGAGCTAGACCCGATGGTTCCATTGTAGAGGCCTACATTGCTACAGAAGTGTTGACATTCTGCTCAAAATACATTGAAACAGCTGATCAGCTTAGCAAAGAGGTGGATGAAGACAATCCCGGGCTCAATGTTTTCGATTATTCTGTTCGAGTTATAGGGAAGAGTCGACAAGAGGACAAACCTAAAGATTTGGACAAAATGGTTTGGTATGTGTTGAATAACTGTCTTGAGATACTACCTTATATCATGTAAGTGCTAAGTACTGCAGCTTATACATCGTAATCTACTAAACTTGCAGCACATTCTTATATATTTAGATGTTTGACGCGATCACTATGTTGTGCAGCATCTACAAAAAGGAGTTACTGCCGTAAAATCCAAGAAACATTGACAAACTGGTTATGGCAGGATTTGCGAAATGGTTCAAGAGCCATGTAAGCTTTTGAATTGCACTGTCAGGTTTTTTAATATATTGAGTACATAAGATGATCAGCTTGTCTATTTTCTAACCATAGGTTAAGAAGATGCGGGAGGATGGGCAGGTAGTTGATGATGCCCTTTACTCACTAGCAATGGGTCCTGATACTCGGGTAAGACATTATGAATCTTGCATTGTTGGAGATGTGCGCTACAACAGCCTTGCACGAGACGAAGGCAGGAAGACACAAAACAGTGCCATCATGAGCACGGATACGTATAACAAAGAGACAACTGAAATGTATGCTAACATAACAGACATTGTTCAGTTGCAGTATATCTCCAGTTTCGAGGATCATCGGTGTGTGGTTCAGTTGTGCTGTCTCTGGTATAACCTGTTTTCCAGGATCGCGAAACTCAGAGCTGATGATTATTTTAAATCCATCAATGTCAAGGCGGCGTACCAAACCAACGAGCCTTTTATTTTGGCAAATCAAGCAACACAGGTATTTTTCTTGGAAGACACATTTGCACATAGCGATGACTGGAGAGTATTGCAAAGGTTTGAGCAGAGGAATTCGTTTAATGAAGTTGCACAACAAGATGATGCTTACACTGCTCCTGATGTACAAGATAACATAGATGTTCCTAATATCTTTGAGAACCATCACATCAATGACGCCGGCGAAAAGATTGCTTGTCGTGCTATGGACATACAAGAGTTGATCAAGAAGAAGCCAACGTTCAAGGACGTTGAGGACGAAGAAGAAGATGACACCATGGGGAATTACGATTCAGACTGATACACATCGCGAAGATGTTGACGCTGCTGCTGCGGATGATGATTACATTGCTTTTGTCGTATTTGCCTGTCAGAAGACATTTTTTATGTACTATGTGAAATTGTGTTTGCTATGACAACTGAAACCTGATGAACATGTTGTTTAGTATCTTCCTGTGAGAATATCACTTGTTATGTATGCTGATTTGTGTTTGGTGATTGTATGACGACTAAAGCATGATGACATTGTTGTTTAGTTGTACTCATATTTGGCTGTGAGACTTGAATTTGATGACATAGTTTGCTGTTGGACTGCAATTTGCTCGACGTCTTCGAATGAGAACAAAGCTGACCCGACAGGACCTCTGCTAATTTATTTATTTATTACCAAAAGGGCCTCTGCTATTTATTTATTTATGAGCAAAAGGGGATACCCCCTGATTTACATTAATAAAAATCATTAGATGTTCACAACACTACACCCAGCCTGCTACACAGGTTTCATTCATTACTAGTTTAAGCAAAGTGCTCATGTCATAGCCACTGAATACATCACGAGTGCTACATACACTGCAAATAAAGAGACAATCATCCTACAGAGCACATCGATTTTGCCCATTATCTTCACAAGCTCTTTAATCTCCTCATTGCTGTCAAGGCCGTTCAGCAGCTGTTGCTTGGCCATGATTAGAGGAACTGCATCTTTAACCTTCTGCTCTGCATCTTCCTCTTCTGCCGTTCCTTCAGTTACTTGTCCAACACCCCAACCTGCTGGTATTGGGATTCCTTGGCTAACCAAATAATCAGCGTAGTTGCACTCCCCCACATTAGCAACTTCCCCGAAATACAAATCACACGAATCTTCCCTTTTCTGCACGAATCAAATTGGAAGATCATCAACCAAACTATTACAAAAAATCAGCAACTGAAAGCAGCAGAACAACACTTAAACATATTATTACCCCATGATTCGGGCATTTGTAGAAGACTAGGCCAGGGTTGAGGATTGTGGTTGAGACGCGACGGATGAATCTACGTGATTTGCAGTAGTGGCACCACACCAACGGCAGCGGGTTGCGATGAGCAACCGGCTGCGGTGCGCGTGCCGGCGGGGTGTGATGAGACCCACATGCGATGGTACGGGTGGCGACTTGGCGCATATTTGGTTGTTGCCTGCTGAAGAGCAGGTCGACGAGCAGCCAGCGGACATGGTTGCTGTGGCCAGATCTTCTGATGCTAGGCAGAGTAAGTAGAGAAGAGGAGAAGCGAACGTTGGATATGTCAGTTTCATTACTTGCAGAGTAGCATAGCACCATATATAGTCATAGTCTAGGTTTGGATTCGAACCAGCTACAGGAGCACGTCTCTCTTTTTTCTAAAACTCAGCAACGTCTCTTTACTGGTACACTAGCTTGTTCTGTACGCCTTCTCAAGTATTTGGTTCCTCCACCTGACATCTGGGACTCACCAGAAGGGCCTCTGTATTTTGCGAAAAAACGTGCCCCCCGCTGACAGGTCGGACCCACCAGCTATCTTCGCATGCAAGGAAGTGCCTCCTTATTACGCACAAAAAAATGAATACTCCCCCTGCCAGCTGAAACCCAGCATCGTGGGAGGCTGACTTGTGGGCCTACCTAGTTGACGGGTATGGAAGGCTTTGTCAACTTAGTCAATATGAATGATTCTAGCTCCAGTTACCATACGATGTTCATCCAACGACAGTAGTGCTTCTTCAACCTCTGGTCTTCTTGCTCCAGCCGCCCAAACGAGCGCTGGTCATGCCGCGTGCTCCTGCCTCCTGTGGCCGGCTGTGATGCCGCGGGGGCCTCACGGCCCCCTACTACTCCCACCGATGGCCGGGGCATCCCTCTACTCACCCACACCCCCTGTTATTCTGCGGCGACGACAGCCTCACACCGCAGCCGAACCAGTGAACCCTTGTACTCCTCTCCGCGTGGGCATCCACTGCCGCGTCTTCCCCGGCTCCGCGTCGTCCCCTTCTTAGGCCTCCATGTCGTCCACCGCCTTGGTGCTCTCGGCGCGGCGTGGTTAATGTGGTCAACGATCGACTTCCATCGGAAGAGTACTGTACGTGGAGAGGCTGACAGCTGGGTCCACGGCTACAGCTGGGTCCACGGCCACAGCCCAGTTTTTTTGTGATTTGCCAAGTAAGTCGCTTTGTCAGGCCTGTTGGGCTGCAAATCTTTCAAGACGAGGAGAGCTTTATTCGGCTGGCCGAGAAAATGGCCTATCAGTAATGGAAATGGGTTGTACATTTTTTAAACACATCAAACCGGCAATTAGTTTCAAATTTCTTTTTTTCATTTCGAGATTTTAAATTGCATTGGTTTTTATGCGTGGACAATTTGTTGGATTTTATATTGATATACATTTATTTTAAAATCAGTTTGAATGTGACTCGAAATTTCGGGATTAAAAATAGTTCGGACCGCACCGAAATATGCAAAAATTCGTATAATTTTTTAACCGTGGCTACAATATGGGCTGTAATGCTAAAGAAAAGAATATGGGATCAAAAAAAAACCTTAAGAATTAGCAAATGGGTTGTAAATTATTAGAAATAGTGGCAGATGGGCTGTATGATGTTTTCCACATATTTGAGGCTTTCCTAAAAAAAGGTTGACGCACAAGCAGTGACTGTTGGATGTCCATCCAACGACCGTCGTGCTTCTTCAATCTCTGCTCTTCCTGTTCCAGCCGCTCAAACAAGCGCCGGCGGGACTGCCTGCTCTCTCCTCCCCGCGGCCGGCTGTGCTACCGCGCAGGCCTCACCGCCCCACCGTACTCCCATCGCTGGCCTAATCATCCCTCTACTCACCCACACCTGCTGTTATTCTCCGGCGCCGGCAGACGAACCAGTAAACCCTCGTACACTCGTACTCCCCTCCGCGTGGGAAACAACTGCCGAGTCTTCCCTGCCTCCGTGTCGTTCCCTTCCTAGGCCTCGCCGTCGTCCACCGCCCTGGTGCTCTCGGTGCGGCCAGGTCAACGTGGTCAACGACCGACATGCATCTGAAGTGGACTGTACGTGGAGAGGCTGACAGCTGGGTCCACGGCCGCACGCAAGGAAATGCCTCCTTATTATGCGCAAAATAATGATTCCTCCACCTGACATCTGGGACCCACCGAAAGGGTCTCCATATTTCGCAAAAAAACGTTACCGCCGCTGACAGCTTGGACCCATCAGCTATATCTTCGCACGAAAGGAAGTGCCTCCTTATTAAGCACAAAAAATGAATACTCCCCCTGCTAGCTGGGACCCAGTATAGTGGCAGGCTGACTTGTGGGCCTACTAAGTTGACGGGGACGGAGGGCCTTGTCAACTTAGTCAATATGCATGATTCTAGCTCCAGTGACCGTACGATGTCCATTCAACGGCCGTAGTGCTTCTTCAACCTCTGGTCTTCTTGCTCCAGCCGCCAAAACCAGCGCCGGTCGTGCCTCGTGCTCCTGCCTCCCGTGGCCGGCTGCGATGCGGCGGAGGCCTCACCGCCCCCTACTACTCCCACCGTGGCCAGGCCATCCCTCTACTCACCCACACCCCCTGTTATTCTGCGGCGATGGCAGCCTCACACCACAGCAAACCATTGAACCCTCAAACTCCTCTACGCATGGGAATCCACTGCCGCGTCTTCCCCGGCTCCGCGTCGTCCCCTTCCTAGGCCTCGCCCTTCCACCGCCCTGGTGCTCTCGGCGCGGCGTGGTCAACGTGGTCAAGGAACGACTTCCATCGGAAGAGTACTGTACGTGGAGAGGCTGATAGCTGGGTCCACGGCAGCCGCAAGGAAGTGCCTCCTTATTACGCGGAAAATAATTATTCCTCCACCTGACAGGAGGGACCCACCGGACGGGCCTGTAACGCCCCGGATCCGATGCGCCAGGTGTCTTCCAGTTATTCGTCATTGTTGCCATGTCATTTGCTTGCGTGTTGCATTTTGCCATGTCATCATCTGCATTTCATCTGCATGTTTTTCGAAACTTGCATCCGGTCCTTTTCCGCGTTGTCCGTTTCGCGATCCGACACTCCCACAGGCGCCCGTCGCCCCTCTCAGACCTTGTTTCGTGAGCGGGAGAAAAACGTTCTCGGAATGGACCGAGATTTGCCGAGTGGCCTTGGTATATCACCGGTAGACCGCCCGTCAAATTTCGTTCCATTTGGAGGTCGGTTGATGCCCCAACAGTTAACCGCGTAGCCCGAAACCCATTTTGTCTTGCCGCCCAACACCCCTCCAAATTAGCCCACTAACCCAGCAAAACCCCCTCCATGCTCTCCGCCGTTCGATCACGATCGTGTGGGCGAAAACCGCTCCTCATTTGGACTCTCCTAACTCCCTCTACTTATATATACACCTCCCCCATGCCATTTTGACCTAACCTAGTCTAAACCACCCCTCACCCCTCTCCTCCTTGTTTTCGCCGCCTCCTCCCACCTCGGGGGCTGTGCCGCCACCTTCCCCCTCCAAATCCGGCGCTAGCCACCTCTTCCTCGCCACTTGGCGCCGCCTGAGTGGTCGCGCCGCCACCCAGCGCCGCTCCCCTCCAACAGCGAGCTGCCACGTCGCCCCCTCGGCCTCCACCACCGCCGCAGCCCTCCAGAGCCCATCCGCGGCCCGCCAAGCCCGTCGGGGCCCGGACCGCGCCGCCCCTGCGTCCCGAGCTCCAGATCGGGAGAGGAGCTCCCGATCCAGAGCTCCGCCGCCTCATGCCCCGCCGTGCCGGCGTCCCTCGTCGTCGCAACCGCCGGCCGCCACCCCCGCCGGCGAGCGCCCCGCCAGGCCGGAGCCCCGCCGCCTCCTCCTTCCTTCTCCCTCTTCCTCATGGCGTCTCTCTCTCTCCCCGCAGGTCGCCACCGCCATGGTCCCCGGCGCCGCCCGGCCCTGCCGCCGCCGGGAACAGGTCCTGCCACCCCAGATCCGTCCGTCTCCGGCCATCTGCTTCCTCTCCGGCGAGATTCCGGCGCGTTGACTTTGCCCCCCCCCCCCCGCGAGGTTGATTTTGCTCCAAGTCCCGAAAATCTTGCATTATGTTAGCATGTTCATCATATCATATCTCTTTGCATACTGCTCCGTTTTGCGTGCATAATATGTCAAAATGTTCACTGTGAGATGCTCTTTATTTCATTCTATTGTGACATGCTTGTTTGAGTTCATCTTGATGCCATAATCATCGTTGCAAGAGTGCTATATGATGTTAATCTGCTGAAACTGTTATAACTTGATGAATTGTCTTTTTCATTGCATTTTGTGTGTGCATCCTATGAGCTTGAAGTCTACATGTGTTTTGAACTACATCATGCCATCTTTACAGGGGTGCTTGTCTTGTATTATTGTGATCTATGTGGTGACTATCACAAGCATCCAAAGTAGCCTCCGTGATGTTGCTGATTTCTGTGACTTAGTCATTTCTGCTAAGTCTGTAGCTGTAACATTGTGATGCCTTGTAAACCTGCTGTCACCATGAGTTCTATGCATAATCTGGAGACGTTCACTAAGGATGTTATGTTATACATGTTATGCTCTATCTATCCATGCCCTTGTTTGCATTTATAGCCTGCCGTATCTTGTTGCCATCTTGCTCTCAACTTGCTAAATAATGTTGCTGTCAGCCTGTTAACATGAAGTTCAGTTTTGACATGTGTTTTGCTAGTGATCCATGCACCCTATGACCATTCTCTTGCCATTCTTAGCTTCATAATTATGCCATCTTACTTTTTTAAGCCTTCACATGCCATGAAATGCTTTGTGATGAGTGATTTGAGGACACAAAGATGCCTTCATAATTCTGTTTTTGCCATGCTCAGTTTTTCTGCCAAGTCTGAATCTGTTTATGAAACTTGCTATGTTTACATGGGTGCCATCATATCTTCTGTACCTTTTTGGATCGTGATCAGTAAGGGACGTTTGTTCTATGCAATTAGTAGATTCATGCCATGCCTTTGTTTGTCATGATCTATTCCTGTAGCATGCTGTTTGATAGCTCTAAACTTAGCAACCTGATGTTAGTTCTGCCATGTCCAGTAATTTCTGCTAAGTCTGTGAAACAGTTATTATTTGCAATTTGTCATGTCCTTTGGAGCATGTTATAGTGGTTTCTAGAGATAGCTCAATGTTCATGTTTTGCAATGCTTTACCTTTACATCACGTCCATGTCATTTGTTTTCATGTTAGCATGCTGTAGCATATTGTTTTGATGGTTGCAAGATGCCTAGTTGCTGTTTTGGACAGATTGTTGCTATATCTTGTTTGGAGTGTATGTGTTGCACCGTTGCTCCGTTTTGAGCATGCTCTATATGAAACTTGCTTAGTTTTGCATGTAGTTTCATATTACCTTGTTGCATCTTTTTTTGAGGTGTTTGCTTGATGATTGAATGCATTTTGCATCAATGCCATGTTTAACTTGTTTTGCTCATATCTTCTAGGCTGTAGCTCCGAATCTAATGAACTTTATATGTAACTTGACTAGAATTTTGTGTAGATCATCTTGGTGCATCTTAAATTGCTGTTTAACAACTTGAACATAAGTTTTTTTCAGATCTGGACCAATTTTGAAATTTGCATATGAGGACTTACCGGAATTTATCTATGTTGTTTCCGGCCTTATTTAAACTTGCCTTGATGTGTTGCTCTTGTATGCATCATCTCTTGCCATGAGTAGCATCATGTAGCTTGTCATGCATCATGCTTGGTTGTGCATCATGCCTTGTTATGTGTTGTGTGTTTACCATGTTGTGTGCTTCTTCTCGATAGTTCCCGTTTCGTTGCGATCGTGAGGATTCGTTCGTCTACGCTTGGTTCATCTTCGTGGCTTCATCCTCTTCGTGGACTCGTTCTTCTTCCTAGCGGGATTTCAGGCAAGATGACCGTAACCTTGGATCTCATTACTATCATTGCTATGCTAGTTGCTTCGTTCTATCGCTATGCTGCGCTACCTATCACTTGCTCTTCAAGCCTCCCAAATTGCCATGAAACCACCTCTAACCTTTGTCACCCTTCCTAGCAAACCATTGTTTGGCTATGTTACCGCTTTTGCTCAGCCCCTCTTATAGCGTTGCTAGTTGCAGGTGAAGATGAAGTTTGCTCCATGTTGGATTATGTTTATGTTTGGATACCACAATATCTCTTGTTTAATTAATGCATCTATATACTTGGCAAAGGGTGGAAGGCTCGGCCTTATGCCTGGTGTTTTGTTCCACTCTTGCCGCCCTAGTTTCTGTCATACCGGTGTTATGTTCCTTGATTTTGCGTCCCTTACGCGGTTGGGTGATTTATGGGACCCCCTTGACAGTTCGCTTTGAATAAAACTCCTCCAGCAAGGCCCAACCTTGGTCTTACCATTTGCCTATCACCTATTTCTTTTCCCTTGGGAGTCGCGCTCCCGAGGGTCATCTTTATTTTACACCCCCGGGCCAGTGCTCCTCTGAGTGTTGGTCCAAACTAGAGCCCTTTGCAGCGCCACCTCGGGGAAACTTGAGGTCTGGTTTTAGTTGTACAGGTTGCTCATCTGGTGTGCCCTGAGAACGAGATATGTGCAGCTCCTATCGGGATTTGTCGGCACATTCGGGCGGCTTTGCTGGTCTTGTTTTACCATTGTCGAAATGTCTTGTAAACCGGGATTCCGAGACTGATCGGGTCTTCCCGGGAGAAGGAATATCCTTCGTTGACCGTGAGAGGTTATAATGGGCTAAGTTGGGACACCCCTGCAGGGTATAAAATTTCGAGAGCCGTGCCGCGGTTATGTGGCAGATGGGAATTTGTTCATGTCCTGTTGTAGAGAACTTGACACTTGACCTTAATTAAAACGCATCAACCGCATGTGTAGCCGTGATGGTCTCTTTTTGGCGGAGTCCGGGAAGTGAACACGGTTTTTGGGTTATGTTTAAGTAGGAGTTCAGGATCACTTCTTGATCATTGCTAGTTTCACGACCGTTCCATTGCTTCTCTTCTCGCTCTTATTTGCGTAGGTTAGCCACCATATCATGCTTAGTCGCTGCTGCAACCTCACCACTTTACCCCTCCTTACCCATTAAGCTTTGCTAGTCTTGATACCCATGGTAATGGGATTGCTGAGTCCCGTGGCTCACAGATTACTCCAACAACAGTTGCAGGTACAGGTTTTGCGATGATCCTGACGCGAGAGCGATGTTACTTGTTTTGGAGTTCTTCTTCTGCTTCTTCTTCGGTCAGGGGATAGGTTCCAGGTCGGCAGCCTGGGCTAGCAGGGTGGATGTCGATTGAGTTCCTGTTTGTGTTTCATCCGTAGTCGGATGTTGTTCTTATGTATGATGTATCGGTGTATTCTTGGGGCGTTTGTGCCTTTTGTATGTATCCCCATCTTTTATGTAATGTTGATGTAATGATATCCACCTTGCAAAAGCGTTTCAATATGTGGGTCTATCCTTGGTGGGACCTTCGAGTTCCTCTCGGATAGGGTCGCATATTGGGCGTGACAAGTTGGTATCAGAGCTTCGACCGACCCTAGGAGCCCCCCTTGATTGATTGTGTAGTTGGCCGATGTCGAGTCTAGAAGAAAACTGTTTTCGGAGTCTAGTTATATCGGAGAGTAGGAATGCTTTTTACTCCTCAGCCCCTTCGTCGCTCTGGTGAAGAATCTTGACGTAGGTGTTTTGAACTACTCCTCTTCCCCTTCAAACTTTCTTTAGGATCACGCGGTTAGTTTTTCGTTCGTTGGTTCTCAGCTCTTTTCATCCGGTGCATTTCTCGTCAAGTTGATTCGAGCCTCTTCATCTTTGCCAAGTTCAATCCTCAGTTGCTTTCTTTTTCCCACCCGCCCACCCCTTTTCTTCTCGGAACTGGAGTCCGTAATCGAGTATCCATCCTACTCATGCGAAGCCTTTGCATTCTTTCCTCAAATATTTCAACCGGTGCTTTCTCCTCAAGTTATTCGTCGATTCCTCGTCCAAGTTGCCTGTGTTTTTTCCCCGCCCTCCCACCCCTTTTTCTTCCCGGAGCTTGAGTCTCTTTCGAGCATCAATTTCATTCGTGCGGAGCCTCTCCAGTCTTCCCTCAGTTATTTCAATCAGTGAATTCTCGTTCCGTTTGACATTCTTCATCTCTTTTCTTCTCCGGTGGACTCAATTCAAGTTTTTCAGGTTGATCATATTTTTTTCCTTGGATCAAGTGTTTTCCTTGCTCGTTCGCCTCTTGCCAGTTTATCCTTCCGGAGTACTCAAGACATCTCAGGAGATTCGGCCGTGTTCGAATTAATTTGAGGTTGTCACCTCATTCAAATATTTCAATTATTCCGGTGCATCATCTATCTCTTCAACAATCCTTTTTCAACGGTGATTTCTCTTCAGTGGGCCCATAACCCACAGGTCTTTTCCCAGGATCTTACCTGACTCTTCTAATTTTCTGGAGTTATTCTCAAATTCTTTTCGAAGTTTGACATAAGTATGAATTTCATCAGTCAGATGTCTTCTCCAAGATCGCTTTCAAATTCTCTCATGTTCGGGTCAATCTTTCCTCTTTTCATTCTCTTGGAGTATGTCAACAATTTTGATGGTGTTTCTCGTCGTCATTCACAACATTTGAAGATCGAGGAAGAGTTTCTCTTAAATCTTGTCCATTCTCCCGAAGATTCGTGGCGCTAGCTTGATGTCATCTTCTCAAGTTGTTTCCAGTCGTGCAATTCTTTTCACCCATCCGGAGTATTTCAGGAGTTGTTTTAAGTCTCAATTATCCGGAGGCCTCCATTTCAGAATATTTCTTCGTTCTAAGTTTTCAAATCCGTTCTCCGATTATTCCATATTCATGCCTTTTCATTCGTCTCCATATTCTTCCGGTATTTTGCTCTTTAATCAGTTTGTGATCTCTTCGTTCTCTTGTCGCTAGATTCCCTCAAGTATCTTCGTGCTTTTCTAATTCTTTCCGGGGATTCATTCTCTTTTCGTCATTCGTTTCAATTCCTACGGTGGCTCGTTCAAGATTATTTCTGTTGTTATCATATCAATTCATTCGTTCTTTCCAGCCCTACCGGTGGTTCACGAAGACTTTCGCAAGTTTTGCGCTATATCCCCCCCTTAATCTTTCCAACGAGAATAAGTAGTTTGCAAATCCATTGTTTCTCATCAATTTAATTGGTGGAGGATAAGCATAACTTAATCCTTATTCTTCTTTCTTCAAGTGGATTTATCTCTTCTTTTCGGAGATTGTTCATCTTATCACATTCTCGGTTCAAAGTGTTTTCATCTTTTCTTTTTCGGAGTTCCAAGCTTCTCGCCGATTTTGTCGCGAACCTCCATCCAAATCATCGCAAGGATTTAATCTTATCCCTTTCATCCTTCAATTTTATCTCGTCATTCTTTTGTTGCCGGAGTTCTTCACGGTGGCTCGTCATGATTTAATTCATTTTTCAAGTGTTCATCAAGATTCTTGTTGGAGGAGCTCAAGTATCTTCTGCTTGCTTCTCAAAGTGCAATTAATTCTCCATATTCTTCTGAAGTGGAGTTTTGCATTTCCTCGTTCTTCTCAGCTTTTCAATCTTTTCCGCTTGTGGTAGGTTACCACCTCATAATTTTGAGATGTTATCCATAAGTCCACAACAAGCTTATCCTTTTGTTGTTGAATTTCAAACAACTTCGTTCAATGTTTCCTTCTAAGGATGCTCTCTATTTCATTCATGGTAGAAGTTGTCATCTTCTTCCCCGTTATTCTCATTCCACTCTTTCAAGTCTTCTGGAGGTTTTGTGTTGTTCCTCAAGTCAACTATCGTTCCATTTCTCAAGTTCATGTTCTATTCTTTCCTTGTTCAGCCGGAGTGCTGCATAAATTCCTTCGTTATTATTCCTTTTCTATCTTGTTCTAACCGGAGAGGTTTCAAATTCAGCCTTATTCCTTGAGCTTTTGCTTCTTGTCTCATTCAACATTCCTCTTTCCTACTCGACTGTTCTTGACTTTGTTCATCCTCACTGTTTTGTTCTTATTTCACATCATCCCTTTTTCCTTCCGTCTCGGTCCTAAGATCTCGGGACGAGATCTCTTGTTAGTGGAGGAGTGTTGTAACGCCCCGGATCCGATGCGCCAGGTGTCTTCCAGTTATTCGTCGTTGTTGCCATGTCATTTGCTTACATGTTGCATTTTGCCATGTCATCATCTGCATTTCATCTGCATGTTTTTCGAAACATGCATCCGGTCCTTTTCCGCGTTGTCCGTTTCGCGATCCGACACTCCCACACGTGCCCGTCGCCCCTCTCAGACCTTGTTTCGTGAGCGGGAGAAAAACGTTCTCGGAATGGACCGAGATTTGCCGAGTGGCCTTGGTATATCACCGGTAGACCGCCCGTCAAATTTCGTTCCATTTGGAGGTCGGTTGATGCCCCAACGGTTAACCGCGTAGCCCGGAACCCCTTTTGTCTTGCAGCCCAACACCCCTCCAAATCATCCCACTAACCCAGCAAAAACCCCTCCATGCTCTCCGCTGTTCGATCAAGATCGTGTGGGCAAAAACCGCTCCTCATTTGGACTCTCCTAACTCCCTCTACCTATATATACACCTCCCCCATGCCATTTTGACCTAACCTAGTCTAAACCACCCCTCACCCCTCTCCTCCTTGTTTTCGCCGCCTCCTCCCACCTCGGGGGCTGCGCCGCCACCTTCCCCCACCAAATCCGGCGCGAGCCACCTCTTCCTCGCCACTTGGCGCCGCCTGAGTGGTCGCGCCGCCACCCAGCGCCGCTCCCCTCCAACAGCGAGCTGCCACGTCGCCCCCTCGGCCTCCACCACCGCCGCAGCCCTCCAGAGCCCATCCGCGGCCCGCCAAGCCCGTCGGGGCGCGGACCACACCGCCCCTGCGTCCCGAGCTCCAGATCGGGAGAGGAGCTCCCGATCCAGAGCTCCGCCGCCTCATGCCCCGCCGTGCCGGCGTCCCTCGTCGTCGCAACCGCCGGCCGCCGCCCCCGTCGGCCGGAGCCCCGCCAGGCCGGAGCCCCACCGCCTTCTCCTTCCTTCTCCCTCTCCCTCATGGCGTCTCTCTCTCTCTCTCCGTAGGTCGCCGCCGCCATGGTCCCCGGCGCCGCCCGACCCTGCCGCCCCAGATCCGCCCGTCTCCGGCTATCTCCTTCCTCTCCGGCGAGATTCCGGCGCGTTGACTTTTTTCCCCTGCGAGGTTGATTTTGCTCCAAGTCCTGAAAATCTTGCATTATGTTAGCATGTTCATCATATCATATCTCTTTGCATACTACTCCGTTTCACGTGCATAATATGTCAAAATGTTCACTGTGAGATGCTCTTTATTTAATTCCATTGTGACATGCTTGTTTGAGTTCATCTTGATACCCTAATCATTGTTGCAAGAGTGCTATATGATGTTAATCTGCTGAAACTGTTATAACTTGATGAATTGTCTTTTTCATTGCATTTTGTGTGTGCAACCTATGAGCTTGAAGTCTACATGTGTTTTGAACTACATCATGCCATCTTTACAGGGGTGCTTGTCTTGTATTTTTGTGATCTATGTGATGACTATCACAAGCATCCAAAGTAGCCTTCGTGATGTTGCTGATTTCTGTGACTTAGTCATTTCTGCTAAGTCTGTAGCTGTAGCATTGTGATGCCTTGTAAACCTGCTGTCACCATGAGTTCTATGCATAATTTGGAGACGTTCACTAAGGATGTTATGTTACACATGTTATGCTCTATCCATCCATGCCCTTGTTTGTATTTATAGCCTGCCGTAGCTTGTTGCCATCTTGCTCTCAACTTGCTAAATAATGTTGCTGTCAGCCTGTTAACATGAAGTTCAGTTTTGACATGTGTTTTGCTAGTGATCCATGCACCCTATGACCATTCTCTTGCCATTCTTAGCTTCATAATTATGCCATCTTACTTTTTTAAGCCTTCACATGCCATGAAATGCTTTGTGATGAGTGATTTGAGGTCACAAAGATGCCTTCATAATTCTGTTTTTGCCATGCTCAGTTTTTCTGCCAAGTCTGAATCTGTTTATGAAACTTGCTATGTTTACATGGGTGCCATCATATCTTCTGTACCTTTTTGGATCGTGATCAGTAAGGGACGTTTGTTCTATGCAATTAGTAGATTCATGCCATGCCTTTGTTTGTCATGATCTATTCCTGTAGCATGCTGTTTGATAGCTCTAAACTTAGCAACCTGATGTTAGTTCTGCCATGTCCAGTAATTTCTGCTAAGTCTGTGAAACAGTTATTATTTGCAATTTGTCATGTCCTTTGGAGCATGTTATAGTGGTTTCTAGAGTTAGCTCAATGTTCATGTTTTGCAATGCTTTACCTTTACATCACGTCCATGTCATTTGTTTTCATGTTAGCAAGCTGTAGCATATTGTTTTGATGGTTGCAAGATGCCTAGTTGCTGTTTTGGACAGATTGTTGCTATATCTTGTTTGGAGTGTATGTGTTGCACCGTTGCTCCGTTTTGAGCATGCTCTATATGAAACTTGCTTAGTTTTGCATGTAGTTTCATATTACCTTGTTGCATCTTTTTTTGAGGTGTTTGCTTGATGATTGAATGCATTTTGCATCAATGCCATGTTTAACTTGTTTTGCTCATATCTTCTAGGCTGTAGCTCCGAATCTAATGAACTTTATATGTAACTTGACTAGAATTTTGTGTAGATCATCTTGGTGCATCTTAAATTGCTGTTTAACAACTTGAACATAAGTTTTTTTCAGATCTGGACCAATTTTGAAATTTGCATATGAGGACTTACCGGAATTTATCTATGTTGTTTCCGGCCTTATTTAAACTTGCCTTGATGTGTTGCTCTTGTATGCATCATCTCTTGCCATGAGTAGCATCATGTAGCTTGTCATGCATCATGCTTGGTTGTGCATCATGCCTTGTTATGTGTTGTGTGTTTACCATGTTGTGTGCTTCTTCTCGATAGTTCCCGTTTCGTTGCGATCGTGAGGATTCGTTCGTCTACGCTTGGTTCATCTTCGTGGCTTCATCCTCTTCGTGGACTCGTTCTTCTTCCTAGCGGGATTTCAGGCAAGATGACCGTAACCTTGGATCTCATTACTATCATTGCTATGCTAGTTGCTTCGTTCTATCGCTATGCTGCGCTACCTATCACTTGCTCTTCAAGCCTCCCAAATTGCCATGAAACCACCTCTAACCTTTGTCACCCTTCCTAGCAAACCATTGTTTGGCTATGTTACCGCTTTTGCTCAGCCCCTCTTATAGCGTTGCTAGTTGCAGGTGAAGATGAAGTTTGCTCCATGTTGGATTATGTTTATGTTTGGATACCACAATATCTCTTGTTTAATTAATGCATCTATATACTTGGCAAAGGGTGGAAGGCTCGGCCTTATGCCTGGTGTTTTGTTCCACTCTTGCCGCCCTAGTTTCTGTCATACCGGTGTTATGTTCCTTGATTTTGCGTCCCTTACGCGGTTGGGTGATTTATGGGACCCCCTTGACAGTTCGCTTTGAATAAAACTCCTCCAGCAAGGCCCAACCTTGGTCTTACCATTTGCCTATCACCTATTTCTTTTCCCTTGGGAGTCGCGCTCCCGAGGGTCATCTTTATTTTACACCCCCGGGCCAGTGCTCCTCTGAGTGTTGGTCCAAACTAGAGCCCTTTGCAGCGCCACCTCGGGGAAACTTGAGGTCTGGTTTTAGTTGTACAGGTTGCTCATCTGGTGTGCCCTGAGAACGAGATATGTGCAGCTCCATCGGGATTTGTCGGTACATTCGGGCGGCTTTGCTGGTCTTGTTTTACCATTGTCGAAATGTCTTGTAAACCGGGATTCCGAGACTGATCGGGTCTTCCCGGGAGAAGGAATATCCTTCGTTGACCGTGAGAGGTTATAATGGGCTAAGTTGGGACACCCCTGCAGGGTATAAAATTTCGAGAGCCGTGCCGCGGTTATGTGGCAGATGGGAATTTGTTCATGTCCTGTTGTAGAGAACTTGACACTTGACCTTAATTAAAACGCATCAACCGCATGTGTAGCCGTGATGGTCTCTTTTTGGCGGAGTCCGGGAAGTGAACACGGTTTTTGGGTTATGTTTAAGTAGGAGTTTAGGATCACTTCTTGATCATTGCTAGTTTCACGACCGTTCCATTGCTTCTCTTCTCGCTCTTATTTGCGTAGGTTAGCCACCATATCATGCTTAGTCGCTGCTGCAACCTCACCACTTTACCCCTCCTTACCCATTAAGCTTTGCTAGTCTTGATACCCATGGTAATGGGATTGCTGAGTCCTGTGGCTCACAGATTACTCCAACAACAGTTGCAGGTACAGGTTTTGCGATGATCCTGACGCGAGAGCGATGTTACTTGTTTTGGAGTTCTTCTTTTGCTTCTTCTTCGGTCAGGGGATAGGTTCCAGGTCGGCAGCCTGGGCTAGCAGGGTGGATGTCGATTGAGTTCCTGTTTGTGTTTCATCCGTAGTCGGATGTTGTTCTTATGTATGATGTATCGGTGTATTCTTGGGGCGTTTGTGCCTTTTGTATGTATCCCCATCTTTTATGTAATGTTGATGTAATGATATCCACCTTGCAAAAGCGTTTCAATATGTGGGTCTATCCTTGGTGGGACCTTCGAGTTCCTCTCGGATAGGGTCGCATATTGGGCGTGACAAGTTGGTATCAGAGCTTCGACCGACCCTAGGAGCCCCCCTTGATTGATCGTGTAGTTGGCCGATGTCGAGTCTAGAAGAAAACTGTTTTCGGAGTCTAGTTATATCGGAGAGTAGGAATTCTTTTTACTCCTCAGCCCCTTCGTCGCTCTGGTGAAGAATCTTGATGTAGGTGTTTTGAACTACTCCTCTTCCCCTTCAAACTTTCTTTAGGATCACGCGGTTAGTTTTTCGTTCGTTGGTTCTCAGCTCTTTTCATCCGGTGCATTTCTTGTCAAGTTGACCCGAGCCTCTTCATCTTTGCCAAGTTCAATCCTCAGTTGCTTTCTTTTTCCCACCCGCCCACCCCTTTTCTTCTCGGAACTTGAGTCCGTAATCGAGTATCCATCCTACTCATGCGAAGCCTTTGCATTCTTTCCTCAAATATTTCAACCGGTGCTTTCTCCTCAAGTTATTCGTCGATTCCTCGTCCAAGTTGCCTGTGTTTTTTCCCCGCCCTCCCACCCCTTTTTCTTCCCGGAGCTTGAGTCTCTTTCGAGCATCAATTTCATTCATGCGGAGCCTCTCCAGTCTTCCCTCAGTTATTTCAATCGGTGAATTCTCGTTCCATTTGACATTCTTCATCTCTTTTCTTCTCCGGTGGACTCAATTCAAGTTTTTCAGGTTGATCATATTTTTTTCCTTGGATCAAGTGTTTTCCTTGCTCGTTCGCCTCTTGCCAGTTTATCCTTCCGGAGTACTCAAGACATCTCAGGAGATTCGGCCGTGTTCGAATTAATTTGAGGTTGTCACCTCATTCAAATATTTCAATTATTCCGGTGCATCATCTATCTCTTCAACAATCCTTTTTCAACGGTGATTTCTCTTCAGTGGGCCCATAACCCACATGTCGTGGAATTGTCATGGCAGATGTCCTTGGGCTAGGACTTAGTCGTGGAGCCATCGCAACTAGGAAGCTTGAAGGGGTTATGCGGGACAAGGAACACGAGGGTTTATACTGGTTCGGCCCCTTACGGTGAAGGTAAAAGCCTACGTCCAGTTCGAGGTGTTATTGATTAGGGTTACAAACGCCAGGGAGCTAAACAGCTATGCCCGGCTCTCGGAGAGATCGTTGTCGCCCTTAAACTGCTGCCGGGTCGTCCCTTTATATAAGGAGGCTGACGCCCAGCTGCCCTTAGAGTCCCGGCCGGCTCATAAGAGTGTCCGGCTCGGACTCTAAACAATACTTGCCTTACACTACAAGTCTACTATAACAATGATTGTAACTACGGGCTTTAAGCTATATCCGGGTCTCAGCCCATCTCTGGCCCATTATCCTGAAACTTAGCTCCGGGCTTCTGGTAATGATCCTTGGAGTAACCCGGCCCTCCTGGCGGGTGACCCCCAGGTCTATATCCTCAACATTAGGCCCCAGATTGACTTGAGCCGGCTCGTGTCAATCTTCAGCTCTGCAGACAGAAAAATTCTCCGGCTTACCATTCATGTGAAGGTCATAACCCGGAGTGACGTCATCCCCTGGACTCCGGATAATCCGCCGTGACGTCATCCTCCATTAAGTCCGTTTTTTACTCCGCCAGATCCGCAACGGATCTTTGCTTTTACTGTCTTTGCGAAAATCGAGGCGCCGTGAGGGGGAGATAACCACGCCGTGGCCTCCTTGAATCCCGCGCCCACTTATGACTCGGCCTTATAAATAGGCCGGCCCGGCACTCTCTTCTCACACTCTCCTTCCTGTTCCTCGCGCTGCCGTTCCTCTGCCTGAACTTCTGCCGCCGCCGCCGCCGTCGCGCCCCTGATCTTCACCGACCCGGCCGCTGCATCACCCTGACCCGGACCAGATAACGGCGGCGACCTTCGCTCTTCCTCAACTCCGGTGAGTCTTCCCTGCCTTGCTAGAACAAATTTGTGGTAGGGTTCATCTCGTGTTCTTCGCGTTCTTCACCATTGCCGCGAGTTTCGGTAACCCCTGTAGCCACTGCCCCCGTTGATCTTAACTCTTCACAGACCCTTTGCGGTAACTGTTCAAGATCCATTCTATCTGCAAAAAATCCTCTTTTCACCACTTAAAAACCATGTTCCACCTTAAGAACTTCTCCTGTTTCTGTTTCTTTAGGTCTAGAAAATTTTCATCTTGCCCGACCATTTTGATCCGAAAAAGTTACTGTAATGTATGAAATCTGTTTTACCACACTTAGTAAAAACTGCAACCCTTGAATCTTGGCGGCTTATGCTTCCGACTTAAAGAAAACACGCGCCGTAGAACGTTCCGGTTTAAAGAGAACCATGCTCCGTAGAATCCTCCGACTTAACTGCAGTAAGCCGTAGATGACCAACTTATCCTGAAAACTCCAACGGCTTAGATAATTCACCGTATCAATATATATCATTAGTTCCCTTCATAAGCCGTCACTGTAGTTTGAATGGTAAACTCCGGCTTATAATTAACCCGGACACTTTCCTCTTCATCATAGATCACCAACCGTCACCATGCCTCCCAAGGCTCCCATCACTTGTAACTGGATGAGATCCAGCGTCACCGAAGAGACCCTGGCCAACTTTGTTAAGTCCAGATATCTGCCCAGGAAGGAAGTGATGTCCTACCGTGCCCCTGACCCGTCCGAAGAGAGACCTCAGCCGAGGGACGGGGAGGTAGTGATCTTTGCAGACCATATGAGCCGGGGCTTCGCACCGCCCGGCTCAAAATTCTTCCAGGACGTGCTCAACTTTTTTGACCTTCGACCTCAGGATATAGGACCCAATTCCGTATCCAACATCTGCAACTTCCAAGTTTTTTGTGAAGTATATCTTGGAGAAGAGCCGAGTCTGCTGCTCTTCAGAGAGCTATTTTATTTAAACCGCCAAACCGAGTGCGCAAACGGCCCAAGTCTGGAGTTAGGCGGCATCTCCATCCAACGGCGCAGGGACTGCCTATTTCCTTACGCAGAACCGCCAAGTCACCCCAAGGACTGGAATATGACTTGGTTCTACTGCCAAGACACGTCCCCGGCTGACGAAAGCCCGCTGCCCGGCTTTCGCCCAACGCGCCTGGAGCCGACTCATCCGCTATCCGACAAGCTGTCTGCCGTGGAACGCCAGCCTCTGCTTCCAACGATCAATAAGATCAAGGCCCTGCTAGGCAACGGTCTGAACGGAATAGACCTGGTCCGGGTCTGGATCTCTTGGCGGGTGATCCCGTTGAGCCGCCGCCCCGGCTTAATGTGTGAGTACACCGGGCGAAAGGATGACCCGCAGAGGCACAGTCGCAATGATCTTCCAGAAGACGTTGCTGAAGAAGAGACCAAGGCTCTGCTAAACGAGAGCCTGGCAGACTATGGAAGAACCGGGCTAGCCCCGTTCTGCAAGACCAATCCAGCCCCAGCGGTAAGCCGCTGACTTTAACCTTTCCATTTTATTTTACCGTTCATCTTACTAAGAACTCATTACTGTATTTCTCAGGCTGATGATAAATTCTGGCGGGTCAAGTATGACCATGAGGCGGCCAAGAAGGCCAGGAAGGCGAAGAAAGCCGTCAAGAAAGCCGCCCCTCGCAAGAAGGGCAGCAGACCCACTGCTTCGGAGCTAATGCAGTTAAGCGATAGCTCCGAGTCAGAGGTAACCCTTAAACCTTTTAAATTCTTGCTGTATATGTTGTCTGATGCTGTCCGCCTTATCAACACTTGCTTATTGACAGGATGACACCGGCGCCAGTAACCCGGTGGTGGAAGAGGTAACATCACTTTCCTCCGGCTCGGAGCCTTCACCACAGCTGAAAGTCCGAAGGGTAACCCGGAAAGTAAGCTTTTCCCATCCATTAGCTCACCGAGACCCTCAATTTCTTTTGAAGCAGCAGGTTCACGAGAGCCGGCGTCACACCCGGGCCCGCAAGGACACCGACCTCTCCACCAGGTTACCCGACGCAACGAGGAAACGCCGCACTGAGGTTTTTTTCTCACCTGTACCCTTTTCATCCGTTGGCGGGTGTCATCCGTCAGCCACTCAACTCTTCTGACTCCAATTACCAGTAGACCTCCCCCTCTTCGGGTGACTCCATGCAGTCAAGTCTGCCGGCCTTCAAGACTGCCCCCGGGTAATAACAATCTCCTTACATTATCTGCCTGTACTTACCCTTTGTATGCCTAACACTTCTGCCTTTTCAGTGCCCAGGCAAAGCTCACCAAAAGAGCAAAGAAGGCAAGGTCAGCCGGAGTGCCAGACTTGCCTGAGCCGGAGACGACGGCTCAAGAACCGCCAGCCGCCTCCGCCCCCGAAGCCACCATTCCCATGGACACGGCGCCTGAAGCCCCTGCCCCGAGCACCAAGAGAACAACCGAAGCATCAGCTAACTCGGAGGCGTCCGGCTCAGCCCCACCGGCTAACGACCCGGACGTGGTAATTACCCGGACGGAGTACGTTGAGCCAGGGAGGCCAACCGCACTGGCCCAATGCTCCGCGAAGGGGGAGCTGCTGCGACCTCATCGGGCGAATCTGGATCTCTCGGGCTACACCGATTTAAGCATTGGAGAGCTTGTCTCAGGCTACATCAGCCAAGTTCACAAGAACCGAGACGCCGAGATCGCCATGGTCAACCAGATTCAACAGAAGTCTGAGGTAACCTTCTGCTGTTTTCTTACTTTCTGCGTAGTGATCCTTGTCATTCTAGCCCCCAAGTCTAGGACTTATACTTGAATATGTTGTAGACTTAGATTCCGGTTTACTGAACTGAGCCGGCCGTGCATAGATAGATACGTTCAATATGCATTAGCCCCCAAGTGCCAAGTGTCTTTGCTGGGAAAGCGCTTGGGACTTTATAGAATGACTGTCAATAACCCAGAAACATATGCAGGCTACTGGCAAGAAATTTGAGTCGGACCTTGAGGGTCTCAAGAGCCGGTTAAAAACTCAAGAGATGGAGACCCGGAAGGCGAATGCCAAGTTTGTCTCCAGCATCGCTGCTCAGGAGAAATTGAAGACTGAATTCAACGCTGAGCGGAAGGCCTGGGCTAAGGAGAAAGTTGCACTGGTGACCCGGGCAGAACAGGCGGGAAGGCCCTCACTGAGAAGACCGCTGAGCTCTTGGGGTTAAAGCGCCAAGTGTCCCAAATGGTAGCTGCCATCTTCGGTAAGTCGCCTCACCGGCTTTCATTCACGTTGGAATGTTTACATCTCTTAACTCATCCTTATCACCGGGTCATCTGATGTTGTTAAACAGGTTCCAGAAGCGCCAACTTGAACCAGAGCGTGGTCACCAAGTTAAAGGCCGTGTACACCCTGGTGGAACAGCTCTACACCGGGTCACAGCGGGCCTTAGCTGTGGTGGCCCTGTCGAATGAAGTGCCGACTCATCTGGCCGAAGTCCTGCGCCGGCTCGCAGTTCTACCGCAGCGGATCCAGGAGCTACGACGAGCATCTGCGAGATCCGGAGCAATCGCCGCACTGAGCCGGGCCAAAGCCTTCTTGCCGGAGCTAGACCCGGCAGACATCGCCCTGGGTTACCCCAGCCTGAAAGAAGACGGCTCAGCGTTCGACCAGAAGGACTTTGCAGCTTGTGTGAAGGCTGTGCGCCCGGTGGCCACCATCATCGGGAATGACACCGATTTAACCAAGTATCAGCTGGGATACAACGCGGAGAATCAGAGGATTCCAACCCCTCGCTATGAAGCTATCAATCTGATTCCTCCGGCTCGCCAGCACACGTTCGCCCCGGAGATTAACTCGGCCGGGTTAATTGACGAAGAAGCTCAGTTCGAAGCTCTCAGTGGCATCAACTGGAAGTCGTCGACCTTCGAAGCCTTGGGATCAGCCGGAGCAGAAGATGAGCCGGGGACTTCGACTCAGCAGGCGTCATAAACCGGCTAGCGGCTCACCAAACAACACTCCGCCCTTGAAACTTTGAAAGACTTTTTGTAATAGAATAGGTGCAACAATTTATCTCTGCCGTGCCATCGTGCACGTAATGAATGCTGAAATCCTTTGAAGTCATTCTTTTTTATGCTCTTCCGGGTTATAATTATCCTTCGTGCTTCTCAACCTTTCTTAAAAAAGTACCTTTAAGTGTCTGCATAAGAAGGCAAATCACAAATCACAAAGCGGCTTACCGCCCTGAGAATCAGGTGTCTGAGATGGATAACCCGGAAATTCAAACCAAAAAGACTGGTCCTTAACTATATTCTGAACATAGTCGGGATAACACACTTCAACAGCTTGTAAGCATACTTCCGGGCTAAATAACCCGGGTAGCACGGTTAATATCTGAACTCGGATTTTACTTGTCTTGATGACATGCATGATGCTCAACTAACAAGATAAACCAAAATTAAGCCGGCAAGTGAAACCCGGCAGTACATACTTTGACATGATCAGAGTAAACTTGTGGTAAAATGTAAAAATTTAAGGGCTTCCGGTTCGAATACGACCAGAACCTCGGTCCAAAGGGGTTAAGCTAAGATTCGGATACGATCATATAGCCCCCAGTGGGTTCGGCGATGCCAATCAAGAGGGTATCGACAGCTATGTTCTCTTGGGTTCGAATACGACCCATGTTTGAACAGGAAGCCCCCAAGTGATTCTGAAAATTGTTTAACGACGCTGATTCGAATACGATCCACGTCGGTTCTCAGAGGGGTTACACTATGATTCAAATATGACCAAAAGCAACCTCCCAATGAGCTCGGCACTTTGCCAATCAAATGGGTATCGACAGCTATGTTCTCTTTGGTTCGAATACGACCCATGTGTGAACAGGAAGCCCCCAAGTGACTTTATTGCTTACAGCTAGATTCGAAGATGATCATAAGCCGGATCTTCTGTAAGTCAGCATGTAAAAAACAACACCCATATTTGGGAGAGAGCAAAGGACAGAGGTCCTGCTTTATTGCTTCATCATAATATATACATGGCTGAGATAAATATGTACATCACAAGAGCCGGTAGCTCAAGTGTAGTAAGGCCGAAGCTGAGCTATGTTCCACGGCCGACGGGTCTCCTCCTCAGATTTACGCGAGTCCTTATGCTCCCGGATATCAATGAGGTAATATGACCCGTTGTGCAAGTTCTTACTGACCACAAAAGGCCCTTCCCAAGGCGGGGATAACTTGTGTGCATCTGTTTGATCCTGGATGAGCCGGAGCACCAGGTCGCCTTCCTGGAAGACCCGGGACTTGACCCGGCGGCTATGATAACGGCGCAGGTCTTGTTGGTAAATTGCTGAACGGGCTACTGCCACATCACGCTGTTCGTCCAACAAGTCCAGAGCAACTTGGCGCGCCTGTTCATTATCCGTCTCAACATAAGCCGCCACACGAGGTGAATCATGACGGATGTCGCTGGGGAGAACTGCTTCTGCTCCATAAACCATGAAGAAAGGCATGAAGCCTGTAGACCTGTTAGGAGTAGTGTTGATGCTCCATAAAACGGAGGGCAACTCCTCCACCCAACAACCCGACGTCCGTTGCAAAGGGACCAAGAGCCGGGGTTTAATGCCCTTCAGAATCTCCTGGTTAGCTCTCTCAGCTTGACCATTGGATTGGGGGTGTGCCACTGAAGAGACATCAAGCCGGATATGCTCTCTTTGACAAAACTCCTCTAAGCGCCTTTGGACAGATTAGTGCCATTGTCTGTTATGATGCTGTGTGGAAAGCCGAAGCGGAAGATCACCTTTTTCATAAATTGAACCGCCGTGGCTGCATCACACTTGCTAACTGGCTCAGCTTCCACCCACTTCGTGAATTTGGCCACTGCCACCAGGAGGTGGGTCTTCTTATCCTTGGACCGTTTAAAAGGCCCGACCATATCAAGCCCCCAGACCGCAAAGGGCCAAGTGATCGGGATCATCCTCAATTCCTGAGCCGGCACATGAGCCCGTCGTGAGAACCTTTGGCAGCCATCACATTTACTGACCAAGTCCTCGGCATCAGCGTGAGCCGTCAGCCAATAAAAACCATGATGGAAAGCCTTGGCCACAAGAGATTTTGAACCGGCATGATGGCCACAATGCCCTTCATGGATCTCGCGCAAGATCTCTTGACCTTCCTCAGGGGAGATACAACGCTGGAATGTCCCTGAAACACTGCGATGATGCAGCTCGCCATCGATAACAATCATTGACTTAGCCCGCCGGGTTATTTGCCTGGCCAGAATTTCATCCTCAGGCAACTCTCCCCGGGTTATATAAGCCAGATATGGCATTGTCCAGTTTGGTATGATATGAAGAGCCGCCACCAGTCGTGCCTCCGGGTCAGGGATAGCCAAGTCCTCCTCTGTAGGCAACTTGACCGAAGGGTTGTACAAGACATCCAGGAAAGTGTTAGGCGGCACCGGCTTTCGCTGAGAGCCTAGCCGGCTTAACGCGTCAGCCGCCTCGTTCCGCCTGCGATCAATATGCTCCACTTGGTATCCCTGGAAGTGCCCGGCAATGGCATCAACCTCGCGGCGATAAGCCGCCATCAGAGGATCCTTAGAATCCCAGGTGCCAGATACTTGTTGAGCCACCAAGTCCGAGTCACCAAAGCACCTCACCCGGCTTAAGCTCATCTCCTTAGCCATCCGAAGACCGTGGAGCAAAGCCTCGTATTCCGCCGCATTGTTAGTGCAAGGAAACATCAACCGTAGCACATAATGGAATTTGTCACCTTTGGGGGAAGCTAAGACAACACCAGCTCCCGAGCCCTCCAGCTGCCTGGACCCATCAAAGTGAATAGTCCAATAAGTGTTATCCGGGTTTTGCTCAGGTACTTGCGACTCTGTCCAGTCATTGATGAAATCTATCAAGGCCTGAGACTTAACAGCAGTGCGTGGCACATATTTGAGGTCATGAGGACCAAGTTCTATAGCCCACTTAGCAATTCTCCCTGTAGCCTCTCTGTTCTGAATAATATCACCGAGAGGGGCGGAACTAACCACAGTGATGGGATGACCCTGAAAATAATGCTTAAGCTTCCGGCTCGCCATAAATACCCCATATACGAGCTTCTGCCAATGCGGATACCGCTGCTTGGACTCCATGAGCACCTCACTGACATAATAAACCGGCCGCTGAACCGGATGCTCCTTACCCGCCTCCTTGCGCTCCACCACAATAGCCACGCTGACGGCTCGTGCGTTTGCCGCCACATACAGTAGCAAGGGCTCCTTATCAACCGGAGCAGCAAGGACGGGGGGCTCTGCCAGTTGCTTTTTCAAATCCTCGAAGGCGGTATTAGCTGCATCATTCCATACAAAGTTATCCGTTTTCTTCATCAACTGATATAAAGGCATAGCCTTCTCACCCAAGCGGCTTATGAACCGGCTTAAAGCAGCGATGCGACCTGCCAAACGCTGAACATCATTTATACATGCCGGCTTAGCTAGAGAAGTGATAGCTTTGATCTTCTCCGGGTTAGCTTCAATTCCTCTGTCAGAAACCAAGAAGCCCAATAGCTTGCCCGCAGGAACACCAAAAACACATTTGGCCGGGTTAAGCATCATCTTGTAGACCCGGAGATTATCGAAGGTTTCCCTTAAGTCATCTATCAGGGTTTCCTCCTTGATGGACTTAACCACAATATCGTCCACGTAAGCATGAACATTGCGCCCGATCTGTTTATGGAGACAATTCTGTACACAACGCTGGTAAGTCGCCTGCGCACACTTGAGCCCAAAGGGCATAGAGACATAGCAGAAGGCTCCAAAGGGAGTGATGAACGCCGTCTTCTCCTGGTCCTTAACTGCCATCTTAATCTGATGATACCCGGAATAAGCATCCAAGAAACTTAAGCATGCACAACCTGCCGTAGCATCAATGATTTGATCAATACGGGGGAGAGCAAAAGGATCAGCCGGACACGCCTTGTTCAAGTCCGTGTAGTCCACACACATCCGCCAGGTGCCGTTCTTTTTAAGTACGAGCACCGGGTTAGCCAACCACTCTGGGTGAAAAACCTCAACAATGAACTCGGCCGCCAAAAGCCGGGCCACTTCTTCACCAATAGCCTTCCGCCTCTCTTCATTAAACCATTGAAGGAACTGTCTGACCGGCTTAAATTTTGGATCAACATTGAGAGTGTGCTCAGCGAGTTCTCTAGGTACACCTGGCATGTCAGAAGGTTTCCATGCAAAGATGTCCCTATTCTCACGGCTGAACTCGATGAGCGCGCCTTCCTATTTCGGGTCCAGATTTGCACTGATGCTGAACTGCTGAGACGAGTCACCTGGAACAAAATCAACAAGTTTAGTCTCATCAACTAATTTAAACTTCATTGCTGGTTCATTCTCCGTGGTTGGCTTCTTCAGAGAGGTCATATCTGTTGGGTCAACATTGTCTTTATAAAATTTCAACTCTTCTGTGGCACAAACAGACTCTGCATAAGCCGCGTCACCTTCCTCACACTCCAGAGCCACTTTCCGGCTGCCGTGAACCGTAATGGTCCCGTTGTGACCCGGCATCTTAAGTTGTAAGTACACATAACACGGCCGTGCCATGAACTTGGCGTAAGCCGGTCGTCCGAATATAGCATGGTATGGACTTCTTATCTTGACCACTTCAAAGGTCAACTTTTCCACCCTGTAGTTGTTCTCATCACCGAAGGCCACTTCCAGTTCGATCTTGCCGACTGGATAAGCCGATTTACCGGGTACCACACCATGGAAGATAGTATTTGACTGGCTGAGGTTCTTATCAACTAGCCCCATACGACGGAAAGTCTCATAATAGAGGATGTTGATGCTGCTGCCTCCATCCATGAGTACCTTTGTGAACTTATAGTCTCCCACTTGAGGAGCCACCACTAAGGCCAGGTGGCCCGGGTTATCCACCCGGGGAGGGTGATCCTCCCTACTCCACACTATAGGCTGCTCCGACCACCGTAAGTAGCGTGGAACCGCCGGCTCAACAGCATTAACAGCCCTCTTGTGAAGCTTCTCGTCTCGTTTGCACAAACTAGTGGTGAACACGTGATACTGTCCGCCGCTGAGCTGCTTTGGGTTGGTCTGATAGCCCCCCTGTTGCTGTTGATGACCCTGACCAGACTGTTGATTAAAGCCCCCTTGACCGTTCTGAGGACCGGAGTTTGAGCCGCCTCCCGGGCCATGAAAGCCGCCAGCGCCGGAGCCGCCGGCGCCTGAGCCGCCGCCCGGGCCATTGTAGTTTTTAAAGGCCTTCATGATAGCACAATCCTTCCACAGATGAGTCGCTGGCTTCTCTCTAGAGCCGTGTCTCGGACAAGGTTCATTCAACAGCTGCTCCAGAGAAGGTCCTGACCCGCCGCCTCGGGGAGGGGGCCTCCCCTTGCGTCGCTGGTTGTTACCTTGGGTGTTGGCTACGAACTCCAGGCTGCCATCGGCCTTACGCTTGCCTCCTCCTTGATTCCCCGGGTTAAACTGAGGACTCTTGCCATTGCCGTTCTTCTTTCCCTTCCCTGCCCTTTCATCATCTGAAGGGGGATCCTTGGTACCGTCAGAATCAGCATACTTGACAAGAGCCGACATTAGTGTACCCATATCCGTGCAGTCACGTTTAAGCTGCCCAAGTTTCATCTTTAGGGGCACAAAGCGACAGTTCTGTTCCAACATCAAGACTGCAGAGCCGGCATCCATCTTATCTGATGAATGTATGATCTCTTTGACCCGGCGAACCCAATGGGTCGTGGATTCACCCTCCTGCTGCTTACAGTTAGTCAAGTCCACAATTGACATAGACTGCCTACAGGTATCCTTGAAGTTTTGAATGAAACGGGCTTTCAGCTCAGCCCAAGATCCAATGGAATTCGGTGGTAGCCCTTTTAACCATGTGCAGGCAGTTCCATCTAACATCATGGTGAAATATTTGGCCATGGCCGCCTCGCTGACCTCTAGCAGTTCCATAGCCATTTCATAACTCTCAATCCAGGCCGCAGGCTGTAAGTCAGCTGTATAGTTAGGCACCTTCCTAGGGCCCTTGAAATCCTTAGGTAGACGTTCATTACGGATGGCTGGCACCAAACAAGGGACACCTTCGGTCCTGGTAGAAATACCCACATCAACGGACGCCGTCGGATAAGCCGGGGGGGTCTGATAAGCCGTCAATTGCGGCACCTGCTCCGCCTCTTGCCGTGCTTGGTCTGCTGCGTAGAAGGCTCCAACATGAGCCGGGCCATGGCCAGGGGGTGGGTCATGGTGTCGGACATTACTTGAGCCGGTCGCTGAGACCATGTGCCGGCTGTAACTCGGGCTCTGGCCTGGGCGAGGAGTTGAGTGGATCCTGTCCCGGCTGTAGGAGTACGCCTCTTGCTGTGCTAGAGCTGTCTGCAGGAGTTCCCTGACCCGGCGGGTTTCGACGGCTGCCGGAGAATTGCCGTCAACGGGAAGAGCCGCCAGTCGTGCTGCCGCAGCTACCATGTTCTCCAGCGGGTTATCATAATGACCCGAGGGTATTGGCACATACTGAGGCGGGGCAGGGGGCACCTGGGGAGGCCCCATTACTCGTGGCTGAATAAGGGGTCCCGACCCGGGCGCAATGACCCCTGGCGGGTTACTGGATCCCGCACCCGGCGTGTTGAAGAGATTGCGCGGATCGTAAACCGGCGGGAGTCGGGACTGGGCCTTCTGATGCCTCCTTCTCATGACCTCGTTGGCCGCGTTCTGATCCATCGTGAGTTGGAAGGACTGCGCCTGAATCAACTGAGTCTGGGCATCGAGAGCCGCCCGCTCCGCAGCCAGCCTGATTCCTTCTGCTGCAAGATCCTCTTTAGCTTTTATCAAATCCAGTTTCAACTGTGCCACCTCCGCATCGTACTGGGCTTGATCCGCCGGGTCAAGCGTGGCGGTTAACAGGGCCGTCATCTTGTCCGTGAGATCCATCAGCACCTGAGCCGGAGAAGGCACCGGGTTTCCCGATCCAGCAGCGGGGTTCTGAACAGGCTGTGCACCAGCCATAAAAACTCCAACCTGACTTGGCGGCTCAAAGAGGTCCGGAATACTGTTGCCATCGGAATAACTCATGAGCCTGCCATCTTGAAGTTGGTACAACGAGTTTGACTCATCAGTGGCCGACTCGCCGTCAGAGCCGGCGGCCGCCTCATCCCCAGTCCCAGATGGATCCGAGGGCCCTCCGTGGATGCATCCTACAAAAGCGCGTTTTAAGGCAGGCCGGGCCCGGGCGGGTCGCGCGCGCTGAGCAGTTTCGATGAGGTCGGCGCGGAGATCCGGCTCGGGGCCCGGTTCTCCAATCTTGCCGATGAAGACATGAATTCCACCGAAGGGGACCCGGTACCCGTACTCCACTGAGCCGGCGTCGGGGCCCCAGTCCGCATCGTCGATGTAGAGCTTGCCGCGATGACTCTTGGTCATCCGGCCCACAGCGTATCCCTTGAGCCCTTCGAAGCTGCCCTTCAAGAACTCAAATCCACCGTGCGCTGGCCCCACGGTGGGCGCCAACTGTCGTGGAATTGTCACGGCAGATGTCCTTGGGCTAGGACTTAGTCATGGAGCCATCGCAACTAGGAAGCTTGAAGGGGTTATGCGGGACAAGGAACACGAGGGTTTATACTGGTTTGGCCCCTTACGGTGAAGGTAAAAGGCTATGTCCAGTTCGAGGTGTTATTGATTAGGGTTACAATCGCCAGGGAGCTAAACAGCTATGCCCGGCTCTCGGAGAGATCATTGTCGCCCTTAAACTACTGCCGGGTCGTCCCTTTATATAAGGAGGCTGACGCCCAGCTGCCCTTAGAGTCCCGGCCGGCTCATAAGAGTGTCCGGCTCGGACTCTAAACAATACTTGCCTTACACTACAAGTCTACTATAACAATGATTGTAACTACGGGGTTTAAGCTATATCCGGGTCTCAGCCCATCTCTGGCCCATTATCCTGAAACTTAGCTCCGGGCTTCTGGTAATGATCCTTGGAGTAACCCGGCCCTCCTGGCGGGTGACCCCCAGGTCTATATCCTCAACACCACAGGTCTTTTCTCATGACCTCGTTGGCCGCGTTCTGATCCATCGTGAGTTGGAAGGACTGCGTCTGAATCAACTGAGTCTGGGCATCGAGAGCCGCCCGCTCCGCAGCCAGCCTGATTCCTTCTGCTGCAAGATCCTCTTTAGCTTTTATCAAATCCAGTTTCAACTGTGCCACCTCCGCATCGTACTGGGCTTGATCCGCCGGGTCAAGCGTGGCGGTTAACAGGGCCGTCATCTTGTCCGTGAGATCCATCAGCACCTGAGCCGGAGAAGGCACCGGGTTTCCCGATCCAGCAGCGGGGTTCTGAACAGGCTGTGCACCAGCCATAAAAACTCCAACCTGACTTGGCGGCTCAAAGAGGTCCGGAATACTGTTGCCATCGGAATAACTCATGAGCCTGCCATCTTGAAGTTGGTACAACGAGTTTGACTCATCAGTGGCCGACTCGCCGTCAGAGCCGGCGGCCGCCTCATCCCCAGTCCCAGATGGATCCGAGGGCCCTCCGTGGATGCATCCTACAAAAGCGCGTTTTAAGGCAGGCCGGGCCCGGGCGGGTCGCGCGCGCTGAGCAGTTTCGATGAGGTCGGCGCGGAGATCCGGCTCGGGGCCCGGTTCTCCAATCTTGCCGATGAAGACATGAATTCCACCGAAGGGGACCCGGTACCCGTACTCCACTGAGCCGGCGTCGGGGCCCCAGTCCGCATCGTCGATGTAGAGCTTGCCGCGATGACTCTTGGTCATCCGGCCCACAGCGTATCCCTTGAGCCCTTCGAAGCTGCCCTTCAAGAACTCAAATCCACCGTGCGCTGGCCCCACGGTGGGCGCCAACTGTCGTGGAATTGTCACGGCAGATGTCCTTGGGCTAGGACTTAGTCGTGGAGCCATCGCAACTAGGAAGCTTGAAGGGGTTATGCGGGACAAGGAACACGAGGGTTTATACTGGTTTGGCCCCTTACGGTGAAGGTAAAAGGCTATGTCCAGTTCGAGGTGTTATTGATTAGGGTTACAATTGCCAGGGAGCTAAACAGCTATGCCCGGCTCTCGGAGAGATCATTGTCGCCCTTAAACTACTGCCGGGTCGTCCCTTTATATAAGGAGGCTGACGCCCAGCTGCCCTTAGAGTCCCGGCCGGCTCATAAGAGTGTCCGGCTCGGACTCTAAACAATACTTGCCTTACACTACAAGTCTACTATAACAATGATTGTAACTACGGGGTTTAAGCTATATCCGGGTCTCAGCCCATCTCTGGCCCATTATCCTGAAACTTAGCTCCGGGCTTCTGGTAATGATCCTTGGAGTAACCCGGCCCTCCTGGCGGGTGACCCCCAGGTCTATATCCTCAACACCACAGGTCTTTTCCCAGGATCTTACGATCCGCGCAATCTCTTCAACACGCCGGGTGCGGGATCCAGTAACCCGCCAGGGGTCATTGCGCCCGGGTCGGGACCCCTTATTCAGCCACGAGTAATGGGGCCTCCCCAGGTGCCCCCTGCCCCGCCTCAGTATGTGCCAATACCCTCGGGTCATTATGATAACCCGCTGGAGAACATGGTAGCTGCGGCAGCACGACTGGCGGCTCTTCCCGTTGACGGCAATTCTCCGGCAGCCGTCGAAACCCGCCGGGTCAGGGAACTCCTGCAGACAGCTCTAGCACAGCAAGAGGCGTACTCCTACAGCCGGGACAGGATCCACTCAACTCCTCGCCCAGGCCAGAGCCCGAGTTACAGCCGGCACATGGTCTCAGCGACCGGCTCAAGTAATGTCCGACACCATGACCCACCCCCTGGCCATGGCCCGGCTCATGTTGGAGCCTTCTACGCAGCAGACCAAGCACGGCAAGAGGCGGAGCAGGTGCCGCAATTGACGGCTTATCAGACCCCCCCGGCTTATCCGACGGCGTCCGTTGATGTGGGTATTTCTACCAGGACCGAAGGTGTCCCTTGTTTGGTGCCAGCCATCCGTAATGAACGTCTACCTAAGGATTTCAAGGGCCCTAGGAAGGTGCCTAACTATACAGCTGACTTACAGCCTGCGGCCTGGATTGAGAGTTATGAAATGGCTATGGAACTGCTAGAGGTCAGCGAGGCGGCCATGGCCAAATATTTCACCATGATGTTAGATGGAACTGCCCGCACATGGTTAAAAGGGCTACCACCGAATTCCATTGGATCTTGGGCTGAGCTGAAAGCCCGTTTCATTCAAAACTTCAAGGATACCTGTAGGCAGTCTATGTCAATTGTGGACTTGACTAACTGTAAGCAGCAGGAGGGTGAATCCACGACCCATTGGGTTCGCCGGGTCAAAGAGATCATACATTCATCAGATAAGATGGATGCCGGCTCTGCAGTCTTGATGTTGGAACAGAACTGTCGCTTTGTGCCCCTAAAGATGAAACTTGGGCAGCTTAAACGTGACTGCACGGATATGGGTACACTAATGTCGGCTCTTGTCAAGTATGCTGATTCTGACGGTACCAAGGATCCCCCTTCAGATGATGAAAGGGCAGGGAAGGGAAAGAAGAACGGCAATGGCAAGAGTCCTCAGTTTAACCCGGGGAATCAAGGAGGAGGCAAGCGTAAGGCCGATGGCAGCCTGGAGTTCATAGCCAACACCCAAGGTAACAACCAGCGACGCAAGGGGAGGCCCCCTCCCCGAGGCGGCGGGTCAGGACCTTCTCTGAAGCATCATCTTGTAGACCCGGAGATTATCGAAGGTTTCCCTTAAGTCATCTATCAGGGTTTCCTCCTTGATGGACTTAACCACAATATCGTCCACGTAAGCATGAACATTGCGCCCGATCTGTTTATGGAGACAATTCTGTACACAACGCTGGTAAGTCGCCTGCGCACACTTGAGCCCAAAGGGCATAGAGACATAGCAGAAGGCTCCAAAGGGAGTGATGAACGCCGTCTTCTCCTGGTCCTTAACTGCCATCTTAATCTGATGATACCCGGAATAAGCATCCAAGAAACTTAAGCATGCACAACCTGCCGTAGCATCAATGATTTGATCGATACGGGGGAGAGCAAAAGGATCAGCCGGACACGCCTTGTTCAAGTCCGTGTAGTCCACACACATCCGCCAGGTGCCGTTCTTTTTAAGTACGAGCACCGGGTTAGCCAACCACTCTGGGTGAAAAACCTCAACAATGAACTCGGCCGCCAAAAGCCGGGCCACTTCTTCACCAATAGCCTTCCGCCTCTCTTCATTAAACCATTGAAGGAACTGTCTGACCGGCTTAAATTTTGGATCAACATTGAGAGTGTGCTCAGCGAGTTCTCTAGGTACACCTGGCATGTCAGAAGGTTTCCATGCAAAGATGTCCCTATTCTCACGGCTGAACTCGATGAGCGCGCCTTCCTATTTCGGGTCCAGATTTGCACTGATGCTGAACTGCTGAGACGAGTCACCTGGAACAAAATCAACAAGTTTAGTATCATCAACTAATTTAAACTTCATTGCTGGTTCATTCTCCGTGGTTGGCTTCTTCAGAGAGGTCATATCTGTTGGGTCAACATTGTCTTTATAAAATTTCAACTCTTCTGTGGCACAAACAGACTCTGCATAAGCCGCGTCACCTTCCTCACACTCCAGAGCCACTTTCCGGCTGCCGTGAACCGTAATGGTCCCGTTGTGACCCGGCATCTTAAGTTGTAAGTACACATAACACGGCCGTGCCATGAACTTGGCGTAAGCCGGTCGTCCGAATATAGCATGGTATGGACTTCTTATCTTGACCACTTCAAAGGTCAACTTTTCCACCCTGTAGTTGTTCTCATCACCGAAGGCCACTTCCAGTTCGATCTTGCCGACTGGATAAGCCGATTTACCGGGTACCACACCATGGAAGATAGTATTTGACTGGCTGAGGTTCTTATCAACTAGCCCCATACGACGGAAAGTCTCATAATAGAGGATGTTGATGCTGCTGCCTCCATCCATGAGTACCTTTGTGAACTTATAGTCTCCCACTTGAGGAGCCACCACTAAGGCCAGGTGGCCCGGGTTATCCACCCGGGGAGGGTGATCCTCCCTACTCCACACTATAGGCTGCTCCGACCACCGTAAGTAGCGTGGAACCGCCGGCTCAACAGCATTAACAGCCCTCTTGTGAAGCTTCTCGTCTCGTTTGCACAAACTAGTGGTGAACACGTGATACTGTCCGCCGCTGAGCTGCTTTGGGTTGGTCTGATAGCCCCCCTGTTGCTGTTGATGACCCTGACCAGACTGTTGATTAAAGCCCCCTTGACCGTTCTGAGGACCGGAGTTTGAGCCGCCTCCCGGGCCATGAAAGCCGCCAGCGCCGGAGCCGCCGGCGCCTGAGCCGCCGCCCGGGCCATTGTAGTTTTTAAAGGCCTTCATGATAGCACAATCCTTCCACAGATGAGTCGCTGGCTTCTCTCTAGAGCCGTGTCTCGGACAAGGTTCATTCAACAGCTGCTCCAGAGAAGGTCCTGACCCGCCGCCTCGGGGAGGGGCCCTCCCCTTGCGTCGCTGGTTGTTACCTTGGGTGTTGGCTACGAACTCCAGGCTGCCATCGGCCTTACGCTTGCCTCCTCCTTGATTCCCCGGGTTAAACTGAGGACTCTTGCCATTGCCGTTCTTCTTTCCCTTCCCTGCCCTTTCATCATCTGAAGGGGGATCCTTGGTACCGTCAGAATCAGCATACTTGACAAGAGCCGACATTAGTGTACCCATATCCGTGCAGTCACGTTTAAGCTGCCCAAGTTTCATCTTTAGGGGCACAAAGCGACAGTTCTGTTCCAACATCAAGACTGCAGAGCCGGCATCCATCTTATCTGATGAATGTATGATCTCTTTGACCCGACGAACCCAATGGGTCGTGGATTCACCCTCCTGCTGCTTACAGTTAGTCAAGTCCACAATTGACATAGACTGCCTACAGGTATCCTTGAAGTTTTGAATGAAACGGGCTTTCAGCTCAGCCCAAGATCCAATGGAATTCGGTGGTAGCCCTTTTAACCATGTGCGGGCAGTTCCATCTAACATCATGGTGAAATATTTGGCCATGGCCGCCTCGCTGACCTCTAGCAGTTCCATAGCCATTTCATAACTCTCAATCCAGGCCGCAGGCTGTAAGTCAGCTGTATAGTTAGGCACCTTCCTAGGGCCCTTGAAATCCTTAGGTAGACGTTCATTACGGATGGCTGGCACCAAACAAGGGACACCTTCGGTCCTGGTAGAAATACCCACATCAACGGACGCCGTCGGATAAGCCGGGGGGGGGGTCTGATAAGCCGTCAATTGCGGCACCTGCTCCGCCTCTTGCCGTGCTTGGTCTGCTGCGTAGAAGGCTCCAACATGAGCCGGGCCATGGCCAGGGGGTGGGTCATGGTGTCGGACATTACTTGAGCCGGTCGCTGAGACCATGTGCCGGCTGTAACTCGGGCTCTGGCCTGGGCGAGGAGTTGAGTGGATCCTGTCCCGGCTGTAGGAGTACGCCTCTTGCTGTGCTAGAGCTGTCTGCAGGAGTTCCCTGACCCGGCGGGTTTCGACGGCTGCCGGAGAATTGCCGTCAACGGGAAGAGCCGCCAGTCGTGCTGCCGCAGCTACCATGTTCTCCAGCGGGTTATCATAATGACCCGAGGGTATTGGCACATACTGAGGCGGGGCAGGGGGCACCTGGGGAGGCCCCATTACTCGTGGCTGAATAAGGGGTCCCGACCCGGGCGCAATGACCCCTGGCGGGTTACTGGATCCCGCACCCGGCGTGTTGAAGAGATTGCGCGGATCGTAAACCGGCGGGAGTCGGGACTGGGCCTTCTGATGCCTCCTTCTCATGACCTCGTTGGCCGCGTTCTGATCCATCGTGAGTTGGAAGGACTGCGCCTGAATCAACTGAGTCTGGGCATCGAGAGCCGCCCGCTCCGCAGCCAGCCTGATTCCTTCTGCTGCAAGATCCTCTTTAGCTTTTATCAAATCCAGTTTCAACTGTGCCACCTCCGCATCGTACTGGGCTTGATCCGCCGGGTCAAGCGTGGCGGTTAACAGGGCCGTCATCTTGTCCGTGAGATCCATCAGCACCTGAGCCGGAGAAGGCACCGGGTTTCCCGATCCAGCAGCGGGGTTCTGAACAGGCTGTGCACCAGCCATAAAAACTCCAACCTGACTTGGCGGCTCAAAGAGGTCCGGAATACTGTTGCCATCGGAATAACTCATGAGCCTGCCATCTTGAAGTTGGTACAACGAGTTTGACTCATCAGTGGCCGACTCGCCGTCAGAGCCGGCGGCCGCCTCATCCCCAGTCCCAGATGGATCCGAGGGCCCTCCGTGGATGCATCCTACAAAAGCGCGTTTTAAGGCAGGCCGGGCCCGGGCGGGTCGCGCGCGCTGAGCAGTTTCGATGAGGTCGGCGCGGAGATCCGGCTCGGGGCCCGGTTCTCCAATCTTGCCGATGAAGACATGAATTCCACCGAAGGGGACCCGGTACCCGTACTCCACTGAGCCGGCGTCGGGGCCCCAGTCCGCATCGTCGATGTAGAGCTTGCCGCGATGACTCTTGGTCATCCGGCCCACAGCGTATCCCTTGAGCCCTTCGAAGCTGCCCTTCAAGAACTCAAATCCACCGTGCGCTGGCCCCACGGTGGGCGCCAACTGTCGTGGAATTGTCACGGCAGATGTCCTTGGGCTAGGACTTAGTCGTGGAGCCATCGCAACTAGGAAGCTTGAAGGGGTTATGCGGGACAAGGAACACGAGGGTTTATACTGGTTTGGCCCCTTACGGTGAAGGTAAAAGGCTATGTCCAGTTCGAGGTGTTATTGATTAGGGTTACAATCGCCAGGGAGCTAAACAGCTATGCCCGGCTCTCGGAGAGATCATTGTCGCCCTTAAACTACTGCCGGGTCGTCCCTTTATATAAGGAGGCTGACGCCCAGCTGCCCTTAGAGTCCCGGCCGGCTCATAAGAGTGTCCGGCTCGGACTCTAAACAATACTTGCCTTACACTACAAGTCTACTATAACAATGATTGTAACTACGGGGTTTAAGCTATATCCGGGTCTCAGCCCATCTCTGGCCCATTATCCTGAAACTTAGCTCCGGGCTTCTGGTAATGATCCTTGGAGTAACCCGGCCCTCCTGGCGGGTGACCCCCAGGTCTATATCCTCAACACCACAGGTCTAAGTTTTTCGGGATGATCATATTTTTTCGTTGGATCAAGTGTTTTCCTTGCTCGTTCGCCTCTTGCCTATTTATCCTTCCGGAGTACTCAAGACATCTCAGAAGATTCGGCCGTGTTCGAATTAATTTGAGGTTGTCACCTCATTCAAATATGTCAATTATTCCGGTGCATCATCTATCTCTTCAACAATCCTTTTTCAACGGTTATTTCTCTTAAGTGGGCCCATAACCCACAGGTCTTTTCCCAGGATCTTACCTGACTCTTCTAATTTTCTGGAGTTATTCTCAAATTCTTTTCGAAGTTTGACGTAAGTATGAATTTCATCAGTCAGATGTCTTCTCCAAGATCGCTTTCAAATTCTCTCATGTTCGGGTCAATCTTTCCTCTTTTCATTCTCTTGGAGTATGTCAACAATTTTGATGGTGTTTCTCGTCGTCATACACAACATTTGAAGACCGAGGAAGAGTTTCTCTTAAATCTTGTCCATTCTCCCGAAGATTCGTGGCGCTAGCTTGATGTCATCTTCTCAAGTTGTTTCCAGTCGTGCAATTCTTTTCACCCATCCGGAGTATTTCAGGAGTTGTTTTAAGTCTCAATTATCCGGAGGCCTCCATTTCAGAATATTTCTTCGTTCTAAGTTTTCAAATCCGTTCTCCGATTATTCCATATTCATGCCTTTTCGTTCGTCTCCATATTCTTCCGGTGTTTTGCTCTTTAATTAGTTTGTGATCTCTTCGTTCTCTTGTCGCTAGATTCCCTCAAGTATCTTCGTGCTTTTCTAATTCTTTCCGGGGATTCATTCTCTTTTCGTCATTCATTTCAATTCCTACGGTGGCTCGTTCAAGATTATTTCTGTTGTTATCATATCAATTCATTCGTTCTTTCCAGCCCTACCGGTGGTTCACGAAGACTTTCTCAAGTTTTGCGCTATATCCCCCCCTTAATCTTTCCAACGAGAATAAGTAGTTTGCAAATCCATTGTTTCTCATCAATTTAATTGGTGGAGGATAAGCATAACTTAATCCTTATTCTTCTTTCTTCAAGTGGTTTTATCTCTTCTTTTCGGAGATTGTTCATCTTATCACATTCTCGGTTCAAAGTGTTTTCATCTTTTCTTTTTCGGAGTTCCAAGCTTCTCGCCGATTTTGTCGCGAACCTCCATCCAAATCATCGCAAGGATTTAATCTTATCCCTTTCATCCTTCAATTTTATCTCGTCATTCTTTTGTTGCCGGAGTTCTTCACGGTGGCTCGTCATGATTTAATTCATTTTTCAAGTGTTCATCAAGATTCTTGTTGGAGGAGCTCAAGTATCTTCTTCTTGCTTCTCAAAGTGCAATTAATTCTCCATATTCTTCTGAAGTGGAGTTTTGCATTTCCTCGTTCTTCTCAGCTTTTCAATCTTTTCCGCTTGTGGTAGGTTACCACCTCATAATTTTGAGATGTTATCCATAAGTCCACAACAAGCTTATCCTTTTGTTGTTGAATTTCCAACAACTTCGTTCAATGTTTCCTTCTAAGGATGCTCTCTATTTCATTCATGGTAGAAGTTGTCATCTTCTTCCCCGTTATTCTCATTCCACTCTTTCAAGTCTTCTGGAGGTTTTGTGTTGTTCCTCAAGTCAAGTATCGTTCCATTTCTCAAGTTCATGTTCTATTCTTTCCTTGTTCAGTCGGAGTGCTGCATAAATTCCTTCGTTATTATTCCTTTTCTACCTTGTTCTAACCGGAGAGGTTTCAAATTCAGCCTTATTCCTTGAGCTTTTGCTTCTTGTCTCATTCAACATTCCTCTTTCCTACTCGACTGTTCTTGACTTTGTTCATCCTCACTGTTTTGTTCTTATTTCACCTCATCCCTTTTTCCTTCCGTCTCGGTCCTAAGATCTCGGGACGAGATCTCTTGTTAGTGGAGGAGTGTTGTAACGCCCCGGATCCGATGCGCCAGGCGTCTTCCAGTTATTCGTCGTTGTTGCCATGTCATTTGCTTACGTGTTGCATTTTGCCATGTCATCATCTGCATGTTTTTCTAAACATGCATCCGGTCCTTTTCCGCGTTGTCCGTTTCGCGATCCGACACTCCCACACGTGCCCGTCGCCCCTCTCAGACCTTGTTTCGTGAGCGGGAGAAAAACGTTCTCGGAATGGACCGAGATTTGCCGAGTGGCCTTGGTATATCACCGGTAGACCGCCCGTCAAATTTCGTTCCATTTGGAGGTCGGTTGATGCCCCAACGGTTAACCGCGTAGCCCGGAACCCCTTTTGTCTTGCAGCCCAACACCCCTCCAAATCAGCCCACTAACCCAGCAAAAACCCCTCCATGCTCTCCGCTGTTCGATCAAGATCGTGTGGGCAAAAACCGCTCCTCATTTGGACTCTCCTAACTCCCTCTACCTATATATACACCTCCCCCATGCCATTTTGACCTAACCTAGTCTAAACCACCCCTCACCCCTCTCCTCCTTGTTTTCGCCGCCTCCTCCCACCTCGGGGGCTGCGCCGCCACCTTCCCCCACCAAATCCGGCGCGAGCCACCTCTTCCTCGCCACTTGGCGCCGCCTGAGTGGTCGCGCCGCCACCCAGCGCCGCTCCCCTCCAACAGCGAGCTGCCACGTCGCCCCCTCGGCCTCCACCACCGCCGCAGCCCTCCAGAGCCCATCCGCGGCCCGCCAAGCCCGTCGGGGCGCGGACCACACCGCCCCTGCGTCCCGAGCTCCAGATCGGGAGAGGAGCTCCCGATCCAGAGCTCCGCCGCCTCATGCCCCGCCGTGCCGGCGTCCCTCGTCGTCGCAACCGCCGGCCGCCGCCCCCGTCGGCCGGAGCCCCGCCAGGCCGGAGCCCCACCGCCTTCTCCTTCCTTCTCCCTCTCCCTCATGGCGTCTCTCTCTCTCTCTCCGTAGGTCGCCGCCGCCATGGTCCCCGGCGCCGCCCGACCCTGCCGCCCCAGATCCGCCCGTCTCCGGCTATCTCCTTCCTCTCCGGCGAGATTCCGGCGCGTTGACTTTTTTCCCCTGCGAGGTTGATTTTGCTCTAAGTCCCGAAAATCTTGCATTATGTTAGCATGTTCATCATATCATATCTCTTTGCATACTACTCCGTTTCGCGTGCATAATATGTCAAAATGTTCACTGTGAGATGCTCTTTATTTAATTCCATTGTGACATGCTTGTTTGAGTTCATCTTGATGCCTTAATCATTGTTGCAAGACTGCTATATGATGTTAATCTGCTGAAACTGTTATAACTTGATGAATTGTCTTTTTCATTGCATTTTGTGTGTGCATCCTATGAGCTTGAAGTCTACATGTGTTTTGAACTACATCATGCCATCTTTACAGGGGTGCTTGTCTTGTATTTTTGTGATCTATGTGATGACTATCACAAGCATCCAAAGTAGCCTCCGTGATGTTGCTGATTTCTGTGACTTAGTCATTTCTGCTAAGTCTGTAGCTGTAGCATTGTGATGCCTTGTAAACCTGCTGTCACCATGAGTTCTATGCATAATCTAGAGACGTTCACTAAGGATGTTATGTTATACATGTTATGCTCTATCCATCCATGCCCTTGTTTGTATTTATAGCCTGCCGTAGCTTGTTGCCATCTTGCTCTCAACTTGCTAAATAATGTTGCGGTCAGCCTGTTAACATGAAGTTCAGTTTTGACATGTGTTTTGCTAGTGATCCATGCACCCTATGACCATTCTCTTGCCATGCTTAGCTTCATAATTATACTATCTTACTTTTTTAAGCCTTCATATGCCATGAAATGCTTTGTGATGAGTGATTTGAGGTCGCAAAGATGCCTTCATAATTCTGTTTTTGCCATGCTCAGTTTTTCTGCCAAGTCTTAATCTATTTATGAAACTTGCTATGTTTACATGGGTGCCATCATATCTTCTGTACCTTTTTGGATCGTGATCAGTAAGGGAGATTTGTTCTATGCAATTAGTAGATTCATGCCATGCCTTTGTTTGTCATGATCTGTTCCTGTAGCATGCTGTTTGATAGCTCTAAACTTAGCAACCTGATGTTAGTTCTGCCATGTCCAGTAATTTCTGCTAAGTCTGTGAAACAGTTATTATTTGCAATTTGTCATGTCCTTTTGAGCATGTTATAGTGGTTTCTAGAGATAGCTCAGTGTTCATGTTTTGCAATGCTTTACCTTTACATCACGTCCATGTCATTTGTTTTCATGTTAGCATGCTGTAGCATATTGTTTTGATGGTTGCAAGATGTCTTTTGCTGTTTTGGACAGATTGTTGCTATATCTTGTTTGGAGTGTATGTGTTGCACCGTTGCTCCGTTTTGAGCATGCTCTATATGAAACTTGCTTAGTTTTGCATGTAGTTTCATATTACCTTGTTGCATCTTTTTTTTGAGGTGTTTGCTTGATGATTGAATGCATTTTGCATCAATGCCATGTTTAACTTGTTTTGCTCATATCTTCTAGGCCGTAGCTCCGAATCTAATGAACTTTATATGTAACTTGACTAGAATTTCGTGTAGATCATCTTGGTGCATCTTAACTTGCTGTTTAACAACTTGAACATAAGTTTTTTTCAGATCTGGACCAATTTTGAAATTTGCATATGAGGACTTACCGGAATTTATCTATGTTGTTTCCGGCCTTATTTAAACTTGCCTTGATGTGTTGCTCTTGTATGCATCATCTCTTGCCATGAGTAGCATCATGTAGCTTGTCATGCATCATGCTTGGTTGTGCATCATGCCTTGTTATGTGTTGTGTGTTTAGCATGTTGTGTGCTTCTTCTCGATAGTTCCCGTTTCGTTGCGATCGTGAGGATTCGTTCGTCTACGCTTGGTTCATCTTCGTGGCTTCATCCTCTTCATGGACTCGTTCTTCTTCCTAGCGGGATTTCAGGCAAGATGACCGTAACCTTGGATCTCATTACTAGCATTGCTATGCTAGTTGCTTCGTTCTATCGCTATGCTGCGCTACCTATCATTTGCTCTTCAAGCCTCCCAAATTGCCATGAAACCACCTCTAACCTTTGTCACCCTTCCTAGCAAACCATTGTTTGGCTATGTTACCGCTTTTGCTCAGCCCCTCTTATAGCGTTGCTAGTTGCAGGTGAAGATGAAGTTTGCTCCATGTTGGATTATGTTTATGTTTGGATACCACAATATCTCTTGTTTAATTAATGCATCTATATACTTGGCAAAGGGTGGAAGGCTCAGCCTTATGCCTGGTGTTTTGTTCCACTCTTGCCGCCCTAGTTTCTGTCATACCGGTGTTATGTTCCTTGATTTTGCGTCCCTTACGTGGTTGGGTGATTTATGGGACCCCCTTGACAGTTCGCTTTGAATAAAACTCCTCCAGCAAGGCCCAACCTTGGTCTTACCATTTGCCTATCACCTATTTCTTTTCCCTTGGGAGTCGCGCTCCCGAGGGTCATCTTTATTTTACACCCCCGGGCCAGTGCTCCTCTGAGTGTTGGTCCAAACTAGAGCCCTTTGCAGCGCCACCTCGGGGAAACTTGAGGTCTGGTTTTAGTTGTACAAGTTGCTCATCTGGTGTGCCCTGAGAACGAGATATGTGCAGCTCCTATCGGGATTTGTCGGCACATTCGGGCGGCTTTGCTGGTCTTGTTTTACCATTGTCGAAATGTCTTGTAAACCGGGATTCCGAGACTGATCGGGTCTTCCCGGGAGAAGGAATATCCTTCGTTGACCGTGAGAGGTTATAATGGGCTAAGTTGGGACACCCCTGTAGGGTATAAAATTTCGAGAGCCGTGCCCGCGGTTATGTGGCAGATGGGAATTTGTTCGTGTCCGGTTGTAGAGAACTTGACACTTGACCTTAATTAAAACGCATCAACCGCGTGTGTAGCCCTGATGGTCTCTTTTCGGCGGAGTCTGGGAAGTGAACACGGTTTTTGGGTTATGTTTGACGTAAGTAGGAGTTCAGGATCATTTCTTGATCATTGCTAGTTTCACGACCGTTCCATTGCTTCTCTTCTCGCTCTTATTTGCGTAGGTTAGCCACCATATCATGCTTAGTCACTGCTGCAACCTCACCACTTTACCCCTTCCTTACCCATTAAGCTTTGCTAGTCTTGATACCCATGGTAATGGGATTGCTGAGTCCCGTGGCTCACAGATTACTCCAACAACAGTTGCAGGTACAGGTTTTGCGATGATCCTGACGCGAGAGCGATGTTACTTGTTTTGGAGTTCTTCTTCTGCTTCTTCTTCGATTAGGGGATAGGTTCCAGGTCGGCAGCCTGGGCTAGCAGGGTGGATGTCGATTGAGTTCCTGTTTGTGTTTGATCCGTAGTCGGATGTTGTTCTTATGTATGATGTATCGGTGTATTCTTGGGGCATTTGTGCCTTTTGTATGTATCCCCATCTTTTATGTAATGTTGATGTAATGATATCCACCTTGCAAAAGCGTTTCAATATGCGGGTCTATCCTTGGTGGGACCTTCGAGTTCCTATCAGATAGGGTCGCATATTGGGCGTGACAAGTTGGTATCAGAGCTTCGACCGACCCTAGGAGCCCCCCTTGATTGATCGTATAGTTGGCCGATGTCGACTCTAGAAGAAAATTGTTTTCGGAGTCTAGTTATATTGGAGAGTAGGAATTCTTTTTACTCCTCAGCCCCTTCGTCGCTCTGGTGAAGAATCTTGACGTAGGTGTTTTGAACTACTCCTCTTCCCCTTCAAACTTTCTTTATGATCACGCGGTTAGTTTTTCGTTCGTTGGTTCTCAGCTCTTTTCATCCGGTGCATTTCTCGTCAAGTTGACTCGAGCCTCTTCATCTTTGCCAAGTTCAATCCTCAGTTGCTTTCTTTTTCCCACCCGCCCACCCCTTTTCTTCTCGGAACTGGAGTCCGTAATCGAGTATCCATCCTACTCATGCGAAGCCTTTGCATTCTTTCCTCAAATATTTCAACCGGTGCTTTCTCCTCAAGTTATTCGTCGATTCCTCGTCCAAGTTGCCTGTGTTTTTTTCCCGCCCTCCCACCCCTTTTTCTTCCCGGAGCTTGAGTCTCTTTCGAGCATCAATTTCATTCGTGCGGAGCCTCTCCAGTCTTCCCTCAGTTATTTCAATCGGTGAATTCTCGTCTCGTTTGACATTCTTCATCTCTTTTCTTCTCCGGTGGACTCAATTCAAGTTTTTCGGGATGATCATATTTTTTCGTTGGATCAAGTGTTTTCCTTGCTCGTTTGCCTCTTGCCTATTTATCCTTCCGGAGTACTCAAGACATCTCAGAAGATTCGGCCGTGTTCGAATTAATTTGAGGTTGTCACCTCATTCAAATATGTCAATTATTCCGGTGCATCATCTATCTCTTCAACAATCCTTTTTCAACGGTTATTTCTCTTAAGTGGGCCCATAACCCACAGGTCTTTTCCCAGGATCTTACCTGACTCTTCTAATTTTCTGGAGTTATTCTCAAATTCTTTTCGAAGTTTGACGTAAGTATGAATTTCATCAGTCAGATGTCTTCTCCAAGATCGCTTTCAAATTCTCTCATGTTCGGGTCAATCTTTCCTCTTTTCATTCTCTTGGAGTATGTCAACAATTTTGATGGTGTTTCTCGTCGTCATTCGCAACATTTGAAGACCGAGGAAGAGTTTCTCTTAAATCTTGTCCATTCTCCCGAAGATTCGTGGCGCTAGCTTGATGTCATCTTCTCAAGTTGTTTCCAGTCGTGCAATTCTTTTCACCCATCCGGAGTATTTCAGGAGTTATTTTAAGTCTCAATTATCCGGAGGCCTCCATTTCAGAATATTTCTTCGTTCTAAGTTTTCAAATCCGTTCTCCGATTATTCCATATTCATTCCTTTTCGTTCGTCTCCATATTCTTCCGGTGTTTTGCTCTTTAATCAGTTTGCGATCCCTTCATTCTCTTGTCTCTAGATTCCCTCAAGTATCTTCGTGCTTTTCTAATTCTTTCCGGGGATTCATTCTCTTTTCGTCATTCGTTTCAATTCCTACGGTGGCTCGTTCAAGATTATTTCTGTTGTTATCATATCAATTCATTCGTTCTTTCCAGCCCTACCGGTGGTTCACGAAGACTTTCTCAAGTTTTGCGCTATATCCCCCCCTTAATCTTCCAACGAGAATAAGTAGTATGCAAATCCATTGTTTCTCATCAATTTAATTGGTGGAGGATAAGCATAACTTAATCCTTATTCTTCTTTCTTCAAGGGGATTTATCTCTTCTTTTCGGAGATTGTTCATCTTATCACATTCTCGGTTCAAAGTGTTTTCATCTTTTCTTTTCCGGAGTTCCAAGCTTCTCGCCGATTTCGTCGCGAACCTCCATCCAAATCATCGCAAGGATTTAATCTTATCCCTTTCATCCTTCAATTTTATCTCATCATTCTTTTGTTGCCGGAGTTCTTCATGGTGGTTCGTCATGATTTAATTCATTTTTCAAGTGTTCATCAAGATTCTTGTTGGAGGAGCTCAAGTATCTTCTGCTTGCTTCTCAAAGTGCAATTAATTCTCCATATTCTTCTGAAGTGGAGTTTTGCATTTCCTTGTTCTTCTCAGCTTTTCAATATTTTCCGCTTGTGGTAGGTTACCACCTCATAATTTTGAGATGTTATCCATAAGTCCACAACAAGCTTATTCTTTTGTTGTTGAATTTCCAACAACTTCGTTCAATGTTTCCTTCTAAGGATGCTCTCTATTTCATTCATGGTAGAAGTTGTCATCTTCTTCCCCGTTATTCTCATTCCACTCTTTCAAGTCTTCCGGAGGTTTTGTGTTGTTCCTCAAGTCAAGTATCGTTCCATTTCTCAAGTTCATGTTCTATTCTTTCCTTGTTCAGTCGGAGTGCTGCATAAATTCCTTCGTTATTATTCCTTTTCTATCTTGTTCTAGCCGGAGAGGTTTCAAATTCAGCCTTATTCCTTGAGCTTTTGCTTCTTGTCTCATTCAACATTCCTCTTTCCTACTCGAGTGTTCTTGACTTTGTTCATCCTCACTGTTTTGTTCTTATTTCACCTCATCCCTTTTTCCTTCCGTCTCGGTCCTAAGATCTCGGGATGAGATCTCTTGTTAGTGGAGGAGTGTTGTAACGCCCCGGATCCGATGCGCCTGGTGTCTTCCAGTTATTTGTCGTTGTTGCCATGTCATTTGCTTACGTGTTGCATTTTGCCATGTCATCATGTGCATTTCATCTGCACGTTTTTTGAAACTTGCATCCGGTCCTTTTCCGCGTTGTCCGTTTCACGATCCGACACTCCCACACGTGTCCGTCGCCCCTCTCAGACCTTGTTTCATGAGCGGGAGAAAAACGTTCTCGGAATGGACCGAGATTGTCGAGTGGCCTTGGTATATCACCGGTAGACCGCCCGTCAAATTTCGTTCCATTTGGAGGTCGGTTGATGCCCCAACGGTTAACCGCGTAGCCCGAAACCCCTTTTGTCTTGCAGCCCAACACCCCTCCAAATCAGCCCACTAACCCAGCAAAACCCCCTCCATGCTCTCCGCCGTTTGATCACGATCGTGTGAGCGAATACCGCTCCTCATTGGGACTCTCCTAACTCCCTCTACCTATATATACACCTCCCCCATGCCATTTTGACCTAACCTAGTCTAAACCACCCCTCACCCCTCTCCTCCTTGTTTTCGCCGCCTCCTCCCACCTCGGGGGCTGCGCCGCCGCCTTCCCCCTCCAAATCCGGCGCCAGCCACCTCTTCCTCGCCACTTGGCGCCGCCTGAGTGGTCGCGCCGCCACCCAGCGCCGCTCCCCTCCAACAGCGAGCTGCCACATCGCCCCCTCGGCCTCCACCACCGCCGCAGCCCTCCAGAGCCCATCCGCGGCCCGCCAAACCCGTCGGGGCCCGGACCGCGCCGCCCCTGCGTCCCGAGCTCCAGATCGGGAGAGGAGCTCCCGATCCAGAGCTCCGCCGCCTCATGCCCCGCCGTGCCGGCGTCCCTCGTCGTCGCAACCGCCGACCGCCGCCCCCGCCGGCGAGCGCCCCGCCAGGCTGGAGCCCCGCCGCCTTCTCCTTCCTTCTCCCTCTCCCTCATGGCGTCTCTCTCTCTCCCCGCAGGTCGCCGCCGCCATGGTCCCCGGCGCCGCCCGGCCCTGCCGCCGCCGGGAACAGGTCCTGCCGCCCCAGATCCGCCCGTCTCCGGCCATCTCCTTCCTCTCCGGCGAGATTCCGGCGCGTTGACTTTTCCCCCCGCGAGGTTGATTTTGCTCCAAGTCCCGAAAATCTTGCATTATGTTAGCATGCTCATCATGTCATATCTCTTTCCATACTGCTCCGTTTTGCGTGCATAATATGTCAAAATGTTCACTGTGAGATGCTCTTTATTTCATTCCATTGTGTTATGCTTGTTTGAGTTCATCTTGATGCCCTAATAATGGTTGCAAGAGTGCTATATGATCTTAATCTGCTGAAACTGTTATAACTTGATGAATTGTCTTTTTCATTGCATTTTGTGTGTGCATCCTATGAGCTTGAGGTCTACATGTGTTTTGAACTACATGACGCCATCTGTAAAGGGATGCTTGTCTTGTATTTTTGTGATCTATGTGGTGACTATCACAAACACGCAAAGTAGCCTCCGTGATGTTGCTGATTTCTGTGACTGTCATTTCTGCCAAGTCTGTAGCTGTAGCATTGTGATGCCTTGTAAACCTGCTGTCACCATGAGTTCTATGCATAATCTGGAGACGTTCACTAAGGATGTTATGTTATACATGTTATGCTCTATCCATCCATGCCCTTGTTTGCATTTATAGCCTGCCGTAGCTTGTTGCCATCTTGCTCTCAACTTGCTAAATAATGTTGCGGTCAGCCTGTTAACATGAAGTTCAGTTTTGACATGTGTTTTGCTAGTGATCCATGCACCCTATGACCATTCTCTTGCCATGCTTAGCTTCATAATTATACTATCTTACTTTTTTAAGCCTTCATATGCCATGAAATGCTTTGTGATGAGTGATTTGAGGTCGCAAAGATGCCTTCATAATTCTGTTTTTGCCATGCTCAGTTTTTCTGCCAAGTCTGAATCTATTTATGAAACTTGCTATGTTTACATGGGTGCCATCATATCTTCTGTACCTTTTTGGATCGTGATCAGTAAGGGAGATTTGTTCTATGCAATTAGTAGATTCTTGCCATGCCTTTGTTTGTCATGATCTGTTCCTGTAGCATGCTGTTTGATAGCTCTAAACTTAGCAACCTGATGTTAGTTCTGCCATGTCCAGTAATTTCTGCTAAGTCTGTGAAACAGTTATTATTTGCAATTTGTCATGTCCTTTTGAGCATGTTGTAGTGGTTTCTAGAGATAGCTCAGTGTTCATGTTTTGCAATGCTTTCTCTTTACATCACGTCCATGTCATTTGTTTTCATGTTGGGATGATGTAGCATATTGTTTTGATGCTTGCAAGATGCCTAGTTGATGTTTTGGACAGGTTGTTGCTATATCTTGTTTGGAGTGTATGTGTTGCACCGTTGCTCTGTTTTGAGCATGCTCTATATGAAACTTGCTTAGTTTCGCATGTAGTTTCATATTACCTTGTTGCATCTTTGTTTTGAGGTGTTTGCTTGATGATTGAATGCATTTTGCATCAATGCCATGTTTAACTTGTTTTGCTCATATCTTCTAGGCCGTAGCTCCGAATCTAATGAACTTTATATGTAACTTGACTAGAATTTCGTGTAGATCATCTTGGTGCATCTTAACTGGCTGTGTAACAACTTGAACATAAGTTTTTTTCAGATCTGGACCAATTTCGAAATTTGCATATGAGGACTTAGTGGAATTTATCTATGTTGTTTCCGGCCTCATTTAAACTTGCCTTGATGTGTTGCTCTTGTCTGCATCATCTCTTGCCATGAGTAGCATCATGTAGCTTGTCATGCATCATGCTTGGTTGTGCATCATGCCTTGTTATGTGTTGTGTGTTTACCATGTTATGTGCTTCTTCTCGATAGTTCCCGTTTCGTTGCGATCGTGAGGATTCGTTCGTCTACGCTTGGTTCGTCTTCGTGGCTTCATCTTCTTCATGGACTCGTTCTTCTTCCTAGCGGGATTTCAGGCAAGATGACCCTAACCTTGGATCTCATTACTATCATTGCTATGCTAGTTGCTTCGTTCTATCGCTATGCTGCGCTACCTATCACTTGCTCTTCAAGCCTCCCAAATTGCCATGAAACCACCTCTAACCTTTGTCACCCTTCCTAGCAAACCATTGTTTGGCTATGTTACTGCTTTTGCTCAGCCCCTCTTATAGCGTTGCTAGTTGCAGGTGAAGATGAAGTTTGCTCCATGTTGGATTATGTTTATGTTGGGATATCACAATATCTCTTATTTAATTAATGCATCTATATACTTGGCAAAGGGTGGAAGGCTCAGCCTTATGCCTGGTGTTTTGTTCCACTCTTGCCGCCCTAGTTTCCGTCATACCAGTGTTATGTTCCTTGATTTTGCGTCCCTTACGCGGTTGGGTGATTTATGGGACCCCCTTGACAGTTCGCTTTGAATAAAACTCCTCCAGCAAGGCCCAACCTTGGTCTTACCATTTGCCTATCACCTATTTCTTTTCCCTTGGGAGTCGCGCTCCTGAGGGTCATCTTTATTTCACACCCCCCGGGCTAGTGCTCCTCTGAGTGTTGGTCCAAACTAGAGCCCTTTGCAGCGCCACCTCGGGGAAACTTGAGGCCTGGTTTTAGTTGTACGGATTGCTCATCCGGTGTGCCCTAAGAACAAGATATGTGCAGCTGCTATCGGGATTTGTTGGCACATTCGGGCGGCTTTGCTGGTCTTGTTTTACCATTGTCGAAATGTCTTGTAAACCAGGATTCCGAGACTGATCGGGTCTTCCCGGGAGAAGGAATATCCTTCGTTGACCGTGAGAGCTTATAATGGGCTAAGTTGGGACACCCCTGCAGGGTATAAACTTTCGAGAGCCGTGCCCGCGGTTATGTGGCAGATAGGAATTTGTTAATGTCCGATTGTAGAGAACTTGACACTTGACCTTAATTAAAACGCATCAACCGCGTGTGTAGCCGTGATGGTCTCTTTTCGGCGGAGTTCGGGAAGTGAACACGGTTTTTGGGTTATGTTTGACATAAGTAGGAGTTCAGGATCACTTTTTGATCATTGCTAGTTTCACGACCGTTCCATTGCTTCTCTTCTCGCTCTTATTTGCGGAGGTTAGCCACCATATCATGCTTAGTCGCTGCTGCAACCTCACCACTTTACCCCTTCCTTACCCATTAAGCTTTGCTAGTCTTGATACCCATGGTAATGGGATTGCTGAGTCCCGTGGCTCACAAATTACTACAACAACAGTTGCAGCTACAGGTTTTGCGATGATCCTGACGCGAGAGCGATGTTACTTGTTTTGGAGTTCTTCTTCTGCTTCTTCTTCGATCAAGGGATAGGTTCCAGGTCGGCAGCCTGGGCTAGCAGGGTGGATGTCATTTGAGTTCCTGTTTGTGTTTCATCCGTAGTCGGATGTTGTTCTTATGTATGATGTATCGATGTATTCTTGGGGCATTTGTGCCTTTTGTATGTATCCCCATCTTTTATGTAATGTTGATGTAATGATATCCACCTTGCAAAAGCATTTCAATATGCGGGTCTATCCTTGGTGGGACCTTCGAGTTCCTCTCGGATAGGGTCGCATATTGGGCGTGATAGGGCCACCGTATTTGGCGAAAAAATGTTTCCCCCCTGATTGCTGGGACCCACTAGACGGGCCACCGTATTTCGTGAAAAAACGTTCCCCCCGCTGTCAGGTCGGACCCACCGGAAGTGCCTCCTTATTACGCACAAAAAAATGAATACTCCCCCTACTAGTTGGGACCCACCTTGGTGGGTGGCTGACTTGTGGGCCTACTAAGTTGATGGGGACGGAGTGATTTGTCAACTTAGTCAATATGAACGATTCTAGCTCCAGTGACTGTACGATGTCCATCCAACGGCCGTAGTGCTTCTTCAACCTCTGGTCTTCTTGCTCCAGCCGCCCAAAGCAGCGCCGGTCGTGCCGCATGCTCCTGCCTCCCGTGGCCGGCTGTGCTGCCGCGGAGGCCTCACCGCCCCCTACTATTCCCACCGCCGGCCAGGCCTTGCGGTGACGGCAGCCTCACACCGCAGCCGAACCAGTGAACCCTCGTACTCCTCTCCGCGCGGGCTTCCACTGCCGCGTCTTCCCCGGCTCTGTGTCGTCCCCTTCCTAGGCCTCGCAGTCGTCCACCGCCCTTGTGCTCTCGGCGCGGCGTGGTCAACGTGGTCAAGGAACGACTTCCATCGGAAGAGTACCGTACGTGGAGAGGCTGATAGCTGGGTCCACGGCCGCAGCAAGGAAGTGCCTCCTTATTACGCGCAAAATAATTATTCCTCCACCTAACAGCGGGGACCCACTGGACGGGCCACCGTATTTCGCAAAAAAAATGTTTCCCCCTGACTGCTGGGACCCACCAGCTACATCTTCACACGCAAGGAAGTGCCTGACAGTCGGGACCCACCTGGTCGAAGCGTACGTAGTGTTGTCATTCTGGTCGCGAACGTGTACGTACATACTGGTTGATGTAGAGGCGCGCACGTAGCATGTACACGTACGTACAGTGGCCAGTGTGCAAGAAAGAAAATATGGCCATGTACGTACATACGGGCAGGGTCTCAAACGCCTACTCGCGCATACGTACGGCCAGGGCTCGTGTACATGGCTGGGTAGGAACGGAGAAACTGTGTCGTCGTCGTGTTCATGGGGAGCCAACCGGCTGGGTCGGAACGGAATGCGTCATCGTGTTCATCGGGAGGGCTTGGACGGAACAGCCGATGGAAACGAGGCCTGGCGTACCGCAGAATGGAGGAAACGGCCTTGTGTTCGACCGGCCACGTACGAAACGGGATCATGGTCATCGGGAGGGGTCTGGCGTACCGCAAAACGGAGGAAACGGACCTCCTACGGTCGAAACGGGGGTCCTGTTGATCAGGAGGGGTGTGGCATACCGCAAAACGGAGGAAACGGACTTGTGTTGGAGCACTACGGTCGAAACGGGGGTCCTGTTCATCGGGAGGGGTGTGGCGTACCACAAAACGGGACTCCACGGGATACTGTTCATCTCCACCGTCGACCCCCTCCAGCCTCCATGGGCTACTGTTCATCCACCGTCGACCTCCTCCAGCCTCCACCTGCGACTGTTCATCCACGGGCTCCTGTCATCCTGCCTCCACCGCGCGCTACTCCACCGGCTATTGTTCAACCAGCCCTCTCCACGGGCTCCTGTTCAACCACCCCTCCATGGGCTACTGTTCATCCATCCCTCCAACCGTCTACTGTTCATCCTGCCCTCCACGGGGTGGTCCTGTTCATCCAGCCCTCCACGGGGTCCTGTTCATCCAGCCCCAACCGTCTCGATCGATCGGGGTCCTGTTCATCCAGAGGCAACACCACGGGGTCCTGTTCATCCACCCCCACCGGGAACTGTTCATCCAAACCCCCCCAGCAACGCTCACTGTTCATCCAGAGGCAGCATCGATCGGCTTCAGTTACCAGCAGTAGCGAAGGAATCGCTCGATCGGGTTCAGTTAACAGCCATCGATCGATCGGTCGGGTTCAGTAACGCGTAGCCTGCAGTGCAATCGCTCGGGTTCAGTTAGAGCCCAACGCCTCGCTCGGGTTCAGTTAGAGCCCAACGCCTTGCACCCACGCACGTGCGTGTACAAGAGAAACGCGCATCGCTCGGCCCCGACCACCCACCATAACTGGGAACACCCCGATATTTTCCTCGCCCTCGCTTCTACCATGGTTTTTTCCGTCATGGACGGCCCAAAGAATGTCATGCAGCTGGGTCTCCGGCCCGCCCAGGATGAAAAGCCCATTTTCTGTCATGATTTTTTGTCATAGAAGTAGGACCCCACCACATCTATGATTATACCAGGTTTTGTCACAATTATCGTCATAGAAGTGTCATAAGTATGACAGAAAAAAATTCGTTCGGCCCAAAATGTCACGGATGTGTCTTTTTTTTGTAGTGAGTAGAAGGGGGATTGGGGGATTGGGGGTACACAACAGACACTGGCTAACCGCGGCGGCCGTTGAGGCGTGCGGAGCGGTAGGTCGAGTGGCTGGCCTTTATCTTCTTGTCCCTCACCGTGCGGGGCGGTGGGTAGTCGTCGTCCTTGCGGGAGTCGAGGTCGATCTGCCACATAGGACGGCCTGGCTCCGGCGCCCTCACTGGCGTTTGCACTGGTTCTTCCTCCTCCTTAGGCTCCCCACTGATGACCGCCGGCGGCACGATTGCCGTCTCCCAGTACACTGCGGCACGATTGTCGTCTCCCAGTACACTGTAGCACGGCGGTCATTAGGAGCCCAGTAGTTCTTGTAATTGGACCACCTCTTCCTCTGTTTAGCGTCGTCGGAGACGGACTGATTCATGGCCCAGCGAATGATGTCGACAGTCATCGCTGGGTTAGGAATCAGCGTCTTCAACTCTTGTGCAGTGGCCTTCATGAGCACTTTATCAGATTCCTTCTGCATGTCAGGCATGGAGCCAAAGTTCGAGCACACCTCCATGGTGTTCTCGAACTTGGTGCAGTCACCAGCTGACCACCCGAGGAAGAAGGCCCTTCAGCCCATACCCCAAGGGAAGGGGTTGGCGTTGGTGCTGGAGCTGGAGCTCATGGCGATGGAGAGGAGGAAGGTTGATAGTGAGAGAAGAGAGGGGGTGGGTAAAGTAGTAGTGGTCAGGGTGAGTAAATATAGGCGCAATGGAGAGGAGGAAGAGTGACAGTCATGCCGTTTTCGGAACGTGATTTTTGGAACGAACGTGATCCAGAGGACATGGACCCTACGTCAAGACATCAAGCAGGAAGCCACGAGGTAGGGGGGCGCGCCTACCCCCTGGGCGCGCCCTCCACCCTCGTGGGCCCCCTGTTGCTCCACCGACGTACTCCTTCCTCCTATATATACCTACGTACCCCCAAACTACCAGATACGGAGCCAAAAACCTAATTCCACCGCCGCAACCTTCTGTACCCGTGAGATCCAATCTTGGGGCCTGTTCCGGAGCTCCGCCGGAGGGGGCATCGATCACGGAGGGCTTCTACATCAACACCATAGCCTCTTCGATGAAGTGTGAGTAGTTTACCTTAGACCTTCGGGTCCATAGTTATTAGCTAGATGGCTTCTTCTCTCTTTTTGGATCTCAATACAATGTTCTCCCCCTCTCTTAGGGAGATCTATTCGATGTAATCTTCTTTTGCGGTGTGTTTATAGAGACAGATGAATTGTGGGTTTATGATCAAGTTTATCTATGAACAATATTTGAATCTTCTGAATTCTTTTATGTATGACTGGTTATCTTTGCAAGTTTCTTCGAATTATCAGTTTGGTTTGGCCTACTAGATTGATCTTTCTTGCAATGGGAGAAGTGCTTAGCTTTGGGTTCAATCTTGCGGTGTCCTTTCCTAGTGACAGTAGGGGCAGCAAGGCACGTATTGTATTGTTGCCATCGAGGATAACTAGATGGGGTTTATATCATATTGCATTAGTTTATCCCTCTACATCATGTCATCTTGATTAAAGCGTTACTCTGTTCTTACGAACTTAATACTCTAGATGCATGCTGGATAGTGGTCGATGTGTGGAGTAATAGTAGTAGATGCAGGCGGGAGTCGGTCTACTTGTCTCGGACGTGATGCCTATATACATGATCATACCTAGATATTCTCATAACTATGCTCAATTCTGTCAATTGCTCAACAGTAATTTGTTCACCCACCGTAAATACTTATGCTCTCGAGAGAAGCCACTAGTGAAACCTATGGCCCCGGGTCTATTTTCCATCATATTAATCTCCCGACAACAAGCTATTTCTGGCGCCGTTTTTATTTTACTTTCTTTACTTTGCATCTTTATCATAAAAATACCAAAAATATTATCTTATCATATCTATCAGATCTCACTCTCGTAAGTGACCGTGTAGGGATTGACAACCCCTTACCGCGTTGGTTGCGAGGATTTATTTGTTTGTGTAGGTGCGAGGGACTCGTGCGTGGCCTCCTACTGGATTGATACCTTGGTTCTCAAAAACTGAGGGAAATACTTATGCTACTTTGCTGCATCACCCTTTCCTCTTCAAGGGAAAACCAACGCAGTGCTCAAGAGGTAGCAAGAAGGATTTCTGGCGCCGTTGCCGGGGAGTCTACGCAAAAGTCAACATACCAAGTACCCATCACAAACCCTTATCTCCCGCATTACATTATTTGCCATTTGCCTCTCGTTTTCCTCTCCCCCACTTCACCCTTGTCGTTTTATTCGCCCTCTCTCTTTTGCTTTTGCCTTTTTTTGGCTCGCTTCTCGTTTGCTCGTGTGTTGGATTGCTTGCTTGTCACGATGGCTCAAGATAATACCAAATTATGTGATTTTACCAATACCAACAATAATGATTTCCTTAGCACTCCGATTGCTCCTCTTACCGATACTGAATCTTGTGAAATCAATGCTGCTTTGTTGAATCTTGTCATGAAAGATCAATTCACCGGCCTTCCTAGTGAAGATGCCGCTACCCATCTAAATAGCTTTTTTCGCTTAGAGATCGTGCTAAAGCTTGGTTTTCATCTTTGCCTAAAAATAGTATTGATTCATGGAATAAGTGCAAAGATGCTTTTATCTCTAAGTATTTTCCTCCCGCTAAGATCATCTCTCTTAGAAATGATATTATGAATTTTAAGCAACTTGATCATGAACATGTTGCACAAGCTTGGGAGAGGATGAAATTAATGATACGTAATCGCCCTACGCATGGTTTGAATTTGTGGATGATTATACAAATTTTTTATGCCGGATTGAATTTTGCTTCTAGAAATCTTTTAGATTCGGCCATGGGAGGTACTTTTATGGAAATAACTTTAGGAGAAGCTACTAAACTCCTAGATAATATTATGGTTTGAATTTTTGGAGTTCCAGAAGTTTGCGTTAGTTACAGATTACTACAGACTGTTCTGTTTTTGACAGATTCTGTTTTTCATGTGTTGTTTGCTTATTTTGATGAATCTATGGCTAGTAAAATAGTTTATAAACCATAGAGAAGTTGGAATACAGTAGGTTTAACACAAATATAAATAAAGAATGAGTTCATTATAGTACCTTGAATTGGTGTTTTGTTTTCTTTCGCTAACGGAGCTCACGAGATTTTCTGTTAAGTTTTGTGTTGTGAAGTTTTCAAGTTTTGGGTAAAAGATTTGATGGATTATGGAACAAGGAGTGGCAAGAGCCTAAGCTTGGGGATGCCCATGGCACCCCCAAGATAATCGAAGGACACCTAAAAGCCAAAGCTTGGGGATGCCCCGGAAGGCATCCCCTCTTTCATCTACTTCCATCGGTAACTTTACTTGGAGCTATATTTTTATTCACCACATGATATGTGTTTTGCTTGGAGCGTCTTGTGTGATTTGAGTCTTTGATTTTTAGTTTACCACAATCATATTTGCTGTACACACCTTTTGAGAGAGACACACATGATTCGGAAATTATTATAATACTCTATGTGCTTCACTTATATCTTTGGAGTTATATAGTTTTTGCTCTAGTACTTCACTTATATCTTTTAGAGCACGGTGGTGGATTTGTTTTAAAGAAACTATTGATCTCTCATGCTTCACTTAAATTATTTTAAGAGTCTTAAATAGCATGGTAATTTGCTTAAATAATCTTAATATGCTAGGTATTCAAGACTAGTAAAAACCTTCTTATGAGTGTGTTGAATACTAAGAGAAGTTTGATGCTTGATGATTGTTTTGAGACATGGAGGTAGTGATATCAAAGTTGTGCTAGTTGAGTAGTTGTGAATTTGAGAAATGCTTGTGTTGAAGTTTGCAAGTCCCGTAGCACGCACGTATGGTAAACGTTATGTAAAAAATTTGAAACATGAGGTGTTCTTTGAGTGTCCTCCTTATGAGTGGCGGTCGGGGACGAGCGATGGACTTTTCCTACCAATCTATCCCCCTAGGAGCATGCGCTTAGTGCTTGGTTTTTGATGACTTGTAGATTTTTGCAATAAGTATGTGAGTTCTTTATGACTAATGTTGAGTCCATGGATTATACGCACTCTCACCTTTCCATCATTGCTAGCCTCTTCGATACCGTGCATTGCCCTTTCTCACATTGAGAGTTGGTGGAAACTTCGTCGGTGCATCCAAACCCCGTGATATGATACGCTCTTTCACACATAAACCTCCTTATATCTTCCTCAAAACAGCCACCATACCTACCTATTATGGCATTTCCATAGCCATTCCGAGATATATTGCCATGCAACTTTCCACCATTCCGTTTATTATGACACGTTCATCATTGTCATATTGCTTTGCATGATCATGTAGTTGACATCGTATTTGTGGCAAAGCCACCATTCATAATTCTTTCATACATGTCACTCTTGGTTCATTGCATATCCCGGTACACCGCCGGAGGCATTCATATAGAGTCATACTTTGTTCTAGTATCGAGTTGTAATCATTGAGTTGTACATAAATAGAAGTGTAATGATCATCATTTTCTAGAGCATTGTCCCAAGTGAGGAATAAAAAAAAGGAGAAAGGCCATAAAAAAGAAGAAGGCCCAAAAAAATGAGAGAAAAAGAGAGAAGGGACAATGTTACTATCCTTTTACCACACTTGTGCTTCAAAGTAGCACCATGATCTTCATGATAGAGAGTCTCTTGTTTTGTCACTTCCATATACTAGTGGGAATTTTTCATTATAGAACTTTGCTTGTATATTCCAACAATGGGCCTCCTCAAGTGCCCTAGGTCTTCATGAGCAAGCAAGTTGATGCACACCCACTTAGTTTCTTTTGTTGAGCTTTCATATATTTATAGCTCTAGTGCATCCGTTGCATGGCAATCCCTACTCCTTGCATTAACATCAATCGATGGGCATCTCCATAGCTCATTGATTAGCCTCCTTGATGTGAGACTTTCTCCCTTTTGTCTTCTCCACATAACCCCCATCATTATATTCTATTCCACCCATAGTGCTATATCCATGGCTCACGCTCATGTATTGCGTGAAGGTTGAAAAAGTTTGAGATTACTAAAGTATGAAACAATTGCTTGGCTTGTCATCGAGGTTGTGCATGATGGGAGCATTCTTGTGTGACGAAAATGGAGCATGAATAAAATATATGATTTTGTAGGGATAAACTTTCTTTGGCCATGTTATTTTGAGAAGACATAATTGCTTAGTTAGTATGCTTGAAGTATTATTATTTTTACGTCAATATTGAACTTTTATCTTGAATCTTTCGGATCTGAATATCCATACCACAATTAAGAAGAATTACATTGAAATTATGCCTAGTAGCATTCCACATCAAAAATTCTGTTTTTATCATTTACCTACTCGAGGACGAGCAGGAATTAAGCTTGGGGATGCTTGATACGTCTCCAACGTATCTATAATTTTTGATTGTTCCATGCTATATTATATTCTGTTTTGGACATTATTGGGCTTTATTATACACTTTTATATTATTTTTGGGACTAACCTATTAACCGGAGGCCCAGCCCAGAATTGCTGTTTTTTGCCTATTTCAGAGTTTCGCAGAAAAAGAATATCAAACGGAGTCCAAATGGAATGAAACCTTCGGGAACGTGATTTTTGGAACGAACGTGATCCAGAGGACTTGGACCCTACGTCAAGACATCAAGCACGAAGCCATAAGGTAGGGGGGCGCGCCTACCCCCCCCCCCCCCCCGAGCGCGCCCTCCACCCTCGTGGGCCCCCTGTTGCTCCACCGATGTACTCCTTCCTCCTATATATACCTACGTACCCCCAAACTACCAGATACGGAGCCAAAAACCTAATTCCACCGCCGCAATCTTATGTACCCGTGAGATCCCATCTTGGGGCCTGTTCCGGAGCTCCGCCGGAGGGGGCATCGATCACGGAGGGCTTCTACATCAACACCATAGCCTCTCCGATGAAGTGTGAGTAGTTTACCTCAGACCTTCGGGTCCATAGTTATTAGCTAGATGGCTTCTTCTCTCTTTTTGGATCTCAATACAATGTTCTCCCCCTCTCTTGTGGAGATCTATTCGATGTAATCTTCTTTTGCGGTGTGTTTGTTGAGACCGATGAATTGTGGGTTTATGATCAAGTTTATCTATGAACAATATTTGAATCTTCTGAATTCTTTTATGTATGATTGGTTATCTTTGCAAGTCTCTTTGAATTATCAGTTTGGTTTGGCCTACTAGATTGATCTTTCTTGCAATGGGAGAAGTGCTTAGCTTTGGGTTCAATCTTGAGGTGTCCTTTTCCAGTGACAGTAGGGGCAGCAAGGCACGTATTGTATTGTTGCCATCGAGGATAACAAGATGGGGTTTATATCATATTGCATGAGTTTATCCCTCTGCATCATGTCATCTTGCTTAAAGCGTTACTCTGTTCTTATGAACTTAATACTCTAGATGCATGCTGGATAGTGGTCGATGTGTGGAGTAATAGTAGTAGATGCAGGCAGGAGTCGGCCTACTTGTCTCGGACGTGATGCCTATATACACGATCATACCTAGATATTCTCATAACTATGCTCAATTCTGTCAATTGCTCAACAGTAATTTGTTCACCCACCGTAAATACTTATGCTCTCGAGAGAAGCCACTAGTGAAACCTATGGCCCCCGGGTCTATTTTCCATCATATGAATCTCCCGACAACAAGCTATTTCTGGCGCCGTTCTTATTTTACTTTCTTTACTTTGCATCTTTATCATAAAAATACCAAAAATATTATCTTATCATATCTATCAGATCTCACTCTCGTAAGTGACCGTGTAGGGATTGACAACCCCTTATCGTGTTGGTTGCGAGGATTTATTTGTTTGTGTAGGTGCGAGGGACTCGTGCGTGGCCTCCTACTGGATTGATACCTTGGTTCTCAAAAACTGAGGGAAATACTTACGCTACTTTGTTGCTTCACCCTTTCCTCTTCAAGGGAAAACCAACGCAGTGCTCAAGAGGTAGTAGAACCTTTTCTAAATATGCTTTCTGCGATAGTCCTAAGACTCCATTGTTCCTATCTTGGTGAATTTCCATGCCCAAAACATATGATGCTTCACCAAGATCTGTTATGTCAAAATTTGAGGATAAGAACTTCTTTGTTTCTTGTAGTAGACTAACATCACTGCTAGCAAGCAGGATATCATCCACATACAAGATTAGGAAAATATATTTCCCATTTTTAAACTTTGCATAAATGCAGTTATCCTCAATATTTTCTTTAAATACAAAACTTTTAATCATTCGATTAATGTGGCACCCCAGCTCAGAGCAACCGGTTTACCTTGCATTGCCAGCCCAGAGATCAAGTCTTCTGGCAATACACAACAACATGGTACAGAAACAACCGCTTTATTGATGCTAGCGGATTACATAGGTCTGATATTACATCGAGATTCGAGACCAAGCGGCACACACGGTGCTGCTGGACAGTATGTACATTATTTAATGAACATGACGGGGCCTCGATCACACGAACTAAGCGGCAGCGGAAGAACGGCGAGATGGCACTCCATAGCACAGGGACACCGACGTGGACACGGCTTAGACACGAGATGCGCTCCGATGCGAACCGACTTGCCTAAAAGCTGGCATAACACGCCAGGTCAGTACATTGAATGTACTTGCAAGCTCACAACAAACATAAGCACGATGACAGACAATATCAAGATATTTAAACAGGTTAATGCAATGCAAAAACTACTACTGAAGGAACACAAACGATTCATGCAATGAGTCCCACGGACTCGCTTACCAGACGGCTACCTCGTAACCAAACGGTGACCATATCTGGGTCACACCTGAAACCAATCACTCATGAACACCTCAAGTGTTCATGCTTCACCACGAACCAATGCATCACAACAATCACTTAGTTTGCAAGATTTATTAGAAAAGTTGATCCAGGTGTGACTTACTCACAAGTTATGCCCATAAACGAGGACGCGGCTATCGATAGATTAAATACACTCTGCAGAGGTAGAGCACTTTACCCACACTACGGAACACCTGGCCTCGCATTCCCCTTCGGGTGGACCAAAGCATTCCGACGAAACCCTCCCTTTATCATGCACTCTCCCCGGCCACTCCGACCAACTCCCCTCAGGGCTAGGTCTTTCGTGGCCCCGTGTCTACCAAGGACACCAACGGCCACCGTCGTGGCAAAACGGTCCCAAACGGGGACAAGGTACCATAAAAACAAAAACGAGCACACAAGGTTATGTCTGCCTACCGGGCCAGGGTATGCACGCCCATAACCTTCCCTCGCGGGAGGCACCTGTGAGAGCCACAACAAAGGACCGAATCAAGACCTTCTCATAAGGTAAATGTGGTCGCATTGAATTAAAACCTGATTCAGTGGCACCATGATTTGATCAACATCATATTCAAGTTGAACTTAATCAAGTTTGGCTTTGATAAAAACTTTTTATCATCAACATGGTACAACCCAAAAAGAATCATGCAACTACTCGTCATACAAAGCAAACAACTCATATTCATGGATCAAACTTAACAATATATGCATCTTGCAATACTTGGAACCAAAACTTCTCTGGTTATAACTCATTTTTATTTATCAAGCAATATTGTCATTAGTTCTTTATTTAAATGAAACTATCACTTAGTAAAATAACTAACATTAATTTCCATAGCAATATGCATAGTGCAAAATATTACTCTACTTAGCCAAACAAGTTCATGCATTCAATCAGTAACTAAAACAAGCATATCAAGCATGGTAAAGTAACTAGAAATTAACTAAATTTATTTATCAAATTTTAAATGCAAATAAACACTCATATTCAAGTAGAAAATCATAGATATTAAAATAACACCATCCAAATGCTGGTGTGGCTTGCCTTAGTGTAGAGGAGGATCACACCCCTCTTTGTTTGCTTGAAGACAAGCTTCTCCTTCTGAAAAAGAATTTAAAACCACAAAAATATTTGTCAAAACACCTTCTGAAAATCACCAGAAATTCTAGACAGCAAGGAAAAATCCACCTTTTGGTGTGCTGCTAGAGCTTTCTGAAACAAAGGCAATGCAAAAAGAATCAAATCATTTGGACTTATGGTATAGAAATGGTGGCTGGTCAAAGTTCAGTCAAATTTCTGAATAATATTTGAATTAAACAGAAATCCTGGGGGGTGACGTCGAAGGCGTAAAACAGGAATACGCCTCCACTCGTACCGCTTCGGGCGCGAGTGGTGAGACTAACAGGTGGGTCCCGCACATCAGGAGAGAGGGGGCGAGCGAGATCAGAGAGAGGCGGAGCTTCGCCGGAGCTTACGCCGGCGACGAGGGGGTTTGGGGCTAGCCTAGAGGGATAGGATTGATGCGGGGCTCGAGGCGCACCTGCCCGTACCCGTGGCTTGGCGAGAGGTGGACGGAGCTGCTCGAGGTTGAGCTCGCAAGCTACGGTGGCGGGCGGGTTTCGCCGGAGAGGTTGAAGACGATGGCTAGGGGCGGCTCCGAGGGCTTGGCGGCGTCCAGGCAGCACCATTAGACCACCGAGGCCCAGCCCAAGTAGCTGCTTGAGCTCGAGAGGCCCTGGAGAGCGGCAGCTGGCCTGCGGGGATCGCCGGAGTCCTCGGGTCGGGGCGACGGCCAGAGGCCTGCCCGACTGAGCTGAGGTCGTTCTACGTGTTCGTGGGAGTCGTGTGGAGTGGTGCTTGGCCAGGATTCGAGGCGGGGTCGCTTTATATAGCCGAAGCAAGGGAGGAACGTGTCGCCGCCGGAGCTCTCTGGACACGCGGCAAACGGCGACGAGAAGCTCCAAGGCGAGGGGGCAAAGGCTCAGCGTCAACGCTGGAGCTTTCCCATGCTCACGGACGAGCACAGGAGGTGGTTGGGGAAGTGGACAAGCGCACACGCGCACTGTGGTGTTTTGGCCGCGACGCGCCCGTGCCTGCTGCGGCGGCTCCGGCGTCGGCGAGTGCCAGGGAGCGGTCAAGGGTGATGGGTCGGGGCTTGTGGCGCGGTGCGGCAGTCGGCGGCGAGCGCTGGAACGAGCACGCGCGAAACAGAGGGCAAGGCGCCAGCCAGAGCGCGTCGAGACACTGCCAGGCGTCGTGTCCTCGCGCGGTCACCAAGCTGGCATGGTCAAAATGACGCCCAGGAGCGGCCAAACCTTGTCTACACGTTCGACCCTGCAGTGTTTAGTCTAGGAGAGGTGATGGTTCATGCCCAGGCCGACCAGACTTGACTCCACTAAGCTGACAAGTTTTTGTCCAGAAACTTGGTCGCCAAGTTTGGACACCTTCTAGAAGGCCATTAGGGCTGATCTCCTGGGGTTTAGGGTTTCTTAGGAGGGTGTTTAAGCTTAAGAAAGATCAAGGCTAAAAGCTCAAGGAAAAATGTACTTGCTGTACAAACTGGAAGTTTGGGCCAGAATAGAAATGATTTTCTACAGCAAAAATATTCCAAAAAGTGGTGCAATATTTTTGCATGGGAAGGTGTGCCAAGGTTCTAAGAATATTCAGGAATTATCTCAGATTTTTTTGAGCAAGAAAAGTTGAGGTTGCTTTGGAGCACAAGTTTCTGAAGTGAGTTTCAGAGAGAAAAATGAATATTTTTCTTTTATGAAAAATATTCATTTGATTATTTTGAGGATTTATCAGAGGAATAAAGTAGATAGGCCACTTTGGTGAAAGTCAAGGATATGCCCAAGTGACAAGTCCATTTGAAATGATTCAAACTCCAAATCAAATCAGGGCAAAAACCACGATAAAACCAAGTCCGGAAAAGAGAGAGAAGGCAAGTCCGGAAAAAGAGAGAAGCCAAATCCAGGCTGTCACAAACCTCCCCCACTTAAGATGAATCTCGTCCTCGAGATTAGGTTGCTTGGGAAAACCATTCTGGGTATGCAGTCCTTAAAAATTCCTCTCTTTCCCAAGTCGCTTCCTCTTCGGTGTGGTGCTCCCACTGAACCTTGTAAAACCTTATTTCTTTGCTGCGGGTGACCCTTTCTGTCTGATCCAATATTCTGATTGGCTTTTCCTCATAAGTCAAATCCTTAGACAATTCTATCTCTGCCATATCAGTCCTTTTCTCCGGTGGCGAGATACATCTTCTTAGCTGTGATATGTGAAACACGTTGTGTACTTCTGACATTTCCGGTGGCAATTCCAACTGATATGCAACCATACCGACTCTGGCCACGATGGGGAATGGACCGATATATCGGGGTGCCAATTTTTTGCGAGTCTGAAACCTCTTGACTCCTTTCATAGGGGTGACTCGGAGATATACGTGTTCTCCGGGTTCGAAGCTGATCTGACAATGTTTGGCATCATAGTAGCTCTTCTGTCGAGATTTGGCCAATTGCAGTCTGTCGCGGATTTCCTTGACTTGCTTCTCCGCTTCGAGCATTAAATCAGTCCCGAAAATGCGGCTGTCTCCGGTTTGAGACCAGTTTAATGGAGTGCGGCTTTTCCGGCCATACAGGGCTTCATAGGGTGACATCTTTAAGCTGGCCTGGAAACTGTTGTTGTAGGAAAACTCGGCGTAGGGCAGACAGTCTTCCCACTTGGTTCCTTGGGCCAATGTACATGCCCTGAGCATATCTTCGAGTATTTGATTTACTCGTTCAGTCTGTCCATCTGTCTGAGGATGATAGGTCATGCTGTACTTCAAACCGGTCCCCAAGGCTTGATGTAGTCGGGACCAAAATGCGGAGGTGAAGAGAGATCCCCTGTCAGAGGTGATCGTCTTGGGTACTCCATGCAGACTGATGATTCTTGACACATACAGCTGTGCGAGTTGATTTGCATGGTATGTGGTCCGGATAGGAAGAAAGTGTGCCACCTTTGTTAAGGTGTCCACTATGACCCATATTGCGTCGTTTCCTCGATGAGACCTTGGTAGCCCGGTGATGAAGTCCATGCAGATATCATCCCATTTCCATTGGGATACCGGCAGAGGTTGGAGGAGTCCGGCGGGTTTTTAGTGTTCCGCCTTTACCTTGTTGCATATGTCGCAACAGGCTACAAAGTATGCGATGTCTTTCTTCATTCCATCCCACCAGAATACCTGATGAAGGTCCTCGTACATTTTGGTACCACCGGGATGAATTGAGTATGGTGCTTCATGCGCTTCTGCCAATATTTTCTTCTTCAGACTTTCTTAGTTGGGTACGCAGAGTCTTCCTCGGAACCTTAGCGAACCTTGCTGATCCATAGAGAATTCTGGTGCACGCCCTTGGTGCACCTTCTGAACATATATTAATAACCTCTCATCATTCGCTTGCACGCTGCAGATTTCTTCTTCGAGAGTAGGGGCAACCTCCAATAAATTGACAAGACGGGCGTCGGTGATTACCAAATTGAGCTGCATGATTTCTTCATAAAGCTCAGGAGGCAGTGAATCCATTAGCGCATTAAGGTTGGATGGTTTGCGGCTGAGGGCGTCAGCCACCACATTAGCTTTGCCCGGGTGATAACTTATCCCGAGGTCGTAGTCCTTAACCAATTCGAGCCATCTTCACTGTCGAAGATTCAAATCGGGCTGAGTGAATATATACTTGAGACTCTTATGATCGGTGAATATCTGGCACTTCTTTCCAATCAGGTAGTGTCTCCAGATCTTCAAAGCGTGCACCACCGCGGCCAATTCCAAATCATGGGTAGGATAGTTTCCTTCGTGTTGCCGCAGTTGGCGAGATGCATATGCCACCACTTTGCCATCTTGCATGAGTACGCACCCCAGTCCTCTTCTGGATGCGTCGCAGTAGACATCAAAACTGTGGTAGATGTCTGGAAGAGTTAATACTGGTGCCAATGTCAGCCTGATTTTTAACTCATTAAAACTCCGCTCGCAGTCCTCAGTCCATACAAACTTCTTATCCTTCTTCAGAAGCTCAGTCATTGGCTTGGCGATCTTCGAGAAGCCTTCGATAAAATGGCGATAATATCCGGCTAGTCCAAGGAAACTCCGGATTTCTGAGACTGTGGTGGGTGCGGACCAATCAAGTACATCCTTCACCTTGCTTGGGTCCACTGAGATTCCTTCTGCCGAGAGGACATGCCCGAGGAATCCCACTTGTTGGAGCTAGAACTCACATTTGCTTAATTTGGCATAAAGCTGATGGTCGCGAAGCCTTTGCAGAACTGCTCGAAGATGCTCCTTGTGTTCGTCCTTGCTCTTGGAGTAAATGAGGATGTCATCAATGAACACCACCACAAATTTATCCAAGAAGTCCATAAACACCTTGTTCATCATATGCATAAAGAATGCAGGAGCATTGGTGAGGCCGAAGGACATAACGGTGTATTCATAAAGACCGTACCGAGTGGTGAACGCGGTCTTAGGGATATCTTCCTTCTTTATCTTGAGTTGATGATATCCAGTCCTCAAATCAATCTTTGAGAATACTTTGGCCCCACTAAGTTGATCAAACATATCGTCGGTCCTCGGCAGTGGATACTTGTTTTTGATGCTGACGTCATTCAGCTGTCTGTAGTCTACGCACATTCGTAGACTGCTGTCCTTTTTGTCCACGAAGATTGCTGGTGATCCCCATGGTGAAGAGCTTGGACAAATGTATCCTTTCTGCAGCATCTCATCCTGTTGTTTCTTCAACTCCACCAATTCTGAGGAAGGCATCCGATAATATTTCTTATGTATCGGAGTGGTTCAAGGCACCAAGTCAATTGCGAACTCCAATTCTCGGTCTGGTGGCATGCCTGGTAATTCTTCAGGAAAGACGTCTGGATACTCACTGGCCACAGGAATTGATTCCACTTCTTCTGCCATTGCTGCGAAAACCATATCTTTTGTGGGTATGAGCTTGCGGGCATAAAAACTTGTGGTGTGACCTTCCATGTTTTTCAGGGTAACTTCTCTAGTCGCACAGCTGATGCAGACTTGATATTGAGTAAACCAATTCATGCCCAGAGTGACGTCCAATTTGTTGGAATCGATGATTATCAATGATGTTGGAAAGTTGACGCCCTTGATGTCAATTTCCAAATTTTGGCAGACGAGATTGCTTCTGAGTAGGGATCCCGGGGATTGTACCAGCATGTGCTTTCCCACAATAGAGCAAGGAAATTTGTTTTGGGAAGCAAAACTCTGCGAAATAAAAGAGTGGGAAGCCCCAGAGTCAAATAAAATTACGGCGGGTATGTCATTAACAAGAAACATACCAATGACGACTTACGGGTCCTCTTGAGCTTCGTCTGTGGAGATGTGATGAATTTGCCCTTGAATCCTATCTGGGGCGGAATACGGCTCCATGTAGTTCACTTGCGGCTGAAAGGGAGCTACGTGCTTGTTGTTCTTGGGACACTGTCTGGCGTAGTGTCCGGTTTGGCCACAGCTGAAACATGAATTGTTGCGCTGACAGTCTTCGCGCACCGGGCTGGTCACGACATTCTTGACTTGTGTAGTAGTCTTGTTGACATTCTGCTGCCAATTTGGTTTGTACTCCACCTGAGTCTGTTGCCAAGTACGAGCCTTTTGCACTGGTTGCATATCCTTCTTTGGCTCGAATTTGCGCATGTGGTCGTTAACAGCTGGCTTGTGGTCATGCAGGAGCTTGTGTTCCCTTTCGGCGATGAGGGCCTTGTTCACCAGAGTCAGGAAGTCTGGGAAATCAAACATGCTGAGAGTGCACCTGAGATGCTAATTCAGGCCTCCAAGGAACCGGTCGATCTTTCGCTCTTCTGTGGCAACATCGTGGAGAGAATAGCAGGCCAAATGGTTGAATTTGTTCAGATACTCGTTGACGGTCATGCTGCCTTGAGTGAGAGCGAGGAATTCGCGCTGCTTGATTTTCGTAACTCCGGTGGGAATATGATACTTGCGAAATTGTTCCTTGAATTTTGCCCAAGTAATTTCCTCGTCTGCAGGCCATATTGCCTTGGCATTATCCCACCATATAGCTGCAGCTCCTTCGAGATAATGCGTTGTGAAGGGAACCTTGTCCCCTTCTTCAGTGCGAGCAATCTCCAGTTTCCTCTCCATAGTCCTTAACCAGTCGTCGGTGTCCAAAGGATCGGTAGCGTGGCTGAAACTGGGAGGCTTGGTTCGCTGAAAATCTGACAGCTTGGAGTGATGGACATTCTGGTTTCCATTCTGCCCAACCATAACTTGCACACTCTTCAGGATTTCCAGCGGATCGTTGCTCCTTCTTTCTTCAAAAATTTGCAGGATTTGCTCGGTGGAAGGCAGTTGTGGCGGTGGCGGCGGAGGTGGCTGGTACGGCTCGGGGCAATGTCCCGCCTGTCTTGCGGAACGACAGACAGGGACGTCCTCACAAGCTTGGCTGCCGCTGCCTCCACGCGTCATCCTATTTTTCGTTTTCCCAATACATAGAAACCATGATGTGAAAATTCCAAAATGGGGGAAAAGGCCAATGACAAATCCCGGAAGAAAACAGCGAATGAAAACCAAGGCGAATAAAAAGTTCCAACATAATTATACATAGTCCCAACATGAAAGTAAACAACACAGTGGGTCTACTACCCTCGTACATGAAACTACGCATCATGACAAGTGCGATTACAGCCATACATCATGCTCATGACTATAGCGGTACTCTAGCGGTCTACTGCTCGGTCGGTGCTGCTGCAGGCTCGTCTCCTGAGCCGGACCCTGATCCTGAACTGATAATAGAGACCTCCGGGTCAAGAGAGATGCGACGATGCTGCCTTGAGGGCTCTCCCTCAAGGGTAGGCGGGGGATGGGATCTAAGCATAGGAGCAGCAGGAGTAGCGACAAGGGGAGACCATGCAGCACGAGCGCTACGAGGGTTCACCATCAGAGGGTTAACGGTACCCTGCGAGGTCGTCGGGGGAACAGAGGTGGAAGAAACCGGAGCAGAAGTATAGATGACAGCGGGAAGAGGGTTCCTCATACGAGCAGCTGCGAGAGCAGTGCAAGCACGTGAAAGCTCCGGAGCTAACTCATAGTTCAGGAGATAACTAGCAGTGATGTAGCGAGAAAGGTGGCTAGTGCAACGATTGCACGCCGGATTAATCAAGGGAAAGCGGATACGCCCATTCTCGTGCAAAGATGGGTAGTAGAAAAGACCAGGGTGGGTGTGCATGCGAACCTCGTTGTAGCGCAAGTCTACAAGAGCCTCGAGAGTAGCAAACTGAACCGCCTGAGATGGCGTAGAAGCAAGACCACCCTTATTCGAACGAGTGTAAGCGCCGGAAGGGGAACTATGGTGTAGAGTGACCTCAGCATAATACTCATACAATGCACCGGCCAGATGCTCCCGATACACCCGATACTCTGGATCAGCACCCTCTAGGTAGAGTCGTCGCCACACGTTCTGAAGCAAGTGCGGCAATGTGTACGGAGCTGGCTCAGGATGGTAAAAGATCGGTACTGGTGCCATCTACACTCACAAACCATACAGTTAGTAATAACAATTAAAACATGCATGCAATGCAACAATCAATTTCTCTGGCTACCGGCACTCAAACGAAGCTATCTACCATTGCACTAACGGTCTAGCGTGTCCTACAATCAGCGCGGCTCTGATACCAAGCGTTGTGGTACCCCGGCTCAGAGCAACCGATTTACCTCGCATTGCCAGCCCAGAGATCAAGTCTTCTGGCAATACACAACAACATGGTACAGAAACAACCGCTTTATTGATGCTAGCGGATTACATAGGTCTGACATTACATCGAGATTCGAGGCCAAGCGGCACACACGGTGCTGCTGGACAGTATGTACATTATTTAATGAACATGACGGGGCCTCGATCACACGAACTACGCGGCAGCGGAAGAACGATGAGATGGCACTCCATAGCACAGGGACACCGACGTGGACACGGCCTAGACACGAGATGCGAACCGACTTGCCTGAAAGCTGGCATAACACACCAGGTCAGTACATTGAATGTACTTGCAAGTTCACAACAAACATAAGCACGATGACAAACAATATCAAGATATTTAAACAGGTTAATGCAATGCAAAAACTACTATTGAAGGAACACAAACGATTCATGCAATGAGTCCCACAGACTCGCTTACCAGACGGTTACCTCGTAACCAAACGGTGACCGTACCTGGGTCACACCTGAAACCAATCACTCATGAACACCTCAAGTGTTCATGCTTCACCACGAACCAATGCATCACAACAATCACTTAGTTTGCAAGATTTATTAGAAAAGTTGATCCATGGTGTGACTTACTCACGAGTTATGCCCATAACCGAGGACGCGGCTATCGATAGATTAAATACACTCTGCAGAGGTAGCGCACTTTTCCCACACTACAGAACACCTGGCCTCGCATTCCCCTTCGGGTGGACCAAAGCATTCTGACGAAACCCTCCCTTTGTCATGCACTCTCCCCGACCACTCTGACCAACTCCCTCTCAGGGCTAGGTCTTTGGTGGCCCCGTGTCTACCAAAGACACCAACGGCCACCGTCGTGGCAAAACGGTCCCAAACGGGGACAAGGTACCATAAAAACAAAAACGAGCACACAAGGTTATGTCTGCCTACCGGGCCAGGGTATGCACGCCCATAACCTTCCCTCGCGGGAGGCACCTGTGAGAGCCACAACAAAGGACCGAATCAAGACCTTCCCATAAGGTAAATGTGATCGCACTGAATTAAAACCCGATTCGGTGGCACCATGATGTGATCAACATCATATTCAAGTTGAACTTAATCAAGTTTAGCTTTGATAAAAACTTTTTATCATCAACATGATATAACCCAAAAAGAATCATGCAACTACTCGTCATACAAAGCAAACAACTCATATTCATGTCTCAAACTTAACAATATATGCATCTTGCAATACTTGGAACCAAAACTTCTCTGGTTATAACTCATTTTTATTTATCAAGCAATATTGTCATTAGTTCTTTATTTAAATGAAACTATCACTTAGTAAAATAACTAACATTAATTTCCATAGCAATACGCATAGTGCAAAATATCACTCTACTTAGCCAAACAAGTTCATGCATTCAACCAGTAACTAAAACAAGCATATCAAACATGGTAAAGTAACTAGAAATTAACTAAATTTATTTATCTAATTTTAAATGCAAATAAACACTCATATTCAACTAGAAAATCATAGATATTGAAATAACACCATCCAAATGCTGGTGTGGCTTGCCTTAGTGTAGAGGAGGATCACACCCCTCTTGGTTTGCTTCAAGACAAGCTTCTCCTTCTGAAAAAGAATTTAAAACCACAAAAATATTTGTCAAAACACCTTCTGAAAATCACCAGAAATTCTAGACAGCAAGGAAAAATCCACCTTTTGGTGTGCTGCTAGAGCTTTCTGAAACAAAGACAATGCAAAAAGAATCTAATCATTTGGACTTATGGTTTAGAAATGGTGGCTGGTCAAATTCAGTCAAATTTCTGAATAATATTTGAATTAAACAGAAATCCTGGGGGGTGACATCGAAGGCGTAAAACAGGAATACACCTCCACTCGTACCGCTTCGGGCGCGAGTGGTGAGACTGACATGTGGGTCCCGCACGTTAGGAGAGATAGGGGGCGAGCGAGATCAGAGAGAGGCGGAGCTTCGCCGGAGCTTACGCTGGCGATGAGGGGGTTTGGGGCTAGGCTAGAGGGATAGGATTAAAGCGGGGCTCGAGGCGCACCTGCCCGTACCCGTGGCTTGGCGAGTGGTGGACGGAGTTGCTCGAGGTTGAGCTCGCAAGCTACGGTGGCGGGGGGTTTCGCTGGAGAGGTTGAAGACGATGGCTAGGGGCGGCTCCGAGGGCTTGGCGGCGTCCAGGCAGCACCAACAGACCACCAAGGCCCCGTCCAAGCAGCTTCTTGAGCTCGAGAGGCCCTGGAGAGCGGCAGCTGGCCTGCGGGGATCGCCGGAGTCCTCGGGTCGGGGCGACGGCCAGAGGCCTGCCCGACCGAGCTGCGGTCGTTCTACGTGTTCGTGGGAGTTGTGTGGAGTGGTGCTTGGCCAGGTTTCGAGGCGGGCTCGCTTTATTTAGCCGGAGCAAGGGGGAACGTGTTGTCGCCGGAGCTCTTTGGACAAACGGCAAACGGCGACGAGAAGCTCCAAGGCGAGGGGGCAAAGGCTCAGCGTCAACGCATGAGCTTGCCCACGCTCGTGGACGAGCACATGAGGTGGTTGGGGAAGTGGACAAGCGCACGCGCGCACTATGGCGTTTTGGCCGCGACGCGCTCGTGCTTGCTGCGGCGCTCCGGCGTCGGCGAGTGCCAGGGAGCGGTCAAGGGTGATGGGTCGGGGCTTGTGGCGCGGTGCGGCAGTCGGCGGCTATCACTGGAATGAGCACGCACGAAACAGAGGGCAAGGCGCCAGCCAGAGCGCGTCGAGATGCTGTGTCCTCACGCGGTCACCAAGCTGGCATGGTCAAAACGACGCCCAGGAGCGGCCAAAACTTGTCTACGCGTTCGACCGTGCAGTGTTTAGTCTAGGAGAGGTGATGGTTCATGCCCAGGCCGACCAGACTTGACTCCACTAAGCTGACAAGTTTCTGTCCAGAAACTTGGTCGCCAAGTTTGGCCACCTTCTAGAAGGACATTAGGGCTGATCTCCTGGGCTTTAGGGTTTCTTAGGAGGGTGTTTAAGCTCAAGAAAGATCAAGGCTAAAATCTCAAGGAAAAATGTACTTGTTGTACAAACTGGAAGTTTGGGCCAGAATAGAAATTATTTTCTACAGCAAAAATATTCCAAAAAATGGTGCAATATTTTTGCATGGGAAGGTGTGCCAAGGTTCTAAGAATATTCAGGAATTATCTCAGATTTTTCTGAGCAAGAAAAATTGAGGTTGCTTTGGAGCACAAGTTTCTGAAGTGAGTTTCAGAGAGAAAAATGAATATTTTTCTTTTATGAAAAATATCCATTTGATTATTTTGAGGATTTACCAGAGGAATAAAGTAGATAGGCCACTTGGGTGAAAGTCAAGGATATGCCCAAGTGACAAGTCCATTTGAAATGATTCAAACTCCAAATCAAATCAGGGCAAAAACCACGATAAAAACCAAGTGCGGAAAAGAGAGAGAAGGCAAGTCCGGAAAAAGAGAGACGGCGAAATCCAGGTTGTCACAATTAAACTTTAAATACCACTGTCTAGAGGCTTGCTTTAATCTATAAATGGATTTCTTCAGGCGGCATCCCATATTTTCCTTGCCTTCCATGATAAAACCCTTGGGTTGTTTCATGTAGACATTTTCTTTCAAATCCCCATTGAGAAATGCCGTCTATACATCCATTTGATGTAACTCTAAATCAAAATGAGCAACTAATGCCATTATGATTCTGAAGGAACCCTTACATGAGACTAGAGAAAATGTCTCATTGTAATTTATCCCTTCTCTTTGTGTAAATCCTTTTGCCACAAGTCTTGCTTTATACTTTTCTACATTCCCTTTTAGAGTCATACTTAGTTTTGTAGACCCATTTATAGCCTACTGTTTTGGCTCCTTTAGAAATTTCCTCTAAGTCCCAAACATCTTTGGAACTCATCGATTTCATCTCGTCTTTCATTGCCTTCATCCACTTTGATGAATGAGGGCTTCTCATGGCTTCTTCGTATGAGGTGGGATATTTTTCTATATGAACTATTTCCGTGTTATAAACTTTATAATCAGTAGAAATAGCTGACTTTTTGTGTCTTGTGAAGGAAATATGCCCTAGAGGCAATAATAAAGTTGTTATTTTATATTTCCTTATTCATGATAAATGTTTATTATTCATGCTAGATTTGTATTGACCGGAAACCTTAATACATGTGTGCATACATAGACAAAACACTGAGTCCCTAGTGAGCCTCTACTTGACTAGCTCATTGATCAAAGAAGGTTAAGGTTTCCTAACCATGGACATGAGTTGTCATTTGATAACGGGATCACATCATTAGGAGAATGATGTGATAGACAAGACCCATCTGTTAGCTTAGCATGTTGATCATTCAGTTATATTGCTATTGCTTTCATGCATGTCAAATACATATTCCTTTGACTATGAGATCAGGCAACTCCCGAATACCGGAGGAATGCCTTGTGTGCTATCAAACGTCACAACATAACTGGGTGATTATAAAGATGCTCTACAGGTATCTCCGAAGGTGTCTTGTTGGGTTGGCGTGAATCGAGATTAGGGTTTGTCACTCCGAGTATCGGAGAGGTATCTCTGGGCCCTTTCGGTAATACACATCATAATAAGCCTTGCAAGCAAAGTGACTAATGAGTTAGTTGCAAGATGATGTATTACGGAACGAGTAAACAGACTTGCTGGTAACGAGATTGAACTAGGTATGAAGATACCGACGATCGAATCTCGGGCAAGTAACAAACCGATGACAAAGGGAATTACGTATGTTGTCATAAGGTTCGACCGATAAAGATCTTCGTAGAATATGTAGGAGCCAATATGGGCATCAAGGTTCCGCTATTGTTTATTGACCAGAGAGGTGTCTCGGTCATGTCTACATAGTTCTCGAACCCGTAGGGTCCGCACGCTTAACGTTCGTTGACGATATTGTTGACACCAGATTTTGGCACGGTCAAGAACTTAATTAATATGGCGTCAAATGGAGAACTGATCTACATAAAAAAGTTTCGTATTGTCGATATGAACATCTTTGAAGTTTGGGCTATCGCCATCCGATCTCATCTCGAAGGCCGAAGTTGTGTTCGAAATACTGAGATTTTGTATTCAGAACACTATTCGGCTCATTACGCCCTCAAGACCGCCTCGTATGGAAAAATAATCTACACGAATTGTCTTCGTCTCGTCGAAACAATCGATTTTGATATAAAAATTGTTCCAATCCGAGTGCGTATGCAAAAGTTAGAGCCATCGGGATGCAGCTCTGTCAAGAGGCAGAAAATGGCGCACCCCACAAGACGCCCTGTCTGATGGGTAGCGCGACTATAGCTTGTTTTGCGCGAGGTAGCGCGAATAATAGCCTGTTTTGCATGAGCAATTTGACCCTCAAGATGACCTCTGATCAAAAAAATGTTCAACACAAAATTTGTTCGTCTCGTCGAAACGGTCAAGATTGCTTTTGGGCTCGTTTCCATCCGAGGTCGTTTACTGCCTCAAACATGACCCGCAAGGTGCAGCCAGGTTGTAAACCGAACCGTTTTAGAAAGTTTGATTCCGAGTTGGACCCACACTAGGGTTTTGAACGTGAATTGTAACCTTTCCTTGCACGGGAAGTCCATCCGCCTCATATATATCTAAGGGGTGACGGCCGATTGAATAACAACACACAATCGCAAACACATCTACAGCTTTTTCATCTACGTCTTGTCCTTCCCTCGTTCTTGCTCCCTCGTTCTTCGTCGTTCTTCGTGTTGGAGAGCTGCGAATCACGAGGCTCTAGGAGCGGCTTGGCCGACCTAGGGCAGCCCATAGCCGCCGTACTCCCCAACGGGGTCCCTCCCGGGAGTGTAGGGTTTCGGGTCCTCAAAAGCTCTCGCCGGTCGACTTGCGAATCGCGCTTCCGGTGAGACTCCTTCGACGTGAGCTGCGGTGCATCACCCCCGGCGTCGAGGGTACATGTGACGTGTTCGTGTGCAAACACACTTTTTGGCGATTCCGCTGGGGACTAAAGATCAATCGCCATCATCTTCCATCATGTCTGGCAACGACAAGATTCCCAAGCCCTCGGAAATCAACGCCAATAACATAATCAAGCCCAATTTTGAGGAGTTATCGGAGGAACATCACCAAGCTTATGAGGAGTACAAGAAGGCGCGTGAAGAGAAGGAGATGCAAGAGTTCCTTGCTAAGTTCAAGAAGGATCGCCAAGGAAATATCACTCCGGTTGGAGAAATCAAGTTTCCTCCTCTTCATGATGAACAGGTTAAACCCTCTGTAAGTAATAACTTCTCTCCCGAGGTATGGGCTGAAATTGGTAGTCACATTACTGATAGCAATAATCTTTTATACCAAATTTTCTTAGAAAATAGTAATGCTAAAAATAGTATGCCTCAATCATCTAGTGGTAATGTTGGTGTACCTGTTACCGCAGAAATCCCTAGTCCAACTTTACCTATTTCATCGGCGCCTCCCATGCCGATGAATTTTTATCCTAGCCCCACAAATCAAATTGTTGCTGCACCTGTTAATCCTATCATGAGTATGCCAAGTTCGGTGGTGACGCCGACCCAAACCCTACCTACAAGAGCAAACACTGTTAGATCACTGCCGAATTAGAATTCGGCATACATGCCACAATTCATACCTGCAACTACTAACCCTACTCCTCTTATGCTACTGCCACAAGCTTCATCATCCACTGTGGATGATGGTCTAGCTAATCTTAGAGAGGAGATGGCTAAGATGCTCCGAGAGAATTTTGGAGTTGAGTTACCAAGGAACCGTGTTTATCAAAAGCCATATCCAGAATACTTTGATGCAATTCAATGCCCTCCGGGATATAAAATTCTAGATTTTGTTAAGTTTAATGGAGAGGGCACAAAAACCACCTAGGAGCATGTTAGTCAGTACTTGGCACAATTAGGTGAGGCAAGTTCTCGAGATGAGTGGAGAGTACGTTATTTTCCTTTATCTTTAATCGGTACTGCTTTCTCGTGGTTTTCTGCGTTACCACCCGGTTCTATTACTACATGGTTTCACTTGGAACAAAAGTTTCATGATCATTTTTATAGTGGTGATAATGAGCTTAAGTTGTCACATTTTACATTGGTTAGACAAAAGCATGATGAATCGGTCTCCAATTACGTCAAGAGATTTAGAGATACAAAAAACCGGTGCTATAGTTTGGTGATAACCGAGAGAGATTTGGCTGATCTTGTGCTTAGTGGTTTGAGAACTCACATTAGAGAAAGGCTAGAAGGACATGAGTTTTTAAATATCAACCAAGTCTTGCAAAGGGCTTTGGCTCAAGAAAGCCAAAGCAAAGATCTTAAAGAGGTGTATAGATATAAAATTGATCGTCCTAAGATGAATATAGTTGAGTATGATAGTGACCACTCGGACGATGAGGGTGATATTTATGTTGCTGAATTTGTTTGGCCATCTAAGGCCAAACCATTTACTTTCAATGATTTAAAGCCGATTCATAAGAATTGTGATGAAGAGATGAAATTTACTTTCAACGTTGCTAAGTGTGATAGAATATTTGACGCTTTATTGCAAGCGAAGATTATTAGAATATCTCATACTTTACCGCTGTTTGAAGAGCTAAAACGGCGTGCTTATTGCAGGTATCATAATTCTTTTTCTCATGCTACTAATGATTGTAATGTTTTTCAACGACAGATACAATCGGCCATTAATGACAGACGATTGAATTTTTCTGAGATGCAAGTTGATAAGCAGCCTTTCCCAATGAACACCATGGATTTGGAGGGGAAGAAGATGTTAATTTGGCCCAGCATAGCCGAATCAGCTAATAAGAATAATATTGTCATTGGTGAGCCCAGGAAAAATAAGGAGAGCGACAAGGTCTTGGGGAGACAAGTTGTGCTTGATAAGCAACCCGATGGCAAGGAGATAATCAAGATCACCATCAAGAATACTACACTCGGGGGGCAACCACAAGTGCAAGAGAACACTCATGTAGAATTTGTTAAGCCCAAGAGTCCAGAGGTTGGCAAGTGGAAGACAAATGAGGCTAAAGTACAGCGCAAGAAAATCAAGCCAACTTTTGATATGTTGTTGTCCAAGTATGCCAATCAAGCGGCCGGTTCTAGCTCTAACCGGTCATCAAATTTGAAGCGCTCAAGGTCACCTCCTCGGGAAGAATTTCAGCATCATGCAAGGCCATATGGGTCATGGGCACCGGGACCATGGATGGCGCCACCCCCCTATGCGCCATACTACATGGGTGGTTTCAGTGGAGGATGGGGGCAGCCCCCAATGGCCCCTTATGCTTTTCATCCGGGGTGGGCAGAACCAAGGAGGCCCATTCGTGAGAGGCTCTCTTATCCCACAAGAGGCCGTTTGTACAATGGTGCCAATCGGCCAATGCAAGATAATCATGGAAGGGTTGGCAAGCAAGTGTGGCGTGCTAAATCACCAAGTGCTGAAATTTCAGAGCCTAGCAAGCAAAGGGAGAAGAATACTAGTGCTGAAACTATTATGATAGGCACTAAAGAATTAACAATCAAAGAGCCAATTGTTGTTGATAATCCGGCTAATTCTAATAAAGATGTGGCTGCTGTCCAGCAGGGTCCCATGGCTAATGATCATGAAGCTAGCACGAGCAAGGCCAAGTCAAGGGATCCAAAATATACTCAACCTAAGTGGTGTCCTTCCGGTCTGACCAAGGCGCAAAAAAGGAGATTGCAGCGCATGAGGAGTCATGAGATGGAGGAACAACAAGCAGAAAAGCTAAGGGATAAATTATTCGATGAAAGTCGTCCCATGGTACCCCCAAAACAAGTGTGTAGGCAAAAGCAAAAGGAAAACATGGCAGCTTCTGCGTTGATCATAGCAACACCTACACCACCAACGGAGGACGATGCGGCTACTATTACATCGTCCACTTTGCCTACTACTTCCTCTTCACTTGGAGATATTTCAGAGTCAGTGGACATGCTTGAGGAAGAAGATGAAATGCTTGATTACGAGTCTACACCGGTTCATGAAGGTATGGATATTAATATGGTGTATTACTTACCCGCTGAATTTTGTGCTATAGATGAAGAAGGGGAAGTAGCTCAGCTAGATTTTGGTCCTAAAAATGCTATATTCGAGAAGCTAAAAGAACCGGTGACGCACTTGAAGCCATTGTTCCTTAAAGGTCATATTAATGGACCGCCGATTGCTAGAATGCTTGTCGATGGTGGTGATGTGGTGAATCTTATGCCATATTCGGTCTTCAAAAAATTGGGGCTGCGTGATGAAGAGTTAATAAAGATCAACATGGTGCTTAATGGATTTGAAGGCAAAGAGAAAACTGAAGCCAAAGGTGTAATGTATGTGGAGCTTACAGTGGGAAGCAAAACTTTGGCTACCGCATTCTTTGTCGCCGAGGTGCAAGGTAACTACAATGTGATATTAGGCCGCGATTGGGTTCATGCAAACCAATGTGTGCCATCTACTATGCACCAGTTTTTAATTCAATGGGTTGATGATGAAGTAGAAGTCATTCATGCGGATAATTTGGCTTGTGTTGCTTTGGCAGATGCATCAGTGGATTGGCAACATCCCAATGCTACTTGCTTGACAGGGCGCGACTTATCAGAATTTGATTTTCTTAGCGCCACAAAAAGTGGTTTCGTGCCCGTTTCTTTAAAGCCGGTTGGCGATAATCGGCTCCAAGGTATGATGTATTTAAATGGATCCTAACTCAGAGTGGTTACAAAAGCGACTTGTACAATATTGCTACCTCTTGAGCACTGCGTTGGTTTTCCCTTCAAGAGAAAAGGGTGATGCAGCAAAGTAGCGTAAGTATTTCCCTCAGTTTTTGAGAACCAAGGTATCAATCCAGTAGGAGGCTACGCTCGAGTCCCACGCACCTACACAAACAAATAAGAACCTCGCAACCAACGCGATAAAGGGGTTGTCAATCCCTTCACGGTCACTTACGAGAGTGAGATCTGATAGATATGATAATATAATATTTTTGGTATTTTGATGATAAAGAGAAATAAAGATGCAAAGTAAAATAATAGGAAATAGAAATAGCTAAGTGTTGGAAGATTAATATGATAGAGAATAGACCCGGCGGCCATAGGTTTCGCTAGTGGCTTCTCTCAAGAGCATAAGTATTACGGTGGGTGAACAATTACTGTCGAGCAATTGATAGAATTGAGCATAGTTATGAAAATATCTAGGTATGATCATGTATATAGGCATCACGTCCGTGACAAGTAGACCGAAACGATTCTGCATCTACTACTATTACTGCACACATCGACCGCTATCCAGCATGCATCTAGAGTATTAAGTTCATAAGAACAGAGTAATGCTTTAAGCAAGATGACATGATGTAGAGGGATAAACTCATGCAATATGATATAAACCCCATCTTGTTATCCTCGATGGCAACAATACAATACGTGCCTTGCTGCCCCTGCTGTCACTGGGAAAGGACACCGCAAGATTGAACCCAAAGCTAAGCACTTCTCCCATTGCAAGAAAGATCAATCTAGTAGGCCAAACCAAACTGATAATTCGAAGAGACTTGCAAAGATAACCAATCATACATAAAAGAATTCGGAGGAGATTCAAATACTGTTCATAGATAATCTTGATCATAAACCCACAATTCATCGGTCCCGACAAACACAACGCAAAAGAAGATTACATCGAATAGATCTCCAAGAGAATCGAGGAGAACTTTGTATTGAGATCCTATAAGAGAGAGAAGAAGCCATCTAGCTAATAACTATGGACCCGAAGGTCTGAGTAAACTACTCACACATCATCGGAGAGGCTATGGTGTTGATGTAGAAGCCCTCCGTGATCAATGCCCCCTCCGGCAGGACGCCGGAAAAGGTCCCAAGATGGGATCTCACGGGTACAGAAGGTTGCAGCGGTGGAATTAGGTTTTCGTGGATGCCTCTGATGGTTTGGGGATACGTAGGTATATATAGGAGGAAGAAGTAGGTCGGTGGAGCCACGAGGGGCCCATGAGGGTGGAGGGCGCGCTTGGGGGGGTAGGCGCGCCCCCCTACCTTGTGGCCTCCTCGTCTGTTACTTGACGTCCACTCCAAGTCCTCTGGATCACGTTTGTTCCAAAAATCACGTTCCCGAAGGTTTCATTCCGTTTGGACTCCGTTAAATATTCTTTTTCTGCGAAACTCTGAAATAGGCAAAAAAACAGCAATTTGGGCTGGGCCTCCGGTTAATAGGTTAGTCCCAAAAATAATATAAAAGTGTATAAATAAGCCCATTAAACATCCAAAACAGAATATATAATAGCATGGAACAATCAAAAATTATAGATACGTTGGAGACGTATCAAGCATCCCCAAGCTCAATTCCTGCTCGTCCTCGAGTAGGTAAATGATAAAAACAGAATTTTTGATGTGGAATGCTTCTTGTCATACTTCTTAATGTAAATCTTTTATTGTGGCATGAATATCTAGGTCCGAAAGATTCGAGATAAAAGTTTAATGTTGACATAAAAACAATAATACTTCGAACATGCTAACCAAGCAATTATGTCTTATCAAAATAACATAGCCAAAGAAAGCTTATCCCTACAAAATCATATAGTTAGGCTATGTTTCAATATTGTCACACAAATATTCTCATCATGCATAACCCCGATGACAAGCCGAGCAATTGGTTCATACTTTTAACGCGCTTCAGCCTTCAACTCTTACGCAATACATGAGCGCAAGCTATGGATATAGCACTATGGGTGGAGTAAAGTATAATGATGGGGGTTATGAGAGAAGACAAAAAAGGTAGAAATTCTCACATTGACGCGGCTAATCAATAGGCTATGGAGATGCCCATCAATTGATGTCAATGAGAGGAGTAGGGATTGCCATGCAACGGATGCACTAGAGCTATAAATATATGAAAGCTCAACAAAAGAAACTAAGTGGGTGTGCATCCAACTTTCTTGCTCACGAAGACCTAGGGCATTTTGAGGAAGCCCATCATTGGAATATACAAGCCAAGTTCTATAATGAAAAATTCCCACTAGTACATGAAAGTGACAACATAGGAGACTCTCTATCATGAAAATCATGGTGCTACTTTGAAGCACAAGTGTGGAAAAGGATAGTAACATTGTCCCTTCTCTCTTTTTCTCTCATTTTTTTTGGGCCTTCTCTTTTTTTGGCCTCTTTTTTGTATATGTTTAGTCCGGAATCTCATCCCGACTTGTGGGGGAATCATAGTCTCCACCATCCTTTCCTCACATGGGACAATGCTCTAATAATGATGATCATCACACTTTTATTACTTACAACTCAACAATTACAACTCAATACTTAAGATATGACTCTATGTGAATGCCTCCGGTGGTGTACCGGGATATGCGATGAATCAAGAGTGACATGTATGAAAAAATTATGAATAGTGGCTTTGCCACAAAATACGATGTCAACTACATGATCATACAAAGCAATATGACAATGATGAAACGTGTCATGATAAACGGAACGGTGGAAAGTTGCATGTCAATATATCTCGGAATGGCTATGGAAATGCCATAATAGGTAGGTATGGTGGCTGTTTTGAGGAAGATATATGGAGGCTTATGTGTGATAGAGCGTATCATATCACGGGGTTTGTATGCACCGGCGAAGTTTGCACCAACTCTCAATGTGAGCAAGGGCAATGTGTGGTACCGTAGAGGCTAGAAAATTGTGGAAGGTTGAGAGTGTGTATAATCCATGGACTCACATTAGTCATAAAGAACTCATATACTTATTGCAAAAGTTTATTAGCCCTCGAAGCAAAGTACTACTACGCATGCCCCTAGAGGGATAGATTGGTAGGAAAAGACCATCGCTCGTCCCCGACCGCCACTCATAAGGAAAGCAATAAAAGAACACCTATGTGTCAAAATTGTTACACAACTTTTACCATACATGCATGCTACGGGACTTGCGAACTTTAACACAAGTATTTCTCAGTTTCACAATTAATCTACTAGCACACTCTAATATTACCACCTTTATATCTCAAAACACTTATCAAGTATCTAACTTCTCATGATATTTAATGAACTCAATATGGAAGATTAATTTCATGATTAAAGCAAATTACCATTCTATTTAAGACTCTCAAAATAATATAAGTGAAGCATGAGAGTTCAATAATTTCTATAAAATATAACCACCGTCGTGCTCTAAAAGATATAAGTAAAGCACTAGAGCAAAACTATATAGCTCAAAGGATATAAGTGAAGCACATAGAGTATTCTAACAAATTCCGAATCATGTGTGTCTCTCTCAAAAGGTGTGTACAGCAAGGATGATTGTGGCAAACTAACAAATAAAGACTCAAATCATACAAGACGCTCCAAGCAAAACACATATCATGTGGTGAATAAAAATATAGCTCCAAGTAAATTTACCGATGGATGAGGACGAAAGAGGGCATGCCTTTCGGGGCATCCCCAAGCTTTGGCTTTTTGGTGTCCTTGGATTACCTTGGGGTGCCATGGGCATCCCCAAGCTTAGGCTCTTTCCACTCCTTGTTCCATACTCCATCAAATCTTTACCCAAAACTTGAAAACTTCACAACACAAAACTTAACAGAAAATCTCGTGAGCTCCGTTAGCGAAAGAAAACAAAAAACCACTTCAAGGTAATGTATTGAACTCATTCTATATTTATAGTGGTGTTAAACCTACTGTATTCCAACTTCTCTATGGTTTATAAACTATTTTACTAGCCATAGATTCATCAAAATAAGCAAACAACACACGAAAAACAGAATCTGTCAAAAACAGAACAGTCTGTAGTAATATGTAACTAACGCAACCTTCTGGAACTCTAAAACTTCTGCCAAAATAGGACGACCTAAATAATTTGTTTATTGATCTGCTGCAATTGGAATCAGTATTATATCACGTTCTGGTAATTTTTAACAATTGTTTTCGTGAACAGAAAGTTTCTGGAATTTTCAGCAAGATCAAATAACTATCATCCAAGAAGATCCTATAGGTTTAACTTGGCACAAACACTAATTAAAACATAAAAACAAATCTAACCAGAGTCTAGATCAAAGATTTATTCCTAAACAGAAGCAAAAAGCAAAAAAAAACTAAAAATAAAATTGGGTTGCCTCCCAACAAGCGCTATCGTTTAACGCCCCTAGCTAGGCATAAAAGCACGGATAGATCTAGGTACTGCCATAATAATAAGATAGATCATGAAAACTCATTTCATATTCTCTATGTTCAGCAGCAAGTTTTCTTTGAGGCAAGCAAAAGTAATCAAAAGGGCTAAATTTAATGGGACAGAAGTCCCCAAGATCAATTTTGGGAGGTATAGGTTCCTCCTTCGGCCCTTCATATTGCACAACCAATTCATCATTATAAGCATTCTTTTGGCAGAATTTCGTGAGCCTATACTCGAGATAATATCCTAGCTCATTATTTCAAATAGCAAAATCATTATTAAGTTTGGAAATTCTATCAACTAGAACATTGGTAGGAACCTTTTTTCTAAGGTTTTCTTTAAAAGCAACATAGTCTAAAGATTGAAAACGCATTATTTCCTGTTGATCAAAGAGGATTGCCTCTATGGGAGGACGGCCAGCGTCCACCCTATAGTGCGCAAAGATCTATTTGGCCTCTTTTATTATAAATCTGAATTCATGTGCCAAAAAGATAGTAGCGGCGCACTTTACAGAAGAATGCTCAATATTAGAAAATTCTAGGAAAATCCTTTGTATGCAAGGATGCATGTGCATAAATTGCCTTTCAAGTTCAACTATAAGCATGGCGATAGCGTCCGCAAGACTACTAGTTCTATGGAGAATAGAACTACCCATTGAAGGCAAAGCACCGGCACAAGTAAAGAAATCTTGAATAACCCCTTTTCCAATAATATTACCACTACCGATTCGGAATTTTTTTAATGTAAGATGGGGGGTTCTTCAGCAGGAGCATCAGAATTTTCCATGTTATTATTATTGTCCATATCGACAATAATTTCCCCAATTTCAGACATAACGGCGGCAAACTCAAAGAACATGAGAAAAGAGGAAACGGAAAAGAGAGGGCGAATAAAACGGTGAGGGTGAAGTGGGGGAGAGGAAAATGAGAGGCAAATGGCAAATAATGTAATGCGAGGGATAAGGGTTTGTGATGGGTACTTGGTATGTTGACTTTTGCGTAGACTCCTCGGCAACGGCGCCAGAAATCCTTCTTGCTACCTCTTGAGCACTGCGTTGGTTTTCCCTTGAAGAGGAAAGAGTGATGCAGCAAACTAGCGTAAGTATTTCCCTCAGTTTTTGAGAACCAAGGTATCAATCCAGTAGGAGGCTACGCTCGAGTCGCACGCACCTACACAAACAAATAAGAACCTCCCAACCAACGCGATAAAGGGGTTGTCAATCCCTTCATGGTCACTTACGAGAGTGAGATCTGATAGATATGATAAGATAATATTTTTGGTATTTTTATGATAAAGAGAAATAAAGATGCAAAGTAAAATAAAAGGCAATAGAAATAGCTAAGTGTTGGAAGATTAATATGATAGAGAATAGACCCGGGGGCCATAGGTTTCACTAGTGGCTTCTCTCAAGAGCATAAGTATTACGGTGGGTGAACACATTACTGTCGAGCAATTGATAGAATTGAGCATAGTTATGAGAATATCTAGGTATGATCATGTATATAGGCATCACGTCCGTGACAAGTAGACCGAAACGATTCTGCATCTACTACTATTACTCCACACATCGACCGCTATCCAGCATGCATCTAGAGTTTTAAGTTCATAAGAACAGAGTAATGCTTTAAGCAAGATGACATGATGTAGAGGGATAAACTCGTGCAATATGATATAAACCCCATCTTGTTATCCTCGATGGCAACAATACAATACGTGCCTTGTTGCCCCTGCTGTCACTGGGAAAGGACACCGCAAGATTGAACCCAAAGCTAAGCACTTCTCCCATTGCAAGAAAGATCAATTTAGTAGGCCAAACCAAACTGATAATTCGAAGAGACTTGCAAAGATAACCAATCATACATAAAAGAATTCAGAGGAGATTCAAGTATTGTTCATAGATAATCTTGATCATAAACCCACAATTCATCGGTCCCGACATAAACACTGCAAAAGAAGATTACATCGAATAGATCTCCAAGAGAATCGAGGAGAACTTTGTATTGAGATCCTAAGAGAGAGAAGAAGCCATCTAGCTAATAACTATGGACCCGAAGGTCTGAGGTAAACTACTCACACATCATCGGAGAGGCTATGGTGTTGATGTAGAAGCCCTCCGTGATCAATGCCCCCTCCGGCAGGATGCCGAAAAAGGCCCCAAGATGGGAACTCACGGGTACAGAAGGTTGCAGCGGTGGAATTAGGTTTTCGTGGATGCCTCTGATGGTTTGGGGATACATAGGTATATATAGGAGGAAGAAGTAGGTCGGTGGAGCCACGAGGGGCCCACGAGGGTGGAGGGCGTGCCTGGGGGGTAGGCGCGCCCCTCTACCTCGTGGCCTCCTTGTCTGTTACTTGACGTCCACTCCAAGTCCTCTGGATCACGTTTGTTCCAAAAATCACGTTCCCGAAGGTTTCATTCCGTTTGGACTCCGTTTGATATTCTTTTTCTGCGAAACTCTGAAATAGGCAAAAACAACAATTTGGGCTGGGCCTCCGGTTAATAGGTTAGTCCCAAAAATAATATAAAAGTGTATAAATAAGCCCATTAATCATCCAAAACAGAATATATAATAGCATGGAAAAATCAAAAATTATAGATACGTTGGAGACGTATCAAATATCGGTCCAATGAGAACGATATGTATGAGTCCATAGAAGAGTTAGATGATATGGATAAATAGGACAAGGTTTTACCTCAGCCGATCCATTAGAAAAGATAGATATAGGAGATGGTTCAATTCCTAGGCCGACATTTGTAAACGAAAATTTAAGAGCCGATCATAAGGCTAAGTTGATCGAGTTGTTGAAAGAATATGTTTGTTGCTTTGCATGGGAATATCATGAGATGCCAGGTTTAAGCCGAGAGCTAGTGGAGCATCGGTTACCTATAAAGGCCGGTTTTAGACCATACAAACAATCAGCCATAAAGTTTAATCCAAAAATGTATGACCGGATCAAGGAAGAGATCGGTCGTTTGCTTAAAGCTAATTTTATTAGGCCTTGTAGGTATGCCGAGTGGATTTCTAACATTGTACCAGTAGAGAAGAAAGGCTCCGGCAAGTTGAGGGTGTGCATTGATTTAAGAGATTTGAATAGAGCTACACCTAAAGATGAGTATCCTATGCCAATAGCTGATATGCTTATTAATGATGCGTCTGGACATAAGGTCATTAGCTTTCTTGATGGTAATGTAGGGTATAACCAGATTTTTATGGCCGAAGAGGACATGTCCAAAACGGCTTTTCGATGCCCCGGTTTCCTTGGTTTATTTGAGTGGACGGTGATGACCTTTGGATTAAAGAATGTCGGCGCCACGTATCAAAGGGCTATGAATTTAATTTTTCATGATTTACTTGGTGTTATACTTGAGGTCTATATTGATGATATTGTTGTCAAATCGGATGCTTTTGAATCTCACTTAGCCGATTTGCGTTTGGCTTTTGAAAGAATGAGGAAATATGGGATGAAAATGAATCTTTTAAAGTGTGCCTTTGGTGTATCAGCTGGGAAGTTTATGGGTTTCATTATTCATGAAGATGGCATGGAAATTGATCCCAAAAAGATAGAAGCTATACAGAAAGTAGAGGCTCCAAAATGCAAGAGAGATGTGCAAAAATTCCTTGGCAAGATCAATTATTTGAGGAGGTTCATAGCCAATTTATCAGGGGAGGTTGATGCATTTACTCCTATCCTTCGGTTAAAGAATGATGTTGATTTTACTTGGGGGGGAAAACAGCAAGAGGCATTTGATATGATTAAGAAATATTTGTGCACTCCCCCGGTTATGAAGGTGCCCAGGCACAGGGAGACATTTAGACTTTACATTGCAGCGGAGGAAGGTGTTATTGGTGCTGTTTTGACTCAAGAGACCGAAGGAAAGGAGCATGCTATTACTTATTTGAGCCGACGCTTATTAGACGTTGAGACATGGTATACATTTATTGAGAAATTATGCTTATGCGTATATAATGCTTGCACAAAATTGAGACATTATCTAGTGCCTAGTACTTGCATTATAGCTTGTCAAACCGATGTCATCAAATACATGTTGCATAGGCCAATTCGAGTGGTAGAATTGGCAAGTGGGCTTATGCTTTAATTGAATATGATTTGGCTTATGAATCAGTGAAATCCATGAAAGGCCAAATTGTTGCTAATTTTATTGTTGAGCATCGGATTGATGACAAGCATGATATTGATATAAACCTTGTCTCATTAGTACCATGGAGATTATATTTTGATGGTTCAGTTTGTAGCAATGGCCAAGGTGTTGGTATTGTTTATATATCTCCTCATGGTGCTGTTTTTGAAGCCTCATGCCGCTTAGAATACTTTTGCACAAATAATCAAGCCAAATATGAAGCATTCTTATTCGGCTTAGAGATGTTGCTTGCCATAGGTGCTACACATATTGAGGCTTTTGATGATTCGTTATTAGTAGTGCAACAAATATCCAAAGTCTTTCAATGTTTTGACGAATCACTTAATGTTTATCTTGATAAATGTCTAGATATAATTTCTACTTTGGATTATTTTAGCATTGCTCATATATCTAGACATGACAATTGGAGAGCAAATGAGTTGGCACAACAAGCATCCGGCTATCATGTTGATCATGGCATGTTTCATATTTCTGAAAGACCGATGTCTAGTCTTGCCAACATAGAGGGGGCCGAACCGGAGCCCACCGTTTCGGCCACTAATGATATATTTAATGCAGGAGAAAATCAAGACTGGAGGAAGCCCATTATTGATTATTTGTGTGATCCTAGTAAAAGGGTGGACAGGACTATTCGGCGTATGGCTTTCAAATACACAATGAGAGATGATGGTCTCTATTGCCGATCAGTTGATGATGTTCTTTTAAAGTGCTTGGACGAGGACCAAGCGAGAGTTGCTATGAGAGAGGTCCATGAAGGTATTTGTGGCACTCATCAGTCGGCTCCCAAGATGAAATGGTTACTACGACGTGCTGGATTTTATTGGCCGACAATGGTTAATGATTGCTTCCGGTACTATAAAGGATGTGAAGCTTGTCAAAAGTTTGGTGATATTCAGCTAGCTCCCGCTGCTATGTTACATCCTATTATCAAGCCGTGGCCTTTTAGAGGTTGGGGATTGGACTTTATTTGAGAGATTCATCCTTCTTCCTCAAAGGGGCATCGGTTCGTGTTGGTGGCAACTAATTATTTCACTAAATGATCTGAAGCAATACCACTAAAAAATATGACGCATACAGAGGTAATTCAATTCATAACTGAGCATATTATTCATAGATTCGGCATTCCTCAAACATTAACTACAGACCAAGGTTCATCCTTTATGTCACATCAAGTCAGAGAATTTGCCGAATCATATAAGATAAAGTTGCTCAATTCCTCTCCATATTATGTCCAAGCCAATGGACAAGCTGAGTCTAGTAATAAAGTATTAATCAAGCTCATCAAGAAGAAGATTGAGGATAATCCAAGGAGATGGCATGAGCTATTGTCCGAAGCTTTGCGGGCACACAGAATCTCAAGGCATGGTGCTACAAAAGTAACTCCATATGAGCTCGTATATGGTCAAGAGGCCGTTTTACCAGTGAAAGTGAATTTGAATGCTTTGAGAATAGCCAAACAAAATGATTTATCGGTGGTGGACTTCTATAACTTGATGATGGACAATATTGATGAAGTAGCCGATAAACGTTTGTCTGCTTTGAATGCCATAGAGAGAGATAAGTTGAGGGTGGCAAGAGCTTACAATAAGATGGTCAAGTTGAAGAATTTTCAAGTTGGCGATCTTGTGTGGAAGGTGATTCTACCAATTGGTTCAAAAGATAGAAAATTCGGGAAGTTCTCCAAGTTGGGAAGGTCCTTTTAAGATTACAAGAGTGGTTCCCGGAAACTCATATTTGGTGGAATCCGTACAAGGCACATTATTACCTCGAGCTCTCAATGGCAAATATTTAAAGAAGTATCACCCAAGTGTGTGGCAAGAAGCCTAGATATGCAAACGGCCGATATATAACTATCGCCCTTAGCATAAACATGGCCGATATATAATTATCGCCCTAAGAAACTATAAATGGCCGATGGAGTGTTGACATCGTCCTTAGAACAAACATGGTAAAAGTTATTTTTCGGCACGCTAGCTTTGCCGAAAAACAGGGGGGCATGTGTTGACACCAGATTTTGGCACGGTCAAGAACTTAATTAATATGGCCTCAAATGGAGAAGTGATCTATATAAAAAAGTTTTGTATTGTCGATATGAACATCTTTGAAGTTTCCACCATCGCCATCCGATCTCATCTCGAAGGCCGAAGTTGTGTTCGAAATACTGAGATTTTGTATTCAGAACACTATTCGGCTCATTACGCCCTCAAGACCGTCTCTTATGGAAAAATGATCTACCCAGTTTGTCTTCGTCTCGTCGAAACGACCGATTTTTATATAAAAATCATTCCAATCCGAGTTTGTATGCAAAAGTTAGAGCCCTCGGAATGCAGCTCTGTCAAGAGGCAGAAAATGGCGCGCCCCACAAGACGCCCTGTCTGATGGGTAGCGCGAGTATAGCCTGTTTTGGGCGAGGTAGCGCGAATAACAGCCTGTTTTGCATGAGCTATTTGACCCTCAGGATGAACTCTGATCAAAAAATGTTCAACACAAAAGTTGTTCGTCTCGTCGAAACGGTCAAGATTGCTTTTGGGCTCGTTTTCATCCGAGGTCGTTTACTGCCTCAAACATGACCCGCAAGGTGCAGCCAGGTTGTAAACTGAACCGTTTTGGAAAGTTTGATTCCGAGTTGGACCCAAACTAGGGTTTTGAACGTGAATTGTAACCTTTCCTTGCACAGGAAGTCCATCCGCCTCATATATATCTAAGGGGTGACGGCCGATTGAATAACAACACACAATCGCAAACACATCTACAGCTTTTTCATCTACGTCTTGTCCTTCCCTTGTTCTTGCTCCCTCGTTCTTCATCGTTCTTCGTGTTGGAGAGCTGTGAATCGCGAGGCTCTAGGGGCGGCTTGGCCGACCTAGGGCAGCCCATAGCCGCCGCACTCCCCGACGGGGTCCCTCCCGGGAGTGTAGAGTTTCGGGTCCTCAAAAGCTCTTGCCGATCGACTTGCGAATCGCGCTTCCGGTGAGACTCCTTCAATGTGAGCTGCGGTGCATCACACCCGGCGTCAAGGGTACACGTGACGTGTTCGTGTGAGAACAGATATAGTACTATATGAGTTATGTATGTTGGTGACCGAATGTTGTTCGGACTCCCGGATGAGATCACGGACATGACGAGGAGCTCCGGAGGTAAAGATTGATATATAGGATGATATGGTTCGGCCAAGGGGTGAAGCCCACGGAGCTTTAGGTCGGTGCAAAAGGAGTTTTGCGGAGGCCAGGGGGCAAACGCCGGAGACCCTGGCGTCTCGCCCTGGGCCAGACGCCGAGGTCCATGGCGTCTGGGCCAGACGGCAAGGACTGTGGTGTCTGGTCCTGGAAGTCCGAGAAGGACTCTTCCTTGCGGGCAAAACCGACTTTGAGGAGGCTTTTACTCCAAGTTTCGACCCCAGGGCTCAACATATAAATAGAGGGGCAGGGCTAGCACCTGGAACACATCAAGGATCACCAAGACGTGTGCCCGCAACCCCGTCCCCTCTAGTTTATCCTCCATCATAGTTTCCGTAGTGCTTGGCGAAGCCCTATGAAGATTGTTCTTTACCAACACCGTCACCACGCCGTCGTGCTGCCGGAACTCATCTACTACTTCGCCCATCTTGCTGGATCAAGAAGGCGAGCACGTCATCGAGCTGAACGTGTGTTGAACGCGGAGGTGTCGTATGTTCAGTACTTGATCAGGATGGATCATGAAGGTGTACGACTACATCAACTGCGTTACTAAACGCTTCCGCTTTCGGTCTACAGGAGTACGTGGACACACTCTCCCGTCTCGTTGCTATGCATATCCTAGATAGATCTTGCGTGATCATAAGAAAAAAAATTAAATACTGTGTTCCCCCAATAGGGGTATCCGAGCCAGGTCTATGCGTAGATGACATGCACGAGTAGAACACAAAGAGTTGTGGGCGATAATAGTCATACTGCTTACCACCAACGTCTTATTTTTATTCAGCGGTATTGTTGGATGAAGCGGCCCGGACCAACATTACATGACCACGTTCATGAGACCGGTTCTACCGACGTGCTTTGCACACAGGTGGCTGGCGGGTGTCTGTTTCTCCAACTTTAGTTGAATCGATTTTGACTACGGCCGGTCCTTGTTGAAGGTTAAAACAGCACACTTGACGAAAAATTGTTGTGGTTTTGATGCGTAGGTAAGAACGGTTCTTGCTAGAAGCCCGTAGCAGCCACGAAAAACTTACAACAACAAAGTAGAGGACGTCTAACTTGTTTTTGCAGGGCAGGCTGTGATGTGATATGGTCAATATGTGATGAGATATAAATTGTTGTATGAGATGATCATGTTTTGTAAAAGTTATCGGCAACTGGCAGGAGCCTTATGGTTGTCGCTTTATTGTATGAAATGCAATCTCCATGTAATTGCTTTACTTTATCACTAAGCAGTAGCGATAGTCGTAGAAGCAATAGTTGGTGAGACGACAACGATGCTATGATGGAGATCAAGGTGTCAAGCCGGTGACGATGGAGATCATGACGGTGCTTTGGAGATGGAGATCAAAGGCACAAGATGATGATGGCCATATCATGTCACATATTTTGATTGCATGTGATGTTTATCTTTTATGCATCTTATTTTGCTTAGTACGGTGGTAGCATTATAAGATGACCCCTCACTAAATTTCAAGGTATAAGTGTTCTCCCTGAGTATGCACCGTTGCGACAGTTCGTCGTGTCGAGACACCACGTGATGATCGGGTGTGATAAGCTCTACGTTCACATACAACGGGTATAAGACAGTTTTGCACGTGCATAATACTCGGATTAAACTTGACAAGCCTAGCATATGAAGATATGGCCTCGGAACACTGAGACCGAAAGGTCGAACGTGATCAACATAGAGATGTTCACCATTGAAAACTACTCCATCTCACGTGATGATCGGACATGGTTTAGTTGATATGGATCACGTGATCATTTAGATGACTCGAGGGATGTCTATCTAAGTGGGAGTTCTTAAGTAATATGATTAATTGAACTTAATTTATCATGAACTTAGTCCTAATTATATTTGCATATCTATGTTGTAGATCAATAGCTCGTGTATAGCTCCCCTGTTTTATTTTTGATATGTTCCTGAGAAAACTAAGTTGAAAGATGATAGTAGAAATGATGCGCACTGGGTCCGTGATCTGAGGATTAGCCTCATTGCCGCACAGAAGAATCATGTCCTTGATGCACCACTAGGTGACGAACCTGTTGCAAGAGCAGATGCAGACGTTATGAACGTTTCGCAAGCTCAGTATGATGACTACTTGATAGTTTAGTGCACCATGCTTTACGGCTTAGAACCTGGACTTCAAAAATGTTTTGAACGTCATGGAGCATATGAGATGTTCCAAGAACTGAAATTGGTATTTCAGACTCATGCCCGTGTCGAGAGGTATGAGACCTCTGACAAGTACTTTTCCTACAAGATGGAGGAGAATAGCTCAGCTAGTGAGCATGTGCTCAGAATGTCTGGGTACTACAATCGCTTGAATCAAGTGGGAGTTAATCTTCCAGATAAGATAGTGACTGACAGAGTTCTCTAGTCACTATCACCAAGTTGGTGGAACTTCGTGATAAACTATAATATGCAAGGGATGACGAAAACGATTCCCAAGCTCTTCGCGATGCTGAAATCAGCGAAGGTAGAAATCAAGAAATAGCATCAAGTGTTGATGGTTAACAAGACCACTAGTTTAAAGAAAAAGGGCAAGGGAAAGAAAGGGAAATTTCAAAAAGAATGGCAAGAAAGTTGCCACTCCCATGAAGAAGCCCAAAGCTAGACCCAAGCCTGAAACTGAGTGCTTCTACTGCAAAGGAAATGGTCACTTGAAGTGGAACTGCCCTAGATACTTGGCGGATAAGAAGGATGGAAAAGTGAACAAAGGTATATTTGATATACATGTTATTGATGTGTACTTTACTGGTGTTTATAGAAAACCCTCGGTATTTGATACTGGTTCAGTTGCTAAGAGTAGTAACTCGAAACAGGAGTTGCAAAATAAACAGAGACTAGTTAAGGGCGAGGTGACAATGTGTGTTGGAAGTGATTCCAAGGTTGATAAGATCACCATCGCACACTCCCTTTAACTTCGGGATTAGTGTTGAACCTAAAATAAATGTTATTTGGTGTTTGCGTTGAGCATGAATATGATTGGACCATGTTTCTTGCAATACGGTTATTCATTTAAGTCAAAGAATGTTGTTCTATTTACATGAATAAAACCTTCTATGGTCATACACTCAATATAAATGGTTTATTGAATCTCGATCACGGTGATACACATATTCATAATATTGATGCCAAAAGATGCAAAGTTGATAATGATAGTGCAACATATTTGTGGCACTGCCGTTTAGGTCATATTGGTGTAAAGCACATGAAGAAACTCCATGCGGATGGACTTTTGGAATCACTTGATTATGAATCATTTGATGCTTGCGAACCATGCCTCATGGGCAACATGACTAAAACTCCGCTCTCCGGAACAATGGAGTGAGCTACTAACTTATTGGAAATAATACATACCGATGTATGTGGTCCGATGAATGTTGAGGCTCGCGGTGGGTATCATTATTTTCTGACCTTCACAGATGATTTGAGCAGATATGGGTATATCTACTTGATGAAACATAAGTCTGAAACATTTGAAAAGTTCAAAGAATTTCAGAGTGAGGTGGAAAATCATCATAACAAGAAAATAAAGTTTCTACGATCTGATCGTGGAGGTGAATATTTGAGTTATGAGTTTGGTCTTCATTTGAAACAATGTGGAATAATTTCGCAACTCACGCCACCTGGAACACCACAGCATAATGGTGTGTCCGAACATCGTGACCGTACTTTATTAGATATGGTGCGATCTATGATGTCTCTTACTGATTTACCGCTATCGTTTTGGGGTTATGCTTTAGAGACAGCTGCATTAACATTAAATAGGGCACCATCTAAATCCGTTGAGATGACACCATATGAACTGTGGTTTGGCAAGAAACACAAGTTGTCGTTTCTTCAAGTTTGGGGCTGTGATGCTTATGTGAAAAAGCTTCAACCTGATAAGCTCGAACCCAAATCGGAGAAATGTGTCTTCATAGGATACCCAAAGGAGACTGTTGGGTACACCTTCTATCACAGATCCGAAGGCAAGATATTCGTTGCTAAGAATGGATCCTTTCTAGAGAAGGAGTTTCTCTCGAAAGAAGTGAGTGGGAGGAAAGTAGAACTTGATGAGGTAATTGTACCTTCTCGAATTAGAAAGTAGCTCATCACAGAAAACCGTTCCCGTGATGCCTACACCAACTAGAGAGGAAGCTAATGATAATGATCATGAAACTTCAGATCAAGCTACTACCAAACCTCGTAGGTCAACCAGAATACGTTCCGCACCAGAGTGGTACGGTAATCCTGTCTTGGAAATCATGTTACTAGACCATGATGAACCTACGAACTATGAGGAAGCGATGATGAGCCCAGATTCCGATAAATGGCTTGAGGCCATGAAATCTGAGATATGATCCATATATAAGAACAAAGTGTGGACTTTGGTGGACTTGCCCGATGATCGGCAAGCCATTGAGAATAGATGGGTCTTCAAGAGGAAGACGGACGATGATAGTAGTGTTTCTATCTACCAAGCTCGACTTGTCAAAAAAGGTTTTTGACAAGTTCAAGGTGTTGACTACGATGAGATTTTCTCACTCGTATCGATGCTTAAAGTCTGTCCGAATCATATTAGCAATTGCCACATTTTATGAAATCTGGCAAATGGATGTCAAAACTGCATTCCTTAATGGATTTATTAAAGAAGAGTTGTATATGATGCAACCAGAAGGTTTTCTCAATCCTAAAGGTGCTAACAAAATGTGCAAGCTCCAGCGATCCATCTATGGACTGGTGCAAGCATCTCGGAGTTGGAATATACGCTTTGATGAGTTGATCAAAGCATATAGTTTTATACAAACTTGCGTTGAAGCCTATATTTACAAGAAAGTGAGTGGGAGCACTACAACCTTTCTCATAAGTATATGTGAATGACATATTGTTGATCGGAAATGATGTAGAATTTTCTGGAAAGCATAAAGGAGTGTTTGAAAGGAGTTTTTCAAAGAATGACCTCGGTGAAGCTGCTTACATATTGGGCATCAAGATCTTTTTTCGATAAAGGGTGATTTTATTATCTCAAAATGTAGCATCAAGTGGATACAAAGCATTATGAGTAACACCCGGCCTCTGCATAACTAAGATGCATACAGCCAAAACCAAAAGTCTGACAAAAAATCATGAAATACAAACCGACAAATCGGCAACAGTAGAGTCCTATAGACCGACACTATGCCTATGTCGAAGAAGGTGGTGGACCAATCCGTAGGTTATGCTGCCATCCATGTCGCGAAAAAACCTCAGTAGCCACCTGCTCCAATCGCGTACACACTGCCTTGAACAATGGTTGGTACTCCGGTCGTTGTAGCATAGACCATGTACGTAGCGAGTGTGTACACCGAAAAATAACTTGTAGAGGAGAAGCATTTTTGTCATTAAAAATCAAATCATTTCTACATAGCCAAAGCGACCAAATTAAGGCATACGCTCCCATCCTTATTAGCTTTTTGAACCTATTTGGTATTCCGTCCAACCAATGACCAAAAATATTGGCAACACTTATGGGCGGATATAAATTTGACGCTATTTGGATGACTGACCATGTAGAATGTGCAAACTTGCATTGAAAGAAGAGGTGTTTGATTGTCTCATCATGAGTACAGAAACAACACTTCTTACTCCCTGGCCAGTTGCACCGTGCGAGGTTGTCTTTCGTTAACACAACTCCCCTACGAATATACCACATAAAGATTTTCACTTTTAGTGCAATCTTGGACTTCCAAATTTTCTTGTTATTACTCACTGGTACCTCAGAATGCATGAGTGCACGGTACATAGAGTCTACCGTGAAAGACCCTGATGTAGTAAGGTTCCAGCGAAACACATCCCTGCCTTGCGTCAGGTTAATTGAATACAACCGGGATAAGAGATTATGCCATGACACTAGTCGGGGGCCAACCAAATCCCGCCTGAACGAAATATTCGGCGGGGGGGAACTGAGCACGTGCGCAATAGTATTATTCTTATCGCGAGCAATGGTATATAAGGCTGGATATTGTTCTCTGAGACTGGCATTGCCTAGCCAGATATCTTCCCAGAAACGAATCTCCGACCCGTCCTTTATCGCGAAAGACCCAAAGCGAAAGAGATGTTTCTTTGCCACCATTAGGCCAGCCCAAAAGTGTGAGTCACCAGGTTTCCAATATGCCTGAGACACCGCCTTTGCCTAGATACTTGTTGCGCAACATGGTTTGCCAAACACCATCCTCAGTAAGAAGTTTGAACAACCATTTACTGAGGAGGGCCTCATTCTTGACTTGCAGGTCATGAATACCAAGGCCACCTTGGTCTTTCGGCCTACAAACCACGCTCCATTTGGCTAGCCTGTATTTTTTCTTTTCACTGTCTCCTTGCCAAAAGAATCTGGATCTAAAATAGTCCAGTCTTTGTAGGACCCCTTTTGGGAGTTGGAAGAAAGAAAGCATATAGAGAACCATATTTGTGAGAACGGAGTTAATCAAAACCAGCCGTCCTCCAACTGAGAGCAGCTTTCCTTTCCAACTACTCAACCGTTTCTCTAGACGCTCCTCCACATGCTTCCACTCTGCAATGGTGAGACGCCGATAATGAACTGGTATTCCCAGGTATTTAATCAGGAATTGGCCATGTGCGCAACCAAAGAGGTTAGCATAATCGGTCGCGGCCTCAACAGCTTCTCCAAAGCAGAACAGCTTCTCAAGATCTATAGAGATAGATCAAGACGCTTGATAATATTTTTCAATGAGTACATACCTTGACAAGATTTTGAAGTAGTTCGAAATGGAACACTCAAAGAAGGAGTTCTTGCCTGTATTGCAAGGTGTAAAGTTGAGTAAGACTCAAAACCCGACCACGGCAGAAAATAGAAAGAGAATGAAAGTCATTCCCTATGCCCCAACCGTAGGTTCTATAAAGTATGATATGCTATGAACCAGACCTATTGTGTACCTTGCCATGAGTTTGTCAAGGGGGTACGATAGTGATCCAGGAGTGGATCACTGGCCAGCGGTCAAAGTTATCCTTAGTTACCTAAGAGGACTAAGGAAATATTTCTCGGTTATGGAGGTGATAAAGAGTCCATCATAAATAGTTACGTTGATGCGAACTTTTACACTGATCTGGATGACTCCGAGTCTCAATCTAGATACATATTAAAAGTGGGAGAAACTAGCTAGAGTAGCTCTGTACAGAGCATTGTAGACATAGAAATTTGCAAAATACATACGGATCTGAATGTGGCAGACCCATTGACTAAACCTCTCTCACAAGCAAAACATGATCACACCTTAGTACTCTTTGAAGTGTTAATCACATGGCGATGTGAACTAGATTATTGACTCTAGTAAACCCTTTGGGTGTTGGTCACATGGCGATGTGAACTATGGGTGTTATTCACATGGCGATGTGAACTATTGGTGTTAATCACATGGCGATGTGAACTAGATTATTGACTCTAGTGCAAGTGGAAGACTGAAGGAAATATGCCCTAGAGGTAATAATAAAGTTGTTATTTTATATTTCCTTATTCATGATAAATGTTTATTATTCATGCTAGAATTGTATTGACCGGAAACCTTAATACATGTGTGAATACATAGACAAAAACACTGAGTCCCTAGTGAGCCTCTACTTGACTAGCTCGTTGATCAAAGATGGTTAAGGTTTCCTAACCATGGACATGGGTTGTCATTTGATAACGGGATCACATCATTAGGAGAATGATGTGATGGACAAGACCCATCCGTTAACTTAGCATGTTGATCGTTCAGTTATATTGCTATTGCTTTCATGCATGTCAAATACATATTCCTTTGACTATGAGATCATGCAACTCCTGGATACCGGAGGAATGCCTTGTGTGCTATCAAACGTCACAACGTAACTGGGTGATTATAAAGATGCTCTACAGGTATCTCCGAAGGTGTCTTTCTGGGTTGGCGTGAATCGAGATTAGGATTTGTCACTCCAAGTATCGGAGAGGTATCTCTAGGACCTCTCGGTAATGCACATCCTAAGAACCCTTGCAAGCAAAGTGAATAATGAGTTAGTTGCGGGATGATGTATTACGGAACGAGTAAAGAGACTTGCCGGTAACGAGATTCAACTAGGTATGAAGATACTGACGATCGAATCTCGGGCAAGTAATATACTGATGACAAAGGGAATTACGTATGTTGTCATAAGGTTCGACCGATAAAGATCTTTGTAGAATATGTAGGAGCCAATATGGGCATACAGGTTCCGCTATTGGTTATTGACCAGAGAGGTGTCTCGGTCATGTCTACATAGTTCTCGAACCCGTAGGGTCCGCACGCTTAATGTTCGTTGATAATATAGTACTATATGAGTTATGTATGTTGGTGACCGAATGTTGTTCGGAGTCCCGGATGAGATCACGGACATGACGAGGAGCTCCGGAATGGTTCGGAGGTAAAGATTGATATATAGGATGATATGGTTCGGCCAAGGGGTGAAGCCCACGGGGCTTTAGGTCGGTGCAAAAGGAGTTTTGCGGAGGCCAGGGGGCAAACGCCAGAGACCCTGGCGTCTGGCCCTGGGCCAGACGCCGAGGCCCATGGCGTCTGGGCCAGACGCCAAGGACTGTGGCGTCTGGTCCTGGTAGTCCGAGAAGGACTCTTCCTTGCGGGCAAAACCGACTTTGAGGAGGCTTTTACTCCAAGTTTTGACCCTAGGGCTCAACATATAAATAAAGGGGCGGGGCTAGCACCTGGAACACATCAAGGATCACCAAGCCATGTGCCGTCAACCCCGTCCCCTCTAGTTTATTCTCTGTCATAGTTTCCGTAGTGCTTGGCGAAGCCCTGCGGAGATTGTTCTTCACCAACACCGTCACCACGCCGTCGTGCTGCCGGAACTCATCTACTACTTCGCCCGTCTTGCTGGGTCAACAAGGCGAGGACATCATCGAGTTGAACGTGTGCTGAACGCGGAGGTGCCGTATGTTCGGTACTTGATCAGGACGGATCGTGAAGGTGTACGACTACATCAACCGCGTTACTAAACGCTTCCGCTTTCCATTGATACGTCTCCATCGTATCTACTTTTCCAAACACTTTTGCCCTTGTTTTGGACTCTAACTTGCATGATCTGAATGGAACTAACCCGGACTGACGTTGTTTTCAGCAGAATTGCCATGGTGTTATTTTTGTGCAAAAATAAAAGTTCTCAGAATGACCTGAAACTTCACGGAGAATATTTTGGAATTAATAAAAAATACTGGCGAAAGAATCAATACCAGGGGGGCCACACCCTGTCCACAAGGGTGGAGGGCGCGCCCACCCCCTGGGGCGCGCCCCCCTGCCTCGTGGGGCCCCTGAGGCTCCACCGACGTCAACTCCAACTCTGTAAATTCACGTTCGAGCAGAAAAAATCAGAGAGAAGGATTCATCGCATTTTACGATACGGAGCCGCCGCCAAGCCTTAATCTCTCTCGGGAGGGCGGATCTGGAGTCTGTTCGGGGCTCCGGAGAGGGGAATCCGTCGCCGTCGTCATCATCAACCATCCTCCATCGCCAATTTCATGATGCTCACCACCGTGCATGAGTAATTCCATCGTAGGCTTGCTGGACAGTGATGCGTTGGATGAGATTTATCATGTAATCGAGTTAGTTTTGTTAGGGTTTGATCCCTAGTATCCATTATGTTCTCAGATTGATGTTGCTATGACTTTGCTATGCTTAATGCTTGTCACTAGGGCCCGAGTGCCATGAATTCAGATCTGAACCTATTATGTTTTCATGAATATATGTGAGTTCTTGAACCTATCTTGCAAGTCAATAGTCACTTACTATGTGTTATGATCCGGCAACCCCGAAGTGACAATAATCGGGACCACTCCCGGTGATGATCGTAGTTTGAGGAGTTCATGTATTCACTAAGTGTTAATGCTTTGGTCCGGTACTCTATTAAAAGGAGGCCTTAATATCCCTTAGTTTCCAATAGGACCCCGCTGCCACGGGAGGGTAGGACAAAAGATGTCATGCAAGTTCTTTTCCATAAGCACGTATGACTATATTCAGAATACATGCCTACATTACATTGATGAACTGGAGCTAGTTTTGTGTCACCCTATGTGATAACTGTTGCATGAGGAATCGCATCCGACATAATTATCCATCACTGATCCATTGCCTACGAGCTTTTCACATATTGATCTTTGCTTAGTTACTTTCCCATTGCCACTATTACAATTACTACAAACTGCTATTGTTACTTTTGCCACCGTTACTGTTACTTCCATACTACTTTGCTGCAGATATTAAGTCTTCCAGGTGTGGTTGAATTGACAACTCAACTGCTAATACTTGAGAATATTCTTTGGCTCCCCTTGTGTCGAATCAATAAATTTGGGTTGAATACTCTACCCTCGAAAATTGTTGCGATCCCCTATACTTGTGGGTTATCAAGACTATTTTCTGGTGCCGTTGACGGGGAGCATAGCTCTATTCTTTGAGTCACTTGGGATTTATATCTGCTAATCACTATGAGGAACTTGAAAGACGAAAAAACCAAGATTTATCCCTCGACTACGAGGGGAGGTAAAAATCTGCCATCTAGCTCTGCACTTGATTCACCTTCTGTTATGAGTAAACTTGCGACACCTACTCCTGCTATTGATTCTGATATGTCGCATGTTATTGATGATGCCACTTCTGCTTTGCATGATACTTATGATGAAACTACTTCTATGCTTGATAATACTGTGCCATTAGGTGAATTTCTTGATGAACAACTTGCTAGGGTTAGAGAGAATGAAATTATTGAAACTGATAATATTGATGAAAGTGATGATGAAGATTCTCCCCCTAGGTATGAATTACCTGATGTACCTGAGGGTTATGTTATGGATGAAGAAACTGCTAGAGACATTTTTGCTTGCAAAGATAGATATGATCTTAAGAAACTGTTAGCTAAGCTAAAAGAAAAGTCTTTGAATGCTAGAATGAAATGTGACCCTGCTTTTGCTACTTCACCTATTTGTATTTCTGATAAGGATTATGATTTCTCTGTCGATCCTGAGTTAATTACTTTGGTTCAATCTGATCCTTTTTATGGCTATGAATCTGAAACTGTTGTGGCACATCTTACTAAATTAAATGATATAGCCACCCTATTCACTCATGAGGAAAAAATTCGTTACTACTATATCCTTAAGTTATTTCCGTTCTCATTAAAGGGTGATGCTAAAACATGGTTTAATTCTCTTGCTCCTGGTTCTGTGCATAGTCCCCAGGATATTATTTATTACTTTTCTGCTAAGTATTTCCCAGCTCATAAGAAACAAGCTGCCTTAAGGGAAATATATAATTTTGTGCAAATTGAAGAAGAGAGTCTCCCACAAGCTTGGGGGAGGCTTCTCCAATTACTTAATGCTTTGTCTGATCATCCTCTCAAGAAAAATGAAATACTTGATATCTTTTATAATGGACTAACCGATGCTTCCAGAGACCACCTGATAGTTGTGCTGGTTGTGTTTTCAGGGAAAGAACTGTTGAGCAAGCTAAATTGCTATTGAATAATATATTGAGTAATGATAATGATTGGACACTTCCTGAACCAACTCCTAAGCCAACTCCGAAGAAAAGGGGTATTCTATTTCTCAGTCCTAAAGATATGCAAGAAGCAAAGAAATCTATGAAAGAAAAGGGTATTAAAGCTGAAGATGTTAAGAATTTACCACCTATTGAAGAAATACATGGTCTTGATAACCCGACACAGGTAGTAAAGGTAAATTCTCTCTATAGATTTGATGAAGGTGATATTCCTCGTTATAAGTCTGCTAGCCAATGCTTAGATGAGTTTGATAATTTTATTGTTAAACAAGAAAACTTCAATGCTTATGTTGGTAGACAATTGAAACGTAATGCTTATATGATTGAACACTTGAGTGATTATATGTCTAGAGTTAAAGGTGAACTTAAACTTATTAGTAAACATGCGTCTATGGTTACCACTCAAGTAGAACAAGTGCTTAAAGCTCAAAATGATTTGCTCAATGAATTAAATAACAAGAAAAATGATAATGATGTTAGAGTTATGACTAGAGGGGGTAAAATGACTCAGGAACCTTTGTATCCTGAGGGCAACTGATGTCTACTACGCAACCTTCTTCTTGTAGACGTTGTTGGGCCTCCAAGTGCAGAGGTTTCTAGGACAGTAGCAAATTTCCCTCAAGTGGATGACCTAAGGTTTATCAATCCGTGGGAGGCGTACGATGAAGATGGTCTCTCTCAAACAACCCTGCAACCAAATAACAAAGAGTCTCTTGTGTCCCCAACACACCCAATACAATGGTAAATTGTATAGGTGCACTAGTTCGGCGAAGAGATGGTGATACGAGTGCAATATGGATGGTAGATATAGGTTTTTGTAATCTGAAAATATAAAAACAGCAAGGTAACTAATGATAAAAATGAGCGTAAACGGTATTGCAATGCTTCGAAACAAGGCCTAGGGTTCATACTTTCACTAGTGCAAGTTCTCTCAACAATAATAACATAATGGATCATATAACTATCCTTCAACATGCAACAAAGAGTCACTCCAAAGTCACTAATAGAGGAGAACAAACGAAGAGATTATGGTAGGGTACGAAACCACCTCAAAGTTATCCTTTCTGATCGATCTATTCAAGAGTCCGTAGTAAAATAACACGAAGCTATTCTTTCCGTTCGATCTATCATAGAGTTCGTACTAGAATAACACCTTAAGACACAAATCAACCAAAACCCTAATGTCACCTAGATACTCCAATGTCACCTCAAGTATCCGCGGGTATGATTATGCGATATGCATCACACAATCTCAGATTCATCTATTCAACCAACACAAAGTACTTCAAAGAGTGCCCCAAAGTTTCTACCAGCGAGTCAAGACGAAAACGTGTGCCAACCCCTATGCATAGGTTCATGGGCGGAACCCGCAAGTTGATCACCAAAACATACATCAAGTGGATCACGTGATATCCCATTGTCACCATAGATAAGCACGGCAAGACATACATGAAGTGTTCTCAAATCCTTAAAGACTCAATCCGATAAGATAACTTCAAAGGGAAAACTCAATCCATTACAAGAGAGTAGAGGGGGAGAAACATCATAAGATCCAACTATAATAGCAAAGCTCGCGATACATCAAGATCGTGCCAAATCAAGATCACGAGAGAGAGAGAGAGATCAAACACATAGCTACTGGTACATACCCTCAGCCCCGAGGGTGAACTACTCCCTCCTCGTCATGGAGAGCGCCGGGATGATGAAGATGGCCACCGGTGAGGGTTCCCCTCTCCGGAAGGGTGCCGGAACAGGGTCTCGATTGGTTTTTGGTGGCTACAGAGGCTTGCGGCGGCGGAACTCCCGATCTATTCTGTTTTCTGGAGGTTTCAGTATTTATAGGATTTTTTGGCGTAGGTCTCACGTCAGGGGGGTCTCCGGGCTGTCGACGAGGCAGGGGCCCACGCCCAGGGGGGTGGGTGCGCCCCCACCCACGTGGGCAGCCCGGGACTATCCTGGCCCAACTCTTTTACTCCGGGGGCTTCTTTTGGTCCAGAAAAAATCATAAAAAATTGGCACGTCAATTGGACTCCGTTTGGTATTCCTTTTCTGTAAAACTCAAAAACAAGGGAAAAACAGAAACTGGCACTGGGCTCTAGGTTAATAGGTTAGTCCCAAAAATCATATAAAATAGCATATAAATGCATATAAAACATCCTAGATGGATAATATAATAGCATGAATACTTCATAAATTATAGATACGTTGGAGACGTATCAGCATCCCCAAGCTTAATTCCTGCTCGTCCTCGAGTAGGTAAATGGTAAAAGAAAGAATTTATGAAGTGTGAATGCTAGCAGGTGCACAAGTTTGATCAATGATAATTTCAATCACCTTTTCTAGCATCATTATTTGTCATAACAGTAGCTCATATCATAAAACTTTTCATGATCAAGTAACAAACTATTCACATGTTAAACTATAGATCATAAACTTTCTTGAAAACTAACAAACTATGTTCTCAGTCATCAAACAATTGCAATTCATCTTATTTTCAGGAAGAGTCTATGTCAGAGCATTGATTCAGCAAACTTCACATACTCAACTATCATTTAGTCTTCCATGATTGCTACCACTCAAAGCATATTTTTAGAACAAATAGTATTCATCAAACACAGAGAAAGATAGGGGCTTAATGTTTTGCCTCCCAACCTTTTACCTCAAGGGTAATGTCAACAATAATAATTCATGCTCAAATATATTTGAATGGCCATACATGCTTAGATCTTTCCATCACATGATGCTTGCCAACTAAAGAGTGGGTTGGAATGAGAAGGAATACTACTGACTCTTGCATAAAAGTAAAAGATAGGCCCTTCACAGAGGGAAGCAGGGATTTGCAGAGGTGCCAGAGCTCGAAGCAAAAATAGAGATGAAAATAATTTTGAGAGGTATGCTTTCATTGTCAACATAACGACCAAGAGTTCCCAATATATTCCATACTAGATACATTATAGGCGGTTCCCACGCAGAAAGGTAAAGTTTTTACTCCCCCTCCACCAACATTCACACTCCACGGCTTGTCCGAAACAACGAGTGCCATCCAACTATCAACATTCCTAGGGGAGTTTTATTTAAATTATTTGTGAATTTGTTTTTTATCTTTTGATCATAGGACTGGGCATCCCAGTTACCAGCCATTTTCTCATGAATGATGAGCGGAGTCCACTCATCGTGAGAACAACCCACCTAGCATGGAAGATACTGACAGCCCCTAGTCGCTACATGAGCGATACGGGCATACAAAACAGATTATTATTTGAAGGTTTAGAGTTTGGCACATGCAAATTTACTTGGAACGGCAGGTAAATACCGCATATAGGTAGATATGGTGGACACTCATGGAAGAAACTTGGTTCAAGGAATTTGGATGCAAAGCAGTATTCCCGCTTAGTATAGATATTTTGGCTAGCAAAGGATTCTAAATAGCAAGCACCACATGTTAGAGGATCCATAACAATATAACTTCTATACAAATATACCCAAGCATAACTCATTATGTTGTCTTCCTTGTCCAACTTCAACTAATTTGCTCAGGTTTGAAAATAATTAATGGGGCTCACAATCATAGAAGATGTCCAAGATAGTATATTTATATGTGAAATCTCTCTTCCTTCAATATTCTTTCATGAATTGTTCAAGTGACCAATACAATGTTTGCTAACCTTCAAAAAAATTACCACCTCTACTTCTTATATGTGAAGGCATTACTCCCCATGGGAAAGGCATATGAAACATATATAATTTCAGATTTATGACATTCAAATCATTCAACCATTTACTCATAGGATATAAGTGAAGCACACGAGTAAATGACAAACTACTCCAAAAAGATATAAGTGAAGATCAATGAGTAGTTAAATAATTATGTAGCTATGTGAAGACTCTCTCTCATTTAAGAATTTCAGATCTTGGGATATTATTCAAATAGCAAGGAAAACAAAATAAAACGACATTTTAAGGATAGCACTCATCATGTGAAGAAGCAAAAACTTAGGCTCAACCGATACTAACCTATAATTGTTGAAGAAGAAAGGTGGGATGCCAACCGGGGCATCCCCAAGCTTAGACGCTTGATACTTCTTGAAATATTATCTTGGAATGCCTTGGGCATCCCCAAGCTTGAGCTTTTGTGTCTCCTTAATTCCTTTTATATCACGGTTTCCTAAATCTCGAAAGCTTCATCCACACCAAACTCAACAAGAACTCGTGAGATAAGTTAGTATAAACCAATGCAAAAACCTTACCATTCTCTACTGTAGCAAATCACAAAAATTATTATTCAACATTGCATACTAAATGTCTCTATATATTCAATACTCCTATCCTTAAATAGAATCATTAAACAAGCAAACATATGCAAACAATGCAAACCTAACAGCAATCTGCCAAAACAGTACAGTCTGTAAAGAATGCAAGATTCATCATACTTCCCTAACTCCAAAAATTATGAAATAAAATTCCCACTGTAGTAAATCTATCATATCTTATTATTAAATAGGTTTCAACATTTTATCACATTCTGACTTTTCTAGGGAATTTTTGCAACAGCGGTAAACTTTCTGTTTTGAAACAGCAACATGTATACTTGCAAAATAAGCATGGTAAAGGCTATCCTTGACATTTTTATTGAAAATAGAGATGCAAAACATTATTCTAAATAAAATCAAGCAAATACTAACAAAATAAAATGATGCTCCAAGCAAAGCACATATCATGTGGTAAATAAAAATATAGCTCCAAGTAAAGTTACCGATGAACGAAGACGAAAGAGGGGATGCCTTCCGGGGCATCCCCAAGCTTAGGCTCTTGGTTTTCCTTGAATATTGCCTTGGGGTGCCTTGGGAATCCCCAAGCTTAGGCTCTGTCCACTCCTTATTCCATAGTCCATCGAATCTTTACCCAAAACTTGAAAACTTCACAACACAAAACTCAACAGAAAACTCGTAAGCTCCGTTAGTATAAGAAAATAAATCACCACTTTTAGTACTGTTATGAACTCATTCTAAATTCATATTGGTGTAATATCTACTGTATTCAAACTTCTCTATGGTTCATACCATTCGATACTACTCACAGATTCATCAAAATAAGCAAACAACACATAGAAAACAGAATCTGTCAAAAACAGAACAGTCTGTAGTAATCTATAACTAACGTATACTTATGGACCTCAAACAATTCTGAAATAAATTGGTGGACCTGAGGAAATTGTCTAGTAATCATCTTCAAAAATAATCAACTAAATATCACTCTCCAGTAAAAAGTTTTAGCTAATCTCGTGAGTGCTAAATTTTCTGTTTTTTACAGCATGATCATAAAGACTTCACCCAAGTCTTCCCAAAGGTTCTACTTGGCACAAACACTAATTAAAACACAAAACCACATATAAACAGAAGCTAGATGGATTATTTATTCCTAAACAGAACCAAAAAGCAAGCAACTAAAATAAAATTGGGTTGCCTCCCAACAAGCGCTAATGTTTAACGCCCCTAGCTAGGCATGATGATTTCAATGATGCTCACATAAAAGATAAGAATTGAAACATAAATAGAGCATCATGAAGAATATGACTAGCACATTTAAGTCTAGCCCACTTCCTATGCATAGGGATTTGTGAGCAAACAACTTAGGCGAACAATAATCAACTAGCATAGGAAGGCAAAACAAGCATAACTTTAAAACTTTAAGCACATAGAGAGGAAACTTGATATTATTGCAATTCCTACAAGCATATATTCCTCCCTCATAATAATTTTCAGTAGCATCATGAATGAATCCAACAATATTACCAGCACCTAAAGCATTCTTTTCATGATCTACTTGCATAGAAAATTTACTACTCTCCACATAAGCAAAATTCTTCTCATTCGGAATAGTGAGAGTATCATAAGAGACTCGAATACTATAAATTCTTTCCACATTAAATGAGTAATGTTCAGAAAAAGGGTAATCATAATCATGACAAGTTTTATAAATATAATCATCACTACTCTTTATAGCATAAGTTTCATCACAATAATCATCATAAGTAGCAACTTTGTTCTCATCATAATCGATTGAAACCTCTTCCAAGATAGTGGACTCATCACTAAATAAAGTCATGACCTCTCCAAATCCACTTTCATAAATATTATAAGATTCAACATCCTCCAAAATAGTGGGATCATTACTTCCTAAAGTTGACACTCTTCCAAACCCACTTTCATCAATATAATCATCATAGGTAGAAGGCATGATATCATCATAACAACTTTGCATATCAAAACTTGGGAGGCTAAAAATATCATCTTCATTAAACGTAGCATCCCCAAGCTTGGAACAAACATTAATTTCAGCAAATATATTCTCAAATGTGTCATCCTCATCAAACATAGCATCCCCAAGCTTGGGCCTTTTCATATCAGAAGCATAATCACTCTCATTATTAATAGTATGGATAGCACCAATAGTATAGCAATTATTATCATCACAATGAGTAGTAGGAGCAACATCATTTGCGAGGGATACCTTTTTACCTTTGCTTCTCCGTTTTTTCTTTTTCTTCTTCACATCATGTGCTGGTTTATCCCTCTTTTTTGAGCTCCTTATTGATGAGATTGGTTGAATAGAAAGCTCCTCCTCGTTACCTGATTCATCATAAGAAATAATAGGAGAATATTGGGAAGTCTCTTCCCTTTCGTTAGTATTCTCTTCATGTTCTATTTGTTTTCTTTTCTTTATGTAATTGGCAATATAAGGATTTTCAATGCAATTCACCGCACAATACATATAAATTTCTTCTAGGTCAATATCGAGGAATTTCTCGAGGTTATATTCTGGAATAAACTTAGTTTGACGTTTCAATTCTTCACAACCCAAAAGCAGACTAAGTTCATTATGATGTGCAAGGGAAATCAAGTCATCACAATTTTTGGACACGATTCGATCATGAAACAATTTGCATTTGATATTTAAATGACCATGTTCATCGCAAAGTTCACAAGTATGGCTAAGATATTTTAAATTTTCAGCACTAACATTTAGCCTCTCTTGCAACCATTTAGTTTCTAAGTACTTGTGCCTCTTACAAAATCTATCTTCCCTTTTTGGTATGTATTTGCAAACTCTATGCACTCCACAAAAGTTGACATGCTTATAAGAGATATTTTCATCATGACTAGTGCAATCATCATTAGTACCATGGATATTCAAGGAGTTCGTACTAAAAACATTGCAATCATGCTCATCATTCAAAGATTTAGTGCCAAACATTTTATAGATTTCTTCCTAGCACTTGAGCACAATTTTCCTTTCCATCATTCTCACGAAAGATATTAAAAAGATGAAGCGTATGAGACAAACTCAATTCCATTTTTTTGTAGTTTTCTTTTATAAACTAAACTAGTGATAAAACAAGAAACTAAAAGATTCGATTGCAAGATCCAAAGATATACCTTCAAGCACTCACCTCCCTGGCAACGGCGCCAGAAAAGAGCTTAGTTGACGGGGTGTGAGTGTCGCTTACCTAGCCTCCCCAGCAACGGCGCCAGAAAAGAGCTTGATGTCTACTACGCAACCTTCTTCTTGTAGACGCTGTTGGGCCTCCAAGTGCAGAGGTTTGTAGGACAGAAGCAAATTTCCCTCAAGTGGATAACCTAAGGTTTATCAATCCGTGGGAGGCGTACGATGAAGATGGTCTCTCTCAAACAATCCTGCAACCAAATAACAAAGAGTCTCTTGTGTCCCCAACACACCCAATACAATGGTAAATTGTATAGGTGCACTAGTTCGGCGAAGAGATGGTGATACGAGTGCAATATGGATGGTAGATATAGGTTTTTGTAATCTGAAAATATAAAAACAGCAAGGTAACTAATGATAAAAATGAGCGTAAACGGTATTGCAATGCTTCGAAAAAAGGCCTAGGGTTCATACTTTCACTAGTGCAAGTTCTCTCAACAATAATAACATAATTGGATCATATAACGATCCCTCAACATGCAACAAAGAGTCACTCCAAAGTCACTAATAGAGGAGAACAAACGAAGAGATTATGGTAGGGTACGAAACCACCTCAAAGTTATCCTTTCTGATCGATCTATTCAAGAGTCCGTAGTAAAATAACACGAAGCTATTCTTTCCGTTCGATCTATCATAGAGTTCGTACTAGAATAACACCTTAAGACACAAATCAACCAAAACCCTAATGTCACCTAGATACTCCAATGTCACCTCAGGTATCCGCGGGTATGATTATACGATATGCATCACACAATCTCAGATTCATCTATTCAACCAACACAAAGTACTTCAAAGAGTGCCCCAAAGTTTCTACCAGAGAGTCAAGATGAAAACGTGTGCCAACCCCTTGGCGTAGGTTCATGGGCGGAACCCGCAAGTTGATCACCAAAACATACATCAAGTGGATCATGTGATATCCCATTGTCACCACAGATAAGCACGGCAAGACATACATCAAGTGTTCTCAAATCCTTAAAGACTCAATCCGATAAGATAACTTCAACGGGAAAACTCAATCCATTACAAGAGAGTAGAGGTGGAGAAACATCATAAGATCCAACTATAATAGCAAAGCTCGCGATACATCCAGATCGTGCCAAATCAAGAACACGAGAGAGAGAGAGAGAGAGATCAAACACATAGCTACTGGTACATACCCTCAGCCCCGAGGGTGAACTACTCCCTCCTCGTCATGGAGAGCGCCGGGATGATGAAGATGGCCACCGGTGAAGGTTCCCCTCTCCGGCAGGGTGCCGGAACAGGGTCTCGGTTGGTTTTTGGTGGCTACAGAGGCTTGCGGCGGCGGAACTCCCGATCTATTCTGGTTTCTGGAGGTTTCAGTATTTATAGGATTTTTTGGCGTAGGTCTCACGTTAGGGGGGTCTCCGGGCTGTCCACGAGGCAGGGGCCCACGCCCAGGGGGTGGGCGCCCCCCCCCCCCCACCCTCGTGGGCAGACCGGGACTCTCCTGGCCCAACTCTTTTACTCCGGGGGCTTCTTTTGGTCCAGAAAAAATCATCAAAAATTGGCACTCAATTGGACTCCATTTGGTATTCCTTTTCTGTAAAACTCAAAAACAAGGAAAAAACAGAAACTGGCACTGGGCTCTAGGTTAATAGGTTAGTCCCAAAAATCATATAAAATAGCATATAAATGCATATAAAACATCCTAGATGGATAATATAATAGCATGAATATTTCATAAATTATAGATACGTTGGAGACGTATCAGCCACCCTAAGAGAATTGAGCAAGATTCTCAGAGAACTAATGTTGATGTACCTGGTTCTTCTAAGAAGAAGAAAAATAATAATGATAGGACTTTGCATGCTTCTAGTGAACCTGTTGTTGACACACCTAAGAATCCCAATGATATTTCTATTTCTGATGCTAAAACACAATCTGGTAATGAACATGAACCTAGTGATAATGTTAATGATGATGTTCATGTTGATGCTCAACCTAGCAATAACGATGATGTAGAAATTGAACCTGCTGTTGTTCTTGATAACCCACAATCAAAGAATCAACGTTATGATAAGAGAGACTTCGTTGCTAGGAAGCACGGTAAAGAAAGAGAACCATGGGTTCAGAAACCCATGCCTTTTCCTCCTAAACCATCCAAGAAAAAGGATGATGAGGATTTTGAGCGCTTTGCTGAAATGATCAGACCTATCTTTTTACGTATGCGTTTGACCGATATGCTTAAAATGAATCCTTATGCTAAGTATATAAAAGATATTGTTACAAATAAAAGAAAGATAACGGAAGCTGAAATTTCCACCATGCTTGCCAATTACACTTTTAAGGGTGGAATACCAAAGAAACTAGGAGATCCAGGAGTACCAACTATACCATGCTCCATTAAAAGAAACTATGTTAAAACTGCTTTATGTGATCTTAGAGCCGGTGTTAGTGTTATGCCTCTCTCTTTATATCGTAGACTTGATTTGAATAAGTTGACACCTACTGAAATATCTCTGCAAATGGCCGATAAATCAACTGCTATACCAGTCGGTATTTGTGAGGATGTGCCTGTTGTGGTTGCCAACGTTACTATTTTAACGGACTTTGTTATTCTTGATATTCCCGAGGACGATAGTATGTCGATTATCCTTAGTACACCCTTTTTGAATACTGCAGGGGCTGTTATTGATTGCAACAAAGGCAATGTTACTTTTCATGTTAATGGTAATGAGCATATGGTACACTTTCCGAGGAAACAACCTCAAGTCCACAGTATCAATTCTATTGGAAAAATTTCAACGCTTACTATTGGAGGTTTTGAATTCCCTCTTCCTACTGTCAAGAAGAAATATGATATTCTTATTGTTGGGGACGTGCATATCCCCGTTGAGGTAACCTAGTGTTATTCGAAAATTCTCCGGTTTCATGTTCTTCGGAAAGAGTTTGTTAACAAGACTTGATCAACCTTGTTAATGGATTCCTTTTGATGAGCATGAGATGGATGAAGTTACAAAGCACAACTTTCTGTACCCTCCTTTAACTTTCTGTTATTTAGATTAAATAAAGCAAAAAAAGTATTTTCTATCTGTTTTCTGAATTATCCTTGCAATAAAAAATACCCCGAAAATAAAAGTTCCTCAAACATCCCGAAAATGAAATATGATTTTTTGTAGAATATTTAAGGATATCTGGCACTGAGAACACACCAGAGGGGGCCACCACCTGGCCACGAGGGTCCAGGGCGCGCCCACCCCCTGGGGCACGCCCCCGTGCCTCATGGACCCCACGTGGGCCCCCTCCACTTATTCCTGCACCCACTCACTTTGTCTTCCTCCAGAAAAAATCCACCCATAGCTCAAACCCATGTTCTAGCTCATCTTGCTGCCATTTTTGATCTCCTTGCTCAAAGCTTCATTCACAAAACTGCTTTGGGGGATTGTTCTTCGGTATGTGACTCCTCCAATGATCCAATTTTTTTTTGTTCTAGTGCTTTATTTATTGCAAATTTTTGCTGCTTAGGTGACCCTGTTCTTGAGCTTGCATGTCAAATTTATATGGTCCCAAGTAGTTCTAATGCATGTATAGCCTCTAGGCACTTGTGGGAGTAGTTGCTATCAATCTTGTTGAGTTTGGTTCAATTTTATTTTTGAGTCACTAAAAATTTCAGAAATTTTTCAGAGGAAGGAATATGTTTAGGAAAATGTACCAAGGTGGTTCCTCAAGGAAGCAAGGCCCAAGGCTCACGATACGTGAGCCGGACGATGAACCATCGAGGGAAGCTCAAGTGCGGCCTTGTGAATGGTCGTCGGAGGAGTTTATGGTCCAAGCAGGCATTAAGGATGAATTTGACGCGTATGTGCATAATGCTGAACTTGAGGGGTTCGTGTCAGATAAGTGCCCCCAATACTACTACTTAACAGATGACTTTGTGAGAAGATTTAAATTTACATCACCGCGCAATTCTCACACTGTTCTATTTGATCTTTATGATAAATCGTATACCATGGACCTGGAAGATTTTAATACTGCTTGTAAACTCCCGCAGTGGGGCAATGTTAGTGAACCTCGCAAATCTGAATATAAAGATTTTCTTGCTAGTATCGCTGTGGGGAAATCTAGAGAAATCACACAAGCTACCATAGGGAGCATTCATTTTCCTTCCATACATTATTTTGCTCTCTTTATAGGTAGATGCATTAACGGTAAAGATGAAGCTTGACACATGTGCGTTCCAGATCTTTGTGTCCTCAAAAGTGCGGTATTAGGTGATAAACAATATAACTTGGGGGCCATTGTTGCACGTAGGTTGCATCTTAACGGTATAAGTGGAGATTTGTGAAGGAAATATGCCCTAGAGGCAATAATAAAGTTGTTATTTATATTTCCTTATATCATGATAAATGTTTATTATTCATGCTAGAATTGTATTAACCGGAAACTTAGTACATGTGTGGATACATAGACAAACAGAGTGTCACTAGTATGCCTCTACTTGACTAGCTCGTTGAATCAAAGATGGTTAAGTTTCCTAACCATAGACATGAGTTGTCATTTGAATAACGGGATCACATCATTAGAGAATGATGTGATTGACTTGACCCATTCCGTTAGCTTAGCACTTGATCGTTTAGTATATTGCTATTGCTTTCTTCATGACTTATACATGTTCCTATGACTATGAGATTATGCAACTCCTGAATACCGGAGGAACACTTTGTGTGCTACCAAACGTCACAAGGTAACTAGGTGATTATAAAGGCGCTCTACACGTGTCTCCGATGGTACTTGTTGAGTTGGCATAGATCGAGATTAGGATTTGTCACTCCGATTGTCGGAGAGGTATCTCTGGGCCCTCTCGGTAATGCACATCACTATAAGCCTTGCAAGCAATGTGACTAATGAGTTAGTTGCGGGATGATGCATTACGGAATGAGTAAAGAGACTTGCCGGTAACGAGATTGAACTAGGTATTGAGATACCGACGATCGAATCTCGGGCAAGTAACATACCGATGACAAAGGGAACAACGTATGTTGTTATGCGGTTTGACCGATAAAGATCTTCGTAGAATATGTAGGAACCAATATGAGCATCCAGGTTCCGCTATTGGTTATTGACCGGAAATGAGTCTCGGTCATGTCTACATAGTTCTCGAACCCGTAGGGTCCGCACGCTTAACGTTCGGTGACGATCAGTATTATGAGTTTATGTGTTTTGATGTACCGAAGATATTCCGGAGTCCCGGATGTGATCACGGACATGACGAGGAGTCTCGAAATGGTCAAGACATAAAGATTGATATATTGGATGACTATATTCGGACACCGGATGAGTTCCGGGGGTCACCGGATAAAATCGGAGTGCCGGAGAGGTTACCAGAACCCCCCCCCCCCCCGGAGAACTAATGGGCCACATGGGCCTTAGTAGAGAGAGAGGGCCGGCTAGGGCAGGCCGCGCGCACCCTCCCCCTCTGGTCTGAATTGGACTAGGGAAGGGAGGCGGCGCCCCCCTTTCCTTCTCCCTCTCCTCCTTCCTTTCCCCCTCCTAGTAGGACTAGGAAAGGGGAGTCCTACTCCTACTAGGAGGAGGAGGACTCCTCTCCTAGTGCGCCACAAGGGCCGGCCGGCCTCCCCCCTTGCTCCATTATATACGGGGGCAGGGGGAACCCTAGAACACACAAGTTGATCATTGATCTCTTAGCCGTGTGCGGTGCCCCCCTCCACCATAATCCACCTCGGTCATATCGTTGCAGTGCTTAGGCGAAGCCCTACGCCGGTAGCTTCATCATCACTGTCATCACGCTATCATGCTGACGAAGCTCACCCTCGCCACTCTGCTGGATCGTGAGTTTGTGGGACGTCACCGAGCCGAACGTGTGCAGATCGCGGAGGTGCCGTACTTTCGGTACTAGGATCGGTCGATCGTGAAGACATACGATTATATCAACCGCGTTGTCATAACGCTTCCGCTTATGGTCTATGAGGGTACGTAGACAACACTCTCCTCTCTCGTTGCTATGCATCACCAAGATCTTGCGTGTGCGTAGGAATTTTTTTGAAATTACTGCGTTCCCCAACAGTGGCATCCGAGCCAGGTTTATGCGTAGATGTTATATGCACGAGTAGAACACAAGTGAGTTGTGGGCGATAATAGTCATACTGCTTACCAGCATGTCATACTTTGATTCAGCGGTATTGTTGGATGAAGCGGCCTGGACCGACATTATGCGTACGCTTACGCGAGACTGGTTCTACCGACATGCTTCGCACACAGGTGGCTGGCGGGTGTCAGTTTCTCCAACTTTAGTTGAATCGAGTGTGGCTACGCCCGGTCCTTGTTGAAGGTTAAAACAACACATACTTGATGAAAAATCGTTGTGGTTTTGATGCGTAGGTAAGAACGGTTCTTGCTCGGCCCGTAGCAGCCACGTAAAACTTGCAACAACAAAGTAGAGGACGTCTAACTTGTTTTTGCAGGGCATGTTGTGATGTGATATGGTCAAGACATGATGCTAAATTTTATTGTATGAGATGATCATGTTTTGTAACGAAGTTATTGGCAACTGGCAGGAGCCATATGGTTGTCGCTTTATTGTATGAAATGCAATCGCCATGTAATTGCTTTACTTTATCACTAAGCGGTAGCGATAGTCGTGGAAGCAATAGTTGGCAAGACGACAATGATGCTTCAATGGAGATCAAGGTGTCAAGCCGGTCACGATGGTGATCATAACGGTGCTTTGAAGATGGAGATCAAAAGCACAAGATGATGATGGCCATATCATATCACTTATATTGATTGCATGTGATGTTTATCCTTTATGCATCTTATTTTGCTTAGTTCGACGGTAGCATTATAAGATGATCTCTCAATAAATTTCAAGGTACAAGTGTTCTCCCTGAGTTTGCACCGTTGCGAAAGTTCGTCATGCCGAGACACCACGTGATGATCGGGTGTGATAAGCTCTACGTTCACATACAACGGGTGCAAGCCAGTTTTGCACATGCAGAATACTCGGGTTAAACTTGACGAGCCTAGCATATACAGATATGGCCTCGGAACACTGAGACCGAAAGGTCGAGCGTGAATCATACAGTAGATATGATCAACATAGTGATGTTCACCATTGAAACCTACTCCATCTCACGTGATGATCGGACACGGTTTAGTTGATTTGGATCACATGATCACTTAGATGATTAGAGGGATGTCTATCTAAGTGGGAGTTCTTAAGTAATTTGATTAATTGAACTTTAATTTATCATGAACTTAGTACCTGATAGTATTTTGCATGTCTATGTTGTTGTAGATAGATGGCCTGTGTTGTTGTTCCGTTGAATTTTATTGCGTTCCTAGAGAAAGCTAAGTTGAAAGATGATGGTAGAAACTACACGGACTGAGTCCGTAACATGAGGATTACCCTCATTGCTGCACAGAAGAATTACATCCTGGAAGCACCTCTAGGTGCCAAACCCGCTGCAGGAGCAACGCCAGATGTTATGAACGTCTGGCAGAGCAAAGCTGATGACTACTCGATAGTTTAGTGTGTCATGCTTTACGGCTTAGAACCGGGACTTCAACAACGTTTTGAACGTCATGGAGCATATGAGATGTTCCAGGAGTTGAAGTTAATATTTCAAGCAAATGCTCGGATTGAGAGATATGAAGTCTCCAATAAGTTCTACAGCTGCAAAATGGAGGAGAATAGTTCTGTCAGTGAGCATATACTCAAAATGTCTGGGTATAACAATCACTTGATTCAACTGTAGTTAATCTTCCTAATGATAGTGTCATTGACAGAATTCTGCAATCACTGTCACCAAACTACAAGAGCTTCGTGATGAACTATAATATGCAAGGGATGGATACGACAATTCCCGAGCTCTTCGCAATGCTAAAGGCTGCAGAGGTAGAAATCAAGAAGGAGCAGCAAGTGTTGATGGTCAACAAGACCACCAATTTCAAGAAAAAGGGTAAAGGGAACAAGGGGAACTTCAAGAAGAACGGCAAGCAAGTTGCTGCTCAAGTGAAGAAGCCCAAGTCTGGACCTAAGCCTGAGACTGAGTGAGGGAATCCTGGACTAAGGGGTCCTCGGGCGTCCGGCCTGTTGGACATGGGCCGGACTAATGGGCCGCGAAGATACAAAGACCGAAGACTTTACCCGTGTCCGGATGGGACTCTCCTTGGCGTGGAAGGCAAGCTTGGCGACCAAATATGAAGATTGCCTTCTCTGTAACTGACTCAGTGTAACCTTAGTTCCCTCCAATGTCTATATAAACCGGAGGGCTTAGTCCGTAGACAGGAGATACAATTATATTCATACATGCTAGACTTCCAGGGTTTTAGCCATTACGATCTCGTGGTAGATCAACTCTTGTAACACTCATATTCATCAAGATCAATCAAGCAGGAAGTAGGGTATTACCTCCATAGAGAGGGCCCAAACCTGGGTAAACATTGTGTCCCCCGTCTCCTGTTACCATCAACCTTAGACGCACAGTTCGGGACCCCCTACCCGAGATCCGCCGATTTTGACACCGCCATTGGTGCTTTCATTGAGAGTTCCACTGTGCCGTCCTCAGAAGGTTTGATGGCTCCTTCAATCGTCAAAAACGATGTTGTCCAAGGGGAAACCTTCCTCCCCGGACAGATCTTCATGTCCGACGGCTTTGCACTGTGGGCCAACTCGCTTGGCCATCTGGAGCAGATCGACAGCTATGCCCCTGGCCATCAGGTCAGATTCGGGAGCTTGAACTATATCACGGACATCCGCGGAGACTTGATCTTCGACGGATTCGAGACCACGGCGGCTGATCCCTGTCCCTACGATGAACATGACTTAAATCTGTCATCGGACCATACTCAGGAAATTGCACCTGTAACCGCTCCGGCCTTAGATTCGGAGCAGATTGCGCCATCCAAGGACGGGAAGCTCAACCCCGCCATGGAAGCCACAGACTCCGCGGTGTTGGAGCCGCACACATGTCACATCCCTAGCTTTACCTTGCACTTGGACTAGCTTGGTTGTTGCATCATGTTTAAATTGAAGAAACTTGAATTGAGGGAATCTGAAAGCCTCAAAATCTCTTAAAAGAAGGGCAAGAACCCTTTAAATTGCATTTAGTGAATCCAAAATTCCCTAAAAATAGTTTTGAGAATTTTGGTAAGGGTTCAATACCAAACCAAAATTTTGGAACATTTTTAAGGAATTATTTGGTCTCTGAATTTAAAACAATATCCTATTTGAATTTTAAAATTATATTCATAATATATAAGAATATATTTTCAAAATCCCTGAAATATTTTATGTGCATCTGGAAATTTCCAATGTGCAACATAGAAATATTTGGACGAATCATTGGCACTAGTTGAAGTCATTTTGATTTTCAAACAGTGGCAATAAATAAAAAGAAAACAGAACAGAAAAATAAAACAGAGCGGAATCTTACCTGCTTACCTGGCCCAGGAGAGAATCGCCCTAGCCCACCAGGGGCGCCGAGGTTTTCTTCCACCTCTGCCAGTAGGCAGAGGCGTGTCGCCTGCGCGTGCACTCGCGGACACCTCCTGCTTCCACCTCTTGCTGCCTCCCCCGACCCCATTCGAGCGCCACTGAGACGCCCAACGCCTCCCCTCACTTTCCCCTCGCTCTCTGGCACCCCACCTCCTCTGCTCCCTCGCTCGCGTCCGAGCGCAGTCGCCGACCGCCGCCGCCATTCGCGTAGCCAAGGCCTTCCCCTCGACCGCTCGACCGCATCCGGAAGAACCGCCATGACGCCCCCGTCCTTATTTCCGAGCCACGCGATCCGGGAAGCTCTGCATCGCCTCCACGCCATCGTCTTCAACCTCGGGCGCTGCTGATCGCCATCGCCGATTCTTCGTCCACAGCCCGTCCCCGAGCTCGCCAGCCGCACCACCAGAACCGCAGTGAGTTGATACGTCTCCAACGTATCTATAATTTTTGATTGTTCCATGCTATATTATATTCTGTTTTGGACATTATTGGGCTTTATTATACACTTTTATATTATTTTTGGGACTAACCTATTAACCAGAGGCCCAGCCCAGAATTGTTGTTTTTTGCCTATTTCAGAGTTTCGCAGAAAAAGAATATCAAGCGGAGTCCAAACGGAATGAAACCTTCGGGAACGTGATTTTCGGAATGAACGTGATCCAGAGGACTTGGACCCTACGTCAAGACATCAAACAGGAAGCCACGAGGTAGGGGGCGCGCCTACCCCCCCCCCCCCCCCCGGCGCGCCCTCCACCCTCGTGGGCCCCCTATTGCTCCACCGACGTACTTCTTCCTCCTATTATACCTACGTACCCCCAAACTACCAGGTACGGAGCCAAAAACCTAATTCCACCGCCGCAACCTTCTGTACCCGTGAGATCCCATCTTGGGGCCTGTTCCGGAGCTCCGCCGGAGGGGGCATCGATCACGGAGGGCTTCTACATCAACACCATAGCCTCTCCGATGAAGTGTGAGTAGTTTACCTCAGACCTTCGGGTCCATAGTTATTAGCTAGATGGCTTCTTCTCTCTTTTTGGATCTCAATACAATGTTCTCCCCCTCTCTTGTGGAGATCTATTCAATGTAATCTTCTTTTGCGGTGTGTTTGTTGAGACCGATGAATTGTGGGTTTATGATCGAGTTTATCTATGAACAATATTTGAATCTTCTGAATTCTTTTATGTATGATTGGTTATCTTTGCAAGTCTCTTCGAATTATCAGTTTGGTTTGGCCTACTAGATTGATCTTTCTTGCAATGGGAGAAGTGCTTAGCTTTGGGTTCAATCTTGCGGTGTCCTTTCCCAGTGATAGTAGGGGCAGCAAGGCACGTATTGTATTGTTGCCATCGAGGATAACAAGATGGGGTTTATATCATATTGCATGAGTTTATCCCTCTACATCATGTCATCTTGCTTAAAGCGTTACTCTTTTCTTATGAACTTAATACTCTAGATGCATGCTGGATAGCCGGCGATGTGTGGAGTAATAGTAGTAGATGCAGGTAGGACTCGGTCTATTTGTCTCGGACGTGATGCCTATATACATGATCATACCTAGATATTCTCATAACTATGCTCAATTCTGTCAATTGCTCAACAGTAATTTGTTCACCCACCGTAAATACTTATGCTCTCAAGAGAAGCCACTAGTGAAACCTATGGCCCCCGGGTCTATTTTCCATTATATTAATCTCCCGACAACAAGCTATTTCTGGCGCCATTTTTATTTTACTTTCTTTTTTTGCATCTTTATCATAAAAATACCAAAAATATTATCTTATCATATCTATCAGATCTCACTCTCATAAGTGACCGTGTAGGGATTGACAACCCCTTATCGCATTGGTTGCGAGGATTTATTTTTTTGTGTAGGTGCGAGGGACTCGTGCGTGGCCTCCTACTGGATTGATACCTTGGTTCTCAAAAACTGAGGGAAATACTTATGCTACTTTGCTGCATCACCCTTTCATCTTCGAGGGAAAACCAACGCAGTGCTCAAGAGGTAGCAAGAAGGATTTCTGGCGCCGTTGCCGGGGAGTCTACGCAAAAGTCAACATACCAAGTACCCATCACAAACCTTTATCTCCCGCATTACATTATTTGCCATTTTCCTCTCGTTTTCCTCTCCCCCACTTCACCCTTGCCGTTTTATTTGCCCTCTCTCTTTTCCTTTTGCCTATTTTTTTGCTCGCTTCTTGTTTGCTCGTGTGTTGGATTGCTTGCTTGTCACGATGGCTCAAGATAATACCAAATTATGTGACTTTACCAATACCAACAATAATGATTTCCTTGGCACTCCAATTGCTCCTCTTACTGATACTGAATCTTGCGAAATCAATGCTGCTTTGTTGAATCTTGTCATGAAAGATCAATTCGCCGGCCTTCCTAGTGAAGATGCCGCTACCCATCTAAATAGCTTCGTTGATTTGTGTGATATGCAAAAGAAGAAAGATGTGGAAAATGATATTGTTAAATTGAAGCTATTTCCTTTTTCACTTAGAGATCGTGCTAATGCTTGGTTTTCGTCTTTGCCTAAAAATAGTATTGATTCATGGAATAAGTGCAAAGATGCTTTTATCTCTAAGTATTTTCCTCCCGCTAAGATCATCTCTCTTAGAAACGATATTATGAAATTTAAGCAACTTGATCATGAACATGTTTCACAAGCTTGGGAGAGGATGAAATTAATGATACGTAATTGCCCTACGCATGGTTTGAATTTGTGGATGACTATACAAAATTTTTATGTCGGATTGAATTTTGCTTCTAGAAATCTTTTAGATTCGGCCGCGGGAGGCACTTTTATCGAAATCACTTTAGGAGAAGCTACTAAACTCCTAGATAATATTATGGTTAATTATTTTCAATGGCACACTGAAAGATCTACTAATAAAAAAGTGCATGCGATAGAAGAAATTAATGTTTTGAGTGGAAAGATGGATGAACTTATGAAATTATTTGCTACTAAGAGTGTTTCTTCTGATCCTAATGATATGCCTTTGTCCACTTTGATTGAGAATAATAATGAACCTATGGATGTGAATTTTGTTGGTAGGAATAATTTTGGTAACAACGCGTATAGAGGAAACTTTAATCCTAGGCCTTATCCTAGTAATTCCTCTAATAATTATGGTAATTCCTACAACAATTCTTATGGAAACTTTAATAAGATGCCTTCTGAATTTAAGACTAGCGTTAAGGAATTTATGAATTCGCAAAAGAATTTCAATGCTTTGCTTGAAGAAAAATTGCTTAAAGTTGATGAATTGGCTAGGAACATTGATAGAATTTCTCTTGATGTTGATTCTTTAAAACTTAGATCTATTCCTCCTAAGCATGATATCAATGAGTCTCTCAAAGCCATGAGAATTTCCATTGATGAGTGCAAAGAAAGAACCGCTAGGATGCGTGCTAAGAGAGATTGCTTTGTGAAAGCGTGTTCTTCAAATTTCTATGAAAATAAAGATGAAGATCTAAAAGTTATTGATGTGTCCCCTATTAAATCTTTGTTTGGCAATATGAATCTTGATAATGATGGGACTGAATATGATCCACCTTTACCTAGAAGGTGTTCTAGAAATTCGGAGTTTTTAGATCTTCATGCTAAAATTGATAAAAGTGGGATTGAAGAGATCAAAACATTTGATATTAATGAACCCACTATTTTGGATTTCAAGGAATTTAATTATGATAATTGCTCTTTGATAGATTGTATTAACTTGTTGCAATCCATGCCAAATTCTCCTCATGCTTATAGTCAAAATAAAGCCTTTACCAAACATATCGTTGATGCTTTGATGCAATCTTATGAAGAAAAACTTGAGTTGGAAGTTTCTATCCCTAGAAAACTTTATGATGAGTGGGAACCTACTACTAATATTAAAATTAAATATCATGAATGCTATGCTTTGTGTGATTTGGGTGCTAGTGTTTCCACGATTCCAAAGACTTTGTGTGATTTGCTAGGTTTCCGTGATTTTGATGATTGCTCTCTAAACTTGCACCTTGCGGATTCCACTATTAAGAAACCTATGGGAAGAATTAATGATGTTCTTATTGTTGCAAATAGGAACTATGTGCCCGTAGATTTTATTGTTCTTGACATAGATTGCAATCCTTCATGTCCTATTATTCTTGGTAGACCTTTCCTTAGAACAATTGGTGCAATTATTAATATGAAGGAAGGGAATATTAGATTCCAATTTCCATTAAAGAAAGGCATGGAACACTTCCCTAGAAAGAAAATAAAATCACCATATGAATCTATCATGAGAGCCACTTATGTATTGCCTACCAAAGATGGCAATACCTAGATCTATCCTTACTTTTATGCCTAGCTAGGGGCGTTAAACGATAGCGCTTGTTGGGAGGCAACCCAATTTTATTTTTTATTTTTTTTGCTTTTTGCTTCTGTTTAGGAATAAATATTTTTTCTAGCCTCTGGTTAGATGTGTTTTTTTGTTTTAATTAGTGTTTGTGCCAAGTTAAACCTATAGGATCTTCTTGGATGATAGTTATTTGATCTTGCAGAAAATTCCAGAAACTTTCTGTTCATGAAATAATTGTTAAAAATCACCAGAACGTGATAAAATATTGATTCCAATTGATTCTGATCAATAAACAAATTGTCTAGGTCTTCCTATTTTGGCTGAATTTTTGGAGTTCCAGAAGTTTGCGTTAGTTACAGATTACTACAGACTCTTCTGTTTTTGACAGATTCTGTTTTTCATCTGTTGTTTGCTTATTTTGATGAATCTATGGCTAGTAAAATAGTTTATAAACCATAGAGAAGTTGGAATACAGTAGGTTTAACACCAATATAAATAAATAATGAGTTCATTACAGTACCTTGAAGTGGTGTTTTGTTTTCTTTCGCTAACGGAGCTCACGAGATTTTCTGTTAAGTTTTGTGTTGTGAAGTTTTCAAGTTTTGGGTAAAAGATCTGATGGATTATGAACAAGGAGTGGCAAGAGCCTAAGCTTGGGGATGCCCATGGCACCCCCAAGATAATCTAAGGACACCTAAAAGCCAAAGCTTGGGGATGCCCCGGAAGGCATCCCCTCTTTCGTCTACTTCCATCGGTAACTTTACTTGGAGCTATATTTTTATTCACCACATGATATGTGTTTTGCTTGGAGCGTCTTGTGTGATTTGAGTCTTTGCCTTTTAGTTTACCACAATAATCTTTGCTGTACACACCTTTTGAGAGAGACACACATGATTCAGAAATTATTAGAATACTCTATGTGCTTCACTTATATCTTTGGAGTTATATAGTTTTTGCTCTAGTACTTCACTTATATCTTTTAGAGCACGGTGGTGGATTTGTTTTAAAGAAACTATTGATCTCTCATGCTTCACTTAGATTATTTTGAGAGTCTTAAATAGCATGGTAATTTTCTTAAATAATCTTAATATGCTAGGTATTCAAGACTAGTAAAAACTTTCTTATGAGTGTGTTGAATACTAAGAGAAGTTTGATGCTTGATGATTGTTTTGAGACATGGAGGTAGTGATATCAAAGTTGTGCTAGTTGAGTAGTTGTGAATTTGAGAAATGCTTGTGTTGAAGTTTGCAAGTCCCGTAGCATGCACGTATGGTAAACGTTATGTAACAAATTTGAAACATGAGGTGTTCTTTGAGTGTCCTCCTTATGAGTGGCGGTCGGGGACGAGCGATGGTCTTTTCCTACCAATCTATCCCCCTAGGAGCATGCGCGTAATGCTTGGTTTTTGATGACTTGTAGATTTTTGCAATAAGTATGTGAGTTCTTTATGACTAATGTTGAGTCCATGGATTATATGCACTCTCACCTTTCCATCATTGCTAGCCTCTTCCGTACCGTGCATTGCCCTTTCTCACATTGAGAGTTGGTGCAAACTTCGCCGGTGCATCCAAACCCCGTGATATGATACGCTCTTTCACACATAAACCTCCTTATATCTTCCTCAAAACAGCCACCATACCTACCTACTATGGCATTTCCATAGCCATTCCGAGATATATTGCCATGCAACTTTCCACCGTTCCGTTTATCATGACACGTTCATCATTGTCATATTGCTTTGCATGATCATGTAGTTGACATCGTATTTGTGGCAAAGCCACCATTCATAATTTTTTCATACATGTCACTCTTGGTTCATTGCATATCCTGGTACACCACCGGAGGCATTCATATAGAGTCATACTTTGTTCTAGTATCGAGTTGTAATCATTGAGTTGTAAATAAATAGAAGTGTGATGATCATCATTTTCTAGAGCATTGTCCCAAGTGAGGAATAAAAAAAAGATAAAGGCCATAAAAAAAGAGAATGCCCAAAAAAAAGAGAGAGAAACAGAGAGAAGGGACAATGTTACTATCCTTTTACCACACTTGTGCTTCAAAGTAGCACCATGATATTCATGATAGAGAGTCTCTTGTTTTGTCACTTTCATATACTAGTGGGAATTTTTCATTATAGAACTTGGCTTGTATATTCCAACAACGGGCCTCCTCAAGTGCCCTAGGTCTTCGTGAGCAAGCAAGTTGGATGCACACCCACTTAGTTTCTTTTGTTGAGCTTTCATATATTTATAGCTCTAGTGCATCCGTTGCATGGCAATCCCTACTCCTTGCATTAACATCAATCGATGGGCATCTCCATAGCTCATTGATTAGCCTCGTTGATGTGAGACTTTCTCCCTTTTTTTCTTCTCCACATAACCCCCATCATTATATTCTATTCCACCCATAGTGCTATATCCATGGCTCACGCTCATGTATTGCGTGAAGGTTGAAAAAGTTTGAGATTACTAAAGTATGAAACAATTGCTTGGCTTGTCATCGGGGTTGTGCATGACGAGAGCATTCTTGTGTGACGAAAATGGAGCATGACTAAACTATATGATTTTGTAGCGATAAACTTTCTTTGGCCATGTTATTTTGAGAAGACATAATTGCTTAGTTAGTATGCTTGAAGTATTATTATTTTTATGTCAATATTGAACTTTTATCTTGAATCTTTCGGATCTGAATATTCATACCACAATTAAGAAGAATTACATTGAAATTATGCCTAGTCGCATTCCACATCAAAAAAATTGTTTTTATCATTTACCTACTCGAGGACGAGCAGGAATTAAGCTTGGGGATGCTTGATACGTCTCCAACGTATCTATAATTTTTTATTGTTCCATGCTATATTATATTCTGTTTTGGACATTATTGGGCTTTATTATACACTTTTATATTATTTTTGGGACTAACCTATTAACCGGAGGCCCAGCCCAGAATTGCTGTTTTTTTTCTATTTCAGAGTTTCGCAGAAAAATAATATCAAACGGATCCAAACGGAATGAAACCTTCGGGAACGTGATTTTCGGAACGAACGTGATCCAGAGGACTTGGACCCTACGTCAAGACATCAAACAGGAGGCCACGAGGTAGGGGGCGCGCCTACCCCCCAGGCGCGCCCTCCACCCTCGTGGGCCCCCTATTGCTCCACCGACGTACTTCTTCCTCCTATATATACCTACGTACCCCCAAACTACCAGATACGGAGCCAAAAACCTAATTCCACCACCGCAACCTTCTGTACCCGTGAGATCCCATCTTGGGGCCTGTTCCGGAGCTCCGTCGGAGGGGGCATCGATCACGGAGGGCTTCTACATCAACACCATAGCCTCTCCGATGAAGTGTGAGTAGTTTACCTCAGACCTTCGGGTCCATAGTTATTAGCTAGATGGCTTCTTCTCTCTTTTTGGATCTCAATACAATGTTCTCCCCCTCTCTTGTGGAGATCTCTTCGATGTAATCTTCTTTTGCGGTGTGTTTGTTGAGACCGATGAATTGTGGGTTTATGATCAAGTTTATCTCTGAACAATATTTGAATCTTCTGAATTCTTTTATGTATGATTGGTTATCTTTGCAAGTCTCTTCGAATTATTAGTTTGGTTTGGCCTACTAGATTGATCTTTCTTGCAATGGGAGAAGTGCTTAGCTTTGGGTTCAATCTTGCGGTGTCCTTTCCCAGTGACAGTAGGGGCAGCAAGGCACGTATTGTATTGTTGCCATCGAGGATAACAAGATGTGGTTTATATCATATTGCATGAGTTTATCCCTCTACATCATGTCATCTTGCTTATAGCGTTACCCTATTCTTATGAACTTAATACTCTAGATGCATGCTGGATAGCGGTCGATGTGTGAAGTAATAGTAGTAGATGCAGGTAGGAGTCGGTCTACTTGTCTCGGACATGATGCCTATATACATGATCATACCTAGATATTCTCATAACTATGCTCAATTCTCTCAATTGCTCAACAGTAATTTGTTCACCCACCGTAAATACTTATGCTCTCGAGAGAAGCCACTAGTGAAACCTATGGCCCCCGGGTCTATTTTCCATCATATTAATCTCCCGACAACAAGCTATTTCGGGTGCCCTTTTTATTTTACTTTCTTTACTTTGCATCTTTATCATAAAAATACCAAAAATATTATCTTATCATATCTATCAGATCTCACTCTCGTAAGTGACCGTGTAGGGATTGACAACCCCTTATCGCGTTGGTTGCGAGGATTTATTTGTTTGTGTAGGTGCGAGGGACTAGTGCATGGCCTCCTACTGGATTGATACCTTGGTTCTCAAAAACTGAGGGAAATACTTACGCTACTTTGTTGCATCACCCTTTCCTCTTCAAGGGAAAACCAACGCAGTGCTCAAGAGGTAGCATGAGCTCATTCCCGTTTTACCCTGTTCTCCTTGCTATTCGCGTGACGTAGCTAGGTTAACCATCGAGGCCGAAAGCTTCTCGCCGCCGGCCATGGCGTAGCCATTGTCACAGCCGCAGCGGCTCTTGTCCGAAAACGCCTGCATGCTCCGCATGTTCCCAGGAGGCCGTAGCTCCCACCAGCTCCTCCTCCCGCGTACCCTAGCGCCGCGCCCGACCGAGCCCGAACTCCGACCGCCGCCCAGCTCGACGCCACCGCCGCTACGGTCTACCTCGCTCCCTCCCGTGGCAACCACTGGATGAGCGCGTACGCCAGCAACCCATAGCCGCAAACTGCGCTCGAAACCGTCGACCGTAGCTCAAACCCGACGCGCTCTGCCATCGTTTTGGTCATCGACGGCCAAACTCCGGCGAAGTCGACGTGGCGCGGTCATTAGCGGCTAATGACCCCGCTAATTAACCCCCTCTCTCACTGACATAGGGGCCCCATGCCCAAATTAACCCTGGGATTTATTCCCTGTTTAGTTTAGATTAATCCAGCCGGCCCCACACGTCAGCTTGACCCTGCCACGTCAATGTTGACCTGGCCCCACTGGTCAGCCTCTATTCCCGCCCTGTGCCACACACGTCAGGTTTGACCTGGAGCCGGTCTGTTGACCTGCTGACATCACCGTGACGTAATGATGACGCAGTAAATCTTTTCTGGAATTGAAATAAATCAGGATATTATTTATGAATTCCAGAAAATAGTTAAAACTTCTAAAAATCATAGAAAATCAACCGTAGCTCAGAATGAAATATTTATATATGAAAAATTATCAGAAAAAATCAATCTATCCATCTGTACCAGTTTCATGCATGACAAACCAACCTAAACCTACTGTATAGGTGAAAACACATGAATGGCATTTATAAATGTTTAATTTGGAATTGCATTTGAACCCTTGGTTCAAATGGACTTCATTCAAATAGAATGCTAGATGCATTAGCACAAACCACAACACATCTACATGCCATGTTCATGCATCATATTGTTGCATATGCTTGTGTATTGATTGTCGGCACCATCCTTCTCGATAGGTCTTGCTCTGGATACCGTTCCAGAGTACCTGTCAAAGGAGCAATCCCCCCTGTTGATCTTTCAGGCAAGCAAAACCCCCTTGTTCATTCCGATAGAATCCCACTCTCTCGCTCCTGCTCTCTTTTACTGCATTAGGACAACAACGATTCAACTGTTACATGCTGCGGTAGTTGAACCCCTTTCTTCTGCATGACCTGTCATTGCCACAGTAAATAGATGAAACCCACTAGCATGAGTAGGAGTTGTTTGAGCCCTGTTGTGCCTGCTCATTCATGCTTGTTGTCATGCCTGCTAGTGCTTAGAGTTGAGTCAGGTCTGATTCATCGGGGATGAATTGGAATGTGGTGAACATGTCCTACTATTGAGAGCTAAGTGTGTGAACACGATTTGTTAAAGGTAGCGGTGAGAGGCCATGTAGGAGTACATGGTGGGTTGTCTCATTGCAGCCATCCTCAGGAACTGAGTTCTGTGTTTGTGATCCATGAACAGTTACTACCACACATTGGGCTCCGGGCGCTCCAAGCTCTCTCGACTTATTAATCAACCTGATCTCTGTCCAGGAGTTGCAACTAGTTTCTGGTGTTTGTAGGTAGTGTTAGTAGTCTACCAAGTGGCACCCGGTACAGGTGGGCTTGGGACAGACTAGGCACCGTGGCCGGGTATACCAAGCGTCACCCGTTTGGTGGGCTTGGAACCCTGTACACATCGTTTGGGGCCGTGAGCGACACCCCGGCCGTATCTCCTTGCGGATGGAACCCGAATAGGCGATAAACCTGGACTAGAGACTTGTGTGGTTAGTCAGGTCGTGGCCGACTCCCTCGCCAGGCTTCCGCTTCAAGGTTGCCGAGATACACGACGTGTACATGGTGGTAAGTGGCGAGAGCGTGTGTGAAGGAGTACACCCCTGCAGGGTTAACATCATCTATTCAAATAGCCGCGTCCGCGGTAAAGGACTTCTGGGTTGCCTGTACAATTCATAGACAAGTGAAAGTGGATACTCTAAAATGCGCAAGATAAGCATGAGTGCTATGGATGGCCTTCTCGTAGGGAGACGGGAGCGGATCCATAGTGGTGTATTGATATGGTGAATATGTGGACTCATGTGCGCCACCCCAAAAGAGTTACTTGCAGCCATAGTATAGGATAGCCACTGAGTCAAAGCTGGCTTGCTGCAGTCAAACTCCACCACCCCTTTGTTGATACTGATGCATATGTAGTTAGTTCTGATGTAAGTCTTGCTGGGTACATTTGTACTCACGTTTGCTTAATTTATGTTTTGCAGAGAGACTCCAGTCTCACTAGTAGTTCCGCGTGGACTCCGACGTTTAGCTTGTTACCTCAGCTACGATCTTGTACCCTTGGGAGGGTCTGGTAGATTGTCAGGCTTCTCAGCCTTTTTCATTTGTAGTTGTATGTACTCAGACATGTTTATGCTTCCGCTTGTTGCTTGTATGCTCTGTATGTTGGGTCATTAGACCCATGTTTGTAATATCTGACTCTTTGGAGTCTTATGAATAAATACTTTTGAGTCGTAGAGTTTTGTTGTGATGCCATGTTGTATTTACACATATCGAGCATATTGTGTGTATGATCGAAATGCTTGGTATGTGTGGGATCCGACAACCTAGTTGTCTATCCTTGGTAGCCTCTCTTATGGGGAAATGTAGTCTAGTGCTTCCACTGAGCCATGGTAGTCTGCTACAGCCCGGTTTACCGGAGTCCTGTTAGCCTAGTTGCTACTGCTCCGGAACACTTAGACTGACCGGCATGTGTCCATCTTCGATCCTGTGTCTGTCCCTTCGGGGAAATGCCACACGGTGTCTTTCGGAGTCCTGTTAGCCTGCTACAGCCCAGATTCCCGGAGTCCTGCTAGCCCAGCTGCTACAGCCCGAATTCACTCGCTGATGACCGACACGTTCGTTGCTAGGTCATGTATGCCTGTCCCTGTAAGTTAGTGCCACTTTGGGTTCACGACTAGTCATGTCGGCCCGGGTTCTCTGTCATATGGATGCTAGCGACACTATCATATACGTGAGCCAAAAGGCGCAAATGGTCCCAGGCCAGGTAAGGTGGCACCCGTGGGAATACCGTGCGTGAGGCCGCAAAGTGATATGATGTGTTACATGCTAGATTGATGTGGCTTAGGATTGGGGTCCTGACAGCTTTGGTATCAGAGCCTGACTGCCTATAGGATTACCAAGCCAAACTGGTCGAAGTTGAGTCTAGAAATGCTTTAGTTATATAAGGGAATTGATTGTGGGAGGGAACGTAAGGCTCTTTTTACTCCTTATACCTTATGTCCTTCTGATCTGGGTCATCCTCTTCTCTTCTACGGGGATTAAGAACTAGGCTTCTCATCCTTCTATCAGGATCACGTGTTACTAATCCGTAGACTCTTAGGATTGTTGGTCTCAAACCTCAGTTCAGTTTCTACTACCCCAGTGTGTTGTTAGTTGGACTTGGAACCTTGATATGATGTTGTTGAGTGGTTATGCCACTATTCTGCAGGATGTCTTAAATCTTTCTGAGCATTTACAGTCGTTATGTTGTTCGAGTCATCCCTGGTTTCTTACTAGTCTGATGCATTTGCAAATCCCTTCCTCTCATTCCCGATGTCCCTTTGGGCCAGTTCAACCACACTAATCGGTGGGTTGAGGTGCTTCATTGCCTCAGTATATATATTGGAGCTATTATGATGACCCTAGGTATCTTAGAGAGTCACCTAGTAATCTAGCCATGTTTTGTGTTCCCAGTGTGATGATTCTAGCCATCATTCTCGAAAGCATCCCGTGATGCCATCTGATGTCTACTATGCAACCTTCTTCTTGTAGACGTTGTTGGGCCTCCAAGTGCAGAGGTTTGTAGGACAGTAGCAAATTTCCCTCAAGTGGATGACCTAAGGTTTATCAATCCGTGGGAGGCGTAGGATGAAGATGGTCTCTCTCAAGCAACCCTGCAACCAAATAACAAAGAGTCTCTTGTGTCCCCAACACACCCAATACAATGGTAAATTGTATAGGTGCACTAGTTCGGCGAAGAGATGGTGATACAAGTGCAATATGGATAGTACATCAGGTTTATGTAATCTGAAAATATAAAAACAGCAAGGTAGCAAGCGATAAAAGTGAGCACAAATGGTATTGCAATGATAGGAAACAAGGCCTAGGGTTCATACTTTCACTAGTGCAAGTTCTCTCAACAATAATAACATAATTGGATCATATAGCTATCCCTCAACATGCAACAAAGAGTCACTCCAAAGCCACTAATAGTGGAGAACAAACGAAGAGATTATGGTAGGGTACGAAACCACCTCAAAGTTATTCTTCCCGATCAATCCATTGGGCCATTCCTATAAATGTCACAAACAGCCCTAGAGTTAACACCTTAAGACACACATCAACCAAAACCCTAATGTCACCTAGATACTCCAATGTCACCTCAAGTATCTGTGGGTATGATTATACGATATGCATCACACAATCTCAGATTCATCTATTCAACCAACACATAGAACTTCAAAGAGTGCCCCAAAGTTTCTACCGGAGAGTCAAGACGAAAACGTGTGCCAACCCCTATGCATAGGTTCATGGGCGGAACCCGCAAGTTGATCACCAAAACATACATCAAGTGAATCAATAGAATAACCCATTGTCACCACGGTTATCCCACGCAAGACATACATCAAGTGTTCTCAAATCATTAAAGACTCAATCCGATAAGATAACTTCAAAGGGAAACCTCAATCCATTACAAGAGATTAGAGGGGGGGGGGACATCATAAGATCCAACTATAATAGCAAAGCTCACGATACATCAAGATCGTGCCAAATCAAGAACACGAGAGAGAGATCAAACACATAGCTACTAGTACATACCCTTAGCCCCGAGGGTGAACTACTCCCTCCTCGTCATGGAGAGCGTCGGGATGATGAAGATGGCCACCGGTGAGGGTTCCCCCCTCCGGCAGGGTGCCAGAACAGGTCCCCGATTGGTTTTTGGTGGCTACAGAGGCTTGCGGCGGCGGAACTCCGGATCTATTCTGTTCTCCGAAGGTTTTAGGGTATATTGGTATATATAGGAGGAGGAAATACGTCAGGGGAGCCACGAGGGGCCCACGAGGGTGGAGGGCGCGCCCAGGGGGGTGGGCGCGCCCCCCTGCCTCGTGCCTTCCTCGTTGATCCCCTGACGTGCACTCCAAGTCTCCCGTATTGCTTTCTTTCCAAAAATAACTTTTCCGAAGGTTTCATTCCGTTTGGACTCCGTTTGATATTCCTTTTCTGCGAAACACTGAAACAAGGGAAAAAACAGAAACTAGCACTGGGCTCTGGGTCAATAGGTTAGTCCCAAAAGTAATATAGAAGTGCATAGTAAAGCCCATAAAACAGCCAAGATGGATAATATAATAGCATGGAACAATCAAAAATTATAGATACGTTGGAGACGTATCAGCATCCCCAAGCTTAATTCCTGCTCGTCCTCGAGTAGGTAAATGATAAAAACAGAATTTTTGATGTGGAATGCTACTTGGCATAATTTCAATGTAATTCTTCCTAATTGTGGTATAAATATTCAGATCCGAAAGATTCAAGATAAAAGGTCATATTGACATAAAAATAATAATACTTCAAGCATACTAACAAAGCAATTATGTCCTCTCAAAATAACATGGCCAAAGAAAGTTCATCCCTACAAAATCATATAGTTTAGTCATGCTCCATTTTCGTCACACAAGAATGCTCTCGTCATGCACAACCCCGATGACAAGCCAAGCAATTGTTTCATACTTTAGTAATCTCAAACTTTTTCAACCTTCACGCAATACATGAGCGTGAGCCATGGATATAGCACTATGGGTGGAATAGAATATAATGATGGGGGTTATGTGGAGAAGACAAAAAGGGAGAAAGTCTCACATCAACGAGGCTAATCAATGAGCTATGGATATGCCCATCGATTGATGTTAATGCAAGGAGTAGGGATTGCCATGCAACGGATGCACTAGAGCTATAAATATATGAAAGCTCAACAAAAGAAACTAGGTGGGTGTGCATCCAACTTGCTTGCTCACGAAGACCTAGGGCACTTGAGGAGGCCCGTTGTTGGAATATACAAGCCAAGTTCTATAATGAAAAATTCCCACTAGTATATGAAAGTGACAAAACAAGAGACTCTCTATCATGAAGATCATGGTGCTACTTTGAAGCACAAGTGTGGTAAAAGGATAGTAACATTGTCCCTTCTCTCTTTTTCTCTCATTTTTTTGGGCCTTCTCTTTTTTTTATGGCCTTTTCTCTTTTTTTATTCCTCACTTGGGACAATGCTCTAGAAAATGATGATCATCACACTTCTATTTATTTACAACTCAATGATTACAACTCGATACTAGAACAGAGTATGACTCCATATGAATGCCTCCAGCGGTGTACCGGGATATGCAATGAACCAAGAGTGACATGTATGAAAAAATTATGAATGGTGGCTTTGCCACAAATACGATGTCAACTACATGATCATGCAAAGCAATATGACAATGATGAACGTGTCATGATAAACGGAACGGTGGAAAGTTGCATGGCAATATATCTCGGAATGGCTATGGAAATGCCATAGTAGGTAGGTATGGTGGCTGTTTTGAGGAAGATATAAGGAGGTTTATGTGTGAAAGAGCGTATCATATCACGGGGTTTGGATGCACCGGCGAAGTTTGCACCAACTCTCAATGTGAGAAAGGGCAATGCACGGTACGGAAGAGGCTAGCAATGATGGAAAGGTGAGAGTGCATATAATCCATGGACTCAACATTAGTCATAAAGAACTCACATACTTATTGCAAAAATCTACAAGTCATCAAAAACCAAGCACTACGCGCATGCTCCTAGGGGGATAGATTGGTAGGAAAAGACCATCGCTCGTCCCCGACCGCCACTCATAAGGAGGACAATCAAAGACCACCTCATGTTTCAAATTTGTTACATAACGTTTACCATACGTGCATGCTACGGGACTTGAAAACTTCAACACAAGTATTTCTCAAATTCACAAGTACTCAACTAGCACAACTTTAATATCACTACCTCCATATCTCAAAACAATCATCAAGCATCAAACTTCTCTTAGTATTCAACACACTCATAAGAAAGTTTTTACTAGTCTTGAATACCTAGCATATTAGGATTAAGCAAATTACCATGCTATTTAAGACTCTCAGAATAATATAAGTGAAGCATGAGAGTTCATCTATTTCTTCAAAATAAAACCACCACCGTGCTCTAAAAGATATAAGTGAAGCACTAGAGCAAACAACAAACTACTCTGAAAGATATAAGTGAAGATCAATGAGTAGTCGAATAATTATGCAACTATGTGAAGACTCTCTAACATTTAAGAATTTCAGATCTTGGTATTTTATTCAAACAGAAAGCAAATCTAAAGAAAATAAAATGACGCTCCAAGCAAAACACATATCATGTGGTGAATAAAAATATAGCTCCAAGTAAAGTTACCGATGAACGAAGATGAAAGAGGGGATGCCTTCCAGGGCATCCCCAAGCTTAGATGCTTGGTTATCCTTGAATATTACCTTGGGGTGCCTTGGGAATCCCCAAGCTTAGGCTCTTGCCACTCCTTATTTCATAGTCCATCGAATCTTTACCCAAAACTTGAAAACTTCACAACACAAAACTTAACAGAAAACTCGTAAGCTCCGTTAGTGAAAGAAAACAAAACACCACTTCAAGGTACTGTAGTGAACTCATTCTTTATTTGCATTGGTGTAATATCTACTGTATTCCAACTTCTCTATGGTTCATACCCTCCGATACTACTCATAGATTCATCAAAATAAGCAAACAACACACGAAAAACAGAATCTGTCAAAAATAGAACAGTCTGTAGTAATCTGTAACTAACGTAAACTTCTGGAACTCAGAAAATTCTACCAAAATAGGAAGGCCTAGATAATTTGATTATTGATCTTCTGCAATTGGAATCAGTATTTTATCACGTTCTGGTGATTTTAAACAATTGTTTTCGTGAGCAGAAAGTTTCTGTCTTTTTCAGCAAGATCAAATAATTATCATCCAAGAAGATCCTATAGGTCTTACTTGGCACAAACACTAATTAAAACATAAAACTACATCTAACCAGAGGTTAGATGAGTTATTTATTACTAAACAGAATCAAAAAGCAAGAAACTAAAATAAAATTGGGTTGCCTCCCAACAAGCGCTAACGTTTAACGCCCCTAGCTAGGCATGACGATTTCAATGATGCTCACATAAAAGATAAGAATTGAAACATAAAGAGAGCATCATGAAGAATATGACTAGCACATTTAAGTCTAACCCACTTCCTATGCATAAGGATTTTGTGAGCAAACAACTTATGGGAACAAGAATCAACTTGCATAGGAAGGCAAAACAAGCATAACTTCAAAACCTTAAGCACATAGAGCGGAAACTTGATATTATTGCAATTTCTACAAGCATATATTCCTCCCTCATAATAATTTTCAGTAGCATCATGAATGAATTCAACAATATAACCAGCACCTAAAGCATTCTTTCCATGGTCTACTTGCATAGAAATTTTACTACTCTCCAATAAGCAAAATTCTTCTCATTCGGAATAGTGGGAGTATCATAAGAGACTCGAATACTATAAATTGTTTCCACATTAAAGGAGTAATGTTCATAAAAAGGGTAATCATAATCATGACAAGTTTTATAAATATAATCATCACTACTTTTTATAGCATAAGTTTCATCACAATAATCATCATAAGTAGCAACTTTGTTCTCATCATAATCAATTGAAACCTCTTCCGAAATAGTGGATACATCACTAAATAAAGTCATGACCTCTCCAAATCCACTTTCATAAATATTATAAGATTCAACATCCTCCAAAATAGTGGGATCATTACTTCCTAAAGTTGACACTCTTCCAAACCCACTTTCATCAATATAATCATCATAGGTAGAAGGCATGCTATCATCATTATAAATTTGCATATCAAAACTTGGGAGACTAAAAATATCATCTTCTTTAAACGTAGCATCCCCAAGCTTGGGACAAACATTAATTGCAGCAAATATATTCTCAAAAACATCATCTTCTTCAAACATAGCATCCCCAAGCTTGGGCCTTTTCATATCATAAGCATAATCACTCTCATCATTAATAGTATGGATAGCACCAATAGTATAGCAATTATCATATTCTTCCAAGCAAGTGCCAAAAAGATTTTCAAGATCATAAGAAGTATCATTATCTTCCCAATCATAATCATCACAACAAGCAATAGGCATAACGAGATCATCATCAAGTGCATCATCTTCCACAACTATTTTTGATTCATTTTCATGAGGCACAACAATAATAGGAGCAACATTATTTGGGAGAGGTATCTTTTTACCTCTCTTCCTTTTTCTTTTCTTATTATTCACCACATCATGTGTGGGTTCAATCCTCTTTTTGGAGCTCCTTATTAATGAGATTGGTTGAATAGAAGGCTCCTCCTCGTTACCTGATTCATCATAAGAAATAATAGGAGGATATTGGGAAGTCTCTTCCCTTTCGTTAGTATTTTCTTCATCTTCTATTTGTTTTCTTTTCTTTATGTAGTTGGCAATATAAGGATTCTCAATGCAATTCACCGCACAATACATATAAATTTCTTCTAGATCAATATCGAGGAATTTCTCGAGGTTATATTCTGGAATAATCTTAGTTTGACGTTTCAATTCTTCATAACCCAAAAGCAGACTAAGTTCATTATGATGTGCAAGGGAAATCAAGTCATCACAATTTTTGGACACGATTCGATCATGAAACAATTTGCATTTGATATTTAAATGACCATGTTCTTTGCAAACTTCACAAGTATGGCTAAGATATTTTAAATTTTCAGCACTAACATTTAGCCTTTCTTGCAACCATTTAGTTTCTAAATGCTTATGCCTCTTGCAATATCTATCTTCCCTATTTGGTGTGTACTTGCAAACCCAATACACTCCACAAAAATCGACATGCTTATAAGAGATATTTTCATCATGACTAGTGCAATCATCGTTAGTACTATGGATATTCAAGGAGTTCATACTAACAACATTGCAATCATGCTCATCATTCAAAGATTCAGTGCCAAACATTTTAATGCATTCTTCTTCTAACACTTTGGCACAATTTTCCTTTCCATCATACTCACGAAAGATATTAAAAAGATGAAGCGTATGAGGCAAACTCAATTCCATTTTTTTGTAGTTTTCTTTTATAAACTAAACTAGTGATAAAACAAGAAACAAAAAGATTCGATTGCAAGATCTAAAGATATACCTTCAAGCACTCACCTCCCCGGCAACGGCGCCAGAAACTGCTTCATGTCTACTATGCAACCTTCTTCTTGTAGACGTTGTTGGGCCTCCAAGTGCAGAGGTTTGTAGGACAGTAGCAAATTTCCCTCAAGTGGATGACCTAAGGTTTATCAATCCGTGGGAGGCGTAGGATGAAGATGGTCTCTCTCAAGAAACCCTGCAACCAAATAACAAAGAGTCTCTTGTGTCCCCAACACACCCAATACAATGGTAAATTGTATAGGTGCACTAGTTCGGTGAAGAGATGGTGATACAAGTGCAATATGGATAGTAGATACAGGTTTTTGTAATCTGAAAATATAAAAACAGCAAGGTAGCAAGCGCTAAAAGTGAGCACAAACGGTATTGCAATGCTAGGAAACAAGGCCTAGGGTTCATACTTTCACTAGTGCAAGTTCTCTCAACAATAATAACAAAATTGGATCATATAGCTATCCCTCAACATGCAACAAAGAGTCACTCCAAAGCCACTAATAGCGGAGAACAAACGAAGAGATTATGGTAGGGTACGAAACCACCTCAAAGTTATTCTTTCCGATCAATCCATTGGGCCAATCCTATAAGTGTCACAAACAGCCCTAGAGTTCGTAGTAAAATAACACCTTAAGACACACATCAACCAAAACCCTAATGTCACCTAGATACTCCAATGTCACCTCAAGTATCCGTGGGTATGATTATACGATAAGCATCACACAATCTCAGATTCATCTATTCAACCAACACATAGAACTTCAAAGAGTGCCCCAAAGTTTCTACCGGAGAGTCAAGACGAAAACGTGTGCCAACCCCTATGCATAGGTTCATGGGAGGAACCCGCAAGTTGATCACCAAAACATACATCAAGTGAATCAATAGAATAACCCATTGTCACCACGGTTATCCCATGCAAGACATACATCAAGTGTTCTCAAATCATTAAAGACTCAATCCGATAAGATAACTTCAAAGGGAAAACTCAATCCATTACAAGAGAGTAGAGGGGGGAAACATCATAAGATCCAACTATAATAGCAAAGCTCGTGATACATCAAGATCGTGCCAAATCAAGAACACGAGAGAGAGAGAGATCAAACACATAGCTACTGGTACATACCCTCAGCCCCGAGGGTGAACTACTCCCTCCTCGTCATGGAGAGCGACGGGATGATGAAGATGGCGACCGGTGAGGGTTCGCCCCTCCGGCAGGGTGCCGGAATAGGGCCCTGATTGGTTTTTGGTGGCTACAGAGGCTTGCGGCGGCGAAACTCCCGATCTATTTTGTTCTCCGAAGGTTTTAGGGTATATTGGTATATATATGAGGAAGAAATACGTCAGGGGAGCCACGAGGGGCCCATGAGGGTGGAGGGCGCGCCCAAGGGGTGGGTGCGCCCCCTGCCTCGTGCCTTCCTGGTTGATCCCCTGACGTGCACTCCAAGTCTCCCGTATTGCTTTCTTTCCAAAAATAACTTTTCCGAAGGTTTCATTCTGTTTGGACTCCGTTTGATATTCCTTTTCTGCGAAACACTGAAACAAGGGAAAAAACAGAAACTGGCACTGGGCTCTGGGTCAATAGGTTAGTCCCAAAAGTAATATAAAAGTGCATAGTAAAGCCCATAAAACATCCAAGATGGATAATATAATAGCATGGAACAATCAAAAATTATAGATACGTTGGAGACGTATCACCATCTAGCTAGTAGGTATTCTATTCCTTGGTTCTTGAACCCGAGATTCACCCTACTTGCTTCATGTTGATAGTGTTTGCTAGTTCTTTTAGGATATTAGTAACCTTTGTGATAGCCCTCGAGGTCCGTGGTATATCGTTCTTCCAATACCATGAACCATTATGGCAGAAGTTCTTTTGAATCAAAGTTCACAATCAGAGTGCTCATGGTGAGTTCTCCATCATGTTTGTGACTCTGCCAGTCCTACCTCTCTGCATGGATTATCTGGAAGAAACCTGTTGAACTTGGTTCGACATACTAATCTATGCACCCACAACTCAGAAAGTTATATGGCCCTTTGAGTTGTCCCTCTCTCTAGTTGTATCATGGTCTCCGTCTATCATTTGATAGTTAAGAGCATGTCTTGCATTCATGCTCATCGATACCTCATATTCTTGTGGTCCGTCAAGCCATTCTATTCCGGAATGACTAGGACAAAAAAAACTCCAGTACCTCATCAAATGATAGAGATTGGGTCAAAGCAGTTGTATCCCACAAATCAAAATGCCAATCCAGCTTTTGTTCTGTCCTACCCTGGAGTATTACCCCCTTTATGTCAAGAATATCATGGGAATTGCACCGTGTCTTATGAATTCTTGACGAAGTGATACTTCTCGCCATCGTTCTTCATTCCTCGATCTCTGTGTTGTTGCAACCAGAATGCTAACAAGTGAACTATGATGTGTGAAATCAATACTCTTAGCAACCCCGTTGCTTGGTAGTTAAAGGACAATAATTTCATTCTTAGTGTGTTGGTTATTGAATCACCATACTAGGACTGATTGTGCTACCTAGTCCTTATTTTCGGTGCACTCTTCGATCAATGGATTAGGATTGTGTCAATCCATCACTCTCTTCACCACATCATCTTGCCTGAAAAGCAAGATTGTTCTCGAGCTTAGTAACATATCGGTGGTTCTTGATTTTCTAAATATCTTCTCGGAAGTATCACCAGGCTATTCCCTGACCGCTATGTTGAGCTCCTGATCAAGTTGGTTCCTTGTAATCACCCCTTCTCCAAGAATCTGTGTCGGATACCCTGAACTAGTTGGTTAAGCTAAACAACAACTTGGAGAGTTGGAAGATAAATGTTTTGACTAACTTAGTTCATTCAAGGGGTTATTTTTGTGTATGTGTGTTGAGGAAAGATGACACCTTCATTGATTGGTCCTCGTGATCAATTGTTGGACCTATTGTCTTACCCAAATCTTTGATTTGCGTATGGGCTATCGTCAAATCAAATCAGAACCAACGATGTTCGTAGTGTTGTCTTACTCATGGTTGATCCCTCGAGCATACATCACTACATCTTTTGGTCTGACCAATGCTATCACCGTGTTCAATTAATTGTGGAATTCCATCCATATGGAAGCCTGGATGGATTGTTGTTGAGCCCATTGACAACATTTTCATCTTGTCCATGATTCATATTGAACATCTAAGTTAGTGTTGGAAACTTTTGAAAGCATTTCCTTCATGCTAGATCATGAAGTTTATGTTTGATGGAAGAAGTGACTTCCTCTAATTCACGTGCATATGATGCAAGTTGCCGTCGTGAATTCGAGAAAGTTTGTTTTACCTCCTCTAGAATCATCCCAAGTCAGTCATGCATATGTGCGAAGTATTCTGTGGTCTGGAGACTTGCAACCTTCATTCTATATGTATCCCTAGCACACCAAGCCACTGATTGACTTGTTCAAGGAGAAGAAGTTCCTTCTTAAGAGCTAATCATGACTTAAGTAAGGACTTTGCTGTCCTCGATGATGGTTCCCAACCAGAACTCGGTAGTGTTTTGTTGTAAGACTGCTATGTGGTCATACTTGTCTGGGACATCGTGTTCACATGTGTGTAGCAAAACCAGCTCATGTTTGGGAGCTTTCTGTCGTAATTCATTTCCCGAGAATCTCGCAACGTCATATCTTCGGTTTGTGTTACAAACTTTATTTTCTAGACATGCTGTCTGAAATATTCTGTTACCAACCAGATCTGAATCTCAGGCAGATATGATGGTTGGAACTTTTCCAAGATCTATGATGTAGGTTCTGGCAAGGTTGATGTTCTGGCCGACACACCTAGCCGGAAGATCTATTATTGTAGTATCTTGAATGAGCAATTTTTCCATCTTCTCTATGAGGATTTCATGCGACTTTTTCTAGAAGTTGTTCCTTATGGATGTTTGTGCTCCCGAAGTCCGACCTATACTTGATGGCCATGTTAATGCTTTTAAATATGATCGTGGTAGCTAGAACATCAAGGAGAACATTAGAAGTGGAGTGCTAAATATCTCTCGGTCGATCATCCAGATTTTGTTTCCTTGGCATTGTCAAGGAAAAATCTGAGAAAGTGTTGTCTTCCTTTGCCTCTGCATCGTCCATCACTATTCATCGTGGTAGTATGATGTGTTGCCAGGATCCTCAGCACAGATGTTGGTAAGACCCTGATGAATATGGACATGCTCAAGTTCTTGAAAGCACGCTCAGACACTAGGTTATATCCTCGGTATCATTTGGAATGTGCTTTCCATTTCCAGATTGTTCTATAACCATAGCTTCCATTTCAGTCTGAGTATGCCATTCTTTCAAACTCCTTCAAGCGATCGTTTGCGAATTGACTTAGGATGGTATAGAGAGTTTCAATGATCACGATATCAAAAGTAATTCTTTTTGCCACTTAAGGGAATAATTCTACGAGTCACCTCCCCTAAAGTGTCTCGTTATGGAATCATGGCAATTATTCCCTCGCTACTTTGGACTCATGTACCATCTTACTCAAGCGTGGAATAGTTGCCTACCAAATCAACTTTCGTCATCTATTCCTCTTGAACCCTCCCTATGTGTGATTTGTGTCTCAATTCAAGAGGTGCTCTTACGTCTCACTCCATGAGTTGATCCTGAGTTGCCCGATCTCAAGAAGATCGTTTCTAGTAGAGTTTCTTTCTATCGTCATCGTGTTGGATGAAATCCTCAGAGCAAGACGTCGAGACCAATATGATGCAACGAATCAACATCTTCGAGAAGGGCAGTTGGATCATGAAGATTGTGTTGGCTTTGTGTCCCCTTTGTCTTCTTACCTCACGTCTTGAATTTCGGGACGAGATTCTTGTTTAGTGGGGGTGAGTTGTCACATCCCTAGCTTTACCTTGCACTTGGACTAGCTTGATTGTTGCATCATGTTTAAATTGAAGAAACTTGAATTGAGGGAATCTGAAAGCCTCAAAATCTTTTAAAAGAAGGGCAAGAACCCTTTAAATTGCATTTAGTGAATCCAAAATTCCCTAAAAATAGTTTTGAGAATTTTGGTAAGGGTTCAATACCAAACCAAAATTTTGGAACATTTTTAAGGAATTATTTGGTCTCTGAATTTAAAACAATATCCTATTTGAATTTGAAAATTATATTCATAATATATAAGAATATATTTTCAAAATCCCTGAAATATTTTATGTGCATCTGGAAATTTCCAATGTGCAACATAGAAATATTTAGAGGAATCATTGGCACTAGTTGAAGTCATTTTGATTTTCAGACAGTGGCAATAAATAAAAAGAAAACAGAACAGAAAAATAAAACAGAGCAGAATCTTACCTGCTTACCTGGCCCAGGAGAGAATCGGCCCAGCCCACCAGGGGCACCGAGGTTTTCTTCCACCTCTGCCAGTAGGCAGAGGCGTGTCGCCTGAGCGTGCACTCGCGTCCACCTCCTGCTACCTCCCCCGACCCCATTCGAGCGCCACGGAGACGCCCAACGCCTCCCCTCACTTTCCCCTCGCTCTCTGGCTCCCCACCTCCTCTGCTCCCTCGCTCGTGTCCGAGCGCAGCCGCTGACCGCCGCCGCCATTCGCGTAGCCAACACCTTCCCCTCAACCGCTCGACCGCATCCGGAAGAACTGCCATTACGCCCCCGTCCTTATTTCTGAGCCACGCGATCCGGGAAGCTCTGCATCGCCTCCACGCCATCGTCTTCAACCTCGGGCGCCGCTGATCGCCATCGCCGATTCGTCGTCCATAGCCCGTCCCCGAGCTCGCCAGCCGCACTACCAGAACCGCAGTGAGCTCATTCCCGTTTTACCCTGTTCTCCTCGCCGTTCGCGTGACGTAGCTAGGTTAACCATCGAGGCCGAAAGCTTCTCGCCGCTGGCCATGACGTAGCCGTGGCCACAGCCGCAGCGGCTCTTGTCCGAGAACGCCTGCGTGCTCCGCATGTTCCCAGGAGGCCGTAGCTCCCACCAGCTCCTCCTCCCGCGCACCCTAGCGTCGCGCCCGACCGAGCCCGAACTGTGGTCTACCTCGCTCGCTCCCGTGGCAACCACTAGATGAGCGCGTACGCCAGCAACCCATAGCCACAAACCACGCTCGAAACCATCGACCGTAGCTCAAACCCGACGCGCTACGCCATCATTTTGGTCATCGCCGGCCAAACTTCGGCGAAGTCGACGTGGCGTAGTCATTAGCGGCTAATGACCCCGCTAATTAACCCCCTCTCTCACTGACATAGGGGCCCCATGCCCAAATTAACCCTTGGATTTATTCCCTGTTTAGTTTAGATTAATCCAGCCGGCCCCACATGTCAGTTTGACCCTGCCACGTCAATGTTGACCTGGCCCCACTGGTCAGCCTCTGTTCCCGCCCGGTGCCACTGATGTGTGGACCCCACACGTCAGGTTTGACCTGGAGCCGGTCTATTGACTTGCTGACATCACCGTGACATAATGCTGATGCAGTAAATCTTTTCTGGAATTTAAATAAATCAGGAAATGATTTATGAATTCCAGAAAATAGTTAAAACTTCTAAAAATCATAGAAAATCAACCGTAGCTCAGAATGAAATAATTTATATATGAAAAGTTATCAGAAAAATTCAATCTATCCATCTGTGCCAGTTTCATGCATGACAAACCAACCTAAACCTTCTGTATAGGTGAAAACACATGAATGGCATTTATAAATGTTTAATTTGGAGTTGCATTTGAAATGGACTTCAAATGGACTTCATTCAAATAGAATGCTAGATGCATTAGCACAAACCACAACACATCTACATGCCATGTTCATGCATCATATTGTTGCATATGCTTGTGTATTGATTGTCGGCACCGTCCTTCTCGATAGGTCCTGCTCCGGAGACCGTTCCAGAGTATCTATCAGAGGAGCAGTCCCCCTGTTGATCTTTCAGGCAAGCAGAACCCCTTGTTCATTCCGATACAATCCCACTCTCTCGCTCCTGCTCTCTTTTATTGCATTAGGACAACAACGATTCAACTGTTACATGTTGCGGTAGTTGAACCCCTTTCCTCTGCATGACCTGTCATTGCCACAGTAAATAGATGAAACCCACTAGCATGAGTAGGAGTTGTCTGAGCCCTGTTGTGCCTGCCATTCATGCTTGTTGTCATGCCTGCTAGTGCTTAGAGTTGAGTTAGGTCTAATTCATCGAGGATGAATTGGAATGTGGTGAACATGTCCTACTATTGAGAGCTAAGTGTGTGAACACGATTTGGTAAAGGTAGCGGTGAGAGGCCATGTAGGAGTACATGGTGGGTTGTCTCATTGCAGCCATCCTCAGGAACTGAGTTCTGTGTTTGTGATCCATGAACAGTTACTACCACACATTAGGCTCCGGGCGCTCCAAGCTCTCTCTCGGCTTATTAATCAACCTGATCTCTGTCCAGGAGTTGCAACTAGTTTCTGGTGTTTGTAGGTAGTGTTAGTAGTCTACCAAGTGGCACCCGGTACAAGTGGGCTTGGGACAGACTAGGCATCGTGGCCGTGTATACCAAGCGTCGTCCGTTTGGTGGGCTTGGAACCCTGTACACATCGTTTGGGGCCGTGGGCGACACCTCGGCCGGATCTCCTTGCGGATGGAACCCGAATAGGCGATAAACCTGGACTAGAGACTTGTGTGGTTAGTCAGGTCATGTCCGACTCCCTCGCCAGGCTTCCGCTTGAAGGTTGCCAAGATACACGACGTGTACATGGTGGTAAGTGGCAAGAGCGTGTGTGAAGGAGTACACCCCTGCAGGGTTAACATCATCTATTTGAATAGCCGTGTCCGCGGTAAAGGACTTCTGGGTTGCCTGTACAGTTCATAGACAAGTGAAAGTGGATACTCTAAAATGCGCAAGATAAGCATGAGTGCTATGGATGGCCTTCTTGTAGGGAGACGGGAGCGGATCCATAGTGCTGTATTGATATGGTGAATATGTGGACTCGTGTGCGCCACCCCAAAAGAGTTACTTGCAGTCGTAGTATAGGATAGCCACTGAGTCAAAGCCGGCTTGCTGCAGTCAAACTCCACCACCCCTTTGTTGATACTGATGCATATGTAGTTAGTTCTGATGTAAGTCTTGCTGGGTACATTTGTACTCACGTTTGCTTAATTTATGTTTTGCAGAGAGACTCCAGTCTCACTAGTAGTTCTGCGTGGACTCCGACGTTTAGCTTGTTACCTCAGCTACGATCTTGTACCCTTGGGAGGGTCTTGTAGATTGTCAGGCTTCTCAGCCTTTTTCATTTGTAGTTGTTTGTACTGAGACATGTTTATTCTTCCGCTTGCTGCTTGTATGCTATGTATGTTGGGTCATCAGACCCATGTTTGTAATATCTGACTCTTCGGAGTCTTATGAATAAATACTTTTGAGTCGTAGAGTTTTGTTGTGATGCCATGTTGTATTTACACATATTGAGCATATTGTGTGTATGATTGAAATGCTTGCTATGTGTGGGATCCGACAACCTAGTTGTCTATCCTTGGTAGCCTCTCTTATGGGGAAATGTAGTCTAGTGCTTCCACTGAGCCATGGTAGTCTGCTACAGCCCGGTTTACCTGAGTCCTGTTAGCCTAGTTGCTACTGCTCCGGAACACTTAGACTGGCCGGCATGTGTCCTTCTTCGATCATATGTCTGTCCCTTCGGGGAAATGCCACGCGGTGTCTTTCGGAGTCCTGTTGGCCTGCTATAGCCCGGATTCCCGGAGTCTTGCTAGCTCAGCTGCTACAGCCCGAATTCACTCGCTGATGACCGACACGTTCGTTGCTAGGTCATGTATGCCTGCCCCTATAAGTTAGTGCCACTTTGGATTCACGACTAGTCATGTCGGCCCGGGTTCTCTGTCATATGGATGCTAGCGACACTATCATATACGTGAGCCAAAAGGCGCAAACGGCCCCGGGCCAGGTAAGGTGGCACCCGTGGGAATACCGTGCGTGAGGCCGCAAAGTGATATGATGTGTTACATGCTAGATCGATGTGGCTTAGGATCGGGGTCCTGACAACACAGACCTAACCTCGGGTGATATCTGTGTCTCCGAAACCTCGGACTCGTTTCCGGCCATAAGTTCCGAACCATGTGTGCCCGCGCACGTCGAGCTGGATCAGTCATCGATCATCGAATTCAGTGCCGCGGACATCTTCCGACACTCGCCTTTAGGCGATGTGCTAAACTCATTAAAAAATCAATCCTTAGCGGAGGGCTCACAGCCGAATTATATCTGGTTCGAACTAGAGGCTGATGACGGGGAATTTCGACTCCCACCCGCCACCCACTTCGTAGCCACTGTCGAGGACTTAACCGATATGCTCGATTACGGCTCCGAAGACATCGATGGTATGGACGACGATGCCGACGAGGAGCAGGGCCAAAACCCGCCGTTCACCGGACGCTGGACGACCACTTCTTCGTACGACGTATACATGGTGGATACACCTAAAGAAACTAACGACGATGACAAAGAAGATCTAGTTGAGGACAAACCTCCTGAGACACAGCCCAGACGCCACCGTCAGCGGCGCCGCTCTAAGTCACGTCGTGCAAAAGACAGCAATACCGGCACCGGAGAAAACAATACTCTGGACGATGCCGAAGGCAATGAAGACCCCGTTGGGGCAACCTCCGAACAGGAGGAACGGGAAAACTGGCACGTTAGCCCTGATGAATAGGCCATACATGAAGACTCGGAGGACAGTAATTATCTTCCGCTCTCCGAGGATGAGGAGAGCTTCGGCAATGAGGATTTCATCGTGCCTGAGGAACCTCTCGAGCAGGAGCGCTTTAAGCGCCGGCTAATAGCCACTGCAAGGAGCCTGAAAAAGAAGCAGCAGCAGCTTCAAGCTGACCAAGACCTGCTTAACGATAGATGGACAGATATCCTAGCAGCCAAAGAATACGGCCCCAAGCGCGCAACCAAGGGTTACCCGAAGCGCAAATTGCTACCTCAGTTCGATGAGGAGGCGCCGGAGCCTGCACCACGCAGTCGGGACAGTGCGGCTGACCGACCACCATGCGGTCAGGATAAAGCGGCAGCTCAAGCCGAACAGCAGCCCGCCCCACCTCAACGAAACAACAGAGATAAAACAGCTCGGGGTCATAAACACGACCCTCGGCAGAACCTGGATAGTAGAGCAGGACATACCAGATCGATCTACGGATCGCGAGGACGTGCCTCAACACGTGATGTCGGCTACCTATTCGGACGTGACAAGTCTAGTCACGCCCGGGCCGAAAACCACAGACGGACTCCATCTGAGCTACGTCGCGACGTGACCCAATATAGAGGCGCCGCACACCCACTTTGCTTCACTGATGAAGTAATGGAGCATGAATTCCCAGAAGGGTTTAAACCCGTGAATATTGAATCATATGATGGAACAACAGATCTCGCGATATGGATCGAGGATTTTCTTCTCCATATTCATATGGCTCGCGGAGATGACCTTCATGCCATCAAAATACCTCCCACTAAAACTCAAAGGACCAGCAAGGTACTGGTTAAACAGTCTGCCTGAAAACTCTATCGGCAGCTGGGAGGAGCTGGAAGACGCCTTCCGCGACAACTTCCAAGGTACATATGTCCGGCCACCAGATGCCGATGACTTAAGTCACATCGTCCAGCAGCCCGGGTAGTCAACCAGGAAGCTCTGGAGTAGGTTGTTAGTTAAAAAGAACCAAATAGTAGACTGTCCGGACGCGGAAGCCCTAGCGGCCTTCAAACACAGTGTCCGGGACGAGTGGCTCGCCCGCCACCTCGGTCAGGAGAAACCAAAATCCATGTCAGCCCTTACCACTCTGATGACCCGCTTTTGCGCGGGAGAAGACAGCTGGCTTGCTCGTAGAAGCAACAGCGCCAGCGATCCGGGCACTTCCGAAGTCCGAGACGGCAATGGCAAGCCACGACGCAATAAACACAAATGTGGTAATACTAACGAGGGAACGTGCGACACAACGGTCAACGCCGGATTCAGCAGCCCCAAACCGGGTCAACTGAAAAAGCCATTTACGGCAAATAGAGACGGACCATCCAACCTAGACAAGATATTGGATAGGCCCTGCCGGATTCATGGCCAACCCAATAAACTAGCCAATCACACCAACATAAGTTGTTGGGTCTTCAAACAGGCTGGCAAGTTAAATGCTGAACACATGGGGAAGAGGCCGCCCGGCGACAGCGACGACGAAGAGACTCACCAACCAAACACCGGGGGTCAGAAGCAGTTTCCCCCCGAAGTAAAAACAGTGAACATGGTATACGTGACACATAACTCTACAGGGGAGCAGGAGAAGCACTCCCTCCAGACTGAGGATCATACTAAGGTAACCTCAGCCGAAGTACATAGCGGTCTTATTAAGTCGCATACCTTGTCAGCCATTAAGCCACCGGTCTCCATTCAACAGGATCGACCAATTTCGGAGCTGGATTAGCAGTTCGGCTTCCGCCGCCCGCCTCATTTACCTGCGAAATCTGTGTCGTGCATACATAACTATGCACTTAAGATACCCTGGGCATCGGCAGAAGCACAATACGGACGAGCATGCAAGTACTCCCATAACCTCTTTTTTCTTTTCTAACTACTCCCTCTTTCATTATCCTTTACTACAGGGGGCGCAAAGGCCGGTCATCTCACGGACTCTATCGGAGTTCGGATTCGCAAATTAACCCAAGGGTTATTTCCATCAAGGAGTCCCTTCACCGAGGACAGGCGGCGCAAACGTGCGACAGGAGGTCCAAAATAACTTTTTGTAGACCGCACTCTCTATTTTGAGCCTGTAAAGTGCCTTTTTCCTCCGCCTTCGACCCCTGGCATGTCAAATAGCCGGGGTTGCGGCTTTGTTATCTATAAAATAACGATTGGCATACCACTCAGGTCCCAGTAAACATAATCCGCATCTGGTATTCACCTTTCTATAAAGAACTGAATTCGGCTCCCGTGGTTGTTTCACACATACACCTCGGCATAACTTGCCAGGGGCTCAGTATGGGAACAAATGAGTTGCCGACAAGTCCGAATAGCTTTATAGCGTACTCGGCGTCGCGAGTTTGGCCTTATATGCATCAGCTCCGAATCATGTCTTGGGTCAATAGTTGGGTTACCCGGCTCCTGTGCTTGCTACCTTATGTTCCGCTCTATCGGCTAGGGTAGTAAAGGGAGAACTACTGCGATTGTGCTTCCGGTTCATCTGGTCAAGCACCTCAGTAGAGAAAGCCGAAAACTGACTGTCATGATGCGGCGAGAGCTGGTCAACCACTCGATGACTTGTCAGAATTTTTCGCGATTCCCTCCGTATTATGCGAAGGACCTTTTTCTTCAGGTCATATATGTAACGCACCGTATTGGAATAAGTCGTATACATACCATGGGCTATATCATAGTCCCACCATAAAACTCCTATGGCTAAGTGAAAGTGTTAACGCCCTATAGTCCGATTGCCTAGTTCACCGCATTGACACCTCCTTAATGGACCAAGACGTTGGGTTAAGAGTGATCAAATGCTTTTCCGAACACCCCCGTACTTTATACGAGGGGGCTGAAGCCGACGACTGGAAAACTTTCAGATTAATACAAAAACGGCCGCACAGGAGGAACAAAAGTTTTAGGCAAAACTACAAAAAAAATAGCCTTATTATAAAATTGTCTTTACAAATTTCCATACATTTCACTCGAATATCATGTTTTTCGAGCATTGACCCTCTATCAAGCGGGCACCCTCCAGGACATCCTCGAAATAATTCTCTGGTGCGTGATGGTCCTTGCCCTTGGGTGGACCCTTCGCTGCAACATCAGTGGCCTTCATCTTCGCCCAGTATGTCTTGACACGGGCAAAGGCCATCTGTGCACCTTCAATGCACGCTGACCGCTTAACGACGTCGATACGCGGCACCGCATTAGCAAGTCGCCGCACCAAACCAAAATAACTATCCGGAATTGGCTTGTTCGGCCACAGCCCGATCACGGCATCCTTCATGGCAGAACCGGATAGTCTGTGGAGCTCGGCCCATTGGGTCATCTGTTCGTTCAGCAGCACTGGGCGCTTTGACGCACTGAATTGTGACTAGAAAATCTTCTCCATTGCATACCCTTCTCGCGCTTGGTAAAACTGCGCCGCATCAGAAGCACTCTTCGGCAAGTCCAATAATGCATCTGGAGAACTCCACACTTAATTAAGCGGAGCATAATTCGGATCGCCGAACTTAGTTTGCAATAAAAAGGGCTTACCAGCCGCAATCTCCCCAGCTTGTCGGATCTCCTCCCGGGCCGCTCTAGATTCGGACCGCGCTTCTTTCGCCTCTCGTAAGGCCTTGTCAAGATCAGCCGTTTTGGCTTTATTATCCTTCTCGAGGAATTCACAGTGGCTAATGGCATCCTTTAGCTCACGCGCCATCGTGGATATTCTCTCCTCGCATTGGCGCCGAGCAGCCTGTTCGGCCTTTAACTCGGCAGATGCCTTCTCGGCAGCCGCATTACCAATCCGGGCCTGCTCCTTGGCCCGGACCAGCTCAGCCCGAAGGATCTCGACCGCGGCGACACCATCTGCAGTCATGCATATCTCAGTATACAATATTTCGCGTCATGCTTACATTACAAAGCACGTGCTTGTAAGGACTGCCCCAAAAACATACCTTGCAACTCGTCAAGATGCCTGTTGATAAGCGTAAGGTCATCTCCCGCCACATCAAGCTTCCGCTCCAGATCGACAACTTCTGTAGTCCGGGCGGACGCCAGGGAAGTGACAGCCTGCGTTTCAGCTAATCATATTATTTCATGGACATATCTTTTTTGATCCTATGATCGCCTCCCTCGGGAAGCCACTCCAAGTCTCAGGGGCTACTACCTATACTCAGGTGCAGTTTGTGAATAAAACACAATCAAAAATTTTACAGTACAAACCTCGAAACCCCTTAGCAGGCTCGTGCAGGCTTCATTCAATCCGCTTTTCGCGGACAGAACCTTTTCAACCACCATACCCATCAAGGTACGATGTTCCTCCGAGACGGACGCCTGTCGCAGCATGTTCGTCAATATATTCGGCGCTTCTGGACCTCCAGAAGCTGCTGTACGGCCTCCCTTTGAAGGGATCCATTTATCTGTCCCTAGAGTCATCTCCGGCTATAAGTCGGACAGTCCGGGGCCTTTATCATTGGCCCCCGGATCCTGGGCTTCCGAAGTATCACCTTCGGGTAGTGTCTTCATCACCCCTCGCACCACTTGTTGATCAGGAGAAACCCTCCCGGGTCGACACCTCGAGGTCGTCCGCCCTATTGGGCGAGGGGACCAGTGGAGGTGTCTCACTTTCCATCATCTCCGGGAGGAGATCCCCCGAGGAAGAAGATTGGTGAAGAAGGCTGTGTGCCGAGCTGCAAAAACATACATTTTAGACGTTACCTTGGTAACAAGAAAGGAACGGGATATGTTTAAAACACCCTGGTTCACTTACAATTTGGCTAGAGGCTTGTCCTCATCATGGGACTGTGCGACGATGTCGTCCTCCAAGCCCGAGCCACCTAACAGGGGCATCTTGCCTCGCTTAGGAGCTGTTTCCTCCCAACCTTTGGAGGTGGCCCTTTTCTTACCATGGGGAGAAGGGATGTTGGCTTCTCCTTCACTTTGGCCTTCGGGCGGGGGAATTTTGATCTCCCCGGACACGGTGTCTGATATACCCTCGGAAGGGAGGCCACCTTTGGCCTTCCCGCTCTCCGCCTTGTCTCCCTTCGCAGGCACCTGGTACGGTGCCGAGGCCAGCATCCTTGTTAGCACGGGATCCGCTGAGTCTTCGGGGAGGGGGGCCGGACACCTAATTCGCTCCGCTTTCTTTATCCAGCCCTGGAAGAAGATAGTTTGCTCAGTAACGTATTACAGCGTACTTAACTACAAAGTGTTCGGGAGTCGAGCGCTTACCGAGGTATCCGGATGGTTGCAGTCGAGGCCGATGTCCTCGGTGGTGTCCGGCCACTGTTTTCGTTTCCCGAAAAACAACGTCCACATTCCTTTGTGTGTAGTGCCGAAGAAGTGTTGGAGGGTTCGTGGTCCTTCCGGATTAAACTCCCACATGCGGAGAGGCCTACGCTGACATGGCAGGGCTCGGTGGACTAGCATTACTTGAATCACGTTGACAAGATCGATGTCCTTCTCAAGGAGGGTTCAGATGCGGCTCTGTAGAGTCTGCACTTCATCAACTGATCCCCAGTCCAGCCCCTTATTAATCCATGATGCAAGCTATAACGGAGGGCCAGAACGGAATGCAGGTATAGCTGCCCACTTGGTACCGCAGGGTTTTGTGACGTAAAACCACTCCCGCTGCCATTGGTTGGAAGTTTCGGTGAAAGAGCCTTTTGGCCAGAGAGTATTGGTAAGCTTGCTCACTACAGCACTGCCGCACTCCGTTTGTTTCCCATCGACCACCTTCGGCTTCATACTAAAGGTCTTGAGCCATAAGCCGAAGTGTGGGGGAATTCGGAGGAAGGCCTCACACGTGATGATAAACGCCGAGACATGGAGGAAAGAATCTGGGGCTAGATCGTGAAAATCTAGTCCGTAATAAAACATGAGGCCCCGGACAAAGGGGTGAAGAGCGAACCCTAGCCCTCGGAGGAAGTGAGAGATGAATACGACCCTCTCGCCGGATCTGGGAGTCGTAATAACATGTCCTTGAGCAGGAATCCTGTGGGGGATCTCCACGGTCAAGTATCTGGCCGCCCGAAGCTTCGCAATGTCCTCCTCTGTAACGGAGGAAGCCACCCATCGGCCCTGTGGGCTGGGTCCGGACATGATTGGGAAGATTGGGGCAATGAAGTCGAACCTTGGGTGCTAGAACTCGAGGTTAGAAAGGCTGAGGAGAGGTTTGGCATAAAAATAGACGGTCCTTGGCTCCTTTATAAAGGCAACGGGTATCGAACGCCTCCTCCTAAGCCTGAAAACCTGCCTATTCCTAAGGAATCTTTCCAATGGAACGGTTGGGTTACCCACGCTCGTATTGATGAGAATCCCGTAATAAGGGGACACGATCTCTGCTTCGACAAGACGTGCCAATAAAAACCACGCCTCGAAACATGGAACGGCAGGACAGGAAACGGTTCGAAATAATGACCGGGCAAGCGTGATGTCATGTTACAAAAAGTCATCGGCAGATTGGACTCGTGAAATATTATATTCTCTACGGTTGTGTGTGGTACTTGTGTTGCAGATCCAGAAACGTTCGTCTGAAGACTATCTTGGAGTATTCGGGAAAGGGAACCCGCCTTGCAATGTCGAAGACAATCTGCACGCCGGACACCTCGTCATTGAAGCCTGGTTCAGGGGCTACTGAGGGAATCCTGGACTAAGGGGTCCTCGGGCGTCCGGCCTGTAGGACATGGGCCGGACTAATGGGCCGCGAAGATACAAAGACCGAAGACTTCACCCGTGTCCGGATGGGACTCTCCTTGGTGTGGAAGGCAAGTTTGGTGACCAAATATGAAGATCCCCTTCTCTGTAACCGACTCGGTGTAACCCTAGTTCCCTCTGGTGTCTATATAAACCAGAGGGCTAAGTCCGTAGAGGGGAGATACAATTATAGTCATACAGGCTAGACTTCCAGGGTTTTAGCCATTACGATCTCGTGGTAGATCAACTCTTGTAACACTCATATTCACCAAGATCAATCAAGCAGGAAGTAGGGTATTACCTCCATAGAGAGGGCCCGAACCTGGGTAAACATTGTGTCCCCCATCTCCTGTTACCATCGACCTTAGACGCACAGTTCGGGACCCCCTACCCGAGATCCGCCGGTTTTGACAGCGACACTGAGTGCTTCTACTGCAAAGGAACTGGTCACTGGAAGCGGAACTGCCCCAAGTATTTGGCGGATAAGAAGAATGGCAAGGTGAACAAAGCTATATGTGATATACATGTTATTGATGTGTACCTTACTAATGCTGGCAGTAGTTCCTAGGTATTTGATACTGGTTCTATTGCTAATATTTGCAACTCAAAACAGGGACTACGGATTAAGCGAAGATTGGCTAAGGACGAGGTGACGATGCGCGTGGGAAATGGTTCCAAAGTCGATGTGATCGCAGTCGGCACGCTACCTCTACATCTACCTTCGGGATTAGTTTTAGACCTGAATAATTGTTATTTGGTGCCAGCGTTGAGCATGAACATTATATCTGGATCTTGTTTGATGCGAGACGGTTATTCATTTAAATCAGAGAATAATGGTTGTTCTATTTATATGAGTAATATCCTTTATGGTCATGCACCCTTGAAGAGTGGTCTATTTATGTTGAATCTCGATAGTAGTGACGCACATATTCATAACATTGAAGCCAAAAGATGCAGAGTTGATAACGATAGTGCAACTTATTTATGGCACTGCCGTTTGGGTCATATTGTTGTAAAGCGCATGTAGAAACTCCATTCTGATGGACTTTTGGAATCCCTTGATTATGAATCACTTGGTACTTGCGAACCATGCCTCATGGGCAAGATGACTAGAACTCCGTTCTCCGGAACAATGGAGCGAGCAACAGATTTGTTGGAAATCATACATACTTATGTATATGGTCCGATGAATGTTGAGGCTCGCGGCGGGTATCGTTATTTTATCACCTTCACAGATGATTTGAGCAGATATGGGTATATCTACTTGATGAAACATAAGTCTGAAACATTTGAAAAGTTCAAAGAATTTCAGAGTGAAGTGGAAAATCATCGTAACAAGAAAATAAAGTTTCTACGATCTGATCGTGGAGGAGAACATTTGAGTTACGAGTTTGATCTTCATTTGAGACAATGCGGAATAGTTTCGCAACTCACGCCACCCGGAACACCACAACGTAATGGTGTGTCCGAACGTCATAATCGTACTTTACTAGATATGGTGCGATCTATGATGTCTCTTACTGACTTAGCGCTATTGTTTTGGGGTTATGCTTCAGAGACGGCTGCATTCACGTTAAATAGGGCACCATCTAAATCCGTTGAGACCGCACCATATGAACTGTGGTTTGGCAAGAAACCCAAGTAGTCGTTTCTGAAAGTTTGGGGCTGCGATGCTTATGTGAAAAAGCTTCAACCTGATAAGCTCGAACCCAAATCGGAGAAATGTGTCCTCATAGGATACCCAAAGGAGACTGTTGGGTACACCTTCTATCACAGATCCGAAGGCAAGACATTTGTTGCTAAGAATGGATCCTTTCTAGAGAAGGAGTTTCTCTCGAAAGAAGTGAGTGGGAGGAAAGTAGAACTTGATGAGGTAACTGTACCTGCTCCCTTATTGGAAAGTAGTTCATCACAGAAATCTGTTCCTGTGACTCCTACACCAATTAGTGAGGAAGCTAATGATGATGATCATGTAACTTCAGATCAAGTTACTACCGAACCTCGTAGGTCAACCAGAGTAAGATCCACACTAGAGTGGTATGGTAATCCTGTTTTGGAGGTCATGTTACTTGACCATGACGAACCTACGAACTATGAGGAAGCGATGATGAGCCCAGATTCCGCAAAATGTCTTGAGGCCGTGAAATCTGAGATGGGATCCATGTATGAGAATAAAGTGTGGACTTTGGTTGACTTGCCCGATGATCGGCAAGCCATCGAGAATAAATGGATCTTCAAGAAGAAGACTGACGCCGATGGTAATATTACTGTCTACAAAGCTCGACTTGTTGCAAAAGGTTTTCAACAAGTTCAAGGAGTTGACTATGATGAGACCTTCTCACACGTAGCGATGCTTAGGTCCGTCTGAATCATGTTAGCAATTGTTGCATTTTATGATTATGAAATTTGGCAAATGGATGTAAAGACTGCGTTCCTAAATGGATTTCTGGAAGAAGAGTTGTATATGATGCAACCTGAAGGTTTTATCGATCCAAAGGATGCTAACAAAGTGTGCAAGCTCTAGCGATCCATTTATGGACTGGTGCAAGCATCTCGGAGTTGGAATAAACGCTTTGATAGTGTGATCAAAGCATATGGTTTTATACAGACTTTTGGAGAAGCCTGTATTTACAAGGAAGTGAGTGGGAGCTCTGTAGCATTTCTAATATTATATGTGGATGACATATTGCTGATTGGAGATGATATATAATTTCTGGATAGCATAAAAGGATACTTGAACAAGAGTTTTTCAATGAAAGACCTCGGTGAAGCTGCTTATATATTGGGCATCAAGATCTATAGAGATAGATCAAGACGCTTAATTGGACTTTCACAAAGCACATACCTTGATAAGTTTTTAAGAAGTTCAAAATGGATCAAGCAAAGAAAGGGTTCTTGCCTGTGTTACAAGGTGTGAAATTGAGTCAGACTCAATGCCCGACCACTGCAGAAGATAGAGAGAAAATGAAAGGTGTTCCCTATGCTTCAGCCATAGGCTCTATCATGTATGCAATGTTGTGTACCAGACCTGATGTGTGCCTTGCTATTAGTTTAGCAGGGAGATACCAAAGTAATCCAGGAGTGGATCACTGGACAGCAGTCAAGAACATCCTGAAATACCTGAAAAGGACTAAGGATATGCTTCTCGTTTATGGAGGTGACAAAGAGCTCGTCGTAAATGGTTACGTCGATGCAAGCTTTGACACTGATCCGGATGACTCTAAGTCACAAACCAGATACGTGTTTATATTGAACGGTGGAGCTGTTAGTTCATGCAGTTCTAAGCAAAGCGTCGTGGCGGGATCTACGTGTGAAGCGGAGTACATAGCTGCTTCGGAAGCAGCAAATGAAGGAGTCTGGATGAAGTAGTTCATATCCGATCTAGGTGTCATACCTAGTGCATCGGGTGCAATGAAAATCTTTTGTGACAATACTGGTGCAATTGCCTTGGCAAAGGAATCCATATTTCACAAGAGAACCAAGCACATCAAGAGATGCTTCAATTCCATCTGCGATCAAGTCAAGGAGGGAGACATAGAGATTTGCAAGATACATACGGGTCTGAATGTTGCAGACCCGTTGACTAAGCCTCTATCACGAGAAAAACATGATCAGCACCAAGACTTCATGGGTGTTAGAATCATTACTGTGTAATCTAGATTATTGACTCCAGTGCAAGTGGGAGATTGAAGGAAATATGCCCTAGAGGCAATAATAAAGTTGTTATTTATATTTCCTTATATCATGATAAATGTTTATTATTCATGCTAGAATTGTATTAACCGGAAACTTAGTACATGTGTGGATACATATACAAACAGAGTGTCACTAGTATGCCTCTACTTGACTAGCTCGTTGAATTAAAGATGGTTAAGTTTCCTAGCCATAGACATGAGTTGTCATTTGATTAACGGGGTCACATCATTAGAGAATGATGTGATTGACTTGACCCATTCCGTTAGCTTAGCACTTGATCGTTTACTATATTGCTATTGCTTTCTTCATGACTTATACATGTTCCTATGACTATGAGATTATGCAACTCCCGAATACCGGAGGAACACTTTGTGTGCTACCAAACATCACAACATAACTAGGTGATTATAAAGGTGCTCTACAGGTGTCTCCGATGGTACTTGTTGAGTTGGCATAGATCGAGATTAGGATTTGTCACTCCGATTGTCGGAGAGGTATCTCTGGGCCCTCTCGGTAATGCACATGACTATAAGCCTTGCAAGCAATGTGACTAATGAGTTAGTTGTGGGATGATGCATTACGGAACGAGTAAAGAGACTTGCTGGTAACGAGATTGAACTAGGTATTGAGATACCGACGATCGAATCTCGGGCAAGTAACATACCGATGACAAAGGGAACAACGTATGTTGTTATGCGGTTTGATCGATAAGGATCTTCGTAGAATATGTAGGAACCAATATGAGCATCCAGGTTCCGTTATTGGTTATTAACCGGAAATGAGTCTCGGTCATGTCTACATAGTTCTCGAACCCGTAGGGTCCGCACGCTTAACGTTCGGTGACGATCGGTATTATGAGTTTATGTGTTTTGATGTACCGAAGATAATTCGGAGTCCCGAATGTGATCACAGACATGACGAGGAGTCTCGAAATGGTCGAGACATAAAGATTGATACATTGGAAGACTATATTCGGAAACCGAATGAGTTCCGGGGTTCACCGGATAAAACCGGAGTGCGAGAGAGGTTACCGAAACCTCCCGGGAGAACTATGTTGGAAATATGCCCTAGAGGCAATAATAAAATGGTTATTATTGTATTTCCTTGTTCATGATAATTGTCTACTGTTCATGCTATAATTGTGTTAACTGGAAACTGTAATACATGTGTGAATACATAGACCACAACATGTCCCTAGTGAGCCTCTAGTTGACTAGCTCGTTGATCAATAGATGGTTATGGTTTCCTGACCATGGACATTAGATGTCATTGATAACGGGATCACATCATTAGGATAATGATGTGTTGGACAAGACCCAATTCTAAGCATAGCACAAGATCGTGTAGTTCGTTTGCTAGAAGCTTTTCTAATGTCAAGTATCATTTCCTTAGACCATGAGATTGTGCAACTCCCGGATACTGTAGGAATGCTTTGGGTGTACCAAATGTCACAACGTAACTGGGTGGCTATAAAGGTGCACTACAGGTATCTCCGAAAGTGTCTGTTGGGTTGGCATGAATCGAGACTGGGATTTGTCACTCCGTATGACGGAGAGGTATCTCTGGGCCCACTCGGTAATGCATCATCATAATGAGCTCAATGTGACTAAGTAGTTAGTCGCGGGATCATGCATTACGAAACGAGTAAAGTGACTTGCCGGTAACGAGATTGAACGAGGTATTGGGATACCGACGATTGAATCTCGGGCAAGTAACGTACCGATTGACAAAGGGAATTGTATACAGGATTGATTGAATCCCCGACATCGTGGTTCATCCGATGAGATCTGTCACATCCCTAGTTATGGTTTGCTCTAGGCTAGCTAGTCATGTGTGCATCATGTTTAAATTTCAGTGAATTTGAAATGGGGACATGTGAAAGCCTCAGAAATCATTTCTGAAAAAGACCAAGATAAAAATTGCTTCAAATAGGTCCAAGAAAATGTTCATGTTTCTCTATCGAAATATTGGCCAGAATACGCTGTCAGGACCCCGATTCTAAGTCACACCGATATAGCCTGTAATACCTCATATCACTTTGCGGCCTCACGCACGGTATTCCCACGGGTGTCGCCTTACCATGGCCCAGGACCGTTTGCGCCTTTTGGCTCACGTATACGATAGTGTCGCTAGCATCCATATGACAGAGAACCCGGGCCGACATGGCTAGTCGTGAACCCAAAGCGGCACTAACTTTCGGGGACAGGCATTCATGAATCAACATCGAGCATGTCGGTCAGCAACGTGTGAATCCGGGCTGTAGCACTGGGCTAACAGGACTCCGGGAACCCGGGCTGTAGCAGGCTAGGCAGGACTCCGGATGTCACCGCGTGACATTTCCCCGAAGGGACAGACACAGGAACGAAGTGAATCACATGCCGGCCAGTCAAGTGTTCCGGAGCAGTAGTGCTGGGCTAGCAGGACTCCGGTGAACCGGGCTGTAGCGGACTACTATGGCTCATGGAAGCACAAGACTACATTTCCCCATAAGAGAGGCTACCAAGGATAAACAACTAGGTTGTCGGATCCCACACATACCAAGCATTTCAATCATACACGCAATATGCTTGATATGTGTAAATACAACATGGCATCACAACATAACTCTACGACTCAAGTACTTATTCATTAGTCTCCGAGGAGCGAGATATTACAAACATGGGTCTTATGACCCAACATTCAGAGCATACAAGTCAAAGCACATGCGAAAGCTTAACATGTCTGAGTACAGACATCTACAAATGAAAAAGGCTGAGAAGCCTGACTATCTACCAGATCCTGCCGAGGGCACAAGATCGTAGCTGAGGTATCAAGCTAAACGTCGAAGTCCACACGGAACTACTAGCGAGACTGACGTCTCTCTGCAAAACATAAAATAAGCAAACGTGAGTACAAATGTACCCAGCAAGACTTACATCAGAACTATCTACATATGCATCGGTATCAACAAAGGGGGTGGTGGAGTTTAACTACAGCAAGCCAGCTTTGACTCGGTGGCTATCCTAACTACGACTGCAAGTAACTCTTTTGAGGTGGCGCACACGAGTCCACATATTCACCATATCAATACTCCACTATGGATCCGCTCCCGTCTCCCTACGAGAACGCCATCCATAGCACTCACGCTTATCTTGCGCATTTTAGAGTATCCACTTTCACTTGTCTATGAACTGTTATAGGCAACCCAGAAGTCCTTTACCGCAGACACGGCTATTCGAATAGATCATATTAACCCTGCAGGGGTGTACTTCGTCACACACGCTCTCACCACTTACCGCCGTTTACACGACATGTACTCGGCAACCTTCAAGCGGAAGCCCAACGTGGGTGTCGGCCACAGCCTACCTAAACACTCAAGTCTCTAGTCCAGGTTTATCGCCTATTCAGGTTCCATCCGCATGGAGTCCGGCCGAGGTTTCCACATACGGCCCCGAACGATGTGTATAGGGTTCCGCGACACCAAACGGGCGCCCGGCATACCTGGCCACGTGCCTACCGCATCACAGCCCACCCCTCGGGTCAGCGCTGCCCATGGCCTCCAGCATACTACAAACACCAGAAACTACTTGCAACTCCTGGACAGAGGACAAGGGTGATTAAGAAGCCGAGACGGTCCATTGGTTTTGGGCCCAATGCGTGGTAGTAATTGTTTCATGGATCACAAACACAGAACTCAGTTCCTGAGGACGGCTTCAATGAGACAACCCACCATGTACTCCTACATGGCCTCTCACTGCTACCTTTACCAAATCGTGTTCACACACTTAGCTCTCAACAGTAGGACATGTTCACACACCTTCGATTCATCCCCGATGAATCAGACCTGACTCAACTCTAAGCAGTAGCAGGCATGACTAACAAGCAGGAATGAGTAGGCACATCAGGGCTCAAACAACTCCTACTCATGCTAGTGGGTTTCATCTATTTACTGTGGCAATGATAGGTCATGCAGAGGATAAGGGGTTCAACTACCGCAGCATGAAACAGTTGCATCGTTGTTGTCCTAATACAGTAAAATAGAGCAGAGCGAGAGAGTGGGTTTTATCGGAATGAACAAGGGGGTTTTGCTTTCCTGATGGAGTGGTAGTAGGATACTGCCCTTCAGTCGGATAATCGTGGGTATCCTCGGAGGCAGAACCTACCACGAAAGATACGTCGAACACAATCAACACATGACGATATGCAACAATATGATGCATGCTATGACATGGCAATATGAATGTGTTTTGGGCTAATGCAAGCTAGAACAGATTGAGATGAGTACATTTGAACCAAAGATTCAAATGCATACCCATGTTATGAAGTCATGAAGGTGCATTAACTTGTTTCTCCTAAACAGCAAGGTTAGGTTGCTCTAACATGCATGAAACCTGTACAGATGGGTAGATTGGATTTTTCTGATCATTTTTCATATATACTTTGTTTCATTTGGAGTTATGGTTGAATTTCTATGAATTTTTGAAGTTTGTAGTATTTTCTGAAATTTCCTGAATAAACTTAAATCCAGAAAATGCTTTACTGCGTCAGCATGACATAGGTGTGACGTCAGCAGTTCAACTGGGTTGGCCAGGTCAAACCTGACCTGTGGGACCCATACGTCAGTGTCTTAACTAATTAACAGAGACTGTTAGTGCCAATTAACAAATCAGCTTAATTAAACCATAGGCTGGGCCCAGAAGTTAGTGACTCAGAGGGGAGTCAAACCTAGTCAACCGTGGTCAAACTCGCCGGAGTTGACCCACGGCTCGTCGCCGGCGAGGCCAGAGACGGTGGAGGGCTTCGGGTTTTCTTGCTCCGGCAACCAAATGGCCGGCGGAGACCACCTACGTGACGCTGGTGATCCCGCGCGTCGAGTGGTGCAGTCAGTTACGCCGGGGCAACCTATATCGACGGCCGCGAGCTCAAAGGCGGCGGCCGGAGTTCGGGTCTCAGCGGAAACGGCGTTGCGGGGCATGAGCGAGCGAAGTAAAACGCTGCGCAGCCTCCTGGGGTCACCAGGAGCTCGGTGAGGTGCACGGGCGCGACTCGTTCGAGCTCAGGCCACGACGGTGACAAGGTCGGGCGGCAGTGAGCTTCTGGCACGGCGGGGATCGATGGCTGCGGCACGAATTCGTCAAGGGGAGCAGGGGTAAGTGGTCAGGGACTCACAGCGATGACGAGGGGACGCTCGGCGAGGTCGGGGACGGTCCGGAGCTGACGAATTTGACGGAGATGGCCGGCGGTCCCGAGGTTGAAGAAGGCATCGATGGCGGTGTTGCGGTGAGACCCGACTTGCGTGGCTCGTCGAGGAGATGCTTCGCGTCCTTGCGGAGCTATTGGTCATGGTGGTTGGGCTTGGGGATGGCCGTGGCTGCGGCGGTGCTCGTCGGCGTGCGACGGGGTGTTCGGGCACGCTGTAGAGAGGGGGCAGAGGCGGGGAAGGGCGAGGGAGTGGGAGAGAGGGACCGGGGTGGCGCGTGGCGTCGTCCAGACGCGTCGGGGAAGCGGCAGGCAGGCAGGGAGGAGCTGGCCTCGTCGGCCGCGCGCGTGCGAGCACGCAGCTGCTCCTACTGGCAGGAGGAAGGCGACAGGAGGCGCCAGGTGAGCTGGGCCAGTGAGCTGGGCTGGCTACAGGTAGATGGCCAGGTAGTCCTTCTCTCTCTCTTTTATTTCTGTTTTCTGTTTTCCTTTTCTGTTATTTGTTTTGATTTAGTTTTAAGCACTAAACCATTTTGCTTTCTTCTGATAATTTTGCAGGGACTGAAAGGATTATCCCAAAGCCCCTCACAATTTCTCAGAATTATTGGACACATATTCGATATATAGCAAATATAAATCCAATGCAAATAGTTATTGCATTAGCTTCAAATGCCCAAAATAAATATTTATGAGCTCCTAAAAATATTGGTTTGAATTTTAATTCTGGCCAATATTTCCATAGAGAAACATGAACATTTTCTTGGACCTATTTGAAGCAATTTTTATCTTGGTCTTTTTCAGAAATGATTTCTGAGGCTTTCACATGTCCCCATTTCAAATTCATTGAAATTTAAACATGATGCACACATGACTAGCTAGCCTAGAGCAAACCAGAACTAGGGGTGTGACAACTCACCCCCACTAAACAAGAATCTTGTCCCGAGATTCAAGCGTAGGGTAAGAGGGAGAGGGGACACAAAAGCTAACACAATCTTCTCGATCCAATTGCCCTCATCGAAGATGTTGATTCATTACTTCAAATTGATCTTGTCGTCTTTGCTTCCGGGGTCTTCATCCAACACGATGACGATAGAAGAAACTCTATAGGAACCGATCTTCTTAAAGATCGAGCAACTTACGATCAACTCACGGAATGAGATGTTGAACATCTCTCGAGCTACGACACGAAGCATACATCCAGAGGGATGGGGTGAAACAGAGAACAAGGATCCAAGTTGGTAAGCACAATTCCATGCTGAAAAAGATGGTGCATGGTTTCAAGATAACAAGGAGTTATCTGCCATGATTCCATAATGGCACCTTAGGGAAGGTGACTTGTAGAAATATTCCCTTAAGTGGCAAAAAGAATTACTTTTGATTCGGAGATCATTGAAACTCTTTATACCAGCTTAAGGCAAATCACAACAATCGTTTGGCGGAGTTCGGGAGAACGACACACTCGGGCTAGAATGGATGGTGTGGACTACCTTGTTGAAGACAACACAAGGGATGATTTTGCTTGCGCGTGCTCTCAAGAACTTGAGCATTTCCATATTCATCAAGGTTGTACCAATATCCGTGTCAAGGATCCTGGCAACACAACTTACTACCATGATGAATGGTGATGGATGATGCAGATGCAAAAGAGGATAACACCTTCTCGGATTTCACCTTAGCAAGGCCAAGGAATCAGATATCCGGATAATTGACCGAGAGACATTTAGCACTCCGCTTCTAATGTTCTCCTTGATGTGCTAGTGCAACCCATTTATTAAAATGGTTTGGTACGTAGAACATCAAGTAAAAGGTCGGACTTCGGGAGCACAAGAATCCATAAGTAATAACTACGGAAGTAAATCCTACGGAATCCTTATGGGGAGGTGGCCAACTTTATCAATCAGGATACTACAATAATAGGTCTTCCGGCTGGGTGTGTTGGCCACGACATCCACTTATCGAGTTACAGAGACCAATATTATAGTTCTTGGGAGGCGTTCCAACCATCATATCTGCATGAGATTCAGATCTGGCTGGTAACAGGATATTTCAGACTGCATGTCCGGAAAAGGAAGTTTGCAACACAAATTGACGAGAAGACGTTGCAAGATTCTCGGGTGATGGACTACGGTAGTAAGCTCCAAAACATGAGCTGGTTCTGCTACAAACATGTGAACACGTTGTCCCAGACAAGCATGCCCACATGGTAGTCTTACAATGAAAACACTACCGAGTTCTGGTTGGGAACCATCTTCGAGGATATCGAAGCCCTTGCATAAGTCCGGATCCTAAGAAGGAACTTCTTCTCCTTGAACAAATCAATAAGTGGCTTGGTGTGCTAGGGATACGTATGGGATGAAGGTAGCTAATCTGTCAAACCACATAATACTTCGCACGTGCGTGACTGACTTGCGATGATCCCAGGGGAGCAAAACATACTTTCTCAAATTCACGGCGGCAACTTACATCAAATGCACGTGAATTAGAGGAAGTCACTCCTTCCATCCAAGCATAAGCTTCATGATCGGAACACAAAGGCATTGCTTACAAAGTTTTCAACACTAGGTTGATGTTCAACATGAATCATGGGGGAGACAAAATGCTGCTGATGGGCTCAACAGCAACTCATCGGAATTTCCATATCACTGGACTTCCACCATCATGTGAACACGGTGATAGCATTGGTCAGACCAAAGGATGTAATGGTGTATGCTCGAGGGATTGTGACACCCAAAATTTTATTTGGCCTTTTCAAAAAATTTATTTAACTTGAGGGAGGTGTTTTAAAACTTTTCTTCAAAGAAACCCCCCTTTCAAAATATATTTTTTGATGGCAAGAGTTTTATTTGGATTCACCCAAGACTTGTTTTTGGTCTTGGAGGTTCTTTCTTTTATTTGGACTCAAACCAAAATGCTTTTCACTTGGGAAAAATGCCTTTTGAAAATCCCTTTGAAAATGCCCTATGGCTTTTGGAATGACTCCTTGCCCCTTTCAACAAATCTCTCTTGCCATGGCCTTAGTGCAAATCCACTCTCCTAAACCTTCCCTCACCTTTGGATCATGATTTACTTCAAATCCAGCAAGTTGGACCTCTCCATATAATTATTTTTTCATTTAAATCTTATCAAAACAATTTCTGTCTTCTATTCTAGCCCTTAGAGATTTACAAAGGAGCTACCATTTCTGTTTTGATTTTTGCCCCCAAACCAATTTCCCTTCCTAGTCCTTTGAACCCTCAACCAAAATCCAGGAAGATCCACTGGTCTTCAGTTCAAATTTTTCAAACTACGCTTGCTGCAAGTTTGGACTAGATTTGTCAAATTTGGTGAAATTCATTCAAATCCTTCTCCATAAATTCTGAGAAAAATCAGGCAGCCTCTGGGTGCATTGAGAGGTCACCTCACCAAGTCCCAGCTCCAGGAAAAATTTTCTGCTTGCCAAATCATTCTGTCGAACACCTGCACAGCATTGTCAAAATCATGTTCAGTAAAGTTCAGAGAACAGTTTCAGAGCTACTGTCGTTTTCTTCAGAGCCCGACGTCGATCTCGCCAGTGCCCCGGTGTCGCCTTGCTCCCCGTCCCATCATAGCTCGCCACTTCCGTTTTGTGGGAAGGGCCATGCCTACGGAGAGGCATGCCATGCAGATGGCTGCCCGTGAGGCGATAGCTCATCTTCGGGACATCCTTCCTACGATGAAGACTCGTCGCTACCGCTACCTCCCATGCCACGTGCCATATACTACACTTTGCATTCGCCTGCCATCGGGGAGAACGAGATGAAGCCATCGAGATGGTTGTGGAGTATCTCAAGGCTCTGGAGGAGTCTTTCGACAACCTCGTGGACGATCTTGTGGCTGCCCGCATGGACTTAGTCCGGGGCGGTCCTGCCTGCAGGAAGGAGCTTCTTCACACAGCACCGCCTCTGACATTCGTCTCGTCTTCAGCCTCTTATGCACCGGCCGTTTTGGCCACTGCTCGCCGTCTGCCTACCACTGAGGAGTTCGAACGAGTCATCGGTCCTACTCCAGTCAGAGCTGCACCGCCTGCCACACCCGCACTACCGCCTGTCGCCCCCGCACCATCACCGCAGCGCAGCGTTACGCGCCAGGAACCTGCTAGAGAGGAGGTGGAGGTTGAATCTCCTGGACCGCTGAGTCTTGCCCTCGGGAAGGGGAAGGACATCGTCACCATCTCCGACTGAGAGCGCCGAGTAGCCGCGCGTTATGTCTGCTTGTATGATGTGTTTTATCTGTACGCTAGTTTGTATTTGTGTGTTCGCTGCTTTCCGGAGAAGTATGCTAGTCTAAATAACATGTCAGGATTGTGTACGCACATCCTGAGTGCTGTATCGTGTGTTTGCTTTTCGCGTGTAAGATATATGCTAAGCAGATCTTCTCCGTGCAATATCGTTTATGTTTTCTTAAAACCTTGAGGTCTTTTAAATTGTTGCCTTTGCAAGATTTTCCTTGTGCTACACAGTTCTTCTCATGGGTTTTGCAAAATAATACCCCAGACTGGAAAAATGTCTCGCCCGTGGACTCGCTCCATGCCCAATCAGCCAGAAGAAGTTTATGGGACACAGACTAGCAACAACTTCACTCAGGGACAGTCCAGTCAACAAGACAGCGAAGCAGCCTTGTCTCAAGTATGCCGTCTCTTCGAACAAAGCCAGCAACAGCACCAAGAGATGATGAATCACGTCATCAATATGGGAAACTACCGTGAACCCTATCAACCTCATTCCAAGTTATCTGAGTTACAGAAGACTCGCCCTTCAACTTTTGCTCACACTGATAAGCCGCTGGAAGCCGATGATTGGCTTCGTGACATCGAAAGGAAGCTGATTATTGCTCAGTGTTCAGATCATGAGAAGGTGCTTTATGCACCACACTACCTTACTGGAGCAGCTGCAGCATGGTGAGAAAACTTCCTACACATGCATCCCAGTGAACACAACATCACCTGGGAAGAGTTCAAGGAAGGCTTTCGTGGGGCACACATCCCCAGGAGCATCATAAAAATCAAGAAGAGAGAATTTGACGACCTCAAGCAAAGAGGCATGTCAGTGACAGAATACAACGGTCAGTTTACCCAGCTATCTCGCTATGCCTACGACGAACACATGACAGAGAGCAAGAAGATGGAAAAATTCCTGGACGGCCTGGCACCGGCACTGAAATGCCAACTGGTTGTACACACTTTCCCGGATTTTAAAACTCTGGTTGACAAGGCCATTACCTTGGAGAATGAGCGCCGTAGTCTGGAAGATATCCGTAAGCGAAAGAGGGACAAGACGGCTCTTGCTCGCAACAACCGAAGCAAGACTGAGGTTCCAAGGACAGAAGCAAGGAAATCCACGACTACTGATCTAAGGCCCGTCAGACAGTTTCATGCCAGGGACAAGGAGTTCACGTACCGTCCAGGGGTCACCTGCTATGCTTGTGGTGAAGAAGGGCACTATGCTAAACAATGCCCAAAGCCGAGGAACTCAGCCCCCAAGCCGAACAATGGTGGAAACAATCCAGCCCCCAAGCGCAACAATTTCAATCCCAACAATAACCACAAGAAGGGTCACCTGAACCATGTGACCAGGGAAGAAGCGCAGAATGCCCCAGACATCGTGCTCGGTACGTTTCCTGTCAACACAGTACCTGCCACGGTTTTGTTTGATTCTGGAGCTTCCCATTCGTTCGTTTCGAAGAGTTTTGTTTTGCAACATGGTTTTCCGATACTTCCCTTGGAAAAATCTATGATCATCAAGTCCCCCGGAAATAAGCAAATCGCTCAGAGCTACTGCCAAGGAGTAATCATTGAGTTCGAAGGACTACAGTTCCAAGCAAACCTCATCGTATTGGAAAATAAAGGACTGGATGTCATTTTAGGGATGGACTGGTTAACCACCAACAAAGGATTCATTGACTGTTTCAATCGGGCCGTGATTCTCACTCACCATCATGGCAAGAAAATAAAGGTTACAGCTCAAGAAAGGCCACGGTCACGGCAACCAAAACTGAACAAAGTGGACATTTCGGAACTGAGAAAAGTTCCAGTGGTATGCGAGTTTCCTGATGTGTTCCCTGAAGAACTGCCAGGCATGCCACCAGACCGAGAGATAGAATTCAGCATCGAACTAGCACCTGGCACCGCTCCCATCTATAAGAAACCTTATAGAATGGCACCCTCAGAATTGGTGGAGTTGAAGAAACAAATAAAGGAATTATTGGACAAAGGATTTATTCGAGTCAGCTCCTCACCATGGGGTTCGCCAGTGTTGTTCGCCAAGAAAAAGGATGGGACACTGAGACTGTGTATACACTATCGAGCCCTCAATATGGTCACCATCAAAAACAAATATCCGATGTCACGGATAAATGATTTGTTTGACCAGCTCGCACAAGCCAAGGTGTTCTCAAAAATTGATTTGAGATCGGGATATCATCAACTGAAAGTACGGACAGAAGATATCCCTAAAACAGCATTCACCTCCAGATACGGATTATATGAATTCACAGTGATGCCTTTTGGTCTATCAAACGCCCCCGCATATTTCGTCCACCTCATGAACAAAGTGTTCATGAAATTCATGGACAAATTTGTTGTGGTGTTCATCGACGATATTCTGGTATACTCAAGGACACCAGAAGAGCATGCTGAGCATCTCAGAATTGTTTTGGGAGAATTAAGGAAACATCAGTTGTACGCCAAGTTTAGCAAGTGTGAGTTTTGGCTAAGGCAGGTTGGTTTCCTAGGCCATATATTGAACCAAGAAGGCGTGGCCGTAGACCCAGAAAAAGTCAAAGCCATACTTGACTGGAAGCCACCCGCCAACGTTACAGATGTGCGGAGTTTCCTAGGAATGGCCGGATATTATAGAAGATTTATTGAAGGATTCTCCACTATGGCAAAACCAATAACACAGTTGCTCAAGAAAGACAAGAAATTTGTATGGACAGAAGCGTGCGAGAAAAGCTTCCAAGAACTTAAGAAGAAGCTAACAACCGCACCAGTATTAACCGTGCCAGACATACACAAGAGTTTTGAAGTATATTGTGACGCGTCCCGAAAAGGCCTCGGATGTGTACTAATGCAGGATGGCAAGGTTGTCGCATATGCCTCCAGGAAACTGCGAAAACACGAGGAAAATTACCCAACACATGACTTGGAACTAGCAGCAGTCATACACGCCCTCAAGGAGTGGAGGCACTTTCTGTTGGGAAATCGCTGTGAAATATATACGGACCATAAGAGCCTCAAATATATTTTCACACAGCCAGAGCTAAATTTATGCCAACGCCGTTGGTTGGAATTGGTCAAGGACTATGATGTCGGCATTCATTACCATCCAGGGAAAGCAAATGTAGTGGCTGATGCTCTTAGTCGAAACCCCAGCCCGGACAACGACGGTCCGCAAAACTTGAGGCCTGAGTTTCAGCAAGAGTTCGCTAGGCTCAACATGGTGTTAGTCTCTGAGGGCACCGTATCAAATCTGGAGATACAACCCACCCTAGTGGAACAAATTAAGAAGGCTCAACAGGGACATCCCAGCATCGAAGGTATAAAGAAGAAAATGAACCTTGGTAAGGCTTCAGAGTTCGTCACAGACAGTGAAGGAATATTATGGTACGGAGACAGACTTTGCGTACCTAACATTAAGGAACTCAAGCAACAAATCCTAACCGAAAGCCACACCGCTCCATACTCGATCCATCCTGGAGGAACCAAAATGTACAAAGACATTCAGGAAAGATTTTGGTGGCACGGTATGAAAAGGGATATAGCCGCATTTATTGCATGTTGCGATTCATGTCAGCGCATCAAGGCCGAGCATCAAAAGCCAGCAGGGCTACTCCAGCCAAACCGGATACCGGAGTGGAAATGGGATGAAATAGGAATGGATTTCATCGTTGGACTACCCCGATCACAACGCGGAAATGACGCCATATGGGTCATCACAGACTGACTAACCAAGGTTGCTCATTTCATCCCCGTGAAGACTACCTACTCCACACAAAGGCTGGCCAAACTTTATCTCTCCCGTATAGTTTGTTTGCATGGAGTCCCAAAGACTATAATATCCGACCGAGGCACACAATTTGTCTCCAAATTTTGGGATCACTTACAACAAGCTCTGGGCACGCAACTAGCATTCAGTACAGCGTACCACCCTCAGACAGATGGACAAACGGAACGTGTAAACCAAATCCTAGAGGATATGCTGAGGGCCTGTGTGCTCACCTATGGATCCAGTTGGGAAGAGAGTTTGCCGTATGCCGAATTTGCTTACAACAACAGTTACCAAGCCAGCTTGCAAATGGCACCCTTTGAAGCATTGTACGGACGGAGGTGTCGTACCCCACTAAATTGGTCAGAAATAGGTGACAGCCGTATCTTCGGCCCAGACATGCTTAAAGAGGCCGAGGAGAAAGTTAAGCAGATCAGGGACAGACTCAAGACAGCGCAGAGCCGACAAAAGAGCTACTACGATCAAAAACATCGTGAAGTCAGCTTTGAACCCGGTGATTCCGTATACCTACGAGTGTCTCCTATGAGGGGCCTGCAACGGTTCAAAATTAAGGGGAAGCTAGCCCCGAGATTTATTGGACCATTCCGTATAGTCGCACGAAGAGGCACAGTAGCCTACAAACTAGACTTACCCAAGGAGCTGTCAGACGTCCATGACGTATTCCACGTCTCACAATTGAGAAAATGTGTGAGTAACCCGGAGAAGCATGTATCTCATGAGAGCATTGATGTGCAACCAGACCTCACCTACAGAGAGCGGCCAGTAAAGATATTGGAAGAGTCTGAAAGGAGGACCCGTCAGAAAACAACTAAATTTTTCAAAATCCAGTGGAGCAATCACACCGAGGATGAAGCTACATGGGAAAGGGAAGATTTCCTTCAGGCAGAATACCCATATCTATTTGAGGATCAGCAGAAATCTCGAGGACGAGATTTTTCCTAAGGGGGTAGGTGTTGTGACACCCAAAATTTTATTTGGCCTTTTCAAAAAATTTATTTAACTTGAGGGAGGTGTTTTAAAAATTTTCTTCAAAGAAACCCCCCTTTCAAAATATATTTTTTAATGGCAAGAGTTTTATTTGGATTCACCCAAGACTTGTTTTTGGTCTTGGAGGTTCTTTCTTTTATTTGGACTCAAACCAAAATGCTTTTCACTTGGGAAAAATGCCTTTTGAAAATCCCTTGAAAATGCCCTATGGCTTTTGGAATGACTCCTTGCCCCTTTCAACAAATCTCTCTTGCCATGGCCTTAGTGCAAATCCACTCTCCTAAACCTTCCCTCACCTTTGGATCATGATTTACTTCAAATCCAGCAAGTTGGACCTCTCCATATAATTATTTTTCCATTTAAATCTTATCAAAACAATTTCTGTCTTCTATTCTAGCCCTTAGAGATTTACAAAGGAGCTACCATTTCTGTTTTGATTTTTGCCCCCAAACCAATTTCCCTTCCTAGTCCTTTGAACCCTCAACCAAAATCCAGGAAGATCCACTGGTCTTCAGTTCAAATTTTTCAAACTATGCTTGCTGCAAGTTTGGACCAGATTTGTCAAATTTGGTGAAATTCATTCAAATCCTTCTCCATAAATTCTGAGAAAAATCAGGCAGCCTCTGGGTGCATTGAGAGGTCACCTCACCAAGTCCCAGCTCCAGGAAAAAATTTCTGCTTGCCAAATCATTCTGTCGAACACCTGCACAGCATTGTCAAAATCATGTTCAGTAAAGTTCAGAGAACAGTTTCAGAGCTACTGTCGTTTTCTTCAGAGCCCGACGTCGATCTCGCCAGTGCCCCGGTGTCGCCTTGCTCCCCGTCCCCTCCCCCTTGTTCCTGCGCCGCACGATCCCCTGGAGCCTTGTGGACGTCGGCGACGAGCAGGAGGAGGTGCGCCGCCCCGTGACCGACGCCAGCGGCGGCTTTGCGGCCGCCAGAGAGAGGCACGGCGCAGACGGCGCCACCTAGCGCCGCCCAAGCCACCGGAGATCGCCGCGTGGCCGCCCACTCCCCAGAACGCGCTGCCACTCTCGTCGTGAACCACTCGGCGCGGAGCGTGCTCTCTGCCGCCGTCGTGCCCGTGCGGCCACCCCACCGTGGACCAGCGCCATTACGCCAAGCCCGACCCAGTTTAGCAGTGGAACGGCACCAGTAAACCTCCCTGATGCTGCCTGGCCACTCAAACCCCCTGCTCAACCACTGCCTCGCCGTAATCGCTCACCGAAGATTTCCCGTTCACGGCCATCCCCTTGATCCGCCTATAAATAGAGGCCCCGAGCTCGAACTCGAACCCACACCATCTCTGCACTCCATCTAGACCGCGCCAAGCCACTGGAAGAGCCCCGGGGGAGCCTTCTTCCCCAGTTCCGTCCGCCGCGACCCGCCACGGGATCCAGCTCGATTCGCTCCCATGCGTGCACCTCTGCCTCCCATCTCTTGCCAGTAGCTTCTCTAGTGCATCCCTCCTTCTGACCTGTGCTTCAATTCGAAGTTTGCAGCACCCACCGGAGTTCTCCACCATCACCCGAGCCGCCGTCCGCCGGAGAAAGTGTCGTCGTCGACGTGGTGCTCTCCGTCGGTCGAGTCCACCACCCACCGACGCGGAAGGACATGCTGAAGCTCTTGGTACACTCCGATCTCCCTGTCTCGCCGTAGTTCGACGCCGGCGACCACCGCAGTCTTCGGGCGCCGGCGAACTTTTTAAACCTGACATGTGGACCCCCCCTGTCAGCCTCTATTCCCTTCTCCCTTGAAACGTTTTCTGTTGGCGCCTTCGGGCAAATACGTTTTCCCTTTGAGCTGGCGCGTTTCTTCCCGAAGCGTTTTCTGTTTTCTCAGTTAAGCCCCTGGAACTTCTCTGTTTCATTACAGATGAGTCCCTGGACAGAAACCTTTATAACTTTTTAATAAAAAGTGATTTTTGAGTGATTGTTTTTTTGTCAGTCTTGTATTTTTGTCTAGTTTTTTATAGTATTTATTTGGAAAAAATTTGGAGAAGTTTTTATGCACGCGTTGGTTTTCACGTTAGTGCCCGTTTTCGTTATGCCGTAGGTTCCGGAAGAGGTGACGGAGCCGCGAACTTCGCCGAGCTAGACTCCGACTTCTCCGAACCAGGCAAGCATGTTTGAACCTTTGATATGATAGGTGTTTTGCATGGTTGCGTAAGAGGTTGTGCGTGGCATATGAGTGTCGGTGAGTACCTCGTTGCTTGTGAGGCAACTACCCGCATGTTCCAAAGTTGCGATGATCTCTGGTGAGAGATGGCCTAATCATGTGGTGACATGAAGGGAAGCAAGGTGGTACTGTTGTAGCATACCAACCTTGCGTCATCCGTCAAATTCCGACGTTAACGTGGACGGAGTCACGTTATCGTTCTTCCCCCTTCCGTGCTACCACATGTTTTCTGCCAGAATGCGGTTTAGTAAGTTGGTAACCTCTTTCCGTGTACACACCAAACAGAGGGGCCGGGATGATGGTTCCATGGCCCTGGATTAAAGCCAGTCATCCGGTCAGGGGGCATGGGTGTTTCCGGTTGGGACCGAGAGGGGGGCACCCCTTAGAGCGCGCGTACAGAAATTTGATCCCATGCTACGCGAGGTTGTAGCCTCCCTGTCTCAAGGTTTTTCTTGAACGTTGCCGAGGGTGATCCCTGGCTTCGGAATGTTGAATGGGTGTGTACTGGTTAGACGTGTTTCTTCCAAAACACCGTAGACGGAACTAGTCCCCGTGACTACTGAAATCCGTTGGTTGTGGTTAAAGTACAAACTCTGCAGAGTCAAATCCTTCCGAGTCATCGTATCCATAGTCAAGTATCGTGATCAGTGTATCCATATCTATGTCAAGTCCTCGTGGTTTGTTTCCGGTAAGTGAGCACGAGTAGTAGACTTAGCTGAACGTTACTCCTGTGGATGGACTAACCCTGTTGTTTATCTCATGCCTGATTATTCTCTGGATATGATTTAAATTCTGGAGCTAATAAGATGTTAAGTTATGAAGCCCTTTATGTGATGTCGCTCAGACGTCCGACTGTGGCATATTGATTATTTACGTTCGATATAAGCTCTTTATGTGATGTCGCTCAGACGTCCGACTGTGGCATATTGATTATTTACGTTTGATATAAGCCCTTTATGTGATGTCGTTCAGACGTCCGACTGTGGCACATTGATTATATTCTTTTGATATAAGCCCTTTATGTGATGTCGCTCAGACGTCCAACTGTGGCATGCACTATCTTTTATTCCCCCTTATAAGCCCTTTCTGTGGTGTCGCCCTGACGCCCGACTGCGGCATTATTATTCTTGCAGTTTCCTCTCGAGGAGTCATTCAGACCCTCGTTTGGCACCAGTATTACTATTCTTGCAGTTTCCTCTCGAGGAGTCATTCAGACCCTCGTTTGGCACCAGTATTACTATTCTTGCAGTTTCCTCTCGAGGAGTCATTCAGACCCTCGTTTGGCACCAGTATTACTATTCTTGCAGTTTCCTCTCGAGGAGTCATTCAGACCCTCGTTTGGCACCAGTATTACTATTCTTGCAGTTTCCTCTCGAGGAGTCATTCAGACCCTCGTTTGGCACCAGTATTACTATTCTTGCAGTTTCCTCTCGAGGAGTCATTCAGACCCTCGTTTGGCACCCAGTATTTTATGTTGGGATTTCGGGAGGACTACCGCCCGACTTCTCTGTTATTTTCCCATGCATCATTGTCTCTATACGCACTTGTTATTCCGTTCTTATGCTTCATGTTTACATTTGTTATATCTTATGTCCGAACTGTCTTGCGAGTACTTTCATAGTACTCACCTGGCTTGTTGATTTGGCCAGATGTTGACGAAGGCGATCTCTTGGATGAAGAGTTTGATAGTGCGTCCGACGCCTAGAGGAGTCCCAGTCAGCCCTGTGCGATCCTGGATATTGGTCAATTGTATTATATACGCTTCCGCCACCCGCAATAAGTCTCCTCGAGCCTCACTCCGTCGCTCGAAGAGCTGTAGTCTTCAGGAGTCATATCACCCACTTCGCGGTGATATTTCCACCACCGTAGTTATCGTGAGTTAGTAGTTATGCCACCCTATCCGCCGTTTTGTTTTATCGGCGTGCATGTAATAAATTGTTGGGCAGTCCCCGCTCAACCTTGTATTATATTCAGTACTCCTGGTATTTTTCTTCTGTGACCAAGATATTGTCTACCAGTGAGAAGGAATTCTTCTTTACTGGTCCGTAAAAGGGATTGGTCTCTCAATAATTATTTTATTGAAAAACCGGTCGTGACAGGGATCAACCACGAGTAAGACAACATTACGAACATCGTTGGTTCTGATTTGACTTGTCGATAGCCCATACTCAAATCAAAGATTGGACAAGACAATAGATCCAACAACTGATCACGGGGATAAATCGATGAAGATATCATCTTTCTTCAACACACACCCAAGGATATCCCTTTGGAACGAACTAAGTTAGATAAAGCTTTTATCTTCCAACTCTCCAAGTTATTGTTTAGCTTAACCAACTAGCTCAGGGGTATCCAACACAGATTCTTGGAGAAAAGGGGTGGCTACAAGAAACCAACTTGATCAAGAACTCAACATAGCGGTCAGGTGACAACCTGGTGATACCTCCGAGAAGATATTCGGAAAATCACGAACCACCGATATGTTACTAAGCTCGAGAACAATCTTGCTTTTCAGGGCAAGATGATGTGACCAAACAAGAAAGGGATTGATACAATCCTAACTCTTGATCAAAGGGTGCACCAGGAAAAATGGACTAGGTAGCACGACCAACCTTAGGATGTGATTCAGTAACCAACACGCTAAGGATGAAGTTATTGTCCTTCAACTACCAAGCAACGGAGTTGCTAGGAGTATTGATTTCACGCATCACGATTCACTTGTCAGTATTCCGGTTACAATAACACGGAGACCGAGGAATGAATAACGATGGCCAGAAGTATCACTGCAACAAGAATTCATAAGGGTTGGTGCAATCCTCATGAGATTCCTGACATAAAGAGGGCAACACTCCAAGGTAGAGCAGAACAAAAGCTGGATTAGCATTTTGATCTGCAGAGTACAACTACTTTGACCAGTCCAAGAAATGGATGAGGTACTGGAGTTTGTTTCTCCTAGTCATTCCGGAATAGAATGGCTTGACGGACCACAAGAATAATAGGCATCGATGAACACGATCGCACACATACTCTTGGCTATCAATTGATAGATGAAGGTCGAATACAACTAAAGAGGGACAACTCAAAGGAACATATGATTTTCTGAGTTGTGGATGCATGGATTAGTATGTCGAACAAGTTCAACATATTTCTTCCGGATAACCCATGCAGAAGAAGAAGGACTGGCAGAATCACAATTTGGATGGTGAACTCGCCAAGAGCACTCTGGTTGTGATCTTTTGGTTCAAGAACTTCTGCCATACGCAGTTCATGGTATTTGGAAGAAGGATATACCACGGACCTCGAGGACTATCGCAAAGGTTACTAATAACCTAAAGGAACGAGCAAACACTATCAACATGAGGTAAGTAGGATGAATCTCGGGTCCAAGAACCCAGGAATAGAATGCCTACTAACTAAATGGCATCACGGGATGCTTTCGAGAATAATGGCCAGAATCATCACACTGGGGATACAAAGCATTGCTAGATTACTGAGTGGTTCTCTAAAACACCTAGGGTCATAATAATAACTCCAACATATATGTCAAGGCAACAGGGTACCTCAACTCACCGATTAGTGTGGTTGAACTGGCCCAAAGGGACATCGAGAACGGACGGAAAGGGTTTGCAAATGCATCAGACTATTTAGGAACCTGGGATGACTCGGACAGCATAACGGCTGTAAATGCTCAAAGGATTTGAGACATCCTGCAAAAATGGTGGCATAACCACTTAGAAGCACAATATCAAGGTTCCGAGACCAACTATGAACACACGGAAGTAGTAGAAACTGAACTGGGGCTTAAATCCAACAATCCTACAAGTCTACAGATTAGTAACACGTGATCCTGATAGAAAGATGAGAAGCCTAGTTCTTAATCCCCGTAGAAGAGAAGAGGGTGACTCAGATCAGAAGGGAATAAGGTAAAGGAGTAAAAAGAGCCTTACGTTCCCTCCCACAATCAATTCCCTTATATAACTAAAGCATTTCTAGACACAACTTCGACCAGTTTGGCTTGGTAAACCTACAGGCAGTCAGGCCCTGATACCAATGTTGTCAGGACCCCGATTCTAAGTCACACCGATCTAGCCTGTAACACCTCATATCACTTTGCGGCCTCACGCATGGTATTCCCACGGGTGTCGCCTTACCATGGCCCGGAACCGTTTGCGCCTTTTGGCTCACGTATATGATAGTGTCACTAGCATCCATATGACAGAGAACCCGGGCCGACATGGCTAGTCGTGAACCCAAAGCGGCACTAACTTACGGGGACAGGCATTCATGAATCAACATCAAGCATGTCGGTCAGCAACGTGTGAATCCGGGCTGTAGCACTGGGCTAATAGGACTCCGGGAACCCGGGCTATAGCAGGCTAGGCAGGACTCCGGATGTCACCGCGTATTTCCCCGAAGGGACAGACACAGGAACGAAGTGAATCACATGCCGGCCAGTCAAGTGTTCCGGAGTAGTAGTGCTGGGCTAGCAGGACTCCGGTGAACCGGGCTGTAGCGGACTACTATGGCTCATGGAAGCACAAGACTACATTTCCCCATAAGAGAGGCTACCAAGGATAAACAACTAGGTTGTCGGATCCCACACATACCAAGCATTTCAATCATACACGCAATATGCTCGATATGTGTAAATACAACATGGCATCACAACATAACTCTACGACTCAAGTACTTATTCATTAGGCTCCGAGGAGCGAGATATTACAAACATGGGTCTTATGACCCAACATTCAGAGCATACAAGTCAAAGCACATGCGGAAGCTTAACATGTCTGAGTACAGACATCTACAAATGAAAAAGGCTGAGAAGCCTGACTATCTACCAGATCCTGCTGAGGGCACAAGATCATAGCTGAGGTATCAAGCTAAACGTCGAAGTCCACACGGAACTACTAGCGAGACTGACGTCTCTCTGCAAAACATAAAATAAGCAAACGTGAGTACAAATGTACCCAGCAAGACTTACATCAGAACTATCTACATATGCATCGGTATCAACAAAGGGGGTGGTGGAGTTTAACTGCAGCAAGCCAGCTTTGACTCGGTGGCTATCCTAACTACGACTGCAAGTAACTCTTTTGAGGTGGCGCACACGAGTCCGCATATTCACCATATCAATACTCCACTATGGATCCGCTCCCGTCTCCCTACAAGAATGCCATCCATAGCACTCACGCTTATCTTGCGCATTTTAGAGTATCCACTTTCACTTGTCTATGAACTGTTATAGGCAACCCAAAAGTCCTTTACCGCGGACACGGCTATTCGAATAGATCATATTAACCCTGCAGGGGTGTACTTCGTCACACACGCTCTCACCACTTACTGCCGTTTACACGACATGTACTCGGCAACCTTCAAGCGGAAGCCCAACGTGGGTGTTGGCCACAGCCTACCTAAACACTCAAGTCTCTAGTCCAGGTTTATCGCCTATTCAGGTTCCATCCGCAGGGAGTCCGGCTGAGGTTTCCATATACGGCCCCGAACGATGTGTACAGGGTTCCGCGACACCAAACGGGTGCCCGGCATACCCGGCCATGTGCCTACCGCATCACAGCCCACCCCTCGGGTCAGCGCTGCCCACGGCCTCCAGCATACTACAAACACCAGAAACTACTTGCAACTCCTGGACAGAGGACAAGGGTGATTAAGAAGCCGAGAGGGTCCATTGGTTTCGGGCCCAATGCGTGGTAGTAACTGTTTCATGGATCACAAACACAGAACTCAGTTCCTGAGGACGGCTTCAATGAGACAACCCACCATGTACTCCTACATGGCCTCTCACCGCTACCTTTACCAAATCGTGTTCACACACTTAGCTCTCAACAGTAGGACATGTTCACACACCTTTGATTCATCCCCGATGAATCAGACCTGACTCAACTCTAAGCAGTAGCAGGCATGACTAACAAGAAGGAATGAGTAGGCACATCAGGGCTCAAACAACTCCTACTCATGCTAGTGGGTTTCATCTATTTACTGTGGCAATGACAGGTCACGCAGAGGATAAGGGGTTCAACTACCGCAACATGAAACAGTTGCATCGTTGTTGTCCTAATGCAGTAAAATAGAGTAGAGCAAGAGAGTGGGTTTGTATCGGAATGAATAAGGGGGTTTTGCTTGCCTGATGGAGTGGTAGTAGGATACTGCCCTTCAGTCGGATAATCGTGGGTATCCTCGGAGACAGAACCTACCACGAAAGATACGTCGAACACAATCAACACATGACGATATGCAACAATATGATGCATGCTATGACATGGCAATATGAATGTGTTTTGGGCTAATGCAAGCTAGAACAGATTGAGATGAGTCCATTTGAACCAAAGATTCAAATGCATACCCATGTTATGAAGTCATGAAGGTGCATTAACTTGTTTCTCCTAAACAGCAAGGTTAGGTTGCTCTAACATGCATGAAACCAGTACAGATGGATAGATTGGATTTTTCTGATCATTTTTCATATATAATTTGTTTCATTTGGAGTTATGGTTGAATTTCTATGAATTTTTGAAGTTTGTAGTATTTTTTGGAATTTCCTGAATAAACTTAAATCTAGAAAATGCTTTACTGCGTCAGCATGACATAGGTGTGACGTCAGCAGGTCAACTGGGTCGGCCAGGTCAAACCTGACCTGTGGGACCCATACGTCAGTGTCTTAACTAATTAACAGAGACTGTTAGTGCCAATTAATAAATCAGCTTAATTAAGCCATAGGCTGGGCCCAGAAGTCGATGACTCAGAGGGGAGTCAAACCCAGTCAACCGTGGTCAAACTCGCCAGAGTTGACCCACGGCTCGTCGCCGGCGAGGCCAGAGACGGTGGAGGGCTTCGGGTTTTCTTGCTCCCGCAACCAAATGGCCGGCGGAGACCACCTACGTGACGCTGGCGATCCCGCGCGTCGAGTGGTGCAGTCAGTTACGCCGGGGCGACCTATATCGACAGCGGCGAGCTCAAAGGCGGCGGCCGGAGTTCGGGTCTCAGCGGAAACGGCGTTGCGGGGCACGAGCGAGCGAAGTAAAACGCTGCGCAGCCTCCTGGGGTCACCAGGAGCTCGGTGAGGTGCGCGGGCGCGACTCGTTCGAGCTCAGGTCACGACGGCGACAAGGCCGGGCAGCGGTGAGCTTCTGGCACGGCGGGGATCAATGGCTGCGGCAGGAATTCGTCAAGGGGAGCAGGGGTAAGTGGTCAGGGGCTCACAGCGATGACGAGGGGACGCTCGGCGAGGTCGGGGACGGTCCGGAGCTGACGAATTTGACGGAGATGGCCGGCGGTCCCGAGGTTGAAGAAGGCATCGATGGCGGTGTTGCGGTGACACCCGGCTTGCATGGCTCGTCGAGGAGATATTTCGCGTCCTTGCGGAGCTATTGGTCATGGTGGTTGGGCTAGGGGATGGCCGTGGCTGCGGCGGTGCTCGTCGGCATGCCACGGGGTGTTCGGGCGCGCTGTGGAGAGGGAGCAGAGGCGGGGAAGGGCGAGGGAAATGGGAGAGAGGGACCGGGGTGGCGCGTGGCGTCGTCCAGACGCGTCGGAGAAGCGGCAGGCAGGCAGGGAGGAGCTGGCCTCCTCGGCCGCACGCGTGCGAGCACGTAGTTGCTCCTACTGGCAGGAGGAAGGCGACAGGAGGCGCCAGGTGGGCTGGGCCAGTGAGCTGGGCCGGCTACAGGTAGATGGCCAGGTAGTCCATCTCTCTCTCTTTTATTTCTGTTTTCCTTTTCTGTTATTTGTTTTGATTTAGTTTTAAGCACTAAACCATTTTGCTTTCTTCTGATAATTTTGCAGGGACTGAAAGGATTATCCCAAAGCCCCTCACAATTTCTCAGAATTATTGGACACATATTCGATATATAGCAAATATAAATCAAATGCAAATAATTATTGCATTAGCTTCAAATGCCCAAAATAAATATTTATGAGCTCCTAAAAATATTGGTTTGAATCTTAATTCTGGCCAATATTTCCATAGAGAAACATGAACATTTTCTTGGACCTATTTGAAGCAATTTTTATCTTGGTCTTTTTCAGAAATGATTTCTGAGGCTTTCACATGTCCCCATTTCAAATTCATTGAAATTTAAACATGATGCACACATGACTAGCTAGCCTAGAGCAAACCAGAACTAGGGATGTGACAAGATCATCGTGGAACATGTGGGAGCCAACATGGGTATCCAGATCCCGTTGTTGGTTATTGGCCAGAGAGCTGTCTTGGTCATGTCTGCATGATTCCCGAACCCGTAGGGTCTACACACTTAAGGTTCGGTGATGCTAGAGTTGTTATGGGAATTAGTGTGCAGTTACTGAATGTTGTTCGGAGTCCCAGATGAGATCCCGGATGTCACGAGGAGTTCCGGAATGGTCTGGAGGTAAAGATTTATATATGGGAAGTCCTATTTTGGCCACCGGAAAATGTTCGGGATTTTTCGGTATTGTACCGGGAAGGTTCTAGAAGGTTCCAGAGTGGGGCCCACCTGCATGGGGGGCCACATGAATATGGGTAGTGGGGGCAAGGCCCCACACCCCTGGTCAAGGCGCACCAAGATCCCCCCTTAGAAGGAATAAGATCATATCCCGAAGGGATAAGATCAAGATCCCTAAAAAAGGGGGATAACAATCGGTGGGGAAGGGAAATGATGGGATTTCTTTCCCCCACCTTTGCCAACGCCCCAAGAAACCAGCCCCCTCCACCCCTATATATAGTGGGGAGGCGCATGGGAGCCGAAGCCCTTCCGCTGGCGCAGCCCTCTCCCTCCCCAACACCTCCGTAGTAGTAGTAGTGCTTGGTGAAGCCCTGCCGGAGAACTGCAAGCTCCACCACCACGCCGTCGTGCTGCCGGAGCTCTCCCTCAACTTCTCCTCTCCACTTGTTGGATCAAGAAGGAGGAGACGTCCCTGGGCTGTATGTGTGTTGAACGCGGAGGCGCCGTTGTTCGGCGCTTAGATCGGAATCAACCGCGATCTGAATCGCTGCGAGTACGACTCCTTCATCCGCGTTCTTGTAACGCTTCCGCATCGTGATCTTCAAGGGTATGAATATGCACTCCCCTCTCTCTAGTTGCTAGTATCTCCATAGATTCATCTTGGTGATGCGTAGAATTTTTTTAATTTCTGCAACGATCCCCAACAAACCAATGGGACACATGGGCCTTAGTGGAGAGAGAGAGGGCCGACTAGGGCAGGCCGCGCGCCCCCTCCCCCTCTGGTCCGAATTGGACTAGGGAAGCGGGGGCGGCTCCCCCCTTTCCTTCTCCCTCTCCACCTTCCTTTCCCCCTCCTAGTAGGAGTAGGAAAGGGGAGTCCTACTCCTACTAGGAGGAGGACTCCTCCTCTCCTGGCACGCCACAAGGGCTGGCCGGCCTCCCCCCTTTCTCCTTTATATACGGGGGCAGGGGGCACCCTAGAACACGCATGTTGATCATTAATCTCTTAGCCGTGTGTGGTGCCCCCCTCCACCATAATCCACCTCGGTCATATCGTTGCAGTGCTTAGGCGAAGCCCTGCGCCGGTAGCTTCATCATCACCGTCATCACGCCGTCGTGCTGACGAAGCTCTCCCTCGACACTCTGCTGGATCGTGAGTTCGTGGGACGTCACCGAGCCGAACGTGTGCAGATCGCGGAGGTGCCGTATTTTCGGTACTAGGATCGGTCGATCGTGAAGACGTACGACTACATCAATCACGTTGTCATAACGCTTCCTCTTATGGTCTACGAGGGTACGTAGACAACACTCTCCCCTCTCGTTGCTATGCATCACCATGATCTTGCGTGTGCGTAGGATTTGTTTTGAAATTACTATGTTCCCCAACAATTTGTTTGGTGGAATTTATGCAACTCGTTTAGCTAATTATCTTGATGCACCCATACATGAAAATGATATAGAGTTGCCTCCTGCTTATTTAGATTATAATGCTATGGTTCGCCATCAGTTTATTGAGAGGAATGAACAACCCCTTTAGTATCGACTAATCTTTGACAGACAGCACGCTATCCATATTGCTCTCCCTGCTCCTACTTTCTTTGACTTTCAGGCAAAAAGGAGTTATGTTATAACCAGGGAGGTGGCGAACGAGTATGAAAGGAGGACGGAGGCAGCTCGACTCCAAGCTGCAGCTCGTGAGGCAGTAGTTGTTGCATCTCAGTACGACCCCAGTTACAACTTCGGATATCCGCCAGGCCAGCAGTGGCCATAGACCAACTTAGGCCAAAAGCCTAAGCCTGGGGGAGTACATATTTCTCACCGACATTACATTCATGTTCACACACTCATTCTAGTTGTCGGTGCTCATACTTTTTCATTGTACTTTCCATGATAGTTTATTTTCTTTTCTAAGCCTTCTTCTTGTGTGTTTGAAAGACCTTCAGAAAAACCAAAAAATTAGTTGTAGCTTTTAGCTAGTTTACTTTCCATGCCTGTAGTAGTAATAACTAAAAGAAAACCCAAAAAGATTTCTCGTTCTTCTTTTTGCTTGTTGGGAGCTTTCCCGTGTAAATAGTTTTATTTCCTTTCTTTTCTTTGGGGGTCGTGAGGAGAAGACCTTGATGAAAATGTTGAGTGGCTCTCATATGCATTATGGTTGATTTAACAAAGAGCCCATATTACCTTGTCTTCTCCTGTGTATTAAATGCTTGCAGATTCCAGCTTAGTCCAATGCACGTGCACTATTATTATTATCCACACCGTTCGGTCGTGCAGGTGAAAGGCAATAATGACGATATATGATGGACTGATTGAGATGAGAGAAGCTGGTATGAACTCGACCTATCTTGTTTTTGTAAATATGATTAGTTCATCATTCCTGATTCAGCCTATTATGAATGAAACATATTTGCAATGACAATTAGAGATTATAGTTTCTCATGCCATGCTTAATTTGCTAGGAGTTTATAATGGTTTACCTTGCGTGCCAACATGCTATTAAAATGGTTGTGATGTGGTATGATAGGGTGGTATCCTCCTTTGAACGATTCGAGTGGCTTGACTTGGCACATGTTCACGCATGTAGTTGAAACAAAATCAACATAGCCTCCACGATATTTATGTTCATGGTGAATTATATCCTACTCATGCTTGCACTCAGTGTTGATTAATTTTAATGCATGTTCATGACTGTTGACGCTCTCTAGTTGGTCGCTTCCCAGTCTTTCTCTAGCCTTCACTTGTACTAAGCGGGAATACTGCTTGTGCATCCACTTCTGTAAACCCCAAAGTTATTCCATATGAGTCCACCATACCTTCCTATATGCAGTATCTACCTGCCGTTCCAAGCAAATTTGTATGTGCCAAACTCTAAACCTTCAAATGAAATTCTGTTTTGTATGCTCGAATAGCTCATGTATCAACTAGGGCTGTCTATATCTTCCATGCTAGGTGGATTATTCTCACGAGGAGTGGACTCGACTCCTCACTCACGAGAAAATGGCCGGTAACCGGGATGCGCAGTCCCATGCCTATACCAAATCAAAATAACTGCAAATAAAACTACCCCAGGACTGTTGTTAGTTGTAGGCACCCATTGTTTCGGGCAAGCCATGGATTGATGCTTGTTGGTGGTGGGGAAGTATAAACTTTACCATTCTGTTTGGGAATCGCCTATAATGTGTGTAGCATGGAAGATATCCAAATCTCTTGGTTGTTATGTTGACAATGAAAGTATACCACTCAAAATATTATTTATCTCTGTTTCAAAACATGAGCTCTGGCACCTCTACAAATCCCTGCTTCCCTCTGGGAAGGGCCTATCTATTTACTTTTATGTTGAGTCATCACCCTCTTATTAAAAAGCACCAGTTGGAGAGCACCGCTGTCATTTGCATGCATTACTTTTAATTTACATTGAGTATAACTATGATTGGATCTCTTTTACCATGAATTACAATGTATAGTCAATCCTTGATCTTCAGAGGTGCTCTGCATTTATGTTTTGCGGTCTCAGAAAGGGCTAGCGAGATACCATCTTGTTATATCATATTATGATTGTTTTAAGAAAGTGTTGTCATCCGAGATTTATTATTATTGCTCGCTAGTTGATTATGCCATTGGTATGAGTAAACATGAGACCTAAGTGTTATTGTGAATGTGGTTAGTTCATAATCTTTGCTGAAAACTTGAATGCTGGCTTTACATATTTACAGCAACAAGAGCAAACAGAGTTTGTAAAAGTTTTTCTTTATCACTTTCAGTGTTTCAACTGAATTGCTTGAGGACAAGCAAAGGTTTAAGCTTGGGGGAGTTGATACGTCTCCATCGTATCTACTTTTCCAAACACTTTTGCCCTTGTTTTGGACTCTAACTTGCATGATTTGAATGGAACTAACCCGGATTGACGCTGTTTTCAGCAGAATTGCCATGGTGTTATTTTTGTGCAGAAATAAAAGTTCTCGGAATGACCTGAAACTTCACGGAGAATATTTTTGGAATTAATAAAAAATACTGGCGAAAGAATCAACACAAGGGGGCCCACACCCCGTCCACGAGGGTGAAGGGCGCGTCCACCCCCCTGGGGCGCGCCCCCTGCCTCGTGGGCCCCCTGAGGCTCCACCAATGTCAACTCCAACTCTCTTGGGAGGATTCATCGCGTTTTATGATACGGATCCGCCGCCAAGCCCTAATCTCTCTCGGGAGGGCAGATCTGGAGTCCGTTCGGGGCTCCGGAGAGGGGAATCCGTCGCCGTCGTAATCATTAACCATCCTCCATCACCAATTTCATGATGCTCACCGCCGTGCGTGAGTAATTCCATCGTAGGCTTGCTGGACGGTGATGGGTTGGATGAGATTTATCATGTAATCGAGTTAGTTTTGTTAGGGTTTGATCCCTAGTATCCATTATGTTCTGAGATTGATGTTGCTATGGCTTTGCTATGCTTAATGCTTGTCACTAGGGCCTGAGTGTCATAAATTCAGATCTGAACCTATTATGTTTTCATGAATATATGTGAGTTCTTGATCCTATCTTGCAAGTCAATAGTCACTTACTATGTGTTATGATCCGGCAACCCCGAAGTGACAATAATCGGGACCACTCCCGATGATGACCGTAGTTTGAGGAGTTCATGTATTCGCTAAGTGTTAATGCTTTGGTCTGGTACTCTATTAAAAGGAGGCTTTAATATCCCTTAGTTTCCAATAGGACCCCGCTGCCACGGGAGGGTAGGACAAAAGATGTCATGCAAGTTCTTTTCCATAAGCATGTATGACTATATTCGGAATACATGCCTACATTACATTGATGAACTGGAGCTAGTTATGTGTCACCCTATGTTATAACTGTTGCATGAGGAATCGCATCCGAAATAATTATCCATCACTAATCCATTGCCTATGAGCTTTTCACATATTGATCTTTGCTTAGTTACTTTTCCGTTACCACTATTACAATTACTATAAAACTGCTATTGTTACTTTTGCCACCGTTACCGTTACTTCCATACTACTTTGCTAATAAATACTTTGCTGCAGATATTAAGTCTTCTAGGTGTGGTTGAATTGACAACTCAGCTGCTAATACTTGAGAATATTCTTTGGCTCCCCTTGTGTCGAATCAATAAATTTGGGTTGAATACTCTATCCTCGAAAACTGTTGCGATCCCCTACACTACAAAAAAAAGACACATCCGTGACATTTTGGGCCGAACGAAATTTCTTTTTGTCATACATATGACACTTCTATGACGATAATTGTGACAAAACCCGGTATCATCATAGATGTGGTGGGATCCTACTTCTATGACAAAAAATCATGATAGAAAATGGGCTTTTCATCGTGGGCGGGCCGGAGACGCAGCTGCATGACATTCTTTGGGCCGTCCATGACGAAAAAACCGTGGTAGAAGCGAGGGGGAGGAAAATTTCAGGGAGTTCCCGGTTACGGTGGGAGGTCGGGGGTCGAGCGATGCGCGTTTCTCTCGTACACGTACGCGCGTGTGTGCGAGGCATTGGCTCTAACTGAACCCGAGCAAGGCGTTCGGCTCTAACTGAACCCAAGCGATTGCACTGCAGGCTACACGTTACTGAACCCGAGCGATCGATCGATGGCTATTAACTGAACCCGATCGAGCGATTCCTTCGCTACTGCTGCTAACTGAAGTCGATCGATTGGATGAACAGTGAGCGTTGTGGGGGGGTTGGATGAACAGTGAGCGGTGGCGTTGCCTCTGGATGAACAGGACCCCGTGGTGTGGAGGGCTGGATGAACAGTAGACGGTGGAGGGGTGCCCGTGGAGGGGTGGTTGAACAGGACCCCGTGGTGTGGAGGGCTGGATGAACAGTAGACGGTGGAGGGGTGCCCGTGGAGGGGTGGTTGAACACTAGCCGGTGGAGTAGTGCGCGGTGGAGGCTGGATGAACAGGAGCCCGTGGAGGCTGGAGGAGGTCGACGGTAGCCCCTGGAGGCTGGAGGAGGTCGACGGTGGAGATGAACAGTATCCCGTGGAGTCCCGTTTTGCGGTACGCCACACCCCTCCCGATGAACAGGACCCCCGTTTCGACCGTAGGAGGTCCGTTTCATCCGTTTTGCGGTACGCCACACCCCTCCCGATCAACAAGAACCCCGTTTCGACCGTAGGAGGTCCGTTTCGTCCGTTTTGCGGTACGCCAGACCCCTCCCGATCAACAGGACCCCCGTTTCGACCGTAGGAGGTCCGTTTCCTCCGTTTTGCGGTACGCCACACCCCTCCCGATCAACAGGACCCCCGTTTCGACCGTAGGAGGTCCGTTTCCTCCGTTTTGCGGTACGCCACACCCCTCCCGATCAACAGGACCCCGTTCCGAACGTAGGAGGACTGTTTCCTCCGTTTTACGGTACGCCAGGCCTCGTTTCCATCGCCTGTTCCGTCCAAGCCCTCCCGATGAACACGACCACGCATTTCGTTCCGACCCAGCCGGTTGGCTCCCACGCGTTCTGTTGCCTCCCGATGAACACGACGCATTCCGTTGCCTCCCCATGAACACGACGCATTCCGTTGCCTTCCCATGAACACGACGCATTCCGTTGCCTCCCCATGAACACGACGACGACGTTGTTTCTCCGTTCCGACCCAGCCATGTACACGAGCCCTGGCCGTACGTATGCGCGAGTAGGCGTTCGAGACCCCTCCCGTATGTACACATACGTGGTCGTATTTTCTTTCTTGCACCCTGGCCGCTGTACGTACGTGTACACGCTACGTGCGCGCCTCTACTACGACATGTACGCTCCTCTACTACGACACGTGCGCGCCTCTACATCCACCAGTATATATGTACATACACGTTCGCGGCCAGAATGACAACGCTACGTACGCTTCGACCAGGTGGGTCCCGACTGTCAGGCACTTCCTTGCGTGCGAAGATGTAGCTGGTGGGTCCCAGCAGTCAGGGGGCGAATTGTTTTTTTTACCCGGACGCACTTCCTTGCGTGCGAAGATGTAGCTGGTGGGTCCCAGAAGTCAGGGGGCGAATTGTTTTTTTGCCCGGACGCACTTCCTTGCGTGCGAAGATGTAGATGGTGGGTCCCAGCAGTCAGGGGAAACGTTTTTTTCGCGAAATACGATGGCCCGTCCGGTGGGTCCCCGCTGTCAGGTGGAGGAATCATTATTTTCCGCGTAATAAGGAGGCACTTCCTTGCTGCGACCGTGGACCCAGCTGTCAGCCTCTCCACGTACAGTCCACGTCCGATGGAAGTCGTTCCTTGACCACGTTGACCACGCCGCGCCGAGAGCACCACGGCGGTGGACGACGGCGAGGACTAGGAAGGGGACGACTCAGAGCCGGGGAAGACGCAGCAGTGGATGCCCACGCGAAGAGGAGTACGAGGGTTCACTGGTTCGGCTGCGGTGTGAGGCTGCTGTCGCCGCAGAATAACAGGGGGTGTGGGTGAGTAGAGGGATGGCCTGGCCAGCGGTGGGAGTAGTAGGGGCGGTGAGGCCTCCGCGGCATCACAGCCGGCCATGGGAGGTAGGAGCACGCGGCACGACCGGTGTTGGTTTGGGCGGCTGGAGCAAGAAGACCAGAGGTTGAAGAAGCACTATGGCCGTTGGATGAACATCGTACGGTAACAGGAGCTAGAATCGTTCATATTGACTAAGTTGACAAAGCCCTCCGTCCCTGTCAACTTGGTAGGCCCACAAGTCAGCCTCCCACTATGCTGGGTTCCAGCTGGCAGGGGGAGTATTCATTTTTTGTGCGTAATAAGGAGGCACTTCCTTGCGTGCGAAGATAGCTGGTGGGTCCGACATGTCAGCGGGGGGCACGTTATTTTCGCGAAATACAGAGGCCCTTCCGGTGGGTCCCAGATGTCAGGCGGAGGAATCATTATTTTGCGCGTAATAAGGAGGCATTTCCTTGTGTGCGGCCGTGGACCCAGCTGTCAGCCTCTCCACGCACAGTCTACTTCCGATGGTGTCGTTCGTTGATCACGTTGACCACGCCGCACCGAGCGCATCCAAGGTGGTGGACGACGGCGAGGCCCCGAACAGCAACGAGCCGGAGATGGGAAGACGCGGGAGTAGAGTCGCAGACGGAGAGGTGTACGAGGGTTAACTGGTTCTAGTGCGGTGTGGTTCGGCAGTCGGTGGAGAAGAACAGGAGGTGTGGAGGGGTGGAGGGATGGCCTAGCCAACGGTGGAGTAGCGCTTCATAGCGAAGCGTGCTAAGTAGAGCTGCTAGCAGCAGGAGGCGGGAGGTGGTTCCGGCGGCGCTGGAGGAAGAAGACGAGAGATTGAAGATGAATGCCGGTCGTTGGATGTAAATCCAACGGCTTACATGTCAAAATCATTTGTTGACTAAATTGACAACGACTTGCGTTGGCTTCGACCTATTGGCCCACATTTCAGCCTCCAAAAATGTGGCACGTATTCAACCCATTTTTTCAGAATTTACAGTCTTTTTTTTGCGCGGTAGAATTTACAGTCAATTTGATCTCTTTTTTTGAATTACAGCCATTAGCTGGGCTGGGTGAACAAATAATGTAGCGTCCATGCGGCCCATTTATTTTATTTCCTAAAAAATTACAGGCCATTTGCACTTTCTCGAAATACACGATTTTGCTGGGCTGATTCTAATTATAATGTTGGGTTGGGCTAGCAATGTTATCAAAAAATAAAAAAGGGCTGAGCATTTTGTTATAAATATATTTAAATAATAAGTGATATTATTACATTCGTCCTTAAATCTTACCAAGCTTTTGTACACAATCACTAGGATTTTCGTGCCAAAACAATCCAGGATTTTATTTGTTAAGAAATTATTTTTATAAGTTAATAAGATATGGGATATTGTTTTCTTACATATGTAAGTATCTGTTAAATATATGATGACAATAAAAATAATATATAATAACATATAAAATAATTTAAATATATATAATATAGTTAGAAGGGAAACATAAGTTGGACCTGGCGTTCCTATTCTTATATAGAAAAATAGAACAGGCCTCTGTGTTTTCTTCAAAAAAATGCATAAATTGGGCTGCCAAAAATAAAACCTCGGATGGGAGGTCCATAGGCCGGTCGATACATGACGGCCCTAAGAAAATACAAACAGGCCTATGGACCTCCCATCCGAGGTCGTGGGCTGTGCATGTTAAAAATGAAAGCCTAGACGGGGCAGCCCAAAACCACGTCCAACACTTGCCAAAACTTCGTCCCTCGTTTTCTCTATGTTTCGCACACTCGACATTGTGTGGGCATTTTGACTGTGCATCATATGAAGATGTGCTATGCATGAATGTTGATCAGCATGATGTTAACTGGCTGGTAGTTCCATTTTCGACCATGAATAAAACTTCCAACATGATGTTAACCCTGTTTGAAAAGGCCGTGTTAATATAAATGCGCTGGCTCTGAAAGTTGCACTTTCTTATCTGAAACTGAACTTGCAGTTTCTTATCTGAAATTGAAACTTGCGGTTTCTTCTCTGAGAATCACATTGTCTGCACTTTTATACTCCTATGAAATTACATTTTTTTAAGTGCTAAAAATAGATCTCTAGAATTCATAAAATACTTCATATGCTCAATACTGCAAACCTGAAATTCAAAAGACATTCATATCTGTACACAACACAAAACACAATTCACAACCTGCAAATACTGACAACCCTAAGCTCCTCATGACAATTCACAACCTGCCCGACTATTGGGCTGGGGGGCAGCCCCCTCCTATTCCTCGGCGGCAGACATCCGCCCCGTGAGACGATGTGAACGGAGAGGGACACGATGGCGGGGAAGCGTCGTCGGGCCAACTGCTTTTCTCCTCTTGCAGTTGGGTTCGGTCGACGAAGACTCCACCGGCTCGCTCTGGCAGGACACCCTCACAAACGGCACCCTGTAGATGCTCGATCCTTCAATCTCTGGTGGATGCTCCATCTGGGATCGATACTCCCACCACCGCTCCCTCACGATCGGATTCGGAGAATCTGTTTGCTCCATGGCCCAGAGGAGCAGCTCTATGTACTCCGGCGCGACTCCCTCCGGGAGTATCGCCGCCTTTTCGCTCTGTTGCAGATATTTGGCCATGGATGTCGCCGTCGCCGCTAGTTGGTCCTTGTTGTCAAACCAAGACTGTATCTCCAACATCCTAGCTAGCTTCACAGGGTCGCCGTCTGCGATCCTCACGTATCGGTTGTACTCCTCCATCGATCTACTTCTCCACAGCACCTTCACTCGCCGGCGGTGGTTTTTGAATGGAAGAGGAGAGGAGCAGCGCTGGTTTTGGATTAGAACGGGAGAGGAGCGACGCTGGTTTTGGACTAGAACAGGAGAGGAGGGGCGGTGGTTTTGAAATGGAAGAGCAGAGGAGCGGCGCTGCATTTAGATTGGAACAGGAGAGGAGCGGCGGTAGTTTAAGAGGAGAAGAGCGGAAGAGCGGCGCTGGTCTTGGAAGTATTTTTTTTTTGTTGTTTTGCGTATTTTGGGTCAAAGTTTGACCACGTACTGTATTTGACAAGCAAAATGTGAATGCATGTCACCAAAAATTGTATCGTTTGGTTCGTATCTGAATGTACTTTCAAATTATATTATTTTTGCAACGTATAGCATATATTTTATGTGCGAAAATCATGGTCAATTAGGACCCAGAATAAAAGGGAGACTAGTTAATGTGGGGTCGCTTTCTTAATTGAAGGGTAAATTGATTTTGATTTTGATCCAGTCACAGCGCGCCGGCCCTCTCGTCCAATCCTAAAACGCTGCCGCACGCTCTTCTCCCTCTTCTCCATTGCAAAACCACCTCCTCTCCTCTCCATCATCTCCATTCCAAAACCACCGTCTCGCCTCTCCCTCTTCTGATCTTCTCCATTGCAAAACCACCTCCTCTCCTCTCCATCATCTCCATTCCAAAACCACCGTCTCGCCTCTCCCTCTTCTGATCTTCTCCATTGCAAAACCACCTCCTCTCCTCTCCATCATCTCCATCCCAAAACCACCGTCTCGCCTCTCCCTCTTCTCTATTGCAAGACCACCGTCTCTCCTCCCATCTTCCAAAGCTAGCACCGGACCACTCAGAAGGACATCTATGGAGAGGATGCAGCAGCGAATCAGGCAGATCGCCGGCGGCGACCAGGCAAAGTTAGCCAGGTTGAAGGAGATCCTTAGTTGGTTTGACAATGAGTGGGAGATTTCGAGGACGGTGCGGGCCAGGTGGCAATGTATGCGAAAGAGCGAGACGGCGGCGATGAGGGCGGTGATGTACATGTACTCCTCAGCGGCAGTCACGCCGCAGTCCTCCGATTTCATCGAGTATCTCCTATGGGCGATGGAGCAGATAGATTCGCCCGAGGCGACAGTCAGGCGGAGGTGGTGGGCGTACAGGTCGAAGGTCGAGCACCCAGAGGATAACGAATCGATCGAGTATGGTGTGCCGTTCGTGAGGGTGCAGAGCCAGCCGGAGCCACAGGAGTATTCGTTCTCCCACCGCAAGAGGAGGCCGGATGGCGCGACGTCGCTTCCCCGCCGTTCTCCACGGTTCCCTCGACGCTCGCCTCATTTCAACGGTGGCGGTAGGGTTTAAGGTAAGCTTCGCACTAACCTAATCTTCCACCCGCTCATGCTTACAATCAGTGTGACAGCTAATGAAAATCATGCTTACAATCAGTCTCCGAGTACTACGCCAATCACCCTAAAATAGCTCTAGACCTTTGGGTCAAAGTTGTGACACAGTGTACAAATAAAGAAAAATAGATTGGTGCTTCTTTCAGAAAAGAGTACTCCCTAGAAAACTGCCAATATAAGCTACTAGTATTTGGTTAGATGATTTGCTGCCGAGAAAGATCCGTCCATAGATAGCGCCACACATCCCACTGGTGGTGGTGGATGCCAATGCGTGCATGCAGCATGGTTGGTGTCGGTAATTTCTACTTGGCACACCTCGCACTCTGCATATATGTCGGTTCCATAAGTACATTTGTGCAGTTCCACCAAAATGCAGCTGAATAACCCTGTTTGCACAGATAATAAAAAAGCGTGATTACATTATAGTGGCACTAGTTGATGAAACACACAAAATAAATAGAAGAAAATATTGTGATAGTATCATAGTATGCCATGCTGCGAGGGCGAGATGGGCCCTGCGACGCCTCATACGGTACGCCTCATACTAGACATCGTCCCAAGTCTCCCAAATACACCTTCTGCCAGTGATGAACATCAGTGTACATCGGTAGTACAAGGAGGCGCCTTGAGACATTCAAATCTCTATTTTTGTACATATCAACTAAAATTAAGCACCCCAGTTTGCAGAAACGCTTAAACATTAACAATGGGACTAGTTGATGAAACATACATTAACAAAGAGAAGCACTTTCTTTATCTACATTGGAAATGAAATGATAGAGATGACACTCGCTCTATTTTAACTGTATTATTACTTCATTTTATCAGTGACACTAGGGTCGAGCAGCTGGCAAACGAGGTGCACCGTGCGTCGCAAGGATGGAGGCCGGGGGTGCTTAGACTGGGATGCTGAAGCTGGCTCTTTCAGTCACCAACATGGATGATTCAATTCATGGGACCTTTTGGTGCAGTTCACCTAAAATGAAGCAATGCCCCGTGAGCTAGCAGCTTCTTCTTCAAATTTTTTAAGAAAAGGGCTCCAGCCCCGGTTCCATTTCCATCAGAAAACGAAACCCACATAGCTTCTTCTTCATTAGTTGCAATAAAATTGAGCAACATCAAGGTTGGTTGTGAAGCTCCTGGAATGCTCAACTATAATTTGGATATCATTTGTGCAGTTCAACTAAGATCGAGCGTGAAATGTATATCTCTGTTTGCACAAAAAGGTGGAAAGGAGGGTGACTAACAAGTGATGAAACATGCATCAAATGAAAAGAAGCATGTTCCTTATCTAAATGGCAATCCTACAAGGACAGTAGCAATTTCTAAAGCACTGGCATTGCTAGATATTAGTGTGGGCATTAGGATTAACTATGACAACCGTTAAATACGACATTACTTTGGGCACGGGAGAGTAGGCGGACCAGGACAGTTGCATTTCTAATGAAAAGAACCAACTTATCTTAATGGGAAATTTTAGCAGGACATGTAAAGAAGTGCCATTGATTCATATTACTGGAGGCATTACATTGAAAACAACATTGGTTTAACGTGTCCTTACTTTTAACAGTGCGACTGCTACATTTTACCAGTGGCATTACATAAGAGTGGCTCGGGGCAACAAACATCAGAACAGGATATCTGGGTTGGTCCCATTTTTGTTCGGTATAGCCACCTTATACTGTGTGAGGCTAGAAAATCTAGTGCTGCACTTACTCTGTTGACTTGTCCCCCAGTCCCCACTTTCTTTCCTTTTTCAACCAATAGATAGGGTTTATATTGAGTTTGTACTGCGTTTCCCTTTATTTCCCTATTAGACCTAGAGACCAGTTGGATAGCCAGTCTCTGCTACTTTTCGCCCCCATTATTTCCTCTTTCGACCAAGTCCTAGATTCAGGTAACAAATCCTCCCCCACCCCCACCCGCTTTCTTCCTTGTTTGAACCAAGTAGTACTAGATTCGAGTGCATGAACTAGTTTTACCTCTTAAACGTAAAAAAAATTAGGTGGTTTTCGAACAGCCGATCGATCCTGTCTACGAGGGGGCCTGAGAAATAGTAAAAGGTACAAATGCAGCGACGTCAGGAGCTCGGGAAGTAGAGCAAGGCCGGTTTCGAAGGAAGTTATACCTGATGGTCGCCGGGATGTCGCTAGGTGGGCGGCGGGAGGCCGGATCTGCCCACACTACGGCAGCGAGGAAGAAGGGGTCGGAGGCCCTCCCTCACCGGCGGTGCTTGGGAGAGAACGGCAAGGCAGGCTGATCGGGACGCGCCCAGCAGTGGGTAAGAGCCGTCGCGAAGGATGTCCGCGTGAACGTTGCACCTTCTCACCTTCCCCGACGAAGAGGATCCGGCTGGATCTGTGACCAGCGGTGAGCAGAGAGAGAGAGTGTGGCCACCGCTGTCGTGTTTAGATCTGGAGAGGCCGAGACAGTGTGAAGAGAGCAACACTAGCAAGCAAGCGCGGAGGCTCCTGCCTATATAGTGGAGTAGTACTAGTTTTCTTTTGTCTACCGGAGCCGGCTTGACCTTGTCAATGACTGTTGAGAAGTCTTCATGCACGTGGCCCGGAGGCGCAGTTGTCGTCATTTTGATCTGAAGCGCCGGATTATAACATATAACACGAAAAAATGCCACATGACAAGAAATCATAACCTCACTGCCCAAAGGAGACAACATGAATCCCGACGGACAAACTAGACGAGGAACAAAACTCAAATTAAAGATAAACTCGTAGAAAAGGGGTCCGTCGATAGATGTCCTAATTAACATAGCCGGCTTGACCTAGATGGTAGCCGAGTAGTCACTGTTCGTGCATGTGCCCCCAATGACTAGCCCAACTCAGTTGTCGCTGTTTAACCCTCACAGTGATCCAAAGCACATGACACCTAATTTTGCGAGATGACAAGAAACCTTTTTTTAGATTTCTCACCACAACTACAGCCATGTACAACACAGCCTGCACGATATGTACACGATAGCCAATCCAGGCGTGTCTGCTGGAGTCTGGTCACATGCATGGACGAACTAATCTTCCGTGTCTTGCAGGGATCGTCCAGGCACCAACGTAGTACAACACTTCTCTAGTACTATCGCTCGTCTCCCTCTTCTATTAAGTCACCCAACTTGCGGGGCCGGGGAGTGTGCCTATGGTCGGTTCTCAATTGCCGTCCCACATGTGTGTGCAAACGCAATATGACGCGAGTTCCATTCGGAGAGCAGCGTGCCAGACCGACCGACCATCTGGGGTGCGATGCGAATGCGACGGGCGTGCTGTATACTCCGTACATGTGTACCGCCGTTTTCTAGACGCTTTGCTCCATGGCGCGGGCGCAATCCATGGATACAAAATTAGTATATTGTATACTATTTAAAAGTCGAGGGCGGGGCTTTTCCTGCGCGGTAGGCGGCGAGGCAGTTCCGCCTAGTCGGTTCGACAGAGACGCGAGAAGACGAGGGAGTAGGCTGCTGCAAACGTAGGGCTGTGTGATTTGACAGCGAGTTACTGCTGGACAGGTGGGGCCCCGTGATTTGACTTGCCATTATCATTTTAACTGCGGCGCTACGGCCGACGTGAGTCTCCCGATTCCTGACCACCTCTATACACGTGCCTCTCCCAATGCTCCACCATGTAGTAGAGGCTGGCTCTTGCATGAGAGCCCACTTCTTCACTTTTTCCTTGCCTCTCTTTCCTCCACATATGCAAAAATGCCATGTAAAGCGCACTATTGTACTTACTTTTACTTGCTCCTACAGGTGCTTAAGCTTGCCACATAGGCATAAAGTCTGATGTGGCAAGTTAATCAAGAAGAGAGAGACTAGTTTGGTGACCCAAGGAAGAAACGGTGCTAAGCGCGTGTACCTAGGTGAAAAGACAATTTTGAGTCTATAGCTAATTAAATGAAGCAAACTTAGCAACACCATTTCACTGGAAGAGGTCACTCCTTGGCAAATGCAATAAATACTAGTACTCCCTATGTCCCATAATATAAGAACGTTTTTGGCACTATACTAGTGTCAAAAACGTTCTTATATTATGGGACGGAGGGAGTACGAAGAAAGAGATAGAGAGGAGTAAAAAATACACTTATAGCCAACCTTATAGCCAACCTTGTTGTAGTATGAGTGACTAAGTGATGACTATGTATGACATGCCAACATCAGATAGCCTAACGCACCGTGTTAAATCTCCAAGGGCGCGAGCGACGCGACGGTCGTGGTAGGCGCGACCATGATACGGGCTGCTGGCAGCCCTTGGATCTGAGATCAAACGGTCGCATGCTAAGTTGTCGAAAATTTGCAGAATAACCCTCCAGGATAGGATATTCATCCATAGGTCTAGAATCACGCCATGCAACCGTTCGATCTCAGATCCAAGGGCTCTCGGAAGCCCGTATCACGGGAGAATGGAAAGCCACTACCCTGCCGTTCGCACGCTGGCAGTTTGCTCCTACTCGTCCCCGCACATTCTTCAATACTACGGTGGTTCGCTCCTAGTCGTCCCGTCCATTCACATTACGGCAGTTCCACTAATCCTAACCCTCCTCCCAAATCCATGGCGTCCCAAATCTCCACGATCGGCGGTGAGTACAAGGTTAGAACCATCACCGGCGATGAGTTCGACGTCATCTACACCCATTCTTCCGCGACGGTGAAAGGATGCCTTTCTCGCTTCAGACGCATTTTCGAAGACTCAGATGATGAGTGGGTCGCTGGGCTAGATGTTGAGTACACCACAGTCCTGGGACGAGAGAAGGATCTAAAGGACGAAGAGAGGAAGAAGCCCGCCGTGATCCAGGTTTGCGTGCATGACTTATGCTTGGTCTACCACATATGCCATGCTGACGTTGAGTGCCAGGATTTTAAGGACTTCCTCGAGAGCAACCTAGTCAAATTCGTTACTGTAGACTTTGGTAACGACAAAGAAGTCCTGCGTCGGATAGGCCTCGTGTAGGCAACACCTTCGACCTCCAGAAGAATCGGCTGGTGTCCTCTCGTCAGCCTTCAATGCTGACCCTGGCAGGAGCCATGGTTCATCCTTCGTACGGTAAACTGGAGAAACCTCCATACACGTTTCATCGTCATGCATGGCAGCGGAATGTACTAGATATAGACCACATCCACTACGCTGCAATGGATGGCTACCTTTGCTTCAATATCTACAAGGGTTGGATGAAGAGCAACAGCCAAGTGTGCGGTTCAAGCAAAGAAGTATCGGCCAAGAGGAAGAGGGACAAGGACGAAGTCGAGGACGTGGACGAGGACTCCGAGTAAGGTGGCAGTGTCATTGCTCATGGTGGTTCTAATGCAGTGTCTACCAGAATAGTTGCAAAGTTTAATTTCAGGTATGCTTAATTTAATTTGAGGGGTGTGTTGTGCTGAGCCCCCATCAGAACTATGTTATGTTTCTTCTCGTTACTTTAACTCTTCAGTACGTACATACTAGTATTTCTTACATTTCATCTTTTAGTTGGTATAGTACTACCACTCGTTTCTTCACATTATATACGTACAATATATATGGCCAACATCATATAGCCAGCAGTTTAGTTGTCAAAGAATTTCAGGGTGCTTAGTTTTGTCAAAGAATTCCAGGATGCTTAGAGGGTGCTTGGATCCAAGGGACTTATTTTAGTCTGACTAAAAATAGTCGCTTTAAGAGGCTAAAGTTCCAAGCACCCCTGACTAAAGAGGGGCTAAAACTAGTCTTGAGACTAAAAATTTTTAGTCAGGGGTACCCCTACTAAAATGTGGATTAGTCCTCTCTCTACGCATTTAACTCCTCTCCTTTAACACAGGCGAGTTCTGGGTTGGAGGGTTTGGAGGATAATAAATGCTCATTGACTTGATTTTAGCCTTTTTAGTATTTGGATCCAAGCATGGGTGAGGCTAGCATGTTTTAGTCCCACTACTTTTAGTCATGGGACTAAAACGTATCCAAGCACCCTCTTAGTTTTATTTGAGGGGTGGGTTGTGCTGGACACCATTATTCACTAGCCTTTTTAATAGTACTATATGCATAATTTGGCGACGAGCGCTCTCTATATGTACCACCTTTTTTTTAATTTCAAGTTTTGCTCCATGGCGCAATCCATCGATACTACTTCTGTACAAAAGTATACATTTTTTAAAAGGCTAGAGGGCGGGGGCAGTCTAGCTTTGTCGGTTTCACGAGAGGCGAGGGCCTTTGTGATTTGACGGCTCATTACTGTTGGAAGGCGGGGCCTTGTGATTTGACAACTACTCGTATAAATGCGCCGACGACCTGATCGAGGAGGAGCAAAGAACCGTGCGGTATACTCAAGTTTTCCACTGGAGTAGTACTGCGACGGAGGAGCATGAAACACGGCAGCCCAGTGCCATATGGCGATAAAAAATGATCTAATTTGCTAGTCATCTCATTGTTAGCATTGTTCTATTCATTCCCTAAAAAACATTGTTCTATCCATGCCTCGCAGAGAACGTGACACGTGCGGCGAAACACCCGAAGCAAAAGATGAAACACAGGAGCAAAAGAAGAAGGAAGATTACCACCCCAAATGATCTAATTCGCCGCGGAGTCGTAACTGCTTCTTCATCGCCTCCACGACCTCCATCTCCTTGCGCGTCTCCTCCGCCATCTTCTTCATTCTGCCCATGACGCGGGATTTCTCGACGCGAGCCTTCATCATCTGTTCCACGGCCGCATTACGTACCTTGACAGCAGCCGGGTGCTCGATGCGGAGCTTCGCCAACTCCTCCTTCTGTTCCATGACGAGGGCCTGCAGCATCTTCATCGAGGAACTACTATTCTCATGCAGCTTCTTCCAGCCGGCGTTCTTCTCCTTCAACAGGTCGATCTTGTGGCAGAGCTTCGCCTTGTCCTCCTGAAGTCGCAGGATTTCGCCGGTCGCCTTCTTCTCCGAGGCAATGCTCTTCTCCAGCAGCATCACCAAGCCGGCGGTCAACGCCCCCTGCTGATTGAGCTCAGCGGGCATGTCGTCGAGGCTCTCCTTCAGCAACTCCATCAAGCCTTGGATGAACTCCTTTTTCTTATTGAGCTGATCGGGCATGCCGTCGAGGGATAACGACTCCAGCTCCGCCGGCTCGGCATGTTCGCCTCCGCGGCTAGGGCGCTCCTGGGAGCCATCGCCTGCCCATGAGAGATCTTTCGAGGTCTCTGCGTGGCGGCGAGCCCTCTCTTTTTTTCCGCAGCCTTGGTTGCCGCTCCCTTGTTACGAGTAGTTCTCGACCTAGAGCTCTGCTCACCGGCCATGGCAACGACGGACGAAGAAGAAGCACTTATGAGGAGGAAAGGTAGAGTAATTTTCGGCTAGGTAGTTCCCCTTTTTATAACCTAAGTACTAGCACTAGTACTAATACCTGCATAGTGGGAACACATTCAGGTTTGGTACGTACTAGTAGGAGTGAGCAGGCTTTCGAATGTGATGGGAACAAGGTAAAGATTAATTGATGGTTTTGGTTTCGAGGCCCGAAACGGCTCCCGATGAGTTTAGCGGAACATAAATTTCAAGTACTACACTGCTCAGATGCGTAAATATTATGTTACTGTCAAAAATTGGCACAAAATACGAAGGAGACCAATGGAAGTACTACTAGCAACCCACGATTTAACTACTCGCATGCGCGCAATGGAGTAATAATGTCTTTCTTCCGCCCTCACGTCCCCTCAATTTGCATGCGCTGTATTAATTGACCATCAATGAAGTGAACGACTTTACACGCGTCAAATTATCACATGGGGTGGATCTTGGTACAAAATTGCATCCGCCCGTGTAACCGCGTGTGCGTGCGAGGGAATGAGTGCGTGCGTGGCGTGCGTGCACATCTTCGCTTCGTGCATTTACCGCCAGTATGGCTCAGGGAGGACGAGTACATTCTTCTGGAACCAGCAGCACGTCACTGTGATCAATCCACGCAAGGAGGTCGCGACAACGCCTCCACATGTGCCACGTGGCTTCATGAACTGTAAGAGAGACACTGTGTAGCGTGCCATTGGTATTCTAATTTACGTGTTTTGCACATACTCGAAGTACTAGTAAGGTACACGTGCATTGCACGCATCAGATTTTGCAACCAAATTATGAATAAATACCACACTATAGCATGTAAGCTCTGAGTCATATATGCCTGATGTAGCCCTTCATTTAATTCTTATAGTTCATCTCATTCAAAATCAATTAGTTTTTATAAAAAAGCTAAGAACGCGGGAATAGGAAAAACATGGGATTATAGTGGAATGTCGTCTTGAATCCTACAGGATTGTACGAGTGTTTGATTGTGCATAGAAAAAACGCAGAATTCTTTCAAAGAGGTTTGAGTGGATGGGATGTTTCCTATGAAATCTAGTGCAAATGAATCATATGGAAAAATTCCTATGGTTTACAATCCTACGAATCAAACAACCAAGATAGGAAAAATTCCTAATGATTAGAATCCTCCAAAATTCCTTTGAGAATCCTTTGAATCAAAGAAGCCCTTAATCTATTTTATGATTCATGGAATTGTGCGTCGTAAAGCATAAAGTAAAAACAAATAATGGCAATTCAACTAGAAAAAAAGTTTGGGCAGTTATGATACAGAAGATTCTAGAACAAAAGAGAACCACTATTGTTTTGAGGTTTGTGCATTATGCTTAAGTTCAACCATGGAGTCTGCTAGATTGTACATGAGGCAAAATCCGGTGGGGGCTAGAAGATGGTGCGAGGGGCCGAGTGGAGACTATGAAGGAATGCACAAGTGCGAGATCGATATTTAGAGAGAGGGGGCGAACACGTGCGCTGTTGCGCGCAGTGGCGGAGCCACGAAAAATAAATGAGCTAGGGGGGCAAGCATTGCTAATCCTTTACGAGGAGGGTCAATTCATGAACTTAAACCATTTTTAGCAGCAATTGTCTAATGATCATATTCATATTAGCCTCGATATATAGTGATGTTAGGGGGGAGAGGGGCAGGACCCTTACTGCCCCTGTCTTCGCCATTGTGCACGCGTCTGAGAGATGAAGCGGAAGGCATGGATGATGAGAGGGGGACGTTGGATATATAATTAATGTGGGTGTATTAGCTATACATGTCAATCCTATATAGAGAGGTATAGATTGATCGATGTGGACGTGGGAAAGAGGGTGAGACCTCACTGGATATATCGATTGATCGGTTTGTGTGGAAAACTATGAAAGACCTAGCTATATACACACATACATAGAGGAACATCGATCGTTGCGCATGCACGCGTGAGAGATAAAGAATGCCCGATATGATCGAGAGGGGGATGTGTGTGGGTGTGTGCCTTCATGGGAGACCGACCTGAAGAAAAAGATTGCATGCGTGCGATGGATAATGCCGACTGGTAGTGTGTGTGCATGCATGCACAAGAGAAAGTTAGTGGTACAATTATAAAGAGAAGACTACTGTGTGGGTGTAAAAGAATAGGTGAGGTCATAATCAATGTAAAGTTGAATTCAAATATTTGAATAAGAGATCCTGATGTTTGAAACCCATGCATGCATGAATATAACGGAGATCTGCGCGGTGTGGTTTGGAAACGAGCATGTTGTAATGTATACACATTGAACAAGGTCAGACTGATTTGAATTTGAGATACCGATGGCAGACATCATTTGGCCACGTCGCATGCGTGCATGGACACACTATTCTAATTGAAGATGATGGGCGGCTTTCGCATCACATATCTATATCTATACCCCTATATATATATATATTTTATATTTTATATTTTTTTATATTGTGTGCGGGTAACTTTAACTTTGAAAGATGGTCGTTGGATGAGGCGAATCCGATGGTCCAAAGATGGCAAATTTGAGCACTACTGGCCGTTGGATATCATCTAGATTCCACCAGATTTTGCCACATGTATAATCTAGAAGACTCCATGGTTGAACTTAAGCATAATGCACAAACATCAAAACACAAGCACTTCTTATTTGTTCTAGAATCTTCCGTATCATAATTGCCAAATGTTTTTCTACATGATTTGCCATTATTTGTTTTTACTTTATGTCTTACGACGCACAATTCCATGAATCTTAAAATAGATTAGTTTTCTTATAAAAACTAGATGATTTTGAATGAAATGAACTATAAGAATTAAACGAACATCTACATCATGCATATATGACTCAAAGCTTGCATGCTATAATGTGGTATTTATTCATAATTTGGTTTCCAAATCTCATGCGTGCAATGCACGTGTACCTTACTCTAGTCTAAATGGTGTTTGTGTGTGTGTTGTGCGTGTTGAGGTGCAAATTGTCTTTTTTTGGATACACGTTAAGCTTGTTCTTCCGAAATTTCAAGCCGCGCCTTGTTATGCCAAAAATTCAAGCTAGCGTCTCTGTCTATCGTGCTGCGAAACTCCCGCCTCTTCAACCCGCGCCTTGTTAGCCCGAAATATTTAAGATATATCTTTGTCTCGTTGTGCTCCGACAACTCCCTCCATCTCAACCCGCGCCTTGCTATTCCAAAATTACAACGCGAGCGAAAACTCCCACCTCCTGTGAAATCCCGACACGTGAAATGCCCGTGGTACCCCTGAATCGAAAGAACTGCCTCAAATCGGTGGGGGTACTTTTGTAACTTACCCCACATTTCGGACAAGCACGTCTCTAAGCCATGGTTCCCCACTGCCATCCCATCCGCCCACCCATTCGTACACCGAGGCCGCGAAAACCCACGACGAAACCCCACACCCTGCTCCGTCTGCCACCCAGCCGGAGCCTCTTCCCCGACGACGTCGTCCACAACAACACCTCGACGTCCCTCATCCACCGTACCGGATGAGGATCCGTCGTCGATCTCATCGTCCTGCCGGTTCAGCCACCCCGTCCTCCACCTCCAAGGAGCTGCCCCGATGTTCCCCTCATCTTTCGCGCCACCTCCATTCCCACACCGCCGTCTTCACCTGCACCACCGGAAGAGCATCATCATCACCGTTTCCTCAGATGAAGTTGCGGCCTAATCAGTGCCACCAAAGAGGTTGTACACTAATCGCCGCATTTTCTTCTTGATTCGATCTCACGGTGCTGCCGGCGCTCGGTCCCGAGCCGACACGGCGCGGCTCCATCCACGGCGGCGTCGCCGGCCACTTCCTCCACGGCGTCGCTCCCTCGGCGGCGACGTCCACATCAGTAGGAGCTGCTGCTGCTTTAGCTCTCGCTCTTGCTCTTGCTTGCGATGCTGCTCCGATTTAGCTACACTTCAGTCGACTGAATCGACTTTTGGGTCAGTCAATTTTCAGGGGGTGGGGGGCTCGCTGGCGTGAAGGAAGAACCAGCCGCGGCGGGGAGGGGGGCTCGCCGGAGAGGTACCCCACTATCTATCTTAGGGTTCAGGATGGGGGCGGTGGTCGCCGGCGGTGGCGGGGTGGTGGCGTGGGGATCGCCGGAGAAAAAGCTCGGCACGGGGGGGCCTAGAGGGATGGCCGGGGCGGCGGCGGACCGGTGGTGGGGAGTGTTTTCGGGGCGGGCTGGCCGGCGCACCGCCGGCCGCGGGCGGCGGGGGGCTGCTGTTTGGCCGGTGGTGGCTGGCGGCTCAGGGGGGTGGAGGTTGAAGATGAACCGCAGGCCCTTGATTTCGTATCCAACGGCTGCAAAATCGACTGACCAGAGATGAAAAAGTCAGTCGACCGACGTGTAGCCTCACCTTGCTAGTGCGTTCAGTTTCGACAGCAAAATTCAGTTTCGACAGCAAAATTCAGTTTCGACAGTTAAGTTCAGTTTCAACAGTTAAATTCAGTTTCGACAGTTAAGTTCAGAGATGAGCGGCTGATGTATTTTACATGTAGCACTTTGTGGTTATGTATTTTACGTCATGTATTGGAGATGCTATTAGAATTCCACTCAGGTTAACGTTGTTCGTTGTCTCTCTTGTCCTGCTTCAGCCTCGGCGTCGTACAACTCACCGGAGCTGCTCCAACAATGAAACCCTCCATCACAGCGGAGCAGTACCTCGGGCTCCATCTCAAGACGCCTAAGATCTTCTTCCCCTCCTCTGACAGCCAAGTCAGCCCAAGCATCCTCACCGGCCAACCCAATCACGCTGAGATCGACATGGCTTCACCAAAGAGGTTGTACACTTGTTGCATCTCTTTTTTACTCTACATGTTATATATATTGTCCACTGAGCACTCGTAGTAACGGGAAATACGATTATTTTATCCTACTATATGACAAGCAGTGAGGTACCAGGCAACTTAGCTATCCGTGATGGACTCTCTTGAACGCCATCATTATTTATCTCTGCGCGTTTGAGTTGTGCATTTGTCGATGGGCCTGGGAGTTGAGCTAGTATGGCAGTGGCCTGGGTCCAAAGTAATAGAAGTAGCACAAAAATATATTTTTAGTGTAGGGTTTTCCTTGCTCAAGCCTGCCTACTAGAATCGCCAGTGCTTGAAAGGAAAAGTGAATGAAAAACATCAGAATTGGAAAGTTTCCTATGGTACTACTTTTCATGAATTTGGTGCAAAGGAATGGAGCAAAGGAAAACTGTAGGATTTGTTCCTTTAGTGCCTCCTTGAAAGAAAAACCGTAGGAATTCTAATTTCCACTTCTCCTCCTTTTCATATTCCTATTCATCAAGCACAAGACTAAGAGATAGTAGCATAATAGAATTATAACCGTACATTTTCTTGTGGTTTGACTTAATCTCACCATACTTTTTTGCATCCTGTGATCTTCCAGTTGTTGTGAATCAAACACCCAGATTGGCAGAAATCCTGTGTTTTTAAATTCTCTGTTTTGCACGTGCATTCCTATCCTATTCCTGTCTATTTCCTATCCCTGCATTGTTAGAATCCTCAAATTCAAACAAGCCCTTACTCAATTACTTCTGTTACAGATATGTGTCAAAGAAAACCTTGTGTGGTTTGTCCTGCTCCTGCGGTGTTGTGTTCTACCCCAACTCAGCTGCTCCAACGACGGAAGGGTTCACCACAGCAGGGATCCGCTCTCCAGACTGTCTTTCGCCGCCTCAGATCTTCTTCCCCGCCGCCGGCAGCCATGGCAACTGCATTACCATCATCAACTGAGCAGATGACCTTGAGGACTACACGGGTCCGCAAGAGAGGTTGCACTCTTCCGTGTCTGCTTACGTTATGCGTCGCTTAATATGATGACATGCTACATTATCATCGTGTTCACCTATTAGACTCCGAGTCAGGTCCAAACTAATGCTGAAACTTGAGTTTTTAAATGGTTGTGGGGTACATATTGGGGCAGCAATCAGTACTATCTGTCTACTATCTGGTTAATCTCCGGTGTCTACTATGAGTTTCATGTTGGGTGCAAACAAACATTAAAGGAGCCATTATCTGTATTTTTTTAACTAAAGCTATTATCTGCCTGCTATCATTGGTTTTGGGTCTATCCACAGTTTGCTACCATCACTCTGGATTTGTGCATGCACTCCTTACATAATCTCACTATGTTTTATTCCTATGCATGCCAGTTATTGTACACAATGGAACTGATCATGTAGAGCAAAAGAGACGAGCCTTGCGTGGCAATAAAATTTCATGCAGACATCGTTCCATGGTGGGCGCAAAGGCAGCCCCCCCTCCACCCATTTCGGATCGTAATCAAGAGGAAGATAACTGTTCTGAGGGGGATTCAGAAGGAGAAGACCACTCCTATTTACCCCATGAGGTCTTCGCTCTAACTTGGCATGCTGATGTTGGTAATATCATGCATATGGTGCCTTGCATTGCTTACTGTATACATTAAAGATGTCATCTGCTTAGTTTAGACATGCTTTGTGTCAATGCCATCTGTTTAGTTTATTTATCGTATATGTGAATCATGCAATGCCATCTTGTCTAGCCAGGCATCATATATGTGAATTTTGCAATGCCACCCTGGTTAGCCAGTCATCTTATATGTGAATTATATCATGCCATCATTTTTTTATTACGTGTTAAATTTGTCAACAATTTTAGTACATTCAATTACTCTTCCTGTGCATCAGCCATTCGGCACGGTCATGGAAAAATCTGGAGTGGAAACAAGGTCTTCAGAGTAGACAATGCTATCTGACGAAGCGCATGTCTTGCTGGTTACCGATAGCTCCTCAGAGGAGGATTCAGAGACAGATGACCAGTCATATCCCCCCCCCCCCGAGGTGCATGCCCTAACTTGGCAAGGTTATGTTGCTCATATCGTGCGTATGGCATCTTGCATTGCTATGTCATTTGCTTAGTTTAGACATGCTTTGTGTGAATGCCACTTGTTTAGTGTCTAATTACCATATATGTGAATTATGCAATGCCATCTTGTTGCAAGACATTATATATGTGAATTATGCAATGTTATCTTGTTGCAAGGCATTATGTATGTGAATTATGCAATGCCATGCTGTTTAGGCAAGCTTCATATATGTGAATTATATCATGCCGTCCTTTTTTTGTATTTCTCATTGCTTTTGTCAACAATGTTTGTATATTCAACTGCTCTTCCTGTGCATCAGCCATTTGAATTGGTGATGGAGAAATCTAGAGTGAAAACAAGGTCTTCAAAGTAGACAATGCTACCTGCTGAAGCAGATATCTTGCTGGTTACAGATAGCTCTTCAGAGGAGGATTCAGAGGCAGATGACCAGTCCTATTATCCCCCTGAGGTGTATGCTCAAACTTGGCAGGGTTATATTACTCATATAATGCATATGTTGTATTGCAATGCTTAGTTTTTACATCATATACACAATATTGAATGCCATCTCCTTAGTTGACACATCATACATGCGATTGCCCTCTGCTCACTTCCTTAGTATATAAATCATATAATTGAATTATGTCATGCCATGATGTTTACATAGACAGCATGTATCTGAATTATGGCATGCCAACCCATTTTCTAAAGACATAATATAGTTATATCATCTCATCCTGTTTACATAGTCATCATATTTTAAATTATGTCATTCTATCCATGAATTATATCATGCCATCATGTTTCCATCGACGGCATGTTTGTGATTTATGGCATGCCAACCACTTTAATAGACACATCGTATAGTTATATCATGTCATCTTGTTTACATAGTTTGAAGTATGTCATTCTATCCTGTTTAGTTAGCCATCATACATGTGAAATTGTGTCATGCTATCCTGTTTAATTAGCCATCATATATGTGAAATTATGTCTTGCTATTCTGTTTGCTTAGACAACATAAATGTGAATTATTTCATGCCCTGTTTTCTCCCCTGCTATCCATTGCACCTGCCTATCTTACAATGTCTGTACATTCAATTACTTTTCTTGTTTATCAGCCATTTCAATTGGAGGGATTGATGGCAGTATCTGTGGGAGTAAAAACACGGTCTTCAGAAAAGATCGTGCTACCTGTCGATGCAGATAGAACCACGGTTGTACTTGCCCAAGAACCAGCCCCACCACACATAACCCACACTCATGCAGATTGTACCCCTACCCAGTTGGACAGAGAACCAGCTACACCCCTTCTAACCCCAACCCCAGCAGATAGACACCCAGTTCCCGTTGACACAGCACCGTCTCCACCACAGAGCACCCAAACACGAGCAGTTAGTAAGGCAACTGTAGTGCCCAAATCACGAGGACCACCACTCTGAACCCGAAGTCAACGCTTAAAGCAGAAGAAGAATTGTTCTCAGGTTAGGTTCCGTAGCTATGGTTCATACTACTTTGCTCTTGCATCACTGTATTTACTGATACCAACTAATTTCAAATTTGAAGGATGCAATTGAAACTCCAATGGCGCAACAGGTATGTTTTAAACCTGTTTCTTCAACGTGTTTGGCTGTTTGCTGTTGTAACTTGCTCTATGTTGATTTCAGTTTCAATTGAATAAACAGTTATGTTCTCATGCCATGCACATTACAAGCGTTGTTATTGTTGTGTAGTTTCCCACACTTATATTCTGTCTATGCTGCTTTGTCATAAATAGATATGATTCGAACTGTATCTATCTTGATTTGGCAACATAAACTAGAATGATATAGACCATACAGTGACCATACAACATAGATATATGTTTGTTTCATGCTCTTATTCTGTCCACCTTACTACTGAACTGGTTTACCAAAATGAGTTTCATATACTACATAGTAAACCTGAGATGTGTTTGTTTGTTTCTCTTTTAGAACGCGGATAAAATATTGGAGAAGAGTACCCTGTTATGCAATGGTAAAGGAAGTAATGCATATAAGGTTCAAGATAGTGAGACATCCCTGTTGGTCTCCAAGAAAGCTGATAAAAACTATATTGAAGACACTCAGACAACCCCAAAGTCTTGTCTTGATGTAGTGTTCGAGTTACTGGCTACCACTGCTGGCACCAGCTCTTCGAACTCGTTGCCTGAATCAGTTCGGCTTCTTGAGTCTCAACTTCAAGTTGAAAGACATCGATCAGATGTTATGCGACAGGAAGCCGAAGGACTGAGGAAGTCCCTGCCGAATTCAGATGCATACTTTCTGGTGCAACAGCAAGCGCTGGAGGACTTAAGCGCCAAACAAGAGAAAGTTAATAAGCTTGCTAAGCATCTTGCCAGCATTATGGGTACCCAGGATATTGTTTCTTGAGCTCTTCTGAAGTGGTTTCAGTTCTGGACTTGTTTTGCTGCGGCGTTTATATGCTGCTGTGTTCCCTATATTTGCACTGGTGGCGAACTTTGATGCCCAGTGGATGTAATCTGTGTAATAGCCGTGATAGCCTAGTGTAAGTTGCTTGCTTATTTATTTCCTTGTTGTCTTGTTTATTTGTTTGCTTGTAGTCAGTGCAGTTCTTTTTCTGCGGTTTGCTAGTGGCTGCAATAACCTATTTTTTAAAACTAGGCCACAATAACCATGGGCTAATATTTACTATAGTGACACTGGGCCTCCTACGGGCCGTAGAAACAGTGGGCCTTCTATGGGCCGTATAAACAGTGGGCCTTCTACGGGCCGTAGAAACAGTGGGCCTTCTACGGGCCGTAGAAACAATGGGCCTTCTACGGGCCGTAGAAGCAATGGGCCTTCTACGGGTCGTATCATCAATGGGCCTTATACGGGTTGTATGATCGATTGGCCAAACATGGGCCAAACAGACCACATTCTGGCCGTAAACGGGCTAGAGTTGGAATCGTCCGTTCATGGGCCGACCATAACGGGCCATCGTTAATAGGCCGTATTTGATGACGCTATGAAAACGGCCCAACGTATTAACGGACCACAAACGGGCCGACTGTAACGACGGGCTGAATTTGGCCCACAGGCAGAAAATGACAGTAACGGGCCGTAAGTAAACGAATGCTGGAAAATAGCCCAAGAATAAATGGGCTGTGAGAAGGCCGAAAGATAACATGGGCCGGAAACGGCCCAACGAAATAACGGGTCGTTAATGGGTATAAAGTGATACACTGTTCATTACGGGCCAGTTTCACCACGGGCCATTAATGAGTGTAAAGTAATACACTGTTCATTACGGGCCAGTTTTAGCACTGGCCGTTAATAGGCCAAGAGTTACATAGGGCCTCATATGGGCCGAAAGACGTCATGGGCCATACATGGGCCAGAAGTGAAGACGGGCTGGAATCATATTGGATGGCCCAGATGACGCTACTGGGCCTAATTCGAATAGGGCGTAACGGGCCTTGGGTTAGCGGGCTATAAATGGGCTATATGCGAACAGGCCGTTAACAGGCTTTCCATGGGCCGGCCTGCCAGCTTTTGACCAAGTCAAACGGGCCGGCCTTTTCACAGGAATGGGCCACTGTTGGGTCGTGCCACGTGTCGACGTATCATAGGCGCCTTCTGTCCAATGAGTGGATGACATCTGTCCCAGCGATGAGCCGACACGTGTTTCCTCCAGCCAATGATGATTTTACACGTGGAAAATCCCCATTGGTCGGGGCTGTTAACGGGTTATCGGATCCAAAACCCGACCCGATAGCTTAACGGCGTTCCGTTACGGTGGATGCCACGTGTCGGTCACCCTTGACGAAAGCACTTCTGTGACGCGCGATTTATCGTCATGGAAGTGGACACTTCCGTGATGATAATTTTGGTAATGTCATGAAACACTTCTACGACAGCACAGGTATGACTATCTTGATTCTGTCATAAATTTGTCATGGATGTACATGCATGACAAAAAACGCGACCTACTGTGACAAACACGTATCATCACGGAAGTGTATTTTTTTTGTAGTGCTATACTTGTGGGTTATCATCGGTCTACGAGGGTACGTGGACACACTCTCCCGTCTCGTTGCTACGCATCTCCTAGATAGATCTTGTGTGATCGTAGGAATTTTTTTGAAATACTGCGTTCCCCCAACATCTTGTAGACCTTCTAAGGGCCTTAGTTTCTGGCACATTCTGTGCCTCAACTTCTGGCACTTCTTCTAAAATTTGTTGTTGCACCTCCCTTTCATACTCAACAACGGGTTCAGTCGGCTCCTAACGGACGGGTTCCGGGTCTACTCCCGTAGTTGTCATGGGCGGAGTTTCAATTGGTAGTGAGAAAATGGCTCCTGAATCATCGGATTAGGTGCATGCACCCTCTTCTCCTCAAGATCAATTTTCCAAGCTACCAAGCTCCCCCTCATCATTTCGTCCTCTAAGAAGACCGCATGTCTTGTTTCTAAAAACTTTGTATATCTGTCTGGGCAGTAGAAACGAAAACCCTTTGATCTGTCTGGATAGCCAATGAAGTGGCAACTCACTGTTTCGGGATCTAACTTTGCAATGTTTGGATTAAACATTTTGGCCTCAGCAGGGCACCCCCACACCCTGAAGTGTTGTAGGGAGGGCACTCTTCCTGTCCATAGCTCGTATGATGTTTTGGGCACTGGCTTGCTTGGTACTCTATTGAAAATGTGAATGGCGGTTTTAAGTGCCTCCATCCATAATCCCAATGGCAAGGTGGAGTAACTCATCATGCTGCGCACCATATCCATAAGTGTACGGTTGCGCCTTTCAGCTACTCCATTTTTCTCAGGCTCGTCCGGCATTGAATACTGGGCTACTATGCCAGTCTCCTGCAAGAACTTTGCAGAAGGTCCAGGGACTTGGCCATATGGAGTGTGCCAACCGTAGTACTCTCCCCCACAGTCGGATCTTACTATCTTTACTCTTTTATCATGTTGATTTTCAACTTCAGCTTTGAATATCTTAAATTTATCCAACGCTTCAGATCTTTCTTTGATTGGATAAATGTATCCATAACGAGTCATATCCATCCACACTTTTCGCCGAAAAATGGTCCACAAATGTCAGTGTGGATGATTTCTAGTGTTCCTGTGCTATGGATTGCACCCTTTTGATTTGTTTTATATACTTTCCTTTAATGCAATCTATGCATTGTTCTAAGTCTCAGAATTCTAATGGAGGAAAAATTTCACTTTTGACTAATCTTTATATTCTCCCCTTGGAAATATGGCCCAAGCGATAGTGCCATAATTTTGATGAGTCGAATGTTCTCTTTCTTTTCTTTTGTTCTTTATTCGACGCGGAAACATGTTCATTCACATTGCATACAGAATAAACTGTTTTCACGAAGTGATAACAAATAAAGTTCATCGTGTAGTAAAGCATCACCCACATAAGCATTATTTAACTATATGGCACACTTGCCATGTCCAAAATAACATTCATAATTATCTTTGTCCAAACAAGAAACACTAATTAAGTTTCTATGACATGATGGAACAAATAAAACATCTCTAAGTAGAAGATTGAATCCATCAGCTAACTCCAAGGAGATGTCACCGACAGCTTCAACTTATGCCTCAACTCCGTTTGCCACTTCAATGCGTCTTTTGCTTCTTTGCGTAGTCCGCGTCGAGTGGAATCCCTGTAAAGAATTTGCAACATGAACAGTTGCTCCTGAGTCAATCCACCAAGTAGATTTCGAAAACTGTGTATACAGGGATTCATTTACAAAGGAAACTATATTGTTACCTCTTTTTGCCATGATTGACTTTACCCAATCAGGGCAGTATTTCTTGTAATGCCCGGTCTTCTTACAGTGGAGACATGTATCTTTGTCCACTGGGAAAGGCTTCTCTTGATGCTGATAGGGAGCTTTACCATGTGGCTTTGAGGGGGAACTTTTGCTGTTTCGATTGTAATTCTTTTTCTTGTGATCCTTCACATAGTTGAGTGAACCACCATGTGAGGCTTTGAGTCTGTCCTCTTCTTGGACACACATTGTTATTGTCTTTTCAATGTCCCATGTTCCAGGTGACATATTGTAGTTTACAACAAAGGTTTCAAACTCCTTTGGCAGTGAAGCCATGACCAGGTGGACCAGGAGCTTTGGTTTGATCTCCAGATCCGCATCCATGGGCTTGAGCTTTGCTGCCATATTGCTCATCCTAAGGATGTGCTCTCTTATTCCATGACTACCACCTGTGTAGTTTTCTGTCACCAGTTGCTTTAACACCTGGGTGGCATATATCTTTGAAGAGTCAGTGAACTGGCTCTTTATCTTTGTAAGCAACTCCCCTGCGGAAGTGCACTCTACAATGGAGCCCACAATGGCGCTCTCAATTGTATTCTTTATAAATGCCATGCACTTTTTGTTTGCATTGACCCACTTTTGGTTTTCTATGGAGTATAACATCTCCACAGGAGCATAATCCCCCCTATTTTTATCCCACGCAGCATCATCATCAGTGGCCTCTCTGACTGGCTCTGTAGGCCTGACCGGCTATGGAGTGTCCACAACCCAGTCCAGCTCAGCACAGACAAATGCCAGTTCTACTTTCTTCCTCCACTCAGTGTAGTTGTCACCTTTGAGTGTCGGAACATCTTTTAGGTAACTCATCGAGTGGAAGCCTCCTGAAATCACAATTTAAGTGAGATCAGTATAACAATCATATGCATTAATCTAACGTTGGTCAAATTAAACATACAATTGTCTATGCAATTAAATCTATATTGCCGTTGGGAAAAATATTAGAAATAAATGCACCTTTAATTTCAGTAATAAAACATGATCGTGTTATTAACAATGTTGGTCATAAAAATAACATAATCATATTCATTTTAATAATCACTTTAACATGCTCTTAAAATACTTAATTCTATCTAAACTTTTATTTTCTTTGTAAAAGAGCACTATTAATTATTTACGTAGCGGAAAAACATGAATAAAAAATTCATGAACTTTTTGTTTTTTACAGAAGCTTTTCTTTGACCGAATAAAAAATCATGAACATTTCTTTTCTGATTTGTTTTATTTTCATTTTCAGAAACTTTTTTTGATTACTTTTCTATTTTCTAAACAAATTTTCGTTGGATTAAATTTGAATAGAATAACTATATAAAATTTTGCCCAAAATCTGGACAAATAACAAAAAGAAAAAACTGCATGCAGCTACAGCCTCGGCCTAACGCGCGAGGCAAAACCGGCCCACGGCGTGGCCTGCGCGGCGTGTCGCGCGAGCCGCCTCGACTCGGCCTGTGCCCGCGCGCGGCCTCTGCCTGATGCCTGGGCCCGTCCCACCGCCGCCGGCCTCTTCCAGTTTCGGCCCAAGAGGCCCGCGCCGGATTAGGTATTCTATCGAGGTCGCTCATCGCGATCCGACGGTCCTGCGCCATTTTCGGCTGAACAAAACGCCCGGCCGGCTGCGCGATGGAACCCTAGCCTCATTCTTTCTTCGATTCCTTTCCTCTGTTCGTCTCCTCCCCGCCGACGACAGAGAAGCAACGCCCCGGCCGCCGGCGACGGCGGCGAAAACCACCTGGCCGCGCCACGCCGCGGTCTCTTTCTCCTCCCCCTCCTAGCGCGCCACCTTTGACACACAGAGAGAGACACAACTGCGTCCTGCTCTGCTCCCCTTCGACAACGGTGGCGCTGTTGCCTCCCCTTCGCTGATGACGCGTTTCCCTTAGCGGAAGCGCGCCGCCGTCGAACGGCATGGCTGCTGTGCTTTTTGCCCCTTCCGGGGTAAGTTCTTCTTCTCGATCGCCTCGGTTTGCTGATGCGCGACGGGATCGAGAGGAACGACGCGGCCATGACGGCGGCGCTCTTTGCCGGCGGGCCCAAGGCCCTACTCCGGTGATTCACTTTGCCCTGTCTAGGTTTCTTGGGAGGGGAAAAACTTTCTGTGATTTCTTTCTACCGAAAAGACTAAACCCAATCTGGCTGATACCATTGATAGACCTCGTGGATCGGGTAGGTCAGATCGATCCGGTAGTCCTACCTTCTCCTTGTGTTGAAGAGCTCGAGCCGGTGTCGGCCATGGTGAAGTAGCGGCCGGTGATGGCAAAGAGATGGCGGGGGTGGTGTGCTTCCCGTGAGCACCACGCTAACCCTAGATCGGTAGGGAGTGTCGGTGGGGTTTGTGGCAGCGATTAACCTCGTAACTCGTGCCCCGGCCCCCACCTCTGTTTATATAGCGCGGGTCACAGGGGCCCACCAACCATGGTTTGGTTGGGCGCCCCCGATCAGGGCGCGATGCAAGGGCCTGTTCGACCCATTGGGCTCAAACGGGACAGAGATCAACCTAGCACCTTGTTGCCAGTTGAATTGTTCTAAGCATGGGCGCTCATTATATACACGACGGTGCACCGGGCTGGGTGCGCACGGGCTCACGTACGCATGGTTGTTCGATAGCTAGGTTGGTTCGGAGCATATTGCAATGTCTTTGAACTTTGGAAATGTGCCTGCTTGTGTGAATGAGTCTTGACAACCTATACATCTGGGAAAGAAAAGAAAATGCCGATCTCTGTTGGTATTGCAGCTATGTTCTGGATTATCTAGAGAATGATCTGAAAAAGGGTTTTCCCTCGCTTTTTAATACAAAGCAACAACACTGGTACAACAAAGAATGGGTGCTGGGACGGAAGCATCACAGTCACGCCCGGAAAAAACGAAAAAAAAATTGCAAAAGAAACAAATGCCGACAACAGCGGATTAACAAAAACGAAGAAGCCCCGCGACCGCTGCGCCCATCGGAGATCTCCCACCAAGCTCCTAGACTCCGAAGCGCCGGTACCAGTCAACACCTCCAAGACGGGACACGATGATGACAACGCTACTGCCAAGAGTTTCCCCCGGTACGCGGCGAGGGGAAAGGAAGGGTAGCCCCCGACGCCCTCCAGGAAGGTCCGGCGGCACCCTCAGGCGCCACCGCGCCGGTGTTGGACAGGCCGACAAGGATTTCTCCCGATCCAAGCCATCACCCAGGGCACTCCGGAGCACTCCACCATACCGCCCACCACCCTGCGCAAGCACGATCTTGAAGCCATCCACACTGTCTCACTACGGCACCACAAGGTGATGCCTGCATAGTGAAGAAGAAAACTCGAGACTCGGGCAACAGTACCGTCGGCCTGCGGGAGGGCATGACCTCCACCGTCAACGACGGTACCCGACTGGATGCGCCAGCAGGAGCAAACCAGGCCCATGGGCCCATAGGCCAGGCTAGGCTCTGAAATGCCCGTGAAGCTCCTGCCAGTGCGCTGCTGAGAGCATGCCGTGCCGCCCCGATTGCCCCCGGGGGCAGAGGGAAGGGGTTGCGCGCCGCCCCGGCCGCCCCCCGGGGAGGCGGCGCTAGGGCGTGGAAGGGGGAGGGAGTAGGGGGGAAGTCAATTATTATCTAGAGAATGATGCTTTGCTTTAGACGCAAAATGATATTTAACTTCTTTTTTTGGGAAAGGCATAACCCTTCTGCTCTGAATTGTATATACATATCTGAAGTAGTATATTCTTGAAAAAAAAGAAGATCTGGTATATGTGTACGGTTTTTTTAACCCAATATCGGTATTCATATGTGATGTAGGAGTATATAAGAAAGATAAATACATGAACCAAAATATAGTCGTAGTTTTTTTTTTTCAAGGCAAAACAGAGTTTTATTCCAAAGTGATTGTTACAAATTGCTAATACAAATTCCGAAGCACAGTCTAGGACATGACGCAACCAACAAACGGGGCTACCCTAGAACGACCAGGATTAGCTAGATTGTCAACTGGTCATATTTTGGATCCAGGATAACTTAACAGGAACAAGCTCACATAATGCTAGAAGATGTTTGATTTCACCCATCATGTGTCTGTACGCAGAACGATCAAGTGACTGATTTGTCAAAGTAGCAATAGCAGTTGCATTATCAGATTGTACCATCACCGTAGCATATGAACGTTGGATATATATAGATAATCGGGCTTGCTAAAACTCATTCGACTGAGATTTAACCAAGTCTCAGTCTACTGCTTAGCCATTAGATTTTGCGTGGAGATTTGAGCTGGACTTAGCACCGTCCAACAGACCTTGCAACATTTTGTCTCATTGGTTGCAATATGTTTTCCTACCGGTTGCAGCATTCGTCTCGCTGGTTGTAGTATGTCATTTCACTGGACACAACATATGCCCTCGTTGATTGTAGCATGTCGTCCCACCGATTGCAACATCCACCGTTCATGGTTGCAGCATTTAGTCACAATGGTTGTAGCGTCTGTTGGCGTTGCTTGTAACACTGCTTGCAACATTTTTCATCGCTAATTGCAGCATCTAGCCGTGTTGATCGTAACACCACAGCTACACTGACGCCACTCGACTCTGAGTTCTAGCCACACCCATAGATAATCCCTCCATGATGGCAGTGAGCTCAACCTCCAATGCGTTGTTGCAATTAAAAAAGAATTTGTACGCAGCAAAGATAACTTTTTCATTTTGAGCCCTTTGGGACCACACCTGCACCGGCTTCACATGTTTTCTTCGAAAAGGAACAATCAATAGATAGAGCTACTCATTCATGAGGCGGAGGGGGGGGGGGGGGGGGAGGGGGGGGGGCAAGCTTGTTGATGCTGCACTAGTTCAAATGGCGCTCTAGGTGGGTGCGACCCAACAGGTTTTTTGCCCTTCATAATTTCATCAGTACCATGCTTGTCAATCTGGTCCAACAAAGACATGTAGCTGCACAAAAAATCCATGAAAACCATTTTGCTGTTTATGGCCGTTTTTTGTGTGTGTAGCGTATAAACTATTGTATCGAACGAGAATTTATGGATACATAACGAACATTCATGTGTACATGCAGATTAATTTTTGAAATTTTTGAGTGTCATTCTCAAATTATCCATCTAAATTTCGAGCTATGTTTTCTTTAGAATGATATGCAACTTTATTCAAACTCGGCAAACATTACATGTACAATGCTTCATATGATAGATCCAAGAAACTACGAGTAGGATGTTTTGGTGCCCAAACTCATCTGCACCCTGTTAGAAAACAATTCATAAAAAATTCAAAAAATTCCAAAACAAAATTTGTGAGGTAGACAACTTGATGCGTGAGGCCTGCTCCAAATTTCAAGTCACTTGGACGTCTGAGCAGCTCTCAGCAGAAAAGAAAAATCAGACCAAAACAGTACATGAACAGTAAACATTTTTACAGGCCCCTAATTTGTCTTTTTTTGCTAAGAGCTCGTTAGATGTCCAAATGATTTGAAAATTTGAGCGAACCTCACGCATCAAATTGTCTACCGCAAAAAAAAATTGGATTTTTTTTAGTATTTGTTTTGATCTTTTTCGTCAGCGGGGGTGCAGATGAGCTCGGGTGCAGAGATGGATTTTCCAAGAAACTACTACCTAGTAACCCCTACACAATCAAATCATAGTAGCGACACTGTCACTCGTACACCTGCACGAACTTGTCTACATTCATGGGTCTCAAAAACCCTCTTGAAGGATGGAAAGCCATGTGGGCGTTGAATGTAGTTGGGCTCGAGATGATCCATAGAGATGCATGTCCTCGAATCATAGGATCTTCCTCAGATTGTCAAAAACAACTCCAAAGTTTTGAAGTGTGTGTTACCAAGGTTGGTGGAGTGCTTGCACACCAGGACACCATCCGCCCACCTGCATTACGAGCCGTCCATTTTGGTGCATCAAATGAAAGTGGTAATTACATTTGTGTAGCCCCATCTTCCACTTAACAACCTCACTTGTGCATCATGGGTTTGATGTTGGAAGGTTATGGTTGACCAATGCTGAAAGCATATGCTTAGGATGAAAGCAAGATGGCGACAAAGGTGATTGCAAACCAAATAATAAGTTTGACCGAAAAACCACACAGTAAGCTGTTGATGGTTCCATAATTGTTAGGTAACGATGGATTAGACAACTAGCAGCAACCCATCAAAGGCAGGTGTCAGAGGTAAGGGGCCTTTTAGACCTAGTGGTTAGAGTGAACAAAGATGGAGGAGACCATGGCGCATCGAGGGGCCGCAAGAGCGAGGCAACGACGGGTATAGGGCAACACTACAAGGGGTTCAAGGCTTGGAGTATTTATGTTGCACCAGAGATAACATAATGAATATATGCATATGCATGCACAAGTGAAAAAAAGATTTTTCGAAATGTTTGTGGGGCCATGACCGCCTCACCAGATCCGCCCATGAAGCGAGGAGCGGAAAGAGGAGACCACAAGTGCAGTAATTATTTGTGATTACTGAAATTTACGAAAATTCTGAAGGACATAATTTTCTAGCCAGCTCTACCTTGCGCGCGCGCGGGGGGGAGGGGGGTGCCATCGTCGCCGTCAGATCCCTTCATATTTTTCTGGAAACTTTTTTTAGGGGTTTCTGGAAACTTTATTACAATGATTGTTTTTTTACGAGCTTCAAAACGGCCCGCCTGATTTCAGGCCAGTTTTGGACAACCAAACGGGCCAGTACAATGACAAGGCCCACAGAGGCCCAGTTACGCGTGGATCCTCTGCTTCTTCACAACCCGATCTGAAAAACCCTAGACCCAGGGGCTACCGCTCCCTGAAAACTCTGCGCGCCAAATGCTCGAACACCTTCCCGCCAAAGCCACGCCCGCACATTCACAATAGATCCACGCTCTCCGTGTCCGCGCCTGATTCAGAGAAAGAGCCCGCGAGAAAGAGATAGGAGAGAGAGAGAGAGAGAGAGAGGGAGAGGGAGAGCAAGAGAAGGAGGAAGAGGCGAAGCCATGGACGACGCGCCCGCCGACGCCGCCGGATCCGGCCGCCGCACGCGCACCCGGGGCACCGAGGCGGTGGCGCGCTCCGCGGCGCTGGAGCGCCTCCGCGCCATCCGCGGCGGCGGCGCCCGCTCCGCCGCCGCCGTCCAGGTGCGGATGGAGGACCCGATCTACGACACCGTCGCCGAGGAGGACTACGCCGCCCTCGTCGCCCGCCGCCGCGAGGACGCCGGCGCCTTCATCATCGACGACGACGGCCTCGGCTACGTCGACGACGGCCGCGAGGAGGACTGGACCCACCGCGCCCTCCCGTCCTCCTCCGACGAGGGATCTGGCGGCGAGGATGGCGCCCCCCGCAAGCGGAAGCAGCCGCGCCCTCCCCAGGCGAAGCGTCCGCCCCAGCAGTCCGCTGCGGCGGCGTCCCTCTCCGCCGCCGCCGCGATGATGGGCAAGCAGCGCCTCTCCTCCATGTTCACCTCCTCCGTGTTTAAGAAGCCGGGCAGCGACCGCACCAAGGGCTCGTCGCTGGCCGCGGACAGCATCGTGGACGACGTCATCGCCGAGTTCGCCCCCGACGAGAACGACCGCGAGGAGCGCCGTCGTCGCGTTGGCAGGGTCTCTGCCCCGACACCGACACCTGCTCCAGTTGCCCAAATTAAGGCAATTCAAGCAGCCGTACATGCTGAAATGGAGGTTAGATCGGATAATGGGTTCGAGCCTGATGTGGTTTCAGACCATGGAAACGATATGGAGGTGGAATTACAGCCAGAGGTGGAATTGAAGCCTGATGTGGAAATGCAACCCAAATTAGAAGCAGCTCCAGGTTCTAGTACTGAATTGGTTGATGAGAATAAGAGCTCGGAGGAACTGAAGCAGGAGGCTAATGGGGAGCTGAAGATAGAGAAGGTGCACCGTTTAAATGCTAAAATTAAGGCAGAGGGCACCAGGAATGGGGATATGTTGAGTGCAACAGCAGGTTGGATGAAGATATGTGGGGAGGGGGAGAATGCAGGAGGCGAGGGAGAGGTGTCTGTTAATGGTAACACTGATGTGGATGAAAGCTCGGAGTTTGAGCTGAAGGATGGAGCACTGCCGTTCTATGTGCTGGATGCATATGAGGAGCCCTTCGATATTAATTCAGGCACAGTCTATTTGTTTGGAAAGGTAAATATCATTTGTACTAGGTTTCTATTGAAGTATTGTGGTGAATAATCCCTATAAGAGACATGTTTAGTTGCCGGCATCTGTTAAAGTGCTTTGTTTTGTTCACACAATATTTCACCAGCACCAAACTAAGTGATTCTTTAGCTTAGTGGGATAGCTGATTTATATAAATTATGTGGTGCTTTATGTATTTTAGTATCTGAATGAATGGATGTATTCCATAGAGGCACTGATCATTACTTCCATAAAGTAGTCAATATTTTTTTGAAGCTCCATATATTTGCCATGGTCAAGTATGTCAGAAATAGGTATCAACTTTGTTGAATAGTTACATGTTCGATTGGATCATCAGCTATTACATGTTTGCAGCTCTAGGTTATACACCACACTTTTTTGACCACCTGCTTTTCTTTCTAGGTCGTAATAGGCAAGCGGTTCCATAGTTGTTGTGTTGTTGTAAAAAATATGCAAAGGTGCATATATGCAATCCCAAGCAGTTCGGTATTCCCAAGGGACACAATATCAAGGATAGAGAAGAACTCCACAAGTTCTGATGCTTCGCTATCACTTCGAGCAACTTTACATGTGAGAGATTGATTATTTTCATACTAAGCTTAATGCTCATTGCAACATATTAATCTTATATGCACACTACATATCTTTTTCCCAGGAGTTGTCATCTGGACTAAAGAGTGAAGTAGCTGAGAAGTTGTCTGACCTCAATGTTTCAAATTTTGTGATGACTCCAGTCAAGGTTTGTAGGTGGAACCATCCTGTAACTTCAACCCCTGTAATATCCTTGTCTATGCTAATTGTTCATATTTGGCATGCCTTAGAGGAACTATGCATTTGAGAGGACTGATGTACCAATCGGTGAGCAGTATGTCCTGAAAATCAATTACCCATACAAGGTATGTTTCTTGAACAATGGATCTTCTGTTTCATATTTTATTTTTTCCTTATATCATATGCATTTTCGTAGGATCCTGCGGTACCAGCCGACCTCAGAGGTGACCATTTCCATGCGTTACTTGGGACAAACAATAGGTATGAACCATAAAATGTGGGACCCATGCTGTACACAACAATTCCAGTGCGGTACTCCGTGCCAAATCCTTTCCTCACACACAGTAACCATTGTACCTTTTCAGTGCACTTGAACTGTTTCTCATCAAAAGGAAGATCAAGGGTCCTTCATGGCTATCGATTTCTAAATTTGTGGCATGTCCATCTACTCAGCGGGTATAGCCTTGACTTCATGCTGTCCTCTCATTCCAGCCTGTGTTTTATATCCAAGTTATTTGATACTCTTATGGCTCCTGCCTAAATTCTTTGTTGCATTATATTGGTGCTGATGGTTTTTGGCATTTCCACAGGTCAGCTGGTGTAAATTTGAAGTTACAGTCGACTCCCCAAAAGACATTTCTGTTTTGATGACAAGTAACACACTGGAAGTCCCCCCAGTTGTAGTTGCGGCTGTTAATCTTAAAACTATCATAAATGAGAAACACAACGTGCATGAGATTGTGTCAGCATCAGTCATATGTTGTCACCAAGTAAAAGTAAGCATGCTAATCTGGGGTCGAAGTATTTTATTCTAGTTTTTGTTTGTACATAATAAAGCAGTTTAGGTATCAGGTAAATGATTATCCTTTTCTTCTGGACAAGATTTTCTAGAAAAGCTGACATACTTTGGCATGATGTATCAAGCAATTGAACCTTCCATGTCTCTGAAAATATGAAGCAGTTCTTTTTTAGACAAACTGATGCACTTCGGGTTTATCTGAAACAATTATCGAGTTTACATATTTGCGAGATTATTTTATAAGCCAGAGACACTTTCTACCAAATAAATGTTGTTTGCCTTTTGGGGTCATTTCAGATTGATACTCCAATGCGTTCTGAAGATTGGCAGAAACGGGGAACTATCAGCCATTTTACTGTTATGCGCAAGCTTGAAGGCAGCATATTTCCTATAGGCCTCACCAAAGAAGCTTCTGATAGGAACCAGAAGGCTGGTAGCAACGTGCTGGCACTAGAGAGCAGGTGGGTACTGTTGTTGCGTATGCATTTTACATGTTACTTTGAACAAATCCAAGTTCTCATCTTTGCATTTATTAATCTTTTTTATTCCATTTTCAGTGAACGTGCTTTGTTAAATCGCTTGATGATTGAGCTTAGTAAACTTGATTGTGATGTACTTGTGGGGCACAACATTTCGGGATTCGACCTGGATGTCCTTCTGCACCGTGCTCAGGTTTTTATTATTATATTTCTGGTTAATTTTAGTACCTCTATGGAACCTGTACTAGTAGCTCCATGTTCTCCTTGAAGTAGATGGAAAGGGTTCTGTTGATGTTTTAATTTCAATGTTCTGGACGAAGTGGTCAGCAACACGTTAGAGAACTTACACTATGATTTTACTAATGTCTAATCATGTTTTAATTCAATCAAATAAGGAATATACCTCTGCCCTTTTTCTGCTAGACCTGCAAAGTACCAAGCAGCATGTGGTCCAAAATTGGCCGCCTTAGAAGATCAGTAATGCCCAGGCTTACCAAAGGAAACACACTATATGGTTCTGGGGCAAGTCCAGGAATTATGTCCTGTATTGCTGGCCGTCTCCTCTGTGATACCTACTTATGCTCTCGTGATCTTCTGCGGGAGGTACCCAGCATTTTAATTGTTTGGTGCAATCTTAAAGCCAAACTCAACAACTCTAACCTATATGTTTTACACAGGTGAGTTATTCTCTGACACAACTTGCAGAGACTCAATTGAAAAAAGACAGAAGAGAGGTTTCGCCACATGATATACCTCCAATGTTCCAATCAGCGGGAACACTTCTAAAGCTGGTGTGGTTTCTTTGAATTCAAAAATCATGTTTACTTCTTTCAAGAGAATGCCATGTCTTAAGAATTATGAACTGAAGCAAACTTTACCAATTTATCATCCTCATCTAGGTTGAGTATGGTGAGACTGATGCATGGCTTTCTTTGGAGCTCATGTTCCACTTGAGTGTTCTCCCGCTTACACGCCAACTGACAAATATTAGTGGTAATCTGTGGGGAAAAACTCTCCAGGTATACCATCATTATTTTTATGCAAAGTATACATCTGCAAAAATGCAGTCTCCTTTGGAAAAGAGACAGAAAACAATGTTATGTTGACATGATCTTTCACATGAAATGGACGCAGGGTGCTAGAGCTCAGAGGGTAGAATATCTACTGTTGCATTCATTCCATGCAAAAAAATTCATTATACCAGATAAGTTTGCTGCACGCAATAAGGAGCTGAACTCTGCAAAACGAAAGCTTAATGCTGATACCGAAGGTGGAAATGCTGCTGATGGTGCTGCTGATCCTTCCATTGATGATGAGGTGCATCATGGTGATCAAGGTAAAGCAAGAAAAGGCCCTTCATATGCTGGTGGCTTGGTTTTGGAGCCTAAAAAAGGTCTCTACGACAAGTATATTCTACTTCTGGACTTCAACAGTCTTTATCCTTCAATAATTCAGGTGAGTCGTTATTTTTCACAGATTCTGTAAGTTCTGGCTTATTCTCCATGAGTCGACTGTTAAGCGACACCCTTGATATATATTCACTGTTTCTTTTGTTCTCTTCGCTCAGGAATTCAATATCTGCTTCACCACTGTTGAGCGTTCTTCTGATGGCAATCTCCCTAACCTGCCAACTTCAAAGGCTAGTGGTGTTTTACCTGAGGTACTTACGTACATATATGCTTTATTCGGATATGGAGTTTTTCTTTACTTGGGGGAATGAGAAACACCCTTTTGCAAATTTTTGAGCCGCTAGCAGGGTAACAACATACTAACATGCCATAGGTGGGATACCCTATGGGTAGCACCCATATTGCTTTGGAACTTTGCCACCAAGAATATAACCAATAAAAAGTTTGCTTTCAGCTCATTTTTCTGAGTAACTTGTTATTAATATTCAGAGTTGTAGTTACAGAAATAAAATATGCTATTCCTGCTTGGCCACCACACCTGTTCATGCTTTTGGTTTGGACATTGGAATTTTGTAAACTTGTTCAGTGTGATTCTAGCTTACAATCTACTTGCTCCATTCCTAAATATATGACGTTTTGGTATTTGAAATTGAACTACCAAAACGTCACAGGACCAAGGGAGTACTATATTTCTTAACTATATCCAGTCTTTGTAACTAAGCTGGACCAAAATTGTACTCCCCCCAGCCACCAATTTTAAATGCTGTGAGAATTGACAAACCTTGGTTTTGGTATAGACCACTGAGACATATATTCTTCTGTTCATTTTGTTGTACAAGTAATACATGATCAACACCCAATATTTCTAATATATTAGTGCTCCAGCAAGTTCTGCAATCAAACTCATTGGCTTCTTTATGGATGCCAGTGATCAGCCGCTATACAGAAGGCTTACTTGGACTATACTTTAGACGTGATTCCTTGTTCTGTCTTTACTTTTCTTTGCACTTCAGTTATTGATTGAAATGCGGCTTATCGTCAGGGCATAATTTTGTTCTAACATGTGTTTGCAATCATGGCTAACAACACAGTTGCTGAAGAGCTTGGTGGAGAGGAGAAGAATGGTTAAATCATGGCTCAAAACCGCCTCTGGTCTCAAAAGGCAGCAGTTTGATATTCAACAGCAAGCTTTGAAGCTTACCGCAAACAGGTAAAGAATACTGTTGCAAACTAAATTCTTAAGTGTACTCTTCTTCCGGCATCCATAAAGAAGTCTAGTATAGTCGATGGGCTCTAAGTAGAGTCCAAGTAAGCCTTTTGTGTTTGTAATTCCTTTTGCATTTATCCAGTATGGTCGACCGGCTCTAACTTATCCTTTTAACCTTATGTCCCAGTATGTACGGTTGCTTGGGATTTTCTAATTCTAGGTTTTTTGCAAAGCCACTTGCCGAGCTTATTACCCTACAAGTGAGAACATACTTTCTCTCCTTCAGAAGTAGATTGACAAATATGTACAACTAAATTTGTTGTGACTGATATATGCTATGATGCCCCTGCAGGGTAGAGAGATCTTGCAAAACACTGTTGATCTGGTTCAGAATAATTTAAACTTGGAGGTATGTATATTACTAACTTATGTTTATAAATCAGTGGTAAATAACCTTTCTAAGATATCCAAAGAACCTTGTTTATAAGATGCTTGAACTCCAACTTTCTTTACGAATAAATTGGCCATATTGATATTTCTTTTCATTGTATTGGACAGGTTATTTATGGTGACACTGACTCCATAATGATATATACTGGACTGGATGACATCTCCAAGGCAAAAGCAATTGCTGGAAAGGTCATTCAGGAGGTAGTATTCTGATATTGAAGTCTCAGCCTTGGATATTAAACTATGATCTATGAGCAGCACAAAAACATCATCTTTCCACAATTGTTTATGCAGGTGAACAAGAAGTACCGTTGTCTGGAGATCGATCTTGATGGTGTATACAAAAGGATGTTGCTTCTCAAAAAGAAGAAATATGCTGCCATTAAAGTGGCACTAGATGGTAGTTTACGAGAGGTGTGTGTGTGCTTATTCCAACTTCATATTTATCTTGGAAAACTAGGCGAGGTATTCTAACATGCTTGATACAGAACATTGAGCGCAAGGGACTCGATATGGTCAGGCGTGATTGGAGTATGCTGTCAAAAGAAATTGGTGATTTTTGCCTGAATCAAATCTTGTCTGGAGGGTAAGTATTTTAGTCGTCATTAATTTTGCTTGAGATGTTCCCTTTCATCTCATCCATGTTAAAACTGTTTCTACAGGACATGTGATGATGTTATTGAGTCAATACATAACTCTCTCGTCCAGGTGAGTAGCCTACAATATATTCTTCATCTCTTAAGTTTTCCTTTTCCATATTTTCTGAGAGGCATTAATTTTGGTTGCTACCGCTCCACACTTCAGTTTTGATTGTACAGGCATTAGTACTATATTTGTTAGTGTAATACGATTGACTGAATATGAGTATTGTTGCAGGTCCAAGCACAGATGAAAAGTGGTCAAATAGAGCTTGAAAAATATATCATCACAAAGAGTCTAACGAAAGCGCCAGAAGATTATCCAGATGCTAAAAACCAGCCTCATGTCCAGGTAATATTTACCTGTTTCATTTCTTTTGGTCAGTTGTGAGATAAATGGGAAACTGATGAGCTGAGCTGAGTGCTGTTTTCCTTTGGTTGTGTTGGGTTTTTCAGGTTGCTTTAAGACTGAAGCAAAATGGTTTCTCTGGATGCTCTGCAGGTGATACTGTTCCATATATTATCTGCTCGCAACAGGTATTGCAATGATGCGTTTTTTTTGGTTATCTTTATTATTTGTTCCATATATTATTTTCTCGCAGCAGGTATCCCTAAGTACTATTTGTTAACCTCTGCTTTGATACAATGATAACTCATTAAGGGAACATAATTATTTGTTTGTTTGAAATGATTGTAATTTTAAAAAGGAAACCTTGCGGCAGAATGTTTTGGAAATATCTGTTTTTAGCTTCTTTTTTTGAAGTACTCTTACCAGACCTTAAAATTTACTTGACTATTAAGAGGCAAATCTAACTTTGTTTGACTATTCCAAACAGGATTCAGATAATACACATTCTGGGGGAATTGCTCAAAGAGCTAGACATCCGGATGAGTTAAAACGAGACCCTAACAAGTGGATGATTGACATCGAGTACTATTTGTCACAGCAGGTCCTCCCTTGCACATAAGAAAACATATAGTTCTTGTATGCCAGATTTGTCTGTACTGTATTTTTTATTCTAAATTGCTTTTACAGATTCATCCTGTCGTTTCTCGTCTGTGTGCTTCCATTGAGGGTACTAGCCCTGCCCGACTAGCTGAATGTCTTGGACTTGACTCATCGAAGGTGTGCATCCACTCTTAATTATTGGTTAGCTATCTAATTTGTATATTTTTCATATGTTCTTAACCCTTCTAAATCCTTGGAATTAGTTCCAATCAAGATCAATCGGGTCTAGCAACGAGGATACGTCTACCATGCTCTTATCTGTAATTGATGATGAAGACGAGAGGTAAACATATAATATACTTATTTCGCTTTGATTCCTGCTGTTCGTAACTTCCAACTAAAAATAACATGAGTAATACTTGCAGATATCGTGGCTGTGAGCCACTGCGTTTATCATGCCCAAGCTGTACCAATACCTTCGAGTGCCCCGCTGTGTCCAGTCTGATTGCTAGTTTATCAGATCCAAATGAAGGAAAAGATGCTACTGTGAATTTCTGGCGTCGGATGCGGTGCCCAAGATGTCCAGATGATACTGATGAGTGCAGAGTTTCTCCTGCTGTGCTTGCCAACCAGGTTAATACCACTTAATGTAATATATGATCTAGCATTCAGATTGCTGAACTGAAATTGATTTTTTCCATGCCAGATAAAAAGACAGGCTGATAATTTCATCAATCGGTATTACAAAGGTTTACTGATGGTAAGTATAGTTTCCACTTCTGATTGATATTTCACATTCTCTTGTCCTTGGGTGCCTGTCTACATGTAATGAACCTTTTCTTTTGACATTTCTTTCCAGTGCGATGACGAGGGTTGCAAATATTCAACTCACATTGTGAACCTTAGAGTGATGGGGGATTCTGAGAGAGGAACCATCTGCCCGAACTATCCACAATGCAACGGCCGTTTAGTAAGACAGGTTTGTTGATACGGGCTTAAGTTTATGAGTGCTTATTTGTTCTTTGATTTGATGGCTACTAATACCGATTCTGTGTGCTGACAGTACACAGAGGCAGATCTATACAGGCAATTGTCCTACTTTTGCTATGTACTTGATGCAACCCGGTGTCTTGATAAGGTTAGATATAATAACCCAATTGCTGGTTTTTTCTTTTCCCTTTGTTAGTGCCATAGTTGATGTAAAGATTTTTTGATGCAGTTGGACCAGAAGATGCGGCTTCCTTTCGAGAAAGAGTTTGCAGTATTAAACCAAACAATAAGCTCGGCATTTCTGGAGATTCAGAGAATCCGAGACAGATGTGCTTTTGGATGGGTTCAATTGACAGATCTAGCAGTGTCAATCTGATGAGCTAGTGTTCGCCGTAATCTCAAGCAGTGCTGATCTGAGCATGGGCCGTGGGATATTTTGTTGTTGAAACTAGATCTGTTGTTGAAGGTGAAAGGAACTGGAAACCAGATGGTGACCTTGGCCACTAGCCGCTGGGTTTCCTGGCCTGCAAAGGATAGAGTTGCCCACATCATGTTGCATTTAAATACAAATGTTCTAACCAGTCATTTCAGAGACCCTAGATTTTCATGTGTATATTGTACTACTGCTGTAAATATGTTGCATCCATCAATCCCATGGTTTTGTAGTGACATACTTTGAATACTAAATTTGTCATCAGTCAGTTTTTATCATCTTAAATTTATCACAATCCATATGCTTATTTACTGATTCTCATGTCTTTAAACAAGGTTTATTCTGTTTTAGTAACTAAAAGGAACACAAGGTTTTGTTTCAGTGTATCAGATACTCCCTTCGTCTCAAAATAAGTTTCTCAACTTTGTACTAGCTCTAGTACAAATTTGCACTAAGCTTGAGACACTTATTTTGGGACGGAGGGAGTAGATTACTAATGCTCTGATGGATGGAATCCTTTTTTTTTTGCGAGGCTGATGGATGGAATCCTTGACAAAGAGCATGTTGTTCCAGTGTTTGTTTTATTTTTATATATCTGCCAGATATCTCACTTGTAGTCCTTATCAAATGGAAGACTGTCTGAATCAGTTATTTGCATAATCTGCACACATACGGACATACATTAGGGTTCTTGTCCTGTGAACTCCAGGCTGTGGCAGTGTGAACCACAAGAACTAGCCTGGTATATGTCAGATGCTGCATAGTAAACCCTAACCCAGCTAAGTGTTGAAATCTTTCCAAACCAAGATGCTTTAGCAGCAAGAGGTTATCATCGAAAACTGACCTTTATTCTCATTTGAATTACTCATTATCATGTTATTTTTGGAAGTTTTAGGAGATTAGCCTATTGCCACCAGCTAGTGTTTTTTTTGCAGGCAAACTTGGGGAGCTTTATTGAACAAAGCTGCTGATCAGGAAACTGGGGTAGTGTCTAGTCAATTCTAACTTGCATCTAATGTGCAATGCTTCGCACAAAGGTGAGCCAGAAAATTAGCATTGCACATGTTGAAAGATGAAGTAAACTTAGGTATGAGCTCTCCTATTTCATCTAAAAAAGGTGCTATCACCGAATGTGACAACTGCCGAGAGTGCTAGAGATTAACTAACTACACGCAGTCGGACTCTCTAATCACATGATTGAATCCTTGAAGACTTGCAAGATAAACGCCATCATGAAAGGACAATTGTCTCCATAATCAAAGGATTAGACACTTCGAGGTATGACTTGCTCTAAGCAGCGATGAAGGTAGTGGCGGATGGAGTGATGCCGTGAGCTCCTCCCTTGCTAGACTCAGAGCAAATGGTTTCATTGGTTGTGGTTTTGACAATACCATCTTTAGGCGGCCGCCACCCATGACCTAATAGAATTTTAGCTTGATAGCGAGGCAATTCAAGTAGAGCGAGAGATTTCCTCGTCCTTATGATAGATATCACAGGATTGATCTCCTCACGGTCATGCATCCATCGATTCCATGAGTGCCAGATCGACCACATCACCTTGACAATCTTCGGTCGATCTGCATCAGTTATAAGTGGGTCACATAAAATGTCGCGTGTCCAAGTAGTAGGGTGAAGGCGCGACATGCGGAAATCCAACCATGACTGCGCTTCATCTGAGAATATGCGAGCATGGGAGCAATGAATGAGAGCGTGCATGAGGTCCTCCTCCATTGCATGACAAATGTTGCATCTACTTAGCTCCTTGATGTGTTTGTATTTCAGCGTATCTTCACCAGATAGAGTGCTCCTAACAACGCGCCACCAGAAAACTCAAACTTTTGTCACCACTTTCAATTGCCATAGGGTAGCCCACATCAGTTTATAGCCAACCCTTCATGTAGAGCCGATCGCTCTTTGTGAATCATAAGAGCATGATAGGAAGATTTCAAGAGTATACCCCTGATGTCCCAAAGGCCCAAGCCAATGAATCATCACCACCTCTGGTGCGCAACGGGATATTAAGGATGGCATTAACATCCGGTGGATAAAAACATCCCACATACAATTGTATGTATCGATGAGCTCGGTTACCAACTGCAACGTTGTGCCTCCCAGTTTTAGAAATGGCTTCATCGACAAGGTGCCTGGGATCCACTTGTCATCTAAAAAAGAGATGGCAGATCCATCTCCAACTTGTTTTATCAAGCCATTATTAAGAGCGTCCCTTCCGGCCACATCGTCCGCCAAGTAGCCGATGAGGATTTTGGTGCGCTAGCGTGCAGGAAATCAGTGTCCGAGAAGTATCTGGCCTTTAAAACTCTCGCACAAAAGGAATTTGGATTGCTCTTAAATCTCCATTCGTGCTTTCCCAAGAGTGCTAGATTAAACATATGCAAATATCGAAAGCCCATTCCACCTTTAACTTTTGGGGTAGGTAGCGAGCTCGAGGATATCCAGTGCACGGATCTTTTGTCCAAAGAACTGCTCCACCAATATTTTTGCCATACAAGAGGAAAAGCCTTTGCAGCCTTTTCTTGTGAGAAGGAAATATCTCATGCTATATGTAGGAATAGCCTGTATAACTTATTTGAGCAAAATATCCCTTCCCGCACATGCTACCTTCCTTTCAGGTCAATCCTGGATTTTGCTTCTGATTCTATTCCCTAGGTGATCGAAAGTACCATTTGTAATTCTCCCCACCCCTATGGGAGACCCAAGTATTTCTCGATGAAAGCCTCCACAACAATACTAGTGTATGTTTCGCTTGCAACCAGGTATTTTAGTGAGAGTTTGGACTGAAATAAACATCACTTTTCTCCTTATTAACCTGCTTCCCTGAGGATAAATAAGAATGACCTCGCTTAGCTGTTCTGCACTTTACACATTCTCCTTGATGAAAATTAAGCTGTCATTGATGGGGCAGCAGATAGTAAACAACATGCAAGTGCAAGAAAGTAAAGGGGTAGAGTTTAGAAGATTAAACGCAATGAAGACATGGTGATTTTTGGTGTGGTTTCGATAGGTGGTGGTTTTTTACAATGACGTTGATAGAGACTTCAACCCACGGAGGGCAGCGGCTGCACGAGCCCACGAAGGGCTCCATCCATGAAGGGTCCACGAAAGCAACCTTGTCTATGCCATCATGGCTTCCACCCACGAAGGACTAGCCCCACTCAGGGTAGATCTTTATGAAGTAGGCGATCTCCTTGCCCTTACAAACTCCTTGGTTCAACTCCACAAGATTTGGAGGCTCCCAAGTCACATCTAACAAATCTAGAAGACATCACTCTCCAAAAGGTAATAGGTGTTGTTGTTGATGATGAACTCCTTGATCTTGTGCTTCAAAAGATAGTCTCCTCAACACTCAATCACTCTCTCACAGATTTGGCATGGTAGTACGAGAAGGATTGGAGTGGAATCACCTTGATTTCAAGACAAGTGTGGGTGGTTCTCTGATAACCCACAAGTATAGGGGATCGCAACAGTTTTCGAGGCTAGAGTATTCAACGCAAATTTATTGATTCGACACACGTGGAGCCAAAGAATATTCTCAAGTATTAGCAGTTGAGTTGTCAATTCAACCACACCTGAAAGATTTAATATCTGCAGCAAAGTATTTAGTAGCAAAGTTGTATGGAAGTAACGATAACGGTGGCAAAAGTAACAGTGGCAGTTTTTGTAGCAATCGTATTAGTGGCAACGGAAAAGTAACTAAGCAAAGATCAATATGTGAAAAGCTCGTAGGCAATGGATCAATGATGATAATTATGTCGGATGCGATTCCTCATGTAACAGTTATAACATAGGGTGACACAGAACTAGCTCCAGTTCATCAATGTAATGTAGGCATGTATTCTGAATATAGTCATACGTGCTTATGGAAAAGAACTTGCATGACATCTTTTGTCCTACCCTCCCGTGGCAGCGGGGTCCTATTGGAAACTAAGGGATATTAAGGCCTCCTTTTAATAGAGTACCGGACCAAAGCATTAACACTTAGTGAATACATGAACTCCTCAAACTACGGTCATCACCGGGAGTGGTCCCGATTATTGTCACTTCGGGGTTGCCGGATCATAACATATAGTAGGTGACTATTGACTTGCAAGATAGGATCAAGAACTCACATATATTCATGAAAACATAATAGGTTCAGATCTGAAATCATGGCACTCGGGCCCTAGTGGCAAGCATTAAGCATAGCAAAGTCATAACAACATCAATCTTAGAACATAATGGATACTAGGGATCAAACCCTAACAAAACTAACTCGATTACATGGTAAATCTCATCCAACCCATCACCGTCCAGCAAGCCTACGATGAGATTACTCACGCACGACAGTGAGCATCATGAAATTGGTGATGGAGGATGGTTGACGATGACGACGGCGATGGATTCCCCTCTCCGGAGCCCCGAACGGACTCCAGATCAGCCCTCCCGAGGAAGATTAGGGCTTGGCGGCGGCTCCGTATCGTAAAACGCGATGAATCCTTCTCTTTGATTTTTTTCTCCCTGAAAGTGAATATATGGAGTGGGAGTTGAGGTCGGTGGAGTCTCAGGGGGGCCACGAGGCAGGGGGCGCGCCCCGAGGGGTCGGTGTGCCCTGCACCCTCGTGGACAGGGTGTGGGCCCCCTGATGCTAATTCTTTCGCCAGCATTTTTTATTATTTCCAAAACGTGTCTCAGTGGATTTTCAGGTCATTCTGAGAACTTCTATTTCTGCACAAAAATAACACCATGGCAATTCTGCTGAAAACAACGTCAGTTCGGGTTAGTTCCATTCAAATCATGCAAGTTAGAGTCCAAAACAAGGGCAAAAGTGTTTGTAAAAGTAGATATGTTGGAGACGTATCAACTCCCCCAAGCTTAAACCTTTGCTTGTCCTCAAGCAATTCAGTTGACAAACTGAAAGTGATAAAGAAAAACTTTTACAAACTCTGTTTGATCTTGTTGTTGCAAATATGTAAAGCCAGCATTCAAGTTTTTGGCAAAGATTATGAACTAACCATATTCACAATAACATTTAGGTCTCATGTTTACTCATATCAATGGCATAATCAGCTAGCGAGCAATAATAATAAATCTCGGATGACAACACTTTCTCAAAACAATCATAATATGATATAACAAGATGGTATCTCGCTAGCCCTTTCTGAGACCGCAAAACATAAATGCACAGAACCTCTGAAGATCAAGGACTGAACTAGACATTGTAATTCATGGTAAAAGAGATCCAGTCATAGTCATACTCAATGTAAATTAATAGTAATGCATGCAAATGACAGCGGTGCTCTCCAAACTGGAGCTTTTTAATAAGAGGATGATGACTCAACATAAAAGTAAATAGATAGGCCCTTCGCAGAGGAAAGCAGGGATTTGTAGAGGTGCCAGAGCTCGAGTTTTGAAATAGAGATAAATAATATTTTGAGTGGCATACTTTTATTGTCAACATAACAACCAAGAGATCTCGATATCTTCCATGCTACACACATTATAGGCGGTTTCCAAACAGAATAGTAAAGTTTATACTCCCCCACCACCAACAAGCATCAATCCATGGATTGCCCGAAACAACGGGTGCCTCCAACTAACAACAGTCCTGGGGGAGTTTTGTTTGCAATTATTTTGATTTGAGCATGGGACTAGGCATCCCGGTTACCGGCCATTTTCTCGTGAATGATGAGCGAAGTCCACTCATCGTGAGAATAACCCACCTAGCATGGAAGATATAGACATCCCTAGTTGATACATGAGCTATTCGAGCATACAAAACAGAATTTCATTTGAAGGTTTAGAGTTTGGCACATACAAATTTACTTGGAACGGCAGGTAGATACCGCATATAGGAAGGTATGATGGACTCATATGGAATAACTTTGGGGTTTATTGAAGTGGATGCACAAGCAGTATTCCCGCTTAGTACAAGTGAAGGCTAGAAAGAGACTGGGAAACGACCAACTAGAGAGCGACAACAATCATGAACATGCATTAAAATTAATAAACAATGAGCGCAAGCATGAGTAGGATATAAATCACCATGAACATAAATATCATGGAGGCTATGTTGATTTTGTTTCAACTACATGCGTGAACATGTGCCAAGTCAAGTCACTCGAATCATTCAAAGGAGGATACCTGTTGGGGAACGTAGTAATTTCAAAAAAATTCCTACGCACACGCAAGATCATGGTGATGCATAGCAACGAGAGGGGAGAGTGTGTCCACGTACCCTCGTAGACCGAAAGCGGAAGCGTTAGCACAACGCGGTTGATGTAGTCGTACGTCTTCATGATCCAACCGATCCAAGTACCGAACGCACGACACCTCCGAGTTCAGCACACGTTCAGCTCGATGACGTCCCGCGAGCTCCGATCCGGCAAAGCTTCGCCGGAGAGTTTCGTCAGCACAACGGCGTGATGACGGTGATGATGATGCTACCGACGCAGGGCTTCGCCTAAGCACCGCTACGATCTGATCAAGGTGGATTATGGTGGAGGGGGGCACCGCACACGGCTGGGAGAGATCAACATATCAACTTGTGTGTCTAGAGGTGCCCCCTGCCCCGTATATAAAGGAGCAAGGGGGAGGCCGGCCGGCCCCAGTAGGGCGCGCCAGGAGGAGGAGTCCTCCTCGTAGGAGTAGGACTCCCCTCTTTCCTACTCCTACTAGGAGGGGGAAAGGAAGGAGGAGAGGGAGAAGGAAAGGGGGGCGCCGCCCCCCCTCTCCTAGTCCAATTTTGACCAGAGGGGGAGGGGCGCGCGGCCTGCCCTAGGCCAGCCCTCTCTCTCCACTAAGGCCCATAAGGCCCACTATTTCTCCGGGGGGGGGGGGTCCGGTAACCCTCCGGCACTCCGGTTTTCTCCGAAACCACCCGGAACACTTCCGGTGTCCGAATATAGTCGTCCAATATATCAATCTTTACTTCTCGACCATTTCGAGACTCCTCGTCATGTCCGTGATCATATCCGGGACTCCGAACTACGTTCGGTACATCAAAACACAAAAACTCATAATACCGATCGTCATCGAACTTTAAGCGTGCGGACCCTACGGGTTCGAGAACTATGTAGACATGACCGAGACACGTCTCCGGCCAATAACCAATAGCGGAACCTGGATGCTCATATTGGCTCCCACATATTCTACAAAGATCTTTATCGGTCAAACCGCATAACAACATACGTTGTTCCCTTTGTCATCGGTATGTTACTTGCCCGAGATTCAATCGTCGGTATCTCAATACCTAGCTCAATCTCGTCACCGGCAAGTCTCTTTACTCGTTACGTAATGCATCATCCCTCAACTAACTCATTAGTCACATTGCTTGCAAGGCTTATGGTGATGTGCATTACCGAGAGGGCCCAGAGATACCTCTCCGACAATCGAGTGACAAATCCTAATCTTGATTTATGCCAACTCAACAAGTACCATCGGAGACACCTGTAGAGCACCTTTATAATCACCCAGTTACGTTGTGACGTTTGGTAGCACACAAAGTGTTCCTCCGGTAATCGGGAGTTGCATAATCTCATAGTCATAGGAACATGTATAAGTCATGAAGAAAGCAATAGCAGCAAACTAAACGATCATGTGCTAAGCTAACAGAATGGGTCAAGTCAATCACATCATTCTCCTAATGATGTGATCCCGTTAATCAAATGACAACTCATGTCTATGGTTTAGGAAACTCAACCATCTTTGATTAACGAGCTAGTCAAGTAGAGGCATACTAGTGACACTATGTTTGTCTATGTATTCACACATGTATTATGTTTCCCGGTTAATACAATTCTAGCATGAATAATAAACATTTATCATGATATAAGGAAATAAATAATAACTTTATTATTGCCTCTAGGGCATATTTCCTTCAGTCTCCCACTTGCACTAGAGTTAATAATCTAGATTACACAGTAATGATTCTAACACCCATGGAGTTTTGGTGCTGATCATGTTTTGCTCGTGGAAGAGGCTTAGTCAATGGGTCTGCAACATTCAGATCCGTATGTATCTTGCAAATCTCTATGTCTCCCACCGGGACTTGATCCCAAATGGAATTGAAGCATCTCTTGATGTGCTTGGCTCTCTTGTGAAATCTGGATTCCTTTGCCAAGGCAATTGCACCAGTATTGTCACAAAAGATTTTCATTGGTCCTACACTAGGTATGACACCTAGATCGGATATGAACTCCTTCATCCAGACTCCTTCATTTGCTGTTTCCGAAGCAGCTATGTACTCCGCTTCACAGGTACATCCCGCCAACTGACAGCTCCACCGTTCAATGTAAACACGTATCCGGTTTGCGATTTAGAATCGTCCGGATCAGTGTCAAAGCTTGCATCGACGTAACCATTTACGACTAGCTCTTTGTCACCTCCATAAACGAGAAACATATCCTTAGTCCTTTTCAGGTATTTCAGGATGTTCTTGACCGCTGTCCAGTGATCCACTCCTGGATTACTTTGGTACCTCCCTGCTAAGCTAATAGCAAGGCACACATCAGGTCTGGTACACAGCATTGCATACATGATAGAGCCTATGGCTGAAGCATAAGGAACATCTTTCATTTTCTCTCTATCTTCTGCAGTGGTCGGGCATTGAGTCTGACTCCATTTCACACCTTGTAACACAGGCAAGAACCCTTTCTTTGCTTGATCCATTTTGAACTTTTTCAAAACTTTGTCAAGGTATGTGCTTTGTGAAAGTTCTATCAAGCGTCTTGATCTATCTCTATAGATGTTGATGCCCAATATGTAAGCAGCTTCATCGAGGTCTTTCATTGAAAAAGTCTTATTTAAGTATTCTTTTATGCTATCCAGAAATTCTATATCATTTCCAATTAGCAATATGTCATCCACATATAATATCAGAAATGCTACAGAGCTCCCACTCACTCTCTTGTAAATACAGGCTTCTCCAAAAGTTTGTATAAATCCATATGCTTTGATCACACTATCAAAATGTTTATTCCAACTCCGAGAGGCTTGCACCAGTCCATAAATGGATCGCTGGAGCTTGGACACTTTGTTAGCTCCCTTTGGATCTACAAAACCTTCCGGTTGCATCATATACAACTCTTCTTCTAGAAATTCATTCAGTAATGCAGTTTTGACATCCATTTGCCAAATTTCATAATCATAAAATGCGGCAATTGCTAACATGATTCGGACAGACTTAAGCATCGCTACGGGTGAGAAAGTCTCATCGTAATCAACCCCTTGAACTTGTCGAAAACCTTTCGCAACAAGTCGAGCTTTGTAGACAGTAACATTACCGTCAGCGTCAGTCTTCTTCTTGAAGATCCATTTATTATCTATGGCTTGCCGATCATCGGGCAAGTCAACCAAAGTCCACACTTTGTTCTCATACATGGATCCCATCTCAGATTTCATGGCCTCAAGCCATTTTGCGGAATCTGGGCTCACCATCGCTTCTTCATAGTTTGTAAGTTCGCCTTGGTCAAGTAACATGACCTCCAGAATAGGATTACCATACCACTCTGGTGCGGATCTTACTCTGGTTGACCTACGAGGTTCGGTAGTAACTTGATCTGAAGTTACATGATCATCATCATTAGCTTCCTCACTAATTGGTGTAGGAGTCACAGGAACAGATTTCTCTGATGAACTACTTTCC